>NC_050451.1:21158036-21758036 GCF_903995425.1 Onychomys torridus
TTGACTTAAAAATATTATTTTATTCATAACTTAAATGACTTAAATATTTAATAACTTTGAAATATATATGAATCTTAAATACATTATGGATAACTTAAAAATATCTATGAATTTCAATTAAAAGGTTAAGTATTTTCACAAGGGGAGGTCTAGGTTTACGACAGTGTATCCACCAGCTGGGCATGGTGGCACACCTGTAATTACAGCATTCAGGAGTCAGGAAAGGTTGTCTAAAGTCAAAGGTCAGCCAAACCATCTTAG
Source organism: Onychomys torridus (assembly GCF_903995425.1). Taxonomy (NCBI): domain Eukaryota; kingdom Metazoa; phylum Chordata; class Mammalia; order Rodentia; family Cricetidae; genus Onychomys; species Onychomys torridus. Next base: position 21,158,298 of record NC_050451.1, read on the forward strand.
AAAGAAAGAAACAAAGTTGTATTGTACATCACTGTCCTGGCTTACTTTCTATTGTGATAAAGACCACGACCAAAACAACTTAGGGAGAACAGCTTACTTTGGCATATAGTCATCAAGAGAAACCCTGGCAGGAACCTGCAGTCAAGAACTGAAGCAAAGGCCATGGAGGATGTGACTTACTGGCTTGCTCTCCATGGCTTGCTCAACTTACTTTTTTATACAAGCCAGGACCACCTGTCTAGGGGTGGCACTGCCCACAGTGAACTGAACCATACCACAGAAATCATTAATAAAGAAAGTGCCTCACAGCCATGTCTGCAGGCCAGTCTGATGGAGGCATTTTATCAATTGATGTTTCTTTTCCTCAGATGACTCTAGCCTGTGTCAAGTTGACAAAAAATAAGCAGTACAATCGCCAAACTGTTACTTCCTTATACCTAAGCCATTGCATTTTAAATAGTGCTCCTAACCTTTCCTTTACATTTCACCGACTGGAATTCCTGGTAGAATGTAAACAGAATTAGAAAGAACATCAGTAACTACAAACTCAAATTTCTAAAGGATGAACTCAGTACACAATTAGGTAGGTGGTATTAGTTATGAATTTGGTACATCATTAGGTAGGAGTTATGCAGTTTATTAATATTAGTTATGATTTTTAGCTATTATATACTATATAAACTATGGCATTGATGAAGTACCTTCACAACATGAAAATGAGGTAATTCCCATGTTGAACTCTATTTCTCATGAAATAATGTCAACCCATGACATAAATCATCTGCTGGGCAAGGCAGTATGACAAGAGACGAAGGAAGGAGGGTAGAGCGTTTGTTCATGTCTCTGTAGCCTGGGCTACATAGTGAGATGCCCAATCTCAGAAAGTGGGGGTTGGAGAAGACAGGAGGGGAGGAGGAGAGAGATATGGAGAGGAGGGAAGGAGGAATTAGAAGCCGGTGTGGTGGTGCATATACGTGGGCAAGAAAACTGCCTTAGTTTACGGTCAGCAGTGAGTTCCAAGGTCAGCCTAGGCTCAAAATTTTTTTCTGCTATGTTTAAACATAAAAATTATTTATATAAAAAGATGGATGGTAGTGGCAAATGCTTTTAATCCCAGCACTGAGGAGGCAGAGGGCAGTTGGATCTCTGTGAGTTCATGGCCAGCCTGCCCTACAGTGCAAGATCCAGGACAGCCAGGGCTACACAGTGAAACCGTCTTAATACAGTAACAACAAAAGTAAAATAAAATAAAAATCATCCTGTGTCTTTGTCATAGGTATGAAAACAATCCGCTGTGAAGCTCTGCTCCGTCCCTCCCTCTCCCTGTTCACACTCTTCCTCTACGGGGAGGTACACCATTTTCCTCTTTAGCTCTCCAGGTACTTAGATGCATAGTCTTACCTTTTCCTTGGAGAAGTCTCTGCAATCAGTTAGACCTCGCTACCTCTCTGTCAGTACAAAGAACCACCCTCACTCTTCAGCCACTGTGTCAGACGGCATAAGGTGGTATCCCGTAATTAACTCTACCTGGGCCACACAAGGGGGTTGCTTCCGAAATTGTTTTTATGTAAGATAGTGTATTCCTATGTAGGACAAAATCACAGCCAATGGCCTGCCTCAGTTTCCCAGATGGTATGATTGCAAGAAGTAACTTTGAAAATGCCACAATTTTCAATCTTTCCTATACAGTAACTAAAACAGAGAAAAGTCTCTTATACAGATTTACATAGCTGATGTCACAGTGTTTGCTTTCTTAAAGATCTATGACATATATTAGTGATCTGGTGTTCATGTTTTTTAAGAACCACTAAATGTAACTGTATTCTCTCAAAGTTTAATATACTTATCTATTACAGGATTTCTCAAGTCTTTAATGTACTGTTATGCATTATGAATTTCTAGAAAGTCTGTGTGACATTTCTCAAACTTATTTGACTACAAATTGTTCTTTCAGACTCTCCTATAGACTTTACAATCTGAGAAATAAATTGCAAATGAATGTTAAGAAGGTGTATGCAGAAATTTCTAACAATTATTTAAGCAAACTATAAGCTTATAAACTTTTAAAGACATTTAGTCAAACTGAGTTAATTTTTAGGATATGTTCTTTAGCTGTCTTCTGGACTCCTTTGAGATTTCAATGTAAGCTATTTCTATCTCTCCCAGAAAAAAAAAACAAATAGAAATAAGTTTTGGGAGGTGATTCATGAATCCCCCTGATGCCGTATCAGTCACCTTTATTTTTAAATCAAATTTAAATACAGTGTTGTATTGTGAGGTAACATTAATCATACAGGAGTCTCTTTTCTCATATTTTAAATAAATTGCATTCTCACAAAACAAAAATTTGGTCATTTCAATTCATTTCATAGAATATAAAGATTTTTTTTTTTTTAAATGGGCTTAACCTTGGACTTCTGGATTAAAGCAACCTCCCTACCTTGGCCTCCCAGGTAGCTAATAGCAACACAAGTATGCATAAGAACACAACTCCTAGGAGTTTTTAAAAAGCAATGAATTTCACAATTTGATAGGAGTTGCTGCCAATAAATAAATAAATAAAAAGTTCTGCTTTCAATCTAAATGGGGAAATGTGAACACCAAGGAGAAAAGAAATCCAATTTTACATGTACATCCAAGCAGTGAAGTGTGGTAATGCCAGCACTCTGAAGGCAGGGTCAAGTTCAATGGAAGTTCAAGGCCATCCTGTTCTCCAGATGGACCAAGAATACATACATAGCAAGATCATGGGAGGGAGGGGGAGAGGGGAGGAGGAAGGGAGGGATGGAGGTGGAGAGAACTGTGAGGATTACTGAAACCCAACTCCCCTGAGCTCCACTTCCGACTTACCACATCTGCCTAAAAGTGTCCACAGGAATTCATACATATCCTCTAGTCTATCCACATTTGTCTTCCCCTCACTTCCCTGGCATCCTATTTGCCCACACTCCAGCCAACCATACCAATACTTAAAACTGCTAAAGTTTTCAAAGGTATTTATTTCCAAATCAAAATAACATCTTCATGGCAAAGTGTAAAATTATTCCACATAAAAATTTGTTTCTACTGGGCATGGCGGCACATGCCTTTAATCAGGAGGCAGAGGACCTGAGTGAATTCAAGGGCTTTCTGGTCTATACAGACCAGACAGGGCTACAGAGTAAGACTCTTTAGATGCTTCCTAGAAGACCTTTCTTTACCAAAAGCATCTGTAGTTCTACAGGAAGACTCAAGAGAAAGAGGCTCTACATTAATCTGATTCATTTTCTTGTTGAATACGTTGATTTTTAAAGCAAGAGATTCTGTAGACCTTCAGTATTTTCCCAAAATGAAGACTGCCAGTAAGTTTATGTACCGATACACAACTGTAATTCCACACTCTGAAGGCACAGGCAGAAGGGGACTAAAAGTCCAAGGGCAGCCTGAGCTGAAGATGAGTACCAGGCAATCCTGGGCTACACAGCAACACTTGTCTCAAAAAGACTTTTTTAAAATAAACATTACTAGGTAGGGAAAATTGTGTATAAAAAAGTATACAAAACACAAGCACACCAAGTTATTACTTATATGTTATAGAAAGCTGCAAAGAAAAACTTTCTATCACCCTTCCCTTTACTCCTTCCTGCTTTAGAAGCCATTCCACACTCCTTTGTAATCAAATGTGCATCTTATGAGTGTGACTCTACTTCCAAAGATACATTCTTAATCCTCCTCAGAAATGATTTACAGCCAACAGCTTCTCAAACTGGGCAATCTAGTAGAAAATAAGTAATACAATCTTGGAATTTATAGGCAGAGGAAGATCTCCAGAGATGAACAGAATGGAAAGCAAATGGCTTTAGTCTCTGCACAAGAAAGAATAGGGCATTTAAAACACTAACGCGTTTTGTCAAAATGTGCTGGAACTCTTCACTTCTATACAGTTGTGGTTAAAAAAACTGCTTCATTAAATGCATTAAAATTCAAGTAGTATCAGCTCCAGATAAATGCAAATCTATATCATAACCACACAATATTCTAATCCACTCTTGCTAGAGCGGTCACAGGCCAACCTAGCACTTCTCTAGTATCCGGCACCCAGCACTGCTACAGCCTGTATCACAGTGACAGTCACAGGCCCCAGCACTGCTACAGCCTGTATCACAGTGCCAGTCACAGACCCCCTTGGTGGTTTAGCATCTTCAAAAACACAACTCTGAACTTGTCCAAATCATTAAATCTCAGTAAACAAAGGAGATACATATTTTATTGTTAATAAAAATTACATTTTCTTATTGATACATTTACTTCAAAACTGAGAATTACTAAATGTACGAAAAAATGGTAATTGCAGGAGTGTAAAATAGTGCTGTTGATTATTACCCCAGCTGTATGAAGGGTTGAGGCAGAAGGATGGTGAGCTGGAACTGACTTCCACACCAGTAACTGACCTCTGTGTTCTTGTTCTTTTGTCCCCCCCAACACACACACCAAAAAAGAATGATTACACTATGTATCTATCTATAATTAACCCATAGCATTAACCTTATAAACAGCCTGTACGTTCCTTTACATAAACGTCCCTTTGTGTAGCTGCAAATCCTATCCACTCTAAGATCTTATTTGTGGTAAGACAGGGTAAGAAAGAAGAGAGAAAGAGGAAGAACACAACCCATTACAGGATGTTGACAAGTAACTACCGAAGTTTAACTATACACTGGCTAGCACTCCACATGCCACTAAAGTGTTATACTAGGTTCCTCCAATGCAAGGGTACTTTGGCTGTTAATTTTAATCTACTCAACTAATAAGAGTTTAGTATAAGACCATGCTAATTTTCATATCCTCTGCTCAATCAAAAGAAAACCCATGAGGGCTCCTCTTAGAGCAGCCCTCGTCTGCCTCAGTATCAATGCAATGGTCGCCCAGACCAAGTCCAGTTCCCTTACACAGCTGACAGGTGTGCTGCCGCTCCCTTTACGGTTACAAACCCATGAACTCAAACTGGAACTCAAATTAACAAGAATAAGCCAAAAAGGTTAGTGGAGTTCTGGTAATACGGCTCGAGTGCCATATACCTAAAAGCTGTCAATAGCAACCCAGTTCCCCAAAAAGAAGCTATTTACAGACTCACAAAAGCTGAGTTATTTGAGTCTTACTACATTTAGCCTAATACCTATTTTTCAAGAACTATTTCTAACAGACTCATGAAATGTTTTAACTGGCATTCACAAGTGGAATGTAAAGGCTATCACTGTGTTCTCCTAACATGCCAAAATAAGCTTACTGAAGGCAGGACTCCATCTACCTTGTATGTCTATTTCCCCAGCACCCAGTATCCATGAGACACTTAACATCTATGAAATGAAGCTGGGTGAGGTAAAATATGCCTATAATCCCAGCATTTGAGGCTGAGGCAGGAGGTTGATGCATTTTGAGGCCAGTTCTGGCTATATGGTAAATTCAAGATCATCCTCAAATACACAGAAACCTTGCCTTTAATAATAATTTAAAAAAAAAAAAAAAAAAAAAAAAAAAAGGCCAGCCAGGTGGGTGGTGGCACTCTCCTTTAATCCCAACACTGAGGAGGAGGCAGAGGCAGGTGGATCTATGTAAATTCAAGGCCAGCCTGGTCTACAAAGTGAGTTGCAAGACAGCCAGAGATGAAACACAGACCTATTACAGCTGTGTTGAAAAACAAACAAATAAAAACAACAAAAAGCTTAATAATGAAAGAATCATAGAAGCAACCTTTTCATAGGACATTGCCAAAATGTTCAAAAGAAAGCTTATTTGCTATGACTAGAAAAATGGTACCATTATTAAAGCAAAACAAAAATTGCAGCCAGACATGGTGGCACAAGCCTAGCATGTGTGAGCTTTCCCTCACTCACCCTGTTTAATCCCTCAAAACAAGAGATAAGGCAAGGTAAGAGTTTTCCTTCCAATGCTATGGTCAGTGAGCATCCTAATTCTAGAAGAAACCTTAGATACTACATCATGAAAAGAATGGGTCCCGTTTTCAGAGTAATATAAGTGGCCACCAACTTAATGGCCACTCAATTCTTTGCATATAAACTTAAGGAACCCAAGTATTGGCCTCAGCCTACTCTTCTGGCAAGGCCAGTCTGCTGTGAACTAGAAGCTACAAGTGGGAGCTGGGCATGGTGGCTCATACCTGCAATCCTAGCACTAGTGTGGCTGAGACAGAAAGACTGTAGCAAATCTGAGGCCTGCCTGAAGGACAAGGTGAGTGCCTGTTTCAGAAAAAAAAGAGGAAGGAGAGAGAGAGAGAGAGAGAAAAAGTTACAATGGACAAACACCAGAGTATTTCATTTTTAGGACTTTCACTTATCAAAGGAAAGTGAGCATGGGAAACTCTAACTTTGTCAGTGCCCCGCTTTTCAAAAATCAGAGCACACTCCACCATTTCAACCCATTTTTACTGCTTCTTTTGGTCAGAAAATTTTGCTGAATTTTATTTCTATTATTAATTTCTGTAAGTTTACTATTGACATTTTATTGTCCCAAAGACTTAGGGAGTATGACTTTCCAAAATAATCTCCACTAATACCAGAACTGAGAGTTCATTGCCATCTGTCTGTCCCATCCTGTCCTTATTGCAGACACACCCACAGCCCTTTGAATGAAGCTCCTATTAGGGACAAGCGGGCTCTACGCTGGACACTACAGTATATATTCTTAGTAAGTTACTGCACAGAATGAATGAATGAGTGGCAATGGCGGTATTATGTACTACTACGTCTGCTTAAGACAGTGTTTGAGAATACACATTTCTGCCCAGCTTTATGAAAACGGATACAGTTTACTGTTCAGCTGAAAATGTGCAAATAAGATTAAGAATAAGCAACAGTGTATTTGACAGATACTCTTGGAGAAGGTGCTGCCTAACAGTTCATTCAAAGACCATAAAAAGAATCCTTAAGAGTTTCCAGTACGCCATCTCTGTGACCCATCAAACCCATAACCACTGCGGAACGAATTCACTGCCTTCAGACTCAAGTTCCCCTTTATATTTAAAGAACTTCTATTTGAATGTGGTGAAATAATAATGACCACTGCCTGTGGCCTCCACAATAATCTTAAAATCAACGTGGGAAGAGGGCGTTAAGAAAAATTCTAATTTAAAAAAGGAAAGTGAAAAATTGTTTTCCTTGCTGTGAAAAGACTGGAAAATTTTTATCCCTGCAAGCTTCCCTCCCCTTTCGCTGGTCAGAGTAAAAATTGCAAGTGGGAAAATTAATACCACCCCATCCTTTGAGTCACAGCCTATGGGAGAGGACAGTCTCCGGTGTGGAGCACATATGCACCCCTGTTTCTTGAGAAAGGGCCACTTGTCCTCCGTCTAGATGAGAACCCCACTTTTGCAAGCCCACGGCTGGCCACTCAAGCAGCTTGCTAGCTGGTGACGCGGTCCTTTCTCTTTCCAGGGGGCCCGGAGGGGACATCCACACGGTCGGTCCTTCCCCTGGCCTGCGACCCAACACTCCACAGAGCGCTGGCACCGACGGTCCGGCCAGAGGGGACGGGCGGCGGGCGCAGGAAGAGCAGCCGGGCTGAAGGACCGCGGCGGCGTCCACGCGGCGGGAGAGCACGGCGGCCGGCGCCGCGAGGCTGCGAGCGGGGCGCTGCGGCCGGCGGACACGCGCGTCCTCGGGGGAGCCGGCCGCCAGGGCTCCAGGCCGGCCGCGGGCTGCCGCCCCCCCGCGACCCCCGCCACACAAAGGCGACGGCGGCGCGCGGCCGCCGACAGAGGCCGCCGGCAGCCCCGCCGCGCCGCCGCCTTTGTCTGCGGGCCTCGGCCTCCCCGCTCCTTACCCGCGTGAGTAGCGGTCTCATCTGCTCGCCGGCCCCGTCCGCCTCCATGGCCCGCCCGGGGGCACTGTGAGGCCGCGGCCGACACCGGCACGCGGCGGGCGACCCTGTGCGGAGCGCTGGCCGCGGAGAGCGGCGCTGGCGCCGGGAACGGGCTGCGGGCGCCGGGCGTTCTCGGGCAGAGAGGCAACGGCGTGCCGCGAGGACTGAGGGAGCCAGAGGACGCGGCGCGGAGGAGGCAGCCGCGCCGGGCCGGGGGCGGGCCGGGGGCGGGGCGGGCGGCCGGGGGCGGGGCGCGCTCAGGCACGCCCCCCCGGAGCACGCCCCCTGCCTGTTTGGCTCTACGGCCGGCGACGAGCGACCGCCTCCAGTGGCTAGGCAGCTCGGAGACGGGGCGGAGGCAGAAGCGGACAGACATTCGTGTCAGCCAATCAGCGGCGCGGGACGTTCTGTTCGGCCCCTCCCCGCCCCCACGGTCAGTTTCCGACAGGCCCCGCCCCTCTTTGTAAAGGCTTAATTGACCGAGGCTAAGAGTGGAACTCGGTTTTTCGGGTCGGAAGTTCTACAGACTTTTCAAGTGGAGTGGCGTCACCACCCCTACGACCTCCTCACCACGTGTTTTACCAGCAGGAGGGAAACAGGACGACGCCCGATTCATTCTCCGCCTCTGCAAATTTCTGTCCTAGAGAAACTCTATCATGGCCCCTGTAAAGGAGGGGACGCAGTTGACCACTTACTTGCCTGGTGTGCTCCCTGCACTGGCCTAGTACAGCGGCCCTTCCGGTTACTGGGTCTGCCCTATAGGGCACCTGTCAAGTATCCAGGTGATGAAGGTCTCCACCACACAAGGTCATTGAAGGATTAAGTACATTTCTGTCCCTCTGTGAAGGTGCTTGGCATGTGGTGTGCTTCTTATCACTATTGTTAACAGGGTTCTCAGGATGTTAATAAAGACAATAAAAGGTTGAGTTGAGAAAAGCCAAATCCGACTGTGGAAGGAAATACTTATCTGCAGGTCAGGAGCACACCTCCTGCCCATCCTTAACAGGATATTAGTAAAGCCCATTGTCAACAATAAATAGCAAAGTGTACTGGATGGCTGTTCCTGCTTTGAGTCCTAGACCCTCCTTTGTTCTAAATTTCCCAGAGAGGTACAGGGTAGGCTGGCACATGACTGTGACTAATGTGTCCAAGAGCAGATGTGCTTCCATTAATAACTACCATTTGAAGAGACCTACAATTACAGACGGTGACATTTTACAAATATGTTTCATCTCCAGTCCTCACAAAACTACAGAGTATATTTGCTGTGGTTTGACTGTGTCCCCCAAAAAGCTGTATTGGAAACTTAATCCCCAGTACAACAGTGTTGAGAGATGAGGTATTTAGGACATAGGGCTTCACAAGCTCATGAGCATATTAGTGTTTATAGCCCAAGAATCTGGAACTGCAAATACAACTATCTCATAAATGCCATTAGCCCTTCTGCTTTCGGATTCTGGTTGACACAGGAAGAAGTTTCTCTCACCAAATGCAGCCCTCCCACCCTAAACTCCACGGTCTTGAGAACTGTGAGAAATACTGCTTTCCTTTATAAATGACTCAGATTGCCTTGTTCTGCACAACCACACCAAACGGAGTTAGGTGAGTGCTGTGTCCCCATTTTACAGATGAGGAAGTAAAGACGAAACAGAAATAGCTAGGGGTCCTAGTAAGTACAAGAGCTCTTTTGTACTGTTCTAATGCCTCACTAAGCATGATTCAGAAAGATTTCAGTAAAGGAATAAAGAGAATGAAAAAAAATAAAGAAAAGGAATAACTGACTGACGGACTAATGATTTTTTTGTTTTTTCTGTACTAGGAGTTTAAACGAGGACTTCTCTCATTTTGACAAATATCCTACTGCTGAGCAACACCCCCATCCTATGAATGCACTTGGATTGCTAGATAAAGCTCTTGCCCAGCAGGCATGGGAGCCAAGTTCAGAGCCGTACAACCTGCATAAGCCCCAGGCAGGGGCTACAGCTACCTGTCATCATAGTACATGGGAGTCAAAGACCAATGATCTCCCAACCAAGCTAGCTAGCTAGACTACTCCTTGTATGTCTGGGTCCAACTGAGAAACCCAATTCAACAAATAAAAGTGGAGAGTGATTGAGGAAAACACCAGCTCATCCACTTGCACACACATATGCACATATATCTCCACATACAAGTTTCCACAGACATACAAACATGCATGCACACACCAAAAAAAAAATAATAAAATAAAATAAAATAAGAATTTGTTCTCAACTCTCTTATAGCAAAATATATAACATCAAAGTTGGACAGGACAAGCCAATAGAAAGAAAAGAACACAAGAGAAGCACAAGAATCATAGACTCATCTTTCATGCTCTAAGGAAACTCATAAAGCTGTTTCAATCTCTGTGAGTTCATATGAACTTTGATCATGATGATTTAGAGGGCCTTGTTTTCTTGGTGTCCTCCATGACCTCCAATTCCTACACTCTTTCCTAGCTCTGGGGCCAGGTGGAGGGAGAATTTGATGAAGATATCCCATTTAGGGCTGAGTGTTCTCTCATTCTCTGCATAATGTCTGGCTGTGGGTCTCTATATTTGTTCCCATCTGCTGTGGGAGGAAATTGCTCTGATGGCTGAGCAGGACACTGACCTACGAGTTTAGGAGAAGGTCATTAAGAGTCATTTTATCTTTTCCTCCTCCTCCCCTCCTTCTCCTTCTTCCAGAACAGCAGTATTTTATTTTACCATAGATCCCTGGGCAGTCTAGTCTCTGATTCTTAGTCACCCAAGCAGTGTCAGGTACGGGTTCCATTTTATAGAGTGGGCCTTAAATTAAATCAGTTATTGGTTGGCTACTCACACAAGCTTTCTGCGACCATTGTCCTAGCATATCTTATAGGCAGGGCACCATAGTGGATCAGAGGGTTTGTGGCTGGCTCCATGTTTAAGTTTCTCTTTTGGTAGTGTATCAAGCACCTTCCCGTACAAAAGACCCTTGCACATAGCAGGGGGAGGCTCTATGTAGGCACCAGCTCAATTTCTCCATAGTCAATGAGTCGTGTGGGTGTTGTCTTCAGTAATGGGGCCTGGCCATCATTCGTGGGCATCAACCTACAGCCTTAGCAACAGGCTGTTTGAAGATTCCAGCAGGAACTCTTTGGCCAACAGCTCAATCAGATGTACCTAATACTGGTACTGGACCTCTTTGGTGACAAGAAATGGCCAGCTGAGACTGTCTCCCCATTATGGCAATTTCATGGTTGAGCAAATGTCTCTGTGGTAGGATAAAGTGTCCTTTGGGTACATGTCCAAGAGTGGTATAGCTGGGTCTTGAGGCAGATCATTTCCATCTTCCAGAGGAAATTCCACTTCCTTTCATAGTGGCTGTACAAATTTGTCTTCCCACCAGCAATAGATGAGTGTTCCTCTTATTCTACATCCTTGCCAACATGAGCTGTCACTTCTTTTGTTGATCTTAGCCATTCTGACAGGCATAAGATAAAATCTCAGAGAGTTTTGATTTTCATTTCTCTGATAACCAAAAATGTTGAACATTTCTTTGAGAGTTTCTGACATTTGAGCTTCCTCTATTGAGAATTTTCTCTGTTTAGATCTGCATTATTTTCTTGATATTCCGAGTTTTTTTTTAATTCTTTATATATTTTGGATATTAGCCCTCAGTGGGATGTATAGTTGGTAAAAATCTTTAACCATTCTATAGGCTGCTGCTTTGTCCAAATGACAGTATCCTAGCCATGCAGAAGATTTTCAATTGTTATGAGGTCCCATTTATTAATTGTTGATCTTAGTACCTCTGCTAATGATGTTCTGTTCAGAAAGTCTTCTCCTGTGCCAATGTATTTAAGGCTATTCCCCATTTTCTCTTCTATCAGGCTTAGTGTATCTGATGACAGAGTAGTCACCAATCTGGTTACAGGAGAAGGCCAGTTCAGGCTACCTGTCCTCTATTGCTAGGAGTCTTAGCTGGGGTCATCCTTGTGAATTCCTGAGAGTTTCCCTGTGCCAGGTTTCTCCCCAATCCTGAAATGATCCCAACATTAAGACATCTCTTCTATTATTCTCCCCCTCTGTCCCACCTTCAACCCACCCAACCCAATCTTTCACGGTCCCATCCCCACCCCCCCATTCTCCCACTCCCACCCTCAGTTTACCCAGGAGATGTCTTATATTTCCCCTTCCCAGCAAAATCCACCAGTCCCTCTTTGGGCCCTCCTTGTTATGTAGCCTCTCTGGGCAGCATAGTTATGATTGGGAAACTTAATAACTTCTTCTATTTCACTAGGGGTTATAAGTCTTTTTAAATTGATTAGCTGTTCTTGATTTAACTTTGGTATGTGATCTGTATGAAAAAAATTAGTCATTTCTTTTAGATTTTTCAATTGGTTGAGTACAGGTTTTTAAAGTATGTCCTTATGATTCTGTAGATTTCCACTGTACCTGTTGTTCTGTCCCCTTTCTTATTTCCAGTTTTATTAATTTAGATATTCTCTCACTGCCCTTTAGTTAATTTGGATAAGGGCTTGTCAATCTTATTGAATTTCTCAATGAACCAATTATTTGCTTCATTGATTCTTTGAGGGTTTTTGTTGTTGTTGTTATTACTTGTTTGTTTCTATTTTATTGATTGCAGCCCTGAATTGATTATTTCTTGCCATCTACTCCTTTTGGGGGTGATTTCTTCTTTGTGTTCTAGAGCTTTCAGGTGCACTGTTAAGTTGCTAGTGTGGTCTGAGAAGCCTGAGAGGTGAAAGTTGAGGAACTGATAGAAATGCAAGATTCTCTGATGACAAGCCAACCCGGCTGGAAGTCTAACCAAAGAAACTGCTCTGGTTGTGGACCACAGAATCAGGCTGCAGGGGCAGCATTGCACTGTAGCATTGAGTTTAGCTGCAGAAGGACAGACTGGACCTAGACAATCAGGAGGACAGAAAGTCCTAAGAGACAAGCAGGAGGACTAGTAGATGGCACATCAAGTAGGCGGAGTCAACAGTGGGAATCAAGCCAAGCTGAAACCTCCCAGATAGTCAGCAGTTCTGTGTTTGTTGGTCCTTGATCCCCACTGGATGGTCAGATGACAGATTGGGGCGGGGGCATCACCATTGCTGTACTAGGAAGTTGTACCCTTTCCTTGGTCTGGTGTGCCCAGTAAATTCTCAGTCCTGATTCCTTGATAATATGCCCCTACAATCCCAATTCACATCAATAAATATACAGGTGACAGCATTTCTGCTGCCAGGAATAATTCATTTATCAGTTTGTATCACCTGTGTGGGTAATGCCAGATAGACCGTGCTGCTCACACATCCACCTCAATGTGGAGTCATCCTCATACTGAAAATGAGGCCCAAAACTACTTATTAATGCACACTCCTAGAGCTATGCACAGTCTGGAAAAACAAAGTAACATAGGGCAGGGCACAGCCTGATCCCAACAGCAAAGGGGTAGCAGTAAGATAAATTATAAAGCTTGCCAAGCTTGGGTGAAATAGCTCTGAGCTGTTTCTTTCTGGACTCATAGTTGAGGCTTTAGGTGACTCATCTCCCCTTAACTTTTTGGAAGCTCTTTTGGGAATAAGTGTAGTAGTCTCCTTATGGAATTGCAGTAATGGTTGGTTAAATGCAACCATTAACTGCAGTGGCTAAGTCAGAACAGGAAATGCACCTGTCCTTATCAGGTTGGGGAGAGGTGGGTGCAAGGTCATATAAAGGGAAGATCCTTGCATCCCAGGCTCCTGAAGAAGCAACTTTGGCTCTTCCTTCCCTATGCCCTTCTGCTAACCAATCTTTGAAGTAAGGTTCAGTTCCCCTCCCTTGGGCATGACATCCTAAACTCCAAAGAGAAGCCCCACCTAAGTAATAAAATGTTCAGTGGGAACAGTTAGCCAGAGACAGAACTACAGAAGTAAAAAAGAAAGGTTATTCATTTAGAGACTTTCCCAGAACTATGGATTCTGATGGATTTAGGTCTTTGTTCTCCTTCTGGTAGGTGGTACTATCTATATGCTGGATTTTACAGCCTGAAGGGTACTTCCATCATGGAGTCAGTTATGCTAAGGTCTGCGGATCTGTTACAATTTGGACTGTGTCCTTTACTTTGGTCAGACTCCTGCTTGACTCAGCCACTTAACCTATCTCTATCCCTTTGTTGCAAAAGATAGAAAGATAAAAGTCATTGGCTACACCTCTGGTCACCTTGGAGTCAAGAAACAAAAATCTCATTGGATAGACCAACTCTTCTCCCACCCCCACCCTCCCCCCCATGGATGCACTCTGGATCAAAAGTAATCATACTGTAGGAACCTGATTGGTTGCCTAGGACAATGACAGTGATTAACGGACTCCTAACTGTCCCACTGACTTGCTGAACCCAAAGTGAGAAAATGATGGGCCAAAGATGGTTCAGACCAGGACTGCTTAATGATGTATATATGTTTTTCTGGTGTTTGTGTGTTTGAGACAGTTGTTCTATATAGCCCTGGTTGTCCTGGAACTGGCTTGGTGAACTAGGCTGGCCTTGAATTTAGATATCTCTTGCCTCTGCCTTCTGAGTGCTGGGATAAAAAGCATATACTACTATGCCCAGCTATTGATCTTGTCCTGTTTAAACCTAAACCTCATGTCAGAACCTAAGGTTGGATGTAGGTCTTAAGACCCCTTTATCTGTTCCTCCTCCTAGTGTGAACATAGTGAGTGAATTTTTCTCCATTTTTCACTATCACTTGGCTCTTTGATTGGCATATTAGAACCACTGGCCTAGCCTCTTGGGGTGATCCAAATCAGAGCTTTTTTTTTTTTTTTTCCATCTTTCTTTGGTTTTTCAAGACAGTGTTTCTCTATGTAGCCCTGACTATCCTAGGATTCCCTCTGTAGACCAGGCTGTCCTCAAACTCATAGAGGTCCACCTGCCTCTGCCTCCCAAGTGCTGGGATTAAAGGCAAGCTTTTGTTTTAAAATCTCAGTTTCACTGTGATTTCCCAAACACTTGAGGTTGGGGTTGGAGAAAAGGTGATATGTCCTGGATGACTTCATGGAAGATACTACTCTCTTCAGCAAGTAGCCTTCCTAATCTCCCTTCCCTACCTAGAAAAGCTTTGTGCTCCTAAGCGCCTGGAAGGTGGTGCTTCAAAGTTTGAGCCTTTCTGTCTTCTCCAGATTGCCAGCCCTTCAATAAACCTGATTTCATAATGCCAACTCTAGTCTCCAAATTATTGATGTTCTAGAGGCAAGTAGTCAGGACCTTAACACATGACACAAAGAAAACCTTTTCTCTTCCTTCTCCCAGGTACACACTTGCAGGTGGTGGCCCATGCCTGTAATACCAACATACAGGAGGATGAGATAAGAGATTATCAGCTTAAGGCCACCCTGGGCTATACTGGAGACAACTGTCAAAATCAAAAACCTGATAAACAGAAATCTTAGCAAACATGAGTATGTCTACCATCGACAGAAATTGGCCAAATATATTTTAGAACTCCAAATGATGAAATGCAATTTACTTGTTGCACCTTTAATCCCAGCACACTGGAGGCTGAGGTGGGAGGATCAGGAGGAGTTCAAGGTCATCCTCAGCTACTCTGTGCTTTAGGCCAGCCAGAACTACATAGTGAAACTCTGCTTAAAAATTAGAAACATACATAGATGCTTATTCCACAGCAGGTGGTGCTGTTTGGGGAGGTTGTGGAACCTTTAGGAGGTGGGACCTAGCTAGTAAAAGTCGGTCACTAGTAGCTGGTCTTTAAAGGTTGTATCCCCACCTCTAGTTCCAGCCCTATGCTCTTCCAGCCATGATATCCTGCTAAAATGCTGGAGGCCAAGTAACTATAAACTGAACTCTCTGAAATTGTGAACCAAAAGAAATCATATTTCTCTTAATTTGTTTTCATCAGATATCACAGTAACATTAAAGAAAGGTGAAAGTACTTTGGCCTAAGTACTGCCATTTTGCCTTCAGACTTCATTTTACCTGTAGGGTGAAATAAAGTTCAGATTCCAAAACCCTGAGGGAGCTGAGAACTCTCCAATGGCTGATCATCTTCTTCCTTAAACCACAGAAATAGTCATTATACATCTTTAGTTCTCTAGAAACATCTTGGCTGTTCCTAACAACAGGAAGAGCAGATGAATCTGATTGGTTGGACTGAAAGGCTTGCATCGTATGTCACTTAACAATGATGGGACACACAAGGAAAGTCCCTAATCTTTGATTCCTGATTGGTGAAAACTGGAGCCATAACTTGGCAAAAATGTTTTTGGTTTTGTGCTTATAAGCTCTGCTTCTGCCCACATTCGGAGTTACCAGGAGAAATAAGGCTTCCAAGTCCTTGTTCCTCAGCCCTGATGGATCAGTGACCCCGCTTATGTGGTGATTTATTAAAATCTTTGGAACCCATAGTGTTCTCTCTCCTTCCTTGTGGTGCATAACAGACTGGGTATAACAGTCCAATATTGTATATTAGTGGATGAAGTCTATGGAAATGCCTCAATCCATCTAATTTATAAGCAAAAGAAACATATACATGGGGCTAGAGAGATGGCTCAGCACTTAAGAGTACTGGCTGCTCTCCCAGAGGAGCCTGGTTCAATTTTCAGCACCTACATGGCAGCTCAGCTGTCTGAACTCCAGTTCCAGGGGATACAGACATTCATGCAGGCAAAACACCAATGCACAAAAATAAATCTTTAAAAAAAAAAAAAAGAAGTACATGCACAATTGACATACTCATTCCATCATCTGGGGTTGGTGGATTGTTCTTCCGATCACTTGATTTTACCTATCTAGAGTTCTACAACAGTTTTATTATGCTGTGCTCTGAAAGAGTATATCACAGCATAATAAGACATAACTATGTCTTGTAATTATAAGATAATTATAATTTCAGTTGTCACCTTTCAGTTATTATAGGATTTTGTTTGTTTGAGGCAGGATAACAAGAGGGTGGCCTTGAACTCCTGATCCTCCTGCCTCTGCTTCCCAAGTGCTGAGATTATAGGTGTGACTCTGCCTTGTTCAGCAGCTTTTTGCTGACTGTGTATCTGTTTCTAATTTCTTTTTACACATATACATTCAGAAGGAGCTACGTTTATTAAAACTGAAGGCTGGAAGTACTCATACAGTTAAATAACACAGTGAGTTAGAAAGGGTTCCTATTCAGGCTAAGAACTAATTGTTTCTTTTGCAATTCTGATTTATTTAAAGTCAATTCCAAGTCCCTGACCCCCTAGATTTCTCAGCAGACAGCATCAAGCTAACTGTAGTAATGTACCTTTGAGTAGTAGGCGGAAAGTACAGAAGTGTGTGTTCATCCACTCCCAAGAAGAACATCCAAGATGTTCCAGCAAACTTCTTTTTAAAGGTGTCACATGTTTTGATTTAGGCAATATTCTTTAAAAGAGTCCATTATGGTCACACCTAAGCATACCTAGGTGTGGTTTATGATCCAATTACTTTCAGGAGATGGTTCCTCTTTGGCAATGGATTCCTATTGTCCAATTTACATGAGGAATACCACTCTTTACATACAGCAAAACTTCCATCAAGTAACCCTTTTATGAAAGTGTGTCCATCAGTGAGGTCTATGAAGTAGAATGCAACAGGCTCAGAGAAAAACACTTGAGGGAAATCTAAATTCCTAAGGCCCTATTTTGAGAAACAGAAAGCTGTAATAGACATTTATGCAATCAGAAATCAAAAAGATGACTTACTGTGGAATTAAAATTCTCAAAACACACTGTTATCATTCATTCAGGTATAAATAATTGCTTGAAGCTGGACATGGTGGTGTGTGCCTATAGTACCAAAATTCAGGATATGGGGGCAGGAAAACCATGAATCGTAAGCTGCAGTGGTTTGAAAGAAAATGGCCCCCAAAGGGAGTGGCACTATTAGGAGGTGTGGCTTGTTGGAGGAAGTGTGTCACTGCTGGGGGCTGGCTTTGAGGTCTCTTAACCTTTACTCAGTGTAGCAGCCCATCAACTTCCTTCTGCCTTCTGGTCCAGATGTAGCCAGCACCATATCTGCCTACACACTGTCATGCTCCCCATTGTGATGATAACAGACTGAACCTCTGAAACTGTAAGCAGTCACCTCAATTAAATGATTTTGTTTTTGTTTTTGTTTTTTTTATAAGAGTTGCTGTTGTCATGGTGTCTCTTCACAGCAATAGTAGCTCTAACTAAGACAGAAACTCGGCACCAGAAACAGATACTATGTTTTAAAAGAAAGAAAGGAAGGAAGGAAGGAAAGAAGGAAGGAAGGAAGGAAGGAAGGGAGGGGAGGGAGGGAGGGAGGGAGGGAGAGAGAGAGAGAGAGAGAGAAGAGAGAGAGAAAGAAAGAAAGAAAGAAAGAAAGAAAGAAAGAAAGAAAGAAAGAAGCCAGACATGGTGGTGCAGGCCTGTAATCTGCAATGCCAACTATTCAATAGGTTTGGTCAGGAGGGTCATAAGTTAAAGGCCAGCGTGGGCTCTAGAGTGAGTTCAAACAATGATGGCTTTAAGAAAGGGCTAGGGGTAGGGCTCAGTGGTAGAACACTCACCTACTATGCTAGGTCCTAGGTTCAATCAATACGGTCTAAAACTGTCGGAGGAGAGTCAGGAGTGGTGAAGCACACCGATAATTCCAGTACTCAAAGCAGAAGCAGGTGGATCTCTGTGAGTTTAAGGCCAGCCTGGTCTACATAGTGAGTTCTGAGTAAGCCAGAGCTACATAGTGAGAGCCTGTGTCAAAAAGGTGAACAGGCAAACAAAAACCACTCAGAAGAGAGGAGATGGTATTACATGTTACGTGAGGAATGGGAATAGTCCAGCAGCCCGCAGTCCTTCCTCAGTTGTAAAGTCCACACAACTTTGAAAAACTAGCACCTCCCTTACCCCATGCTGGGAATGGCTCCCAGGGCCTTCACAGGCCAGGCAAGCTGGGCTGGACCCAACCTCAGGCAGTATTTCTACATAAGCCAAGATGGGAAGTCTTAGCCTACCAGAATTTCAGACAAAGAAGGAAATCCTAGCTCCTAACCAGCTGGTAATCTTAGGAGCCTTCATTCTAAAGGACTTTTTGGAAAGTTTTTGAAGATTGCTTATAAAAGTTGGTGGAAATCTCTTCACATTTAAATTTGTGCTTGCCAAAACCGATGACTTATGGATTTAAATGTTTGTGGAACTCTATATTGTCAGGCAATGTCTGCTACCAACTGGGCTTTGTTTCCTAGACATAACACTTTCTGAAAGTCCTTTATTTTCTTTGTTTGAATGTTCTCTTTGCTTTCCTTATCCAGAAAAGATGTCATGGAAAATATTTACTCTCTGCTCTGAGAATCTCACATTCTTTAAGATTCACTGCATACACCATAGGTCTTTAGAAAGTGCATGTTTGACCTGCTCAGCTTTGGCTTAGCCTCCAGTAGAGAAGGCCTCATTAACAAGTCATGTGTGTCTTTATATTGCAGTTGTACTTTTAAAAATCGAATCTATTCTTTAAAATCTTCATATGTGCATATAATGTTTTTTGGTGACATCTATTCCTTATTTTCCCCTTTCAGTTCTCCCCAGAATCCCATCACATCTCTACTCTCAACTTCATGTCCTTCTTTTATAATTCATTCATTTATTTTTTAACCCACTGTGACCAGTTGGTGCTGCCTACATGCACATGGGCATGGACTCATTCACTGGGGCATGGACAACCTTCCATTGGCCACACTTGTAAAGAAAAGGGATTCCTCCTCCTCCAGCAGGTATCAACTGACAATAGCTCCCCACCCTTCTCCAGACTGAATTGACTGGCTTGAGCTTGAGCACATCTTGTATGTGTAACCATGGCTGCTATGAGCTCAAATATGTAACAACCATGTCATATCCAGAGGACAGCAGTTCATAGCATCCTCCCCATACTCTGCCTCTTACATTCTTTCTGCTCCCTTTTCTATGATGCAATCATACTTTTTTTGAAATGCACACCTCACTTTTTTTCACACTATAAAACTTGCATTGATCCTCCTGCCTCTGCTTCCCGAGCCTTGAAATGATTGGCCTACACTACCACTCTTGGCTTCGTTTTACTTTTTATTTTGACACAGGGTCTTACTTAATTGCTCAAACTGGTCTTGAACTTTCTATTCTACTGCTCTGTGTAGCTAAGAGTACAAACTTGTGGTCCTAGGACTGGTTTATAATGAAATGACCTTTTTTTTGTAGCTTTGGTAATTAGTAATGTGCTTAGCTTTGTAACTTTTTAAAACAAACAACTCGTGTAGCCTCAGTTAAGGCTGCCTCAAATAGGCTATTTCTGAGCTTTGCAACTGCTTCCACATGCTAAGTATTAGGATTACAAGGATGAATCACATGATGCTAGGAACTGAATCTGGGGCTTCAGGCATGCTAAGCAAGCCGTCTAGCAATTGAGCTACATCTCCAGCACTCTGCTTGGGCTTTTTGAAAGTAATGTTTAGCTGGATGGTAACTCAAATCCATAAACCAATAGTTCACTAGGTTAAGGAAAGAAAGACATTACTTCTTAGCTACCTGAACTATATAGTGAGTTACAGAGCAGCCAGGGGTCAGAGTGACATCTTGTCTCAAAACAAAGAGAAGAAGGAGAGGGAGGAGGAAGAGGAGAAAGAGGAAGAAGGAGATAAAGAAAAGAAAATGGAACTTTAAAGTTTCCTTATAAAGCATTGTAAGACCATACACAAACATATATACATAATATTTTTCGTGTGTGTGTGTGTGTGTGTGTGTGTGTGTGTGTGTGTGTGTGTGTCTTACTCATAGTTTAAGCCAGCCTGTAGTTCTCCATGTAGCTCAAGCTGGAATTGAACTCACAACAGTTCTTTTGCTTCTTCAATTAGTATTTTAAATTGTTTTGTCTTAACAAAATACATACTTTTTCTCAGTATAAGAATAATCTATTCTTCATAGAAATCTGTGATGCTCAGAAACATAAAGAATACAGCTTCAAAGGGATCTTCAGGACAGCTAGAAGGTGGAGCTGCAAAGGGCAAAGCTTGGATTCTCAGGACACCCTATTGCTAATGAAGCCACCACAATCTGGTGGCTTATTTGTTTTCTTACTTGTTATCTTTTTGGCTTTTGTTATTTTTTTTGTCAGGAGGGGGTTATATTATAATAGTTTATTGAATATACTGCAAGACTGTAAGAGGTTGGGCAGTGACTAGGCTACTGCATGCAGTTTTGTGGCATCTTTGATTTGGGTTTGTTGTTTGATTTGTTTCCTTTTTCTTGAAACAAGGGCTTATGCAGACCAGGCTAGCCATGGACTATTAATCCTCCTTCCTTTAGTTCCCAAGTGCTAGAGTTATAGGTGAGTACCATCATACCCAGCTGTGTATTACATCAAAAGAAACAGAAAAGGTGGAGCTGAGGGGATGGCTCAGCAGCTAAGAGCGCTTGGTGCTCTTACAGAGCACCTGGTTTGGGTTTACAGCACCCACATGGGTTCACAACCACCTGACTGCAATTCCAAGAGATCTGATTCCCTCTTTTGACCTTCAAGAGCATCAAGCTCACACGTGTGCATATTCATACATGCAGCCAAAACACTCATACACATAAATAAATCTGAAAAACTTGAAAGAATAAACATAAGTAGTTTTAGGTCTGCGACCTTTGTTTGAAAACATTAGAGCAGAGTATTTTTAGATCTGTTATTTGTAAAATATATGAATTCCCAGAATCCATTCCTAGAATGGAGCCGAAAATATTCAAAATTTTGATGAGCAGGTTTGAGAAACATGGTTGTAAACTATTATTTCTTTTCTAGTAGTTCTTGATATTTGTAATTACATGATGTCCTTACTTATGGTTTCTACTACCAAGCAATAAGTCCTGTCAAAACAGAAATGTGTCCTGTCACTGCACCTCCCCAAGGGCAGTGTGGCACCTGGCACACATCTGGATACAAACTATTGCATTGAGCATATGCTGATGTGACAGAATAGGAAGGAGCACCTGGTACAGAGCTCCTGCAGCTTATGCGGTGCCCTGTGTGGTGTGGTAAGACTTCATCCTTGCTCCCAGTATCTGGCTTTGGAGCCTGACTCCTGACACAGTGAGGCAAATCCTCCGAATTTTCTGGGTGATAGGAACATCTCCTGCTCTGGGGAAGTGACACAAGCTGCCCCTGGGTGGGCGTGGTCGGCAGAGACCCCAGACCATGGTTAGACATTTAGTACTTTCAGCCTACACTAAGTTCTCCTGAGATGTGAGGGGCTTAGTTACTGGATCAGTGCAGATGATGCCTACAAGTCAATGCATCATCAAAGTCCTGTATTATTGTGTACAGGGACGTTCTGGGTAGGTGAGCATATGTACAGGCCATGGAATACTGTTATCCAATGCCACAGAGACAGAACTGCTGAACACAGAACCTGTCCAGACTTTGCCCTACAGATCATGTCATCTATTATCTTAAAGAAATCATGCTTTAGTATTCACAGACCTTGCAGCCCGTGGGTACTGAAGTTATTTATATAAAGCTTGTAAGGTACATTCATTCCCTCAGATGCTTTCAGTCATCTCTACAATGCAGTACAGGTAGTGTGTAATAGATCCCATGTTGTGTTGAGATCATTCATACGTTCAGTCCTTGTACCCTTTCTGTCAAATGTTTCTGGTCTGTGGTTGATTGAATGTATAGATGCTGAGATCTGACTGTAACAAGCTAGTAAATCTAGTATTTCCTTGAAGCTCGAAGGATTCTCTAGAAAATTACTCTGTCCAAGTGGAGGATCATGAGGACTTTGCACTTGTCAACTAGTTAAATAAAACTTGGTAATCGGCTGACAACAATTAGCAAACTGTGTGCAGGGCAGCCCCGTGACAGGCCCTGCCTGGTGTCAGCCCCAGGTCTGAGCTGACCTGTGGCATCGAAGATGATGGCCCTGGAGTGACACTGGTTGTGCCAGGTGTGGGGTTCACACATGCGAGTGCCTGTGTCACAATGAGTGTACAAGAGAAGGAAATTCCAAATCAGATCAGGCTTTCCCCTCTGTTTTGGTTTTCTGAGCCAGCATCTCATTATAAAGAATATCTGACTTAAAACTGCATCTGTCCTCCTCAGCCATCCAAGCACTGGAATTAGGAACATGAGCCACGGCACCTGCCTTTCACTTTGTTTCTGGATAGAATCAACTGTGACTATGAAAGATCCATTAAAGGTAATGTATGAAAAACTTAATAATAAAAAAATCAAAAGAAAGTAGACTAACATGCTTAACACTTTTTTTGGATTGATTTCTTGGACCAATCAATCAAAATTTCTTTTGTCCAATGTAATAAAAGCCACTTCTGTCTGTATCACTCAGAAGATTGGAGGGAAAGCCCTGCAGCTGGATACCTTGTGCTCTGTCATGGGTCCTGTGGTGCCTGGGGGTGGGGGGGCGTGTGCAACCCTGGGAGAGTGTGGCAAAAGATGACATGGTGCATGGAGACACTATGCTCACGGGGAAAACAAACATCCTGTCCATATTTATTGCCTATCTATTACTCAGGCAAGCATATTTTGTGGAGATCTGGTAGGAGATAAAAGAGGTAAAACTTCAATTCCTTGCTCCTTTGAGGCCAGGCCTTCGGGAAGTGACTGCAGAACAGGGTAATAGCACCTGCTAATATTCAGCTCACCACAAATTACAAAGGTAAAGAATAGTATATCTAGCCCCATCAACCCTCCAAAACCTTTTTAGTTTTAAAAGATGAAATGAGAGATAATGACTATTCATTGTCAGAAAATGTAAAATGTATAGACCTATAGTGTGTGCAATAGCCCTGCTGTGGTCATGTAGTAACTTTTGCAGACAAGTTCTGAATAGATATTCATAAAATAGTCAAACAACATCTGGCTATTTAAATATGCTTTGTATATTTCCCTCTCTCTTTCTTGAGACAATATCTCAACATATCAATTCTAGAACTTCCACATTTAAATCATAATTTATTCACTTCAAGTATTCTGTATAACAGGGCTCCTGACCTTAGCACAACTAACTCCATGATGGAAGTACCATTCAGGCTATCAACCTCGGCATACAGACAGTAACATTGCCAAAACAAAACCTAACCCACCAAACTGCACAGTTCTGGGAAAGTCTCTAAATATACTAACCTCGCTTTTTGGCTGTAGTTCTGCTTCTGGCTAACTGTTCTTGTTAACTGAAATATGTCAACCCAGGATATGTTTTTTGCGCTTAAAAGCTGACCCTGAAAAAGGCTCAGTGCTATCCTGGGATCCAGAACACCCAGTGTAGCTGCCGGCTGGCTTATAAAGACTTTCTATTGGCTTAAACCCATGTCTGAACAGTCTTTTCTGGTGGATACCCCACAACACTATGCACTTATTAAATTTCATTTGAGATATTTAAAAATATATACTTGAAAATTATCTTCAATCCCAATTCACCATAAGACATGTAAAATTTTCCTGGGCATGGTATCTGTTCTAGGTTGTTTCTCTGTGGCTGTGATAAAACTTTAACTAAAAACAACTTTAGGAGGAAAGGATTTACTTGGCTTACACATCTCTACCACAGTCCATCACTGAGAGGAGCACTCAGAACTTGAGCTGGGATCTTGAGTCAGAGAGCAATAGAGAAACATTGCTCACTGGCTTGCTCCCTATGGTTTACTCAGCTGCTTTTCTTTTACAGCCCAGGCTCACCTGCCCAGGGATGACACCACCCACAGTGGACTGGGCCCTGCTATGTCAATTACTAATATTTTTTTTTGAAAAAAAAAAAAATGATCCACAATGGCTGACTGATAAGTCTTTCTGACTAACAGAGAGAAGAGACAAGAAAATGAAAAACATGTTAGGTATAGCAGCACACACCTATTGTCTGAGTCTCGGTGCTCAGGAATGTGAAGCAGAAAGAATGGAAGGTAGAGATCAGACTGGGCAGCTTAGTGAGTTCCTGCCTCAGAATAAAACACAAAGAACTGAAGTCATGACTCAATGATAGAAAGCTTGCCTATCCTGCAGAAGGTCCTGGGTTCAATCCCCAGTCCAAGGAAGAAAAAAGGAAGGAAATTAAGACAGAAATTGCTCACCTGGAGACCTCTAGGAAGACAAGTATACAGAGGAAGAAAACCAAGGGGTTGGGGATTTAGCTCAGTGATAGAGCGCTTGCCTAGCAAGCACAAGGCCCTGGGTTCAGTCCTCAGTTCTGGCAAAACAAACAAACAAACAAACAAACAAACAGAGGAAGAAAACCAAGACAATCTGCAGGTGGAAGAAGCAGCATTGGGAGGAATGGGTAGAGAGCATAGGGCTTTTCAGAAGCAAACAAGAAGGCTGGCTACAGTGGAGCCACATATCATGGACAGTAACTGAAAACAAGTTTCTGCATTTTGTTAGTCAATTCCAACATCTGAGGCAATGGGGAGCCTCTTGGGTGCAGCTGACAGTTACTCAGAGCGACTGGGGTACAGAGAAAACATTCAAGGTGCCACTAAGAAAAGCAAGTGCCAAGGAGTGGAGAGGAGAGCTCGGCAGTAGAGCACAGGCTTAGCATGGGGAGTTGGGAAGCAAAGACGGCCAGGTCAAGGTAGGAGAAGCAGAGCTCAGTTTGGAGATTTGTGGGAGGCACCAGGTAGATTCTTAGAGCAGTCCATGTTGTGAAAAGAAACAGCATCAGCCCAATACATGTAACTCTACATGTAGTATTGGATCACTAGGTGGGGTCCAATAAACCAAACAGAGTGGGCAACCTCAGACAACTATGCTTCTTTGGGAGGATGAGGCTAGCCTAGCAGCAGGTGTGAGCCACTCACTGGCCATCACAGCAGCAAGGGTCAATAGCTGTTCTTGAGTATGTGACTCTTGCTATGTACCTCTAGCTGATCTAGAACAGAAATATTCTTGCTCCTGCTTTCTAAGATTCCAAGTGTGAACCACCATGCTTACTTAGACTGACTCCCCCACCTCTCTGCTTTGGTGTATGCAGAAGCCAGAGGTTATTTTGGATGTCCTGTTCCATCTGTTCTAGCTCTCTCTACCTCATTCCTTTCAGGCAGTCTCTCACTAAATCTGGAGCTAGGCTGGCAGACAGTGGACTTCAGCAATCCTCTTGTTTCTGCCCCACACTGCATGGGCTTACAGGTATGCGCAAGGCCATGCTTGGCTTAAATTAAGAAAACAATTATTTATGTTTATGTGCATGAATGTCTGTGCACCAGGTGCATGCAGTGTCTGTGAAGGCCAGAAGAAGGCATCAGAATTGGAGTTACAGATGGTTGTGAACCACCATGTGGGTGCTGGGAATGGAACTCGGGTCCTCTGGAAAAGCAGCCAGTGCTCTTACCTTAAGCCAAGTCATCTCTCCAGCCCCTGGCTTAATTTTTTATTAAATTTTATTTATTTGTGTGCTTGTGTGTGTGTGTGTGTGTGTGTGTGTGTGTGTGTGTGCCATAGCATGCATGTAGAAGTCAGAGGACAACTTGCAAGAGTCAGTTCTCAATTCATCAAGCTTGGCAAAAGGCATCTTCCCCAGCTGAGGCATCTCCACAGCCCTATGCCTGACTTTTTATGTGGGTGGATCTGAATTTAGGTTACCATGTTTGTATAATGAGCAGTCTTGCCCACTGAGCCATCTTTCCAGCCCCTAGATGGTTTTTTGTTGTTGTTGTTGTTTCATTTAAAATTTTTTGTACAGTATATTTTGATCATGTTTTTCTCGTCTCCCAACTCTTCCCAGATCATCCCCACCACCACCACCACCCAACTTTATGCTCTGTCTTTCAAAGGAAGAGGAGGAGGAGGAAGAAGAAGAGGAGGAGAAGGAAGAGGAGGAGGAAGGACAGAAGGAGGAAGGAGAGGAGGAAGGAGGAGGAAGGAGAGGAGGAAGAGGAGGAGGAGGAAGGAGAGAAGGAAGAGGAGAGGAGAAGGAGGAGGAAGGAGAAGAGGAGGAGGAAGAGAAGGAAGGAGAGGAGAAGGAGGAGGAGAGCACTTGGCCTTACCCTGGAGTGTGGTTGATATACCCAGTGACATTCCAGTGGAGAAAACTGGTGTTTCCTTTGCTGGAGTGCATCAGTTTCACGGAGCTTCTTGGTTAGGAGTGGGCACCATGTTCACATTCTCCTGTCAGTCCTGGGACCCTGTTTGGCTTGAACCTGGGCAGGTCTTGTGTGTTTTGCCAGACCCTCGCCTTTTAAGTCAGCACATGTAAATTGTACGAAATCCCGAGTTTTGTCATGCACTTTGGCCGTCATCACCCATCTGCTATCCTCTCTTCTCTCCCTCCTCTCCCACTAGTCTCCTCTCTCTTCTACTTTCATGCTCTCTTTTAAAAATCACTTTACAGACCAGAGAAATTATGCGACACTTGTCCTTCTGAGCCTGGGCTATTACACTTGACATGATCTCCAGGTCCATCAGTTTCCCAGCAATTGATTGTTTCCTTGTTCCTTATGGCAGAACAAAACTCCATTATGTGCATGTAACACATTTTCTTCTCCCTGTTGATGAACATGTAGGCTGGCTCCATCAGTGGACTGTTGTGAACAGTACCACAATAAGCAGGAGTCACACCCCTCTCCATAAGAAAACTCACTATGCAAAGCAAATATAAGAACCCCAAGGAACTATTGACTGAACCAATCTTTGGACAAGCTGGAAGTCAAATATGAAGACACAGGTTTACACTCCCTTTAAAAAGCCGGGTTTTCGTGTCTGTGCTTCCTCTTCAGCTCTGTAGGCAGAACAGCATGGAAGGCAGGAAATGCTTGGGAGATGTACTGTGACATGATCAGTTTGCCGTGCAGCATGAAGGATCTACCAAAGTTTAACAAGTCCTTAGAAGACTTTCAAGTGCATGAAAGTGACTGATCGTTTCAAAATTAATTGTGCAATAATGAATCTTCTGGTATCAGTTGAACAGTTAGACACAGAGTAATCTAGTGGTCCTAATGAAATAAAGATGGGGGCCAAGAAATGTTCTGGAAATCTTTAAAAACAAATAACAATAATAACAAATAAAAATTCAGCCAGAACCACATACCAGGGAGGAAAGCACCTTTATTTGTTTACTCAGCTAGCTTTCTGGGGGAAGAAGGGGGATGCTTGTCCCCTGACCGCTCTGCTATCATCTGAGTCAGGAGTGAAACCAGCCTATCAGGAAGTGAGCTGATTAAATTGTCATTTCCTCAGATACAGAAGTTCGTAAACAAATTTTGGCAAAAGACTTAAATAACACTTCAGATTCTTACGTTCTCTAAAGTAGTAGAAATAATTGAAGTCCTGTGATAAAAATGAACAAAGACCAGGAACGTTTCTCTCATTTCTCCGGTAATATTGTTTCCTCCTGCGTGCCTTGTTAACAATGTGACCTGAAAAGCAACAGAGGTACTTTTTCGTTCTTTTGTTGAGTGGTAAATGCCAGCTGGAGCTTTGTGAGTGCTGAGTAACACACTTGGCAAGAAGCCAGGGAACTGCCACCTGGAAACTTTCCACTCCACCATAACCTCCCCTTCAACATCTTGTGGTCCAAATGACTGTCAAGAGGAAACTGCCTCTGTGGGCTCTCATGCACAGCCTCGGTACCTAGTGAAGCTAGCAATAACTTTCCATTTTGCCCTGTCTTTACTCCAGACAGCATGCTTAATCTCAGAATGGGTTCCTCTTGTTCCTCAGCTTTCACGAGGTATTCTCAGAAGATACAAGCCAATCTCAGTGCCAAAACAAGCAAGACACACTTATGTCAAGATGGGAGAGGAAATAGTGGCAGGTCTTTGCCTGCACCTCCCAGCTCCCACATGCAAGCTTCAGACTGTTGGCATCTGCCTCCGTCAGAGACCTCTTCCCTAAACTCAAAATAATTCTCTTCCTGTGCTCAAAGTAGGCTTAAAGTTTAGGAAATGCACCCAGCAATGGATTTCAAAGCCAAGTCCACTAAGATCCCCAGATCCTAAGGATGATGCAAAGCTGCTAATTCTTGGCTAGGGATGTTCCTGGTAGAAGAGCAGGCAGGGCATGGAGTTTAATCTGCAGTCTGTCTCTTCTCTCTCTCTTTCTCCCTCCCTCCCTCCCTCTCCTTCTCTTCTCTTCTCTTCTCTTCTCTTCTCTTCTCTTCTCTTCTTCTTCTTCTTCTTCTTCTTCTTCTTCTTCTTCTTCTTCTTCTTCTTCTTTTCTCTCTCTCTCTCTCTCTCTCTCTCTCTCTCTCTCTCTCTCTCTCTCTCTCTCTCTCTCTGTCTCTCACACACACATGCATGGTCACACATACAGAGGTTAGCATGTGACTTTGGCTGCTTTAATCCCTATATTCACATTGAATGCACAGTGTGAAACTGTGGTCCAGGATTAAGAAACAGAAATAATTTTTCTTATGCTTTTTGATACAGGATCTCACTCTAAAGCTCAGACTAACTTCAGACTCATAACAATCTTTCTGCCTTAGCCCCAGAGTTATGATTATGTCACCATAACACTATGTTTTAGTTTTAGTTAACTTTCACTATTTATTCTGTATTTTCTCCTTGATTACAATGTTTTATTTCTCTTTTCTGGAATTTTCTGTTTATTTCTCCCCTTTTGTAACAAAATGTCCTGCCTAACACATACAAAATGAGTGTTATGCCCTTTCATAGTCCCAAGTAGACCAAGGAACTCTGCTTTGCCTGATGGCCCATAACTCAGTTCCTTTCAGAAACTGACTGGAGCTTGAGGAGCCAGCTTGCCAAAGGTCACAGATTCCCAGGGACAGCAGTAACTCCAGAGGCCTGGGCCTGGCCTCGCTGTGTGCGTTTCTGAAGGGCTGTCCTGGTTCCACAGCTGTGGTGTCCCAGCTTGTCATTGTGCTGCTCCTGAGAGCTCAACCCATGGGGCTTCTGCAGAAAAATCTGTGTCCAGTTCCCAGGAACTTCCCCAGAACTTCTAAATGGAACTAGACAACCAAGAAAGGGAACGTGTGTTGAGATCATGGCTTAGTGGTACAGCTCCTGCTTAGCATTTTCAAGACCCTGGCTTCCATCTGTAGCACCACACAGGGAGGCAGAAAAAAGAGGAAATGAAAATAAAAATGTATTCATCTGGCCTGGAGATGTAACTTGGTGGTAGAGCATGTCCTGTATTTACTCAGTGTATTTGAGGTTCTGAGCACCTCACAAAAGCACTGTTCATTTGAACCCGCTGTCAGCTCTATCACTTTTCTAGTGATGTGTAAAAATTGTGTTATAGAAACCCAGAGGTACTATATACATTTGTCTATTATACTAACAAAAACTTAGGGGAGAAATAAATATACATATTTGCTTGACACACAAAATAAGTGTAACAGCACCTAATGTGTGAAAGGAAATTCAGAGGTGTTCTCTGAATTTTTGTCTTACTTTCTTACTAACAAATTACAATTCACACTCATCTCAAAGTTTAAAGATTATGATACCTTTTATTTATAAATAATTGTGAAGATGTTTTTGGACTACTAATTTTCATCTCTCTCGTGCATGCTCTCTCTCTCTCTCTCTCTCTCTCTCTCTCTCTGTGTGTGTGTGTGTGTGTGTGTGTGTGTATCTATGCACAGGCACGTGGATGCCACAGGTCAATGTCACTTTCTCAGTGACTAACTATTCACCTTTTTTCCCCCACTGGACAGGTTCTCCATTGAACCTGGAGGTAGGCTGTCTAACCAGAATGCTCCAGGGACCCTCCTGTTTCCACCTTCTGGAACTGAAATTACAGTCACATACCACAATGCCCAGCTTTTATCCATATGTTCTGGGGACCACAGATCCTCGTGTGGGCATGGCAAGCGTTCTACCAGCAGAGCCATCAATGCTCCCCCTCATCTCCAGCCCCCATAATGTAATCTTATCCAGGCTCTTATAAAATGGAAAAGAAACTTTTTTGTATTGTTATTTGTTTGTTGAGACAGGGTCTCACTGTGTATCTCTGGATGGCCTAGGAGTCACTTTGTAGACCAGGTTGGCCTCGAACTTGTGATAATCTTCCTGCCTACGTCTATTCAGTGCTGAGATAACAGGTGTGACACACTATGCCTGCCTTGTCTGACAGTTTCAAAACAGCCACTTCAAACAATTTATCATTACCTCAATGGCACACAAATTCCCTCCTCATCTCCTCGACGATGAAAAGAAGCCAAGCGCCCTGAACACACCAGGTCTTCCTAATTAATATCAGCTTCAAGTTCTACTGCCTGCTCATTTTCATCCTTGGAAGTTTTGCACAGCTCATTCTTGCTAGCTTTTTGCAAACTCAGTCAAAGTAAATGGGTACAGAATGAAGGGAGAGGGCTTCTGTTGTTTATTTGGAGACCAGTTCTTGTTAAATGGCCCAGGCTGGCCTCAAATTTATAAGCCTCCTGCCTCCACTTCCTACATACTGGTGTGTGCCACCACACTTGGCAAGCAGGGCGGAAGGGGAAGTTTTGAAGAAGAGACAAGATTATTAGTGATAAATTTGAAACATGAAATATGCAGAGAGTCGACAGTAAAGTAACCCTGAAAAACAAGGAAGAAGATGGCAAACGCGGTGGTGCTCGGCTCTAATCCCAGCACGCAGGAGGCTGAGGCAGGGAAGCCACCAGATGGGTTAATCCCAGAAAACAAAGGCATGATAAAAGGGCCATGTTCCTGAGGGCCTTTCCTAGGCCCTGGTGGAGGGAACAACCTTGTCCTTTAGTTGATATGTGTTCCTGTCATGTTATAGTATGCTGGTCTGACTGTTTTATGTCTTCCTCTACTCCCAGATTCAAATGTTGAAATTCTAGATTTCAAGGCCATAGTGTGGGAAGTGTGCCTTTGGGAGGTGATTGGTCAACGAGACTGCTGGCCTCATGGAAGTCCTGAATGAGCTCTCTTGCCCGCCCTTTCCACCATGTGTGTTGTCGGTGAGATGACTGAATCTCAGGAACCTGATCCTAGAGAAAGCCCAAGCCATTTCTGCTGAAGATCAGGACACAGGAGCTGAGATCTGGCCAGAGGCATCAGGTTTGGTGAAGGGCTAGCACTCTGGAAATGATAAGGAGGGCCAACCCCAAAGCTCTATCTCACAGAGCATGAAGGGGTTTTCTAGGAGAGGAAGGGGTCACGATGGAAAGTCCACATGCTGAGCAGCAGCAGCATGCAGGACCTACATCTCTTTCTTCTGGTCTAGCCAGAGCATCACAGTGGACCTAATATCCTGAGGTTAGGTTCACATGTAAAGTAAGCAATGCTCTTCGTTATGGCATGCTAATACACGTGGCTCATTCTACTTTGTCCTTCACTTCTGTTATTTTCTTTAAACTGCCCAAAAGTATTTTCTGCAAGTTAAACCTTATGGCAACTAAACTAAGGAGGAGTCTTAGCAAGGTCACCAGGTATCATTCAGATATAATAGAAGCTTACATCCTACTATCCATCTACAAAGAGGTCATTCTGTGTCTCAGCTTTAGGTGGGCTTCTCTTTTGAGTTTAGAATGCCCAAGGAAAGAGAAATCAGTCTTTCAGAGAGGACTACTGAAGGACAACAGGCAGGAGGGAGACTCTGAAGGAGCACCTTGGCATGAAGCATGCCACAGCCCTCACCCACCCTCAGGTACTGGCTGCCTTGAGTTTGGACCCTCAGTCTCTAGAATGGATTTCCAGTCTTTGTAAGATTTCTGTGGAATTTTCTGTAGCAGCCTGAGTATGCTAGGACACAGGGTCAGTCAGTCATGCAAGCCATAATAAGTAGGCTTTAAAGCACATAGTCGTGAGCATACTAGAAGCTCACTTCCTACTATGTAAGCCATGGTTTCAGGCTGGCAAGTGGTTCTTCCTCTCACTAGGGCCTCTTCATGTTACCCGAAGCTCATCAGGCGGGACTCCCTTCTCTAAGGCCTAACTGGGATTGGCTAGTGACAGGGCAAACTGGGAGGCAGCCTTGTGGTTTGAAGTAAAAGGAGGAAACTTACTTTTGGTGTAACTTGTAGTCATGCTGAAAGGATCTTGGGTGCCACTACAACCCAGCAAGAGCAGAGATGTGTCTGCTGTGCATTCCCTCAGAGTGCCAGCCACCTGAC
Source organism: Onychomys torridus (assembly GCF_903995425.1). NCBI lineage: Eukaryota > Metazoa > Chordata > Mammalia > Rodentia > Cricetidae > Onychomys > Onychomys torridus. The sequence continues at coordinate 21,191,167 of NC_050451.1, forward strand.
AGTCAGAGGGGGTTCTAATCCTTCCACTGTGTCCATGGACTGCAGACAGCTCCAGAATAACAGGACAGACAGCCTCTTAGGAAGGAAGGGATCCAGAAACACATTGGCCTTCTCCTCACCTTTCTAATGAAACAGGCACATTGTTCAGGACGGCTTCTGAGACTGCCATCTGGACTCCTCATCTCTTGGATGCCAGTAGTACCTGTAGGTGCTAGAATTTCAATTGTGAAGGCCAAAGAAATTTAGCCAACTCATTTTCTTCCTTTTTTTTTCTTTTCTTTTTATGGTTTTTTCAAGACAGGGATTCTCTGTGTAGCTCTGGCTGTCCTGGAACTCGCTCTATAGACCAGGCTAGCCTTGAACTCACAGAGATCCACCTGCCTCTGTAAACTCATTTTCTTAATTTCCCCCCACCCCCAGGAAATGAAATACTTTATACAAAATGACAATTAAGGAAAAATTTTTTCTCTTGATCTTTACACACACACACACACACACACACACACACACACACACACACACTCTACCACCACTACCACCATCACCACCACTACCACCATCACCACCACTACCACCATCACCACCACCATCACCACTACCACCATCACCACCACTACCACCATCACCACCACCATCATCACCACCATCACCACCACTACCACAAAACAAAAACCTCCAGCAAATCAACATTCAAATTTAATAAAAATTTTATTAGAATTTTATTTTGAACATAGCAAGTCTGACTGAGCTTAATGGAATTCATTTTGTATTTATTCTCTGAGATCACAGAAAACAAACAAGGGCCTGTCTACACATAGAACAGGCAAACAAAAAATACTACTTCACAAGACATTACCAGTGTTCACAATCACTCTGTGATGATTGTATCTTGTTTCAATTATTTATTTCTGACTAGTCATACAGTGTGGGTGGATAATCTTTTTTTAAATACATCCCCTAAAGGAAAACTGTGTAATTAATTAGAGTTGTTTTTCCTTAAAGACACATTAACCATTAAGATCACTTACTTTTCACATAAGCAAAGAAAGTAAAATAGCATGTAATTCTTATAAAAGTTTATGTAAGATATATGACATTGCCATGGTGTACCAAACTGAGACAGACAGGAACAAAGAGAAAACATGAAGGCCAAGTGGGAGGAGAGGGTAGAGAGTAGAAACAGGGAGAAAGGAATGAGTAGACACAGAAAGGAAAGGAAGATGGGACGGAGTGCCACAGGAAGTAGATTGGAAAAGCAAAACCAGGAGGTAGAGCATGAGAGAGAAGATGAAGCTAAAGAAAAGCATGAGCTTGTCTGTTTGTCTGTCTGTTTGTTTGAACTGAGATGAAGTGGGTATCTGTCCAAGTGAAGAGCAGAGCCTATTGACTCAGGAGAGAAAGTGACAGAAAGGGAAGAAAGCCTATCACTGGAGCCAGCTCAAAGGTATCTGCAACTACATCTGCATCTCCTGAGGTGACACAGAACTTTGTGATAAGAGGAATACAGAAGGCCATAAGTGGTACCACAAGACACGGTATCTTGCCCACCAGATTCTACCTATCTTCCTGGAGACTCTGAAGATCCAAGAAGTTGTTATGATTTCAACCTGAAATGTTCCACACACGCTCATATTTTGTTTCCCAGCTGGTGGCACTATGCTGGGAGCCTGTGGAATCTCTAGAAGGTGGGGCCTCTGCAGAACTGGGTAACTAAGGGTGGGTCTTTAAAGCCCTGGCTTCTGGTCCCTAGTCTACCATGATGCAAACAACCTGTGTCTCGTGTGCCCACTGCCACAAACTGAACTGGTTTGGTATGCTTGCCCATTAGGATGGACTGAACTCTGGGAGACTGGGAGACAGAATAAATCTTTCTTCCCTGGAGTTGTTCCTGTCAGGTATTATAATTATCATAACACAGAAAGAGTATACAGAGGGTTTGGAATATAGCTCAGCTGATGGAGTGCTTGTAAGGCATGAATGAGGCCCTGGGTTCAATACCCAGTGTGGGCAAACAGGATACTTCTATAACTCCAGCACTAGGAGATAAAGATAGGAGGATCAGAAGTACAAGATAATCCTTAGTACAAGATAATCTACATAGTTCAAGGCCAGCCTGGGATACATGAGATCCCGCCAGAAAGAAAGTAATTAATTTAGGACTGAAATAATCTCTGGCATCCTCGAGGCATAAACAAAAGACTCTGACTAAGTTCCCCAAGAAGTAGCTTCTGGCAAGAGTACAGTCAGCCCTTCTGGGTGACGCAGAGCTTGATTGGGTCCTTGGAAAGTGACCAGTCTGGGTAAAGAGAGTAATCCAACTCTACCCTCTTGACAAATAGACAGAGGATAGGAATAGACAGGAGAAGACTGACTGGAAAACACACAAAGTGAAGGGGGTCAAGGCTCCAGAGCATTTGCACCTGACTGAGGTTTAAGTATCATGATCAGACACACCTGTGCGCAGCATGGCTGTGGCGGCCAAACACACATGAGAATGTGTCATTTATAAATTGACAATTTGTAAAACCTAACTCCTATGATAAGGATAGAGACTAGTAAACATTTTCAATAAAGGCCAGATAGCATTTTTAAAAAGATTTTTATTTTACTATTAGTGCTGAGATAGGGTTTCACTGCATAGTCTATGCTGACCTAGAACCTACCATATAGACCAGACTGGCCTCAGACTCACAAAGATCCACCTCCCTCTGCCTCCTGAGTGCTGGGATCAAAGGCAAATGCCACCACCTAAAGCTAAAGACTTATTTTTATTATTTAAGTGTATGAGTCTGTGTGAGCATATGCCACATGTATGCAGATATCCTTAGAGGCCAGAATGGGCTTTGAGGTCCTTTGGAGCTGGAGTTTCAGGCGGTCATGGGCCATAGGACATACATGTGGGAAACTGCACTGAGGTCTCCTAGAAGAACAGCAAACTCTCTTAACCACTGAGCCATCTCTCCAGCCCCATGGTGGCAAGTATGTTATACTTTTCAGGCTATGCAATTTCTGTTCCCACCCCTCAACGCTACCATTTCCATTGAGAATCAGTCCTGAGCAATATGTGAGTGAATGGATATGTCTATGTTCTAATAAAACTTTATTTATGTACACAGCCAATAGGCTGTATATGGCCTGTAGGTCTTGGTTTACTGATTATGAGTACAGAGTATTCAGTGTAGGCTTTAAATGATTCAACTCTTGGTTTCAGTTTGTGTATTCAAACTTAAGGGGAAAACTGGATTTTGAAAGTGATTACTCTAAAATGAAATGTTCCAAGGTTTGGAAATAGCTTTTCAAAAATATAGGCATCACTAAAATGTCCCCCAACCCTTAAAGAAGGCAGCCCCTTCTAGTTAAAAGCAAAGGACCATCTTCCCCTTTGGAAACTTGAATTTCTACTGTAGGTTGTAACCCTGCAAAATCTATAAAGTTAAATATAAGCATCTACCCTTTTTTGATCTGGAATAACTACTGATCCATCTATTGCGCTTTAATGTTTTACAGTTTTTCTCTTTCAGTGTTATATTTCTGGAGTGTTCTCTGTATGCTAGGTGCTACACAGATGCACAGGTCATCAGCATCTCTTGGACGATTAGCCTGAGTCTCAGTCTCTCTCTCTCTCTCTCTCTCTCTCTCTCTCTCTCTCTCTCTCACTCTCACACACACACACACACACACACACACACACACACACACACACCTTTACACCATCCAGGTCCAAGTATAAGATTTCATACTTAATTAGCTTTGAGACGTTCTAGGGTCTTCCTAACTAACCCTTATGTTAATCCAATGTAGAATTATTAGTCTCATTTAACTGATGGGAAGACTGGGCTTTAAAAAGATCATTACTGGCTGTGTTTATGCAGCAGTAGACAGAGTACACAGCAAGCTGGGGTAGAGCTCAGGCGCAGCTGACCCCAAACCTGTGCGGATGGTCTTGTCTGGCTGTCTTGTGCGAGATGAGCCAGTGCCACATCCTATCTCAGGGGCTCCACCACACGGCGCCCTGGGCTCAGGGCCTTTCTCGGGATGGGCAGTCCTTGTTGCGCTGCTTCTGGTTCCTCTGTTCCAGGCACTGAAAAGGGGCAGAGAATGTTCTCTTATATTCCATAGCAGATGAAGTTCAACAGTCAAATCAAAAGGCAGCACTGGATTCAGAGAAGGGCCTACCACTTCTGGAGATGCCACGGACACATACCAGGGTCACGTGTGAGGGCGGATACAGGCTCAGCGCCTCGGAGATCTTTAACAAATCAGGAGAAAGGAAAGACATAACCCTTGTAAGTAGGCCAGAATAGGACCAGGACACAGGGAATTTGAACTGGGTTCTGGCTGAGAAACAGGAAGTAAGATGGGATGAAATTGCAGCTGTGGCTAGCCCGAGGGCATTGGAAATGTCTTCACAGAAGAAAGGACCCAGGGACTGTCCCTGTGGAGCTAGACTGAGAAGTTACTCTGGGGGATTCAGGAAACAAAACTGGGTTTGTACCTGATCAGAGGCTAGCAAGTGGTACCGTGGTCATCCCGGGTTTAGTGGGAGGTTTTGCTGTATCCAACTTCTGTTAGTGTACCTGGCCTACACCCTACAGAGGCCCAGGAATTAGGGACCTAAGCCTCTGGGGGCTAGGGTGTCCTTCCTTGGTGGATATTGTGCATAACACACTCAAGATCCTTATTTCTAATTCATTGTCTGCTAAACAGAAACAGAAACAAGGCTGGCCGTCCTCTAACTGAGGGGGGGGGGGGGCAGGGCAGTGTGTACATATGGATGCCATGATAGAGAGGCTTGTCTAAAGAAACAACACTCAGTGTTTTGTGATTGCATCCTAAACCTTTCATATTTTTGTTCTTTCAGTCTGTGAGGCAAGGAATCAAGGAATTTATGAGTCTTTGTTCTGGATGTAATAAAACATGATTCCTGTTTAACATAAAGAATTCTCTTTAAGGTTCTCTGTAAGAGAAAAATAGACCAGTCTGAAACACCTGAATCCTAAGAAAGCCAGAATTAATTACAGCAAGCATTTTCTTCCTTCACTCTGAGGCCCAGAGCCATCTGATTTCGAACTAGGCAGCATGCCAAAACGTTCCTTCACGTGAGGTTACAAGGTATCTCTTCCAGCCTCTGATATCAGCCCCCTCATCTCATAAACACAATAGTCTTATCTGTTAATACTCACTCTGAATTTAGAAAGGGCATCTGAGATACTAAACTGTGATCGTGGTACTGTGAAATTCGTTTTCTGTAGAGCACACCAAGCACAGAGTGTGGGGGTGTTATTGGGACACAATGTCTTTCTGAGACAATGATGGGGAGCAAGCTCTGCCTGACAGCAACCATGCTGAAGGACCGTCCTGGGTTGACAGTGATACTGCCCCACCAGATGCTTGGTTAACAGTCATCACAAAGGTTCATACTGGGGTACAGTAAAATAAAGACAAGCAAGTACCCCCATGGGCAGTTCTTTTATTATAAATCCTTTACCTCAATTAACGTGTGTGTGTGCGCACACGTGGGTGCACACACATGATTTGAGGTGAGTGGACAATTTTGTGGAGTGAGTTTTCTCCTTTCACCTTATATTGGTTCCAGGATGGCACTTCACTTGTCAAGCTTATGTGACAAGTTGAACTGTGACAGGAAAACAGGGAAATCAAAAACAGTCAGTGGTGCACCAGCAACAAACACATTGATTGAGTTTAAAATTCTCATTAACACGTTAGTGTGTGGCCGAGTGCTCTCCTTGCTTGGGGCTTTGATGGGGCCCAGGCCTAGGCTGGGAGGACCATGGACACCTCAGAGATGTGCCTGAGCTTTTGGGCTCTCCAGAAAGTGGAAACCTGTGCGCAGCATGCTCTCACCATCAAGGGAAGTAACAAATAGAGACTGCTTGATTTCAGTCTGTGTGCAGGCTGCAAGACAAAAAGACGGTAGCACATGTGCCTCTCTTCCCTAAAGAGGAGTAGAGCAGATGGAGCACAGGCCATCTTCTCAATTATTTTATTACTTGGGTTGTTAGCAATGTTTGCTTCTCCTCAGAACAGGAACACAGGACTTTAATGACACCGGACAGGTGTGTGTTGGGGGAAGGTGTTTGAGTGTGTTTATCTGTATGCGAAAGAAAGTCACGTGTGTGAACATGTGACAGTGTGTGGAAGAATGGGAGACAGAGAAGTTTTTAGTTAATGATCCTGTAACTGAGGCATTCAAGACTAAAATGGGCTCCGAGTATAGCTGGATGTAGGCACTCAAGTAGTCGTGTGGTGTCTCTCTGTTCCCTCACCTCAGTGGTCCTCTTTGATGTTGTCATCATGACTGTACACAGTTCCTGCCACATTCAAGTTGACACCATCCACAGAATCATAGTAGAACAGAGAACTTGGTGTCCTTCATCTAATGGAGTGTGAGCTTAGCTTTTGACATGTGCTCAACTTTTAACCAGTAGCTAAGAGTGACACATAGTGACTTGCTATAGAGCTCAGATCAAAGGAGTCCTCTCCCTCTCTGAAAACCCAGTCAATTAACAATATGTCACTTACTACATTGAAACAAACATCCTTTCATAGTAATAGAGGTATTTTTAATTCTTGACCTCATGTTCAAGACAAGCCTCTTAAGAAGGGAATTTTCAAGAACATTCATCTTGTATGTCTTTGTTTTCTTACCAATGTTTTGAAATTATAAAATCTCCTTAGAGCCAATTTCATTCTAAATACCATCATTACTTATGTTATCATGTTCTTTCTTTCTTTCTTTCTTTCTTTCTTTCTTTCTTTCTTTCTTTTTTTTTTTTTTTTAACAAATCCTTACTATGTAGCCATGACTAGCCTGAAACTCGCCGTGTAGACTAGGCTGGCCTCACACCAATGGAGATTCCCTGACTCTGCCTCTTGATTGCTGGAATTAAATATATGGTCCAGCATTCCTACCTCATGTTCCTTCTTATATGTATCAAAACTAACAGTGAACACAGAGTTCTGGGTTGCAAAAGACGATTCATTTTTACATCTGCCTTTTAGGCCTTGGCCAAGTGATCTCTTTTGAAACTGATGGTGGAGATAGTCTAACCCAAATAAAAAGGATCAAAGGAGGTTTTACCAAATCAATGTGAGTGGTTGGGGATTTAGCTCAGTGGTAGAGTGCTTGCCTAGCAAGCACAATGCCCTGGGTTCGGTCCTCAGCTCCGAATTAAAAAAAAAAAAAAAAATCAATGTGAGTGCTCTCCTCAGGTAGAGGAATGAATTCTGACCATGGAAAGGTTGATGGGGAGAGTTCAAAGTCAGAAGGCCTGCCAGGAGTGCAATCCTTTACCTGGACATGTGCTATTTGTTCTATGTTAGTGTGCCAGGTGCTGTAGAGAAGACCAAGGGCTCCTGAGGATGTTTTTCTGAAAGGTGGTATGTACCTTACCACAGCCTTTGGAATTCCCATACCATAGAGCTCTGGCCAGCTCTCACCTTCCAGGCGTCTACACACCCACAAAGGTGATTTTCTGGAACTGTGGCCTGCTGACCCTCCTGTGTGTCTGGCTGCAGGAAGTTCTGATCCCCCAGGAGTAGTGCTCAGCAGTGTCACACACGGCTGCACCCAGGGACAATCTCTGCCTCCTCTCCCCAGGCCACAGTCATCCTGAGACACATTTCTACTATTTCTCAGAGCTACCCTGAGAGCTTGAGCTCCAGTGGCCCACAGAGAATCCCCTCTTGTGCGCCTTCTCTCCCTGCTCCACCTGCTTTCCTTCTCCCTGATGGTGTCTCTGGATCAACTTACAAATCAACCATCTGCTTCTGAACCCTTGCTCTGGAGCGACAGTCGAGAGATGGATCGTGCCTTCTCACAGGCTCTCTTCACTCAGTTAGCTGCAGCCAGCAAGCCTCTGCTCTTGGGATGGTAGATGACAGAAGAGAAACGGAGGTCCCCAAATGTGGCTGAGTTCAAGGATACACGGTGTTAGAAACGGCAATGGGCTGACTATGAGCCAGAGAAGACACAAAACATAAGGACTGCACATCAAGCAGTCATTCTGGAGTGCTTTGGGACTCCAGTGTTTGCTTGTTTCCACAAACAAAAATCAGTTTTGACATAAGGATGCCAAGAATATATGTATGACCGTGTTCACCAAAGGAGCCACCTGAGCACACCTCCCTTGCTCTCCGAAAGCACTGCAATGGTGAGGAGGCCCTTCAGTACCTGCTTCCTGGGGCTGAAGCAGGCTAGCTGGGGATGCCCTTACACAGTCAGAGCAGCATCACAACTCTTAGGCTCTGAATCAGGATGCCAGAGACTTCTCCAAAGAGTCCAGTCCTCCCACTCTCTGTCCATCTCTCAAGGCTTACTTTAAACTCTACCTCCTCTGAGCTCCTTTCCACCCCCTCTTCCCTAGCCTGGCATCCCTTCTCTCCTAAACCCCTCTGACAGTCATGGGACCAGCCCTCTTCTTGTTTCAAGTTACCACCAACTCTAGGCTGTGTAGCTAGGTCCTCTTTGTGGACACAGCAGTAACAACTCTTTATTGGCTGCAATACTTTACTGTAACAACAGTAATGAAACAACAACAATAAAAGACATTCCACGTGTCTGTCAGGAAGGAAAAACACAAGGACATTTGTACAAGTATACTGTGGAATGCTTTGGTGAATATTAAAGAGAAAAGGTAAAAGTCAATGTAAGGACATGGAAAAACATTGGTGCTGATCAAAATAAATTAGATCCATTAAAACATACAGAAGATTTTAAGTGTGCGTTGGGGCCAGCAGAAGCAGTAGGTCTTCAAAGCTACATACAGCATAATGGCGACTGTATGGCATTCCGCAAAGGCAGAAGTGAAAGACATGAAAGGGTCAGGGTTTGCAGGTGCAAGTGTCACGGGACAGGATTCTTTTAGCACAGATGACTTTTAGGGCAATAAAGCTATTATGATTGCAGACATACTATTGAATTTGGCAGAACCCACAGAATACATATGAGAATGAACCAGTATTGGCTCATCGTTGGAACAGATGCACCACACCTAAGCAAGATTTCAGTAGTACAGGAAAGCAAACTACTAACTGGGATCCTGTAATATGTGCTCAGTTTTCTGTAAACCCAAAACTGCTCTAAGAAATAAAGCTTGTGCATATTCCAAAAATAAAGAGTGGTAATTGGCTGGGCACAGCGGCACAGGCATATAATCCTGGCTACTCAGCAAGTCGATGCAGGAAGACTGCAGTTAAATGCCAGCCTGAGCAAACTCTAAGTGGCAGGCATGTGTGCAGCCCTAGATTCAAACCCCTGAGATGGTAAACAGATTAAAATTTCAATCTCTTCAAAATATCCGATCTTGCTAAAAATTCAAAATATCTCTCAGAAGTTCACTGTCTTTCAGCTGTGGGAGACTGTAAAAATCAATTTTAAATAAATACCTTTTCCAAGAGGGAAGAACTAGGAAACAATCACAATCTGAACAAAGCAAAACCAAACTCTAACAGTGTAAATAACTCAATGTCCAATTATCTGAGATCCACTCACAATCTTCTGGCCTCCTCCAAGGAGCTTAGGTCACTTCTCCGGCTCTGCCCTCTGAGCACACACAGCTTGTCTTCTAGGCTCCAGCTGACTTCACTCCACTGATGTTGCTCTTTCTGGTGGCCATCCCATGGCACTAGCATCTCCAAAACACTGGTATCTTCTGCTGCAACAGGACACAAGCTGACGTAAGACTAGCCAGCATAGCAGGTTGTCTCCTTTTCTGGCTTCTATGGGCAATAGACCATACACATGTACTACACAGACATACATGTATTCAAAACACTTATGTACATAAAAACACTACCATATGACCCAACTGTACCATTCCTGGACACAGACCCCAAGAGCTCCATACCCACCATCCATACTTGTACATCCAAGTTTATTGCTTCTCTACTGATGGTGATAAGGAAATGGAACTGGCCTAAATATCTCCAACAGATGAATGCATAGTAAAAATGTAGTATATGTACAAAATAGAATTTTACTCAGTTGTAAAGAAAAATGAAATCATTAAAGTTGTGAGGAAAATGATGGGTAAGAAAATTATAATATTGAATGAAGTAACCCATACTCAGACAAAAACTCAGTTCTTTCTCATATGTGGATCCTAACCTGTGGGGTGTGTGTGTGTGTGTGTGTGTGTGTGTGTGTGTGTGTGTGTGTTTAAGTAAATCCTAAAAAACTAGATAGGATATCAAGAGAGGGAGAAAAATAAGTCATGAAGGAGGATGAAGGGTGGGCAGAGGACACATAGGATATGGAAAAAGAAGAGAAGAGGCAGGCAAGGGTGGTTGGAGCTGGGAGAATCAGAGATAGCAAAGGGGTGAGGAGATGAGATGGAAGGAGAATCACCAAAACACACTTTGTTTTTGTTTTTTTTTTTAAAAAAGCTACTTTCATGTCTGAATCCTGTGTGATAATTTTAAAAAAGTACAAAATATTTCAAAAGAAGACTCCATAGTGAGCGCTAACTGGCTTCCACGTGGGTAGCAGCCTTGGTACTTGGCATTTTTCTGTACTCTTGCCTACTTCAGGTTCCCTTTTAAAATGTATGTTTTTTCTAATGTTGTAATGTTTTTAAAAAATGGGCTAGAAAGTGATAATTGGGAGATGCCAAGGGAAAACAATGGTGAGAGCCGTGAATTGTGCACAGAGTGACAAGGTGTCCAAGGCAGGCAGAGAGCAACACTGTCACAGTTAGGGTTTCTATTGCTGCTGTGACAGAAACACCAGGACCAAGAAGCATGTTAGGGAGGCAAGGGTTCATCTTGCTTACACTTCAGCATTGCTGTTCATCACTGAGGGAAGTCAGGACAGGAACTCAAACAGGGCAGGATCCTGGAGGCAGGAGCTGATGCAGAGGCCATGGAGGGATGTTGCTTACTGGCTTGCTTCCCCTTACTTGCTCAGCCTTCTTTCTTATAGAACCCAGGACCAGTAGCCCAGGGATGGTACCACCCACCATAGGCTAGCCTTCCCCCATTGATCACTACATGAAAAAATGCCTTACAGCTGGGTCTCATGGAGGCATTTCCTCAGCTGAGGCTCCTTCCTCTGATGACTCTAGCTTGTGTCATTTTGACACACAAAACCAGCCAGTACAAACACTGCGCTGCTATTACAACAGACTCTAGCGGAACACAGAACACCATTAGAGATTTTATTAGAAGCACCGTTAGAGGAAGAAAGAGAGGAAATTACAAAATACAATGACAATAGCTCTGGGAAGTGGTGCTGAATATACAGGCCAGGGAAGGGGACACTGTTCCAAGAGTTGTCAAGAATCTGGGAGTAAGTATCTGGTGTGGTGTGAGAGTATTTGCTAGCATAATACACCCAGAAACAGCTTGTAATGGGCCAACACCTGCCTTAGTTAGGGTGTCTGTTACTGTGAAGAGATATCATGACTACGGCAACTCTTATAAAGGAAAGCATGTAGTTGGGGCTGGGTTATAGTTTCAGAGGTTTAGTTCATTATCATCCTGGTGGGAAACATGGCTGCATGCTGGTAGACATGGTACAGGAGAAGGAGCTGAGAGTTTTACATCGTGATCTGCAGGCAGCAGCAGAAGGAGACTGTGCCACACTGGGTGTAGTTGGAGCATATTTAAGACTTCAATGCCTGTCCCCACAGTGACACACTTCCTCCAACAAGACCACACCTACTCCAGCAAGGACATACCTACTTCAAACAAGGCCATACCTCCTAATAGTGCCACTCCCTGTGGGCCAAACACTTGAACACATGAGTCTTTGGGGCCATTCCTATTCAAACCACCACACCACCCTCTTAGGTTTGTGTTGGCAGGGGTAGTGGCAGAGAGCAAGGATGGGATAGTGACCTGAGGTATATAGTTAGTGGGTGCACACTTGTGCTCCCAATTCTATGACATTAAAGAGGCAGGAAGCTGGGTGTGATGGCACACGCCTTGGACCTCAGCATCCCACAGGCTGAGGCAGAAGGACTGCAAGTTCAAGGCAAACTTAGGAGGCCCAGTGAGGAATAATCTAGAAGGAAGAGAATGTGGCATGAACTCTGGTTTTTGTTTTTACCTTTTTTCTTGTTGTCTTTGTTCATTTGTATTGGAAAAGTAGAGGTCAGCATCTTCTGAAGTGTTAAAATGACACAGACAGATGTATAAATCTGTGGCTTTCCCATGTCACCCCTCTGCGCCCGGTCTTCCCAGAAGTTAAGACCTTGGTTAGTTTTGGCTGTCAAAGCATAGGAAGCAGCACAGCTTCTACTGCTCTTTCCAAAGGTGAGTAAGCCACCTCTAAAGCCCTAATGAAAAGTAGATTACCCAAGCATAGAACTGAATTCCCAAAGTTCCAGGTTGGCATCCCTCTTTAGAACTACCTGGTGTATTTTATTTCCTCATTACTGACATGCCACTGATTCTGTGAATTATGAGGTATTGGCCTCTTGGTCCTGTGAGGATTCATTATTCTGGTTTCAGTATTACAACTATACCCGCCTAACTTTGTAAAGAAAGGGTGTTTATCTCTGTAGGGTCAAGGACCCACATTTGGTGATGGTCTGGCCTCAAGAGTCCTGATCTGGAATTTCTTGGTCTGTCAGCTAAGATTGAGTGAAGCATCCTGAGGTGGTACAGAACACCATAGGGTGGGTCAGGCAGGGTTCTCTGGAGAAGAACCAACAGAATATACATACATGTAATATGAGGGGTTTGTAAGCATTGGAATGTGTGACAGAGTTGAGTAATGCTGTCTTCACACTGAAAAGACAGAGAACTATGGTCTAAATCTAAGTGGGACATCTCACCTGTTCCAGTCTGGCATTGTGGAGAGCCACTGGTGCTGAGTCCCATGAAAGGACTGAAGAAGCTAGATGGCAGAGGATGGCCCAGAACAGCTGCACAGAGAAAGACATGCCTGTTGGCAGGTGGCCCACTCTCAAGGCAGCTCTCCTCCACCACTGTCCCTCATAGCCATTCAAGAAATGCCCTCAAAGATACCTATATTTAATCTAGTCATATTAGTAACCAATGCCAATATCAACCACCAACAGTGCAAAAGACAAGAAGAAACATGAGTAAATATATATGTGCATGTGTGTATATGTTTGTGCATGCATGCGTGTGTGTGTGTGTGTGTGTGTGTGCGCGCGCGCGCGCGCGTGTGTGCATGTGAGTGTACACATGTGTGCAATTTCTGGTCTGTCTTCATATAAAACCACGGGTATCCAATCATGGGAGCTTCACCATGATGATGTTATCTAATCCAAATCTCCTATCAGATACTTTACATCTAACATGGCCACTCTCTTTCATTTTACAGCAGGGATTGATTTCAGCCTATGAGCCTTGGCTGACACATTCACACTGTATCTGGTCAGTAGCAGAAGTAGCTGCCTGTTGTGATATTTTGTGTGTGTTCTCACAAATAAAGCTTGCTTGAAGATCAGATAGCGGAGCTAGCCACTAGTTAACCATAGAGGTCTGGGGGTCTGTACAGACAGGAGACAGGAAGTGCTAAGGAGGGGTGGAGACAGGAGCTCAGCCTTTTTGGGTCTGAGGATTTGGAGAGGTAAGAGGTGACTGTGACTGCTCCTTTACTTCTCTGATCTTTCAGCTTTTACCCCGATATTTGACTCTGGGTTTTTATTATTAAGACTAATTAGGATTGTGTATCAGTTGTCAGTTATGTTATGGCAAAGAGTAACTCAATGCAAGAAGAGGCATCCCTTGATCTGTTGGTTAACACAGTCTGGTTCCTTTGGAAGCACACTTAGAGATGGGCTAGTGTGTCAGAGACTTTATAGAGCATCTTCTTGCCATCCACCCTGTGCAAGGGAAGGAAACAGCCCAGCTGGGCAGATAAAGAAGTGGAACTGTCAGGAAGGCCCAACTGGGCTTGAAGCCACCTCATGGGGAGATCTGAAAATGGGGGTGGTGCTTTTCAGAGCTGGTTTGAACTTGGCAAGAGGCAGAGCCTATATACACATAAGTCAGTCCTGCACTTGAGTTGCTCTGCCGGTGACATTAGGTGAGGTCCCTCTCCTCAGCGAAGGAGATACTTGACAGGGGCTTATAGCTAAGGGAGTAGCATTGCTGAGTGAACTCAGCTAGTTCTAGAAAGTCCATCTAAGAGCTAGAACCTATGTTATAGGATTATTGTTAAGATTAAATGTTAATTAATGATAAATGCTCAGTGCCAAATAGTACATTCTTTTTTCCCATTTCTTTTTTTAAATTTTATTTATTTATTTTACATCCCAACCACAGTTCCTCTTCCTTCCTCTCCTCCCATTCCCTCCCACCACCTCTCCCCCCCCCCCCCCCCACTCCTCTGTTTCTGTTCAGCAAGGGATAGGCTTCCCATGGGTATCAACAAAGCATGTTATATCAAGTTGCAGTAAGACTAATCGCCTCTCTTTTATTAAGGTTGGGCAAAGCAATCCAGTATGAGGAACAGGATCTCAAGAGCCTGCCAAAGCATTAGGGACATCTCCTGCTCTCATTGTTAGGAGTCCCACAAGTAAGTAGACCAAGCTGCACAACTGTCACATATATATGAAGGCCTAAGTCAGTCCCAGGTAGGCTCCGGTGTCGTTGGTTCAGACTCTGTGAGCTCCTATGAACCAGGTTAGTTGTTTCTGTGGGTTTTCTTGTGCTGTCCTTGACCCCTCTGGCTCCTACAATCCTTCCTCCTTCTCTTCAGCAGGATTCCCCAGCTCACACTAATGTTTGGTTTCAGGTCTTTCCATCAGTTACTGATGAGGCTGTCTGATGACAATTGGGGTGGTCACCAATCTGATCCTAGGAGATGCCAGTTCAATCTATGTATCCACTATTGTTAGGAGTCTTAGCTGGGGTCATCCTTGTGGATTTATGAGAGTTTCCCTTGCATAAGGTTTCTACCTGACCCCAAAATGCCCCATTTCCAGTTATCTATTTCGGTACTCCCCCCTCCATTCTCCTCCCCCTTACTCCATCCCTCCAGTTCTCATCTCCACCTACCCTCAGTCCATCCAGGAGATCTCTTCTATTTCCCTTTCTCAGGGAGATCCATGCCTGTTACCTAGCCTCTCTGGGTCTGTGGACTGTAACATGGTTACCTTTTACTTTACAACTAATATCCACTTATGAGTGAGTGAAATATATAAAGAACTCAAGAAACTGGATATCAAAAAACTAAATAATCCAATTAAAAATGGACTACAGATCTAATTAGAGAATTCTCAGCAGAGGATTCTCAAATGTTTGAGAAACATCTAAAGAAATGTTCAACATTCTTAGCCACCAGGAAAATGCAAATCAAAAATGACTCTGAGATTACATCTTACACCTGTAAGAAAGGAGATCAAAAACACAAATGACAACTTATGCTGAAGAGGATGTAGAGCAAGGGGAACACTCTTCCAATGCTGGTGGGAGTACAAACTTGTACAGCCCCTTTGAAAATCAATATGGTGGTTTCTCAGAAAATTGATAACCAATCTACCTCAAGGCCTAGCTATACCACTCTTGGGCATATATCTAAAGGATGCTCAATCATACCACAAAGGCTCTTGTTCAACTATGTTCATAGCAGCATTATTCATAATAGCCAGAACCTGGAAACAACTTAGACATACCTCAACCAAATAATGGATAATGAAAACTTATTTACAAAATTGAGTATTACTCAGCTGTTAAAAACAATGACATCAGGAAATGTGATGGCAAATAGATGGAACTAGGAAAAAAAATCATCCTGAATGAGGGTAACCCAGACCCAAATAGTACATTCTTATCAAATATTTGTTTTTTATTTATAACACTGTTGTTATTCTCATCACCTTATCTATCTGCCTTGAAAATTTTCAGCTTCCTGATGTTCTTATGAGAACACAGTAGAGAGCTTTTACCAGCACCAAAGCATAAGCACATTGAGAAGGCAGCCATCTGCAAGCCAGGAGCAGCTCCTACCAGAACCTGAGCAGCTTACCTTCACCTGGGGTGTCATTCTCCATGACTGTGGAAAGTGGATGCCTGCTGAACAACATGCTGGCCCTTGGTATTATGTTACAGAAGCCCAAGCCAGCACAGGTAAGCAGCTGCCAATATTTTATGTTTGCTTAAAAATTTTCCCCCTTCTCCCTCTCTTTCTGTGAGTATGTCTACATCTGTATCTACACATCACACAGAGAGCTATTGCTTTCTGAAATATTTGAGAACGATTTTAAGGACATCAGTATCTTTTATTCCTCAATAGTTTTGGGTGCATTTAATATGGACAATGACATTATCATAATAGGGCCAATCTTACATTATCATAAAACTGTTGTCAAAATCAAGAAATTTAGCCTTCTTGTGATACTCACACCACACCACTTGTACCTGTTCTTCCTTCATAGCTCACTGTCCCCCAATGCCTGTTACAGTCTGGATAAGGGAACAATAATAGTGTCCCCTTCAAAGGTTGTTTTGAGAATGAGGTAGTGTGTACAACATGTTGAGTGCTCACATGACAACTCAGTAGGCATTAGAGTTAGACAACTCAGTAGGCACATAGAGAAATTACCATCATTTCTCCAGCAAAGCCTTTTCCCTTCCCATGGTCTTAGTGCAGAATTCATTTCTCATCAAGTTCCTTAACCCTAAGATTCTTCATTCATCATTGGAACTTAGATAAAGGACAGAGGAGTGACTTTGTATAATCTTATTGTATCTTTATACACTTAGACTTCCTTTGCACACTTAAGTCTTCCTTTGAACACTTCTTAAGTCCCATGCCTAATTCCTCCAGCTTTCCTAAATGTCAGCAAGTACTGCATTCATACACAATGAGACTCCGTTAGTGTGGGCAGAACTGAGTTTGCTTGGATGACAGTGGAGCATTGGCTAAGGAGGATCGAGGGAATAGACCTCCCCATATTGTGACAGTTGTACATTTCTGGGTTTGACTGGCATCTATTTTGTGATGGAACAAAAACACAGGGGATAGAGAGAACAGGAGATGTTTAAACACCCAAAGCCACCTTTGAGGATGGAGAACACAGGGGATAAAGAGAACAGGAGATGATTAAACACCCAAAGCCACCTTTGAGGATGGAGAAGGCAGTGGCAGTAGGCATCGGTTCTTGGATTGAGAGGACCAAAGGGAAGCTGCATGGAAGGAAGATAACTTCCGGAGTGTGCTTAGCATGGTCCATAGCTGAAGGGAGCTATAGAAGCCTGGTACACTAAGTCTTGGGAGACAAAACTCTCCAGCCTACTTTCCCAAGGGTATTGGGCCTGGTCAGGCTGCCAAGTGACATCTTGACTTCGATGAGACTGCATTCTCTTAAAGGGACCCAGAAAGAGATACGAGCCAGTTCCAGCCATGGCCCAAAGTCCAGCAAAGTGATCCTTTACTCTCTGCCATTCTCCAGTGTGTTAGATACCATATGTGGAAGGTAACAATCGATGGGTAAAGGGAAGGTGAATACTTGTGTATCTTCATGGAGCAGAATTGCTAGCCCATCAACCTGTGCCACTGTCATGTGGCAGAGATAGAGGCAGAGGCAGGCATGGATGTCTGTGAGTTGAAGTGAATCCCAGGACAGTCAAAGTTACGTAGTAAGACCTTGTCTCAGAAAAAAAAGCACATGAAGTCAGGTGAGATACATGGTGGGTGGTCTGGGAGAGGTTGGAGGGGAGGGAGTATGGGGATATTTTATCAAAGTACATTGTGTACATGAATGAAATTCTCAAAGAAAAGCATATTTAAGAAAGGAATAGCTTCCACCATGCCATCCTACTGGTTATCCTGCTTACCCTGTCCCATTCCCATTCAGACTGAAGACCACTCAGAACACCCATGTTTCTGTACTGCTTTGCCTCGTAGTTATGGGGCCAGGACAATGCTCTACTTGTGGGAGCTGTGTGAGGATTAAATACAAAAGGCTTTGTAAGTTGTGAGCATTCCCTGTTAGATATTATTAGTTTTGTCTGTTTTTCTCTAGGTTGGTCAAAATAACAGTTTCTAAAAATAGTATACAGGGAGGGATTAGTCATTCTTTCCAAACTAACAGAAAGAACATGGGCTAGGATCTCACAAAGCTATTAACTCAGTGTGGCAAAGGCATGCTGGGGGCTTTGGAAAGGCCAATGGTTTACCAGGAATAGTTACAGCTATGTTCTGTAGTCTGAAGTTTTCCTCAGTCCCACCAGGCCCCTGTAGTTCCATAGCCTGCTTATAAAATAATCATTCAGAAACTCATATTAATTATAACTGCTTGGCCATTAGCTCAGGCTTATTACTGACTAGCTCTTACACTTAAATTATCCCATAATTCTTATGTTTATTTAGCCATGTGGCTTTGTACCTTTTCTCAGTCTGTCTTCACATCTTGCTTCCTCTGTGTCTGGCTGGCAACTCCTGACTCAGCCCTTCATCTTCCCAGAATTCTCCCCCCACCTATATGCTTGCCCCACCTATATTTTCTGCCTGGCTACTGGTCAATCAGCATTTTATTAAACCAGCATACAAAAGCAATTATCCCATAGCATTTCCCCTTTTCTGTCTAATCAAAAAGAAAGGTTTTAACCTTAACATAGTAAAGTTACATGTAATAGAACACTTAAAACATTTTAAACAAGTTGTTGCTCTTTATCCTATCATATATATACTATCCCCCTTTCTTTTTTTGAAAGAGATTGCATTTATAATCAACCCCCTTTAAGTAAAAATTAACATTTATAAACAATATTTTGGGAATTTTGGTATAGCTTCTCATACTACTTCCTGCTAGATGGGGGCACTGGAAATCTTATGGGGATCCTGAGAAAATTAAGAATTATTGTTAAGTCCTGACTGGAGTAGTCTATGATGCTGTTTTCTCTGAGCCAGTTGCCTTGAAGCTGTTCTGGATTTTGGATCATCTGGAGACCTCTCTAGCTTAGAAGTAATCCATAGGTTCTCATCTTCTGTGGAAACAAAAGAAGAACCTCTTTTCCAAAGCACTGTATCCTTAAACATACATTTGATACCTTTAAAGTATATATACTGGTTTAATTCATCAGCATTTACAATCAAATGTCTTTCTGCAGTTAAAAATCCCAAAGACAATATAATCCAGACTGTTTGTGTAATTTCTATCTTTACGTGGCTTATTTTTTATATTACTTTTACTGTCTCTTTAGAGACTTTTTTTAACTATTACTTTATAAAACTGTTATATATATATGCTTAGCATGGTCCATAGCTGAAGGGACCTGTAGAAGTCTGGTAAACTAGTTCTCCAGCCTACTAGTGAAACTAACTTTCTCTTTCCTCTATGTGCATTCCAGGAACACAAATCAGGTCTCAGACTTGAATTTTCTAGCCACAAATGCCTTTAACTGCTGAGCAGTCTTCACCAGCTGTCTAGGCTGATGGCCAGGGAGCTTGCTTAGGTTATCCTCCAGTCTCTACTCTAACAGCATTGCAATTTTAAATATATTCCAAAATGCCTGGCTTTTATGTGAGTTTTTAGGGATTGAAATTCAGGTCTCCATGCTTATGAGGCAAGCACTTTAACAAATGAACCCTCCTCAACCCATGGATTACACTTGACAGGTAGTGATGGACAATCAAAAGGGAGGCTGAGACTACTCTTTACTTCATAAATTTGGACAGAGTCCTTGCCATTTGTAAACATAACTCTGACATTGGGGCATGACCCAGCACTGGAGTGGGCATGCAGGCTACGGGGTGAGGTTTGGGAAATGGGAACCTGTTTAGTCTCAAAGAGGAACATCCTGGAACCAGGGAAAATCTGTCAGACAGACAACTGTTGGGACAAACAGCTTCCCTGGGGATAGCTCCTGCTGCGGCAGACAGAAATAATGACACAGAATTCACTTATTAAAACCACCTGGGTGCTTTGTTTCTGGCCCTCACTCCATTTTCTTCTAAGAGGATTTCTTAAGATTCTTGTGTGTTTTCACTTCTCCTTGTAATGGTCAGTCTGGCCTTCCTCAGCTTTCTACATTTAGTTTTGTACTTGGGGATGAAGGATGATGTAGCAGAAGGATGGTGCATGCCTCTCCTAATGTGGACCTTTCCTCCCATGACCATGTTCCCATGCTTCCTCTGGATCTTCCTACTTATCAGATCTAGCTCCCTTCTCACTACGCTGGAATGGGAATCCAAGATGGGGGCACGACCACCACTGCAGAGGTCACTCCTCTCCGCTGTGAGTCCCTCAGTGTGGTGGGTGGGCTTCAGAGATTCTCATGGATTCCTTCTTAGAGCAGGTGTCGGGTGAAGGATGGCCTTGCTGTCTTCCACAGTCCTCTCATTGGACAGATGTTCCTTGAACTCGTTTATGAGATGGCTGACTAAATAGTGCAATAACTGTGGAATAAGTGGATTAGGAGACATGGGGATGGGATGGCCTGTGCTTGGTCAGGGAATACTGCGAGTTACATGTCAGGCTGGAAACTTTATTTTTTGTAGAATAGAGGAACCTACAGTGACAGACGCATGTGTTAGGAAACTCATCCTTATCATGACTTGAAGGATGGTGGGAACGGAAGACTGTACATGGGGTTGTCGTTCCTACATGTTGTGGTGTTCCACATCAGGTTTCTGTTCTGAAACATTGCTTGCTTTCACTCTGACTGTGTCTGGTTTATCTTCATGAGAAAATGAGAACATGTTCCTCTACTAATAAGAGCTCTTTGCATTAATAGTTTATAACTGCAGGCAGCTAAGCAAGGCCTAATTATGTCTCTAGTCCTTTTCTCAGCTGCTTCTAAGTAACCACAGATAAGCCAAAACCACACTGTAGGTAAATGATGTGTACTTTGTTAAATATGCTGATACAGACAATTACACATCCCCTTATTACACACCTGCTTTTAGTTGAGATGGCTTGCTGATGATAACTGAGGCAAACCTGCCCTGCAAAGTAAGACAGCAGGGCCTTGTCATACATGTAACATCCAAACAAATGCTGAGAGGGGCTTAAAGATGTTGCACCCATCTAAAGAACAAACATCTTCGCAATTGTCTTCTATAGAGCTCTCATATTTGGTTACTTTCTACACCCATCCCAAACCACAGTCCTGTCCTCTCTTTTGGCTATTCTCTGTTCCAGAGCCAAAGTTTGCTTAGCGATTCATAACTGTGACCGTTGGCGTCATTCTTGGGGTTTCGGCCGGCTGTATGTAAAGCCTCTCCAGACTGGCTCATGCACACGCTTCCTGTCACTGTCTTGCCCCTTAGCAATCTAGCCTAGTATTGGATGGGACATCCCTTGCTCCCAAGTTTTCACTTCATGGAACTTTCTCTCCCTCCATTTTAGACTCTGTGTCTTTGGCTTGATCTAAGGAGACCTCTCTGCGAGTCATTTTCTGACCCAAGCCTGAGATAAGTGCCACTTCAATGAATAAAGTTTGAATTATGGTATTTGTCACATTTAGGGACTGGCTTTTATGTAACTGGATCAGATTCCTAGACTATAGAACTCTGCTGTTTTGATATTACCACCTGATGAAAAGTAGTCACAATGTTCTGCAAAGATACATCCACATTGAATCAGGAAATGAATGAATAAGTTATAATATCAGAAGATGGCCCTGAAAGGGGTGCATGCACCAAGTACTGAGGAGTAGTTTATCTGAATTCAAGTTTAACTAGTAGTTCTGTATTTTATCTGGCGAAGTTTCTTGCAAATTAGCTAATTCTACATATCAGACAACTGGATTAGTAATTTCAACCAATTCTTTCAATGTAACAAGGGATCATGTTTGAGATGACTAAACCCCTCTCCTCCCGCCCAGTCTTTTTGTTTCTAACAAGTGCAGTCATGTAGGCTCCTTTTTCAGTGTCTATGGTCTGGTTTTGTGTGGTTTGATTAATTTACATTCCTTCTCATTCTCCATTTTTCTAAACACCATCTGGTTAAGTTCCTGAGAACTGATTAGTTCTCCTTTACACATTCCACCCCAGTCTAGTTGGATGACTCACATTGGAGTTTCCTGATTTAAATTTGACTTTCATTATTGCACAGTCAGTAGTGAATAATGTTGAGTAATTAATGAGTAATCTAATTTCCTTTGCAAAGATATAATATATCTTTCCAATTTAGTTTCGCCAACAGCTTATCAGATCAAACGTTTTTAGACCGACTTCATTCTCCCAGTAAACTAATAAGGAAAGAAATTACTGAAAAGTTAAGTGTATAAGTATTCATATTAATAAATTCTACTGCAATGAGGTATTGGCAACAAGAAGGAAAAATCTCTACTACACACTGATTATTCAATTGAATTTATTTGGTTATCTACTAGAAAGAAAATACTCGATCACTTGAAAATTTTAAGTTAAATTTCCACAAAATTGATTTGTCCTAAGTTATTTCTTTAATTGCATTATTTATTTAGTATCTGCCTCCATTTAAGGTTTCCACCTAGGTTTAAGGTCCACAACCTCCTGCTGTGGAAATGATTGCCTTTCAGAAGAACAGGCCTATCTAGAGCTATGCATAGTCTATCCAGATAAAAAGTCATTGCCATTGCACAAGAAGTTCAGAAAGAGTTCAGTGGACTCTCAGGAGACACAGAGGCTTCCCTTGCAACTGCAGGAACGGGGAAGAATTTACTGTGACTTTTCTAGAGCAGGTGGTTCTGAGCCTCTGAGAGTAGGAGTGATTCCAAGATGGATGAGAATAAGCCCCTGTGAGCAGAGTCCTTCAAGAAGCAATGTTCAATTACTTAGAAGCTCCATCATCTAAAGATGACTTCTAACACATCCATACATCAGCCACACATCTGAGCATGTCCAGGATGCTGTAACAAAATGCATGACTAAGGATATTCTAAGAAGCCCTGGAGTGAGCAGTTACTTCTACATGAGCCAGTTGCTTGTGACTGCACTGTTCATCTATGTATTGAAGTTAATGATTCCAAATAATCCCTTGTGTGGATGGATGCTGAGACAGGCCCTTGAGGATGTCTTCAAGGTTAGGTAGAGCCAGTCCTTCCTTAGGGGACTTTAAGGAAGGTAGAGGAAAGTCCTCAATCTAGCTCCAAAGCAGTTTCACCCCACCAGGATAACTTAGGAGCAAGTCTCCTTAGGCATGCTGCAGAGTGTGAAGGAACAGGAGAGGTCTGTGGGGAGTTTGGTTTCCTGCCCTTGGTTCTGACTTGTGTCTAGGCTCCTGTAGTTCTTGGTGATATGGGCCAATGGATGTGGAAGGCAGTTACGTACGAGGTCAAGCCCCTCACCTTTCTCCTGACCTTTCTACTGCTTTGAAAGCATCATGGGATGCTCTCCCAGAGCACTGGCCTTCTACATTTCCATCAGAGTCCACTATGATTGGAAAGAGAATGTGAGTGGCTAGGAAGCCCAAGCAATGAGAATTGGAAGTTCAAATCCAATACCCCTGAGTTTCCAGAAAGAGCAACAGATTGAGTTTCTGTATCTCATTTAGCAGAAAATCAAAACTCACCTGGACTCACTTGAAAGTAGAATCCTACCTAATCTGACATGATGTTACTTAAAGATTTTGCTTAACCAGCACAAACATGGTTTTACTAGATACAATAATATGTCTTAGCATAGAATACTATCCTAATCCTGTCATGTATATTACATTACACAGTTTCTTTCCTAAAACTCAAAATAAATTCTGCCTTCTGACATCCTCAAGAATTTTGGATACAGTTTTATAGTCTCACAGTACTTGATGTACCATTGACTGAGGGTCACATGAACTCTTAAAGAGAAGTCCTCAGTTCTGCTAGTTTTGTTTCTGTGTTTTTATTTCCACCAATAAAATTAATATTTTTCTAAATCAGTATAATGCTCCATATGTGGCCTTTGGACAGAAGAAATTCGTAAGCTATTTTATAGAAGTTCTTCATTATTACTATACAGAAAAATTATGAATGCTTTACAGTGATGACAAGCAATTGAAAGCCCTTAAGAACTAAGGTCATTTGTTCTTCCCACTAACCACTCTGTCTGCTTCTCTGTTTGTGTGAGATGCACAAACAAATAGGAAACATAGGAACAGGATGTGTGACCAGTAGAGTCACACAAGGCCTTTTATTCAAAGGGATATTAGTCATGGTGTTTCAGAGAATCACAACCAATGTAGTGTGTGTGTGTGTGTGTGTGTGTGTGTGTGTGTGTGTGTGTGTGTGTGTATCTATTTTAAGGACTTGGCATATGATAATTTGAAGGCTGCCACACCCCTGGGATCTTCAGGGTGAATTGATGAGCTACAGAACCAGGAGATTTCCACTGGAAAGATCTCTCTAGTCTCAAGACCCAAGTAAAAATGTTTGAGTTGAGTGTGAAGTCTTTGCAGTCTTCTCAGGCTTCCAGCTGATTGGGTGTGATCTGTCCATGTGAGGGAGAACTGTCTGCTGTAGCCAATCCAACAATGTAGATGTTAGTCTCACTGGTAACACTTTCAGAAAACACCAAGAAAAATAGTTGACTAAATGCCTGAGGGCCCAGTGGCCTAGTTACATTGTTACATAAAAGTAACCATTGTGTTACTAGAAGGAGACCACACAAAAGGGTTTAATAATCTTTGAATTTGTATTTTCTTCAGGAAGCCCAAGGAGGCAGCTGTGTATACCCCGGAATCTGGGAATCCTGGCTCTCTCACAGTCCTTGCAAGCTAAAGCCAGTGCCTGGCCACCTTGCCCCTTACTCTCCCCGTACTCCAAGGTCGCTGCAGTTCTATGGTCTGGTCCCAAAGTCTGGGAACAAGTGTGAGAAGAATCATATTTAGGAAAGTACACTCCATAGGTCAGCTGCTAGAGCCAGGCTCCAGGTACATGTGTAAATGACTGTGACACCAAATCTCAAGCAGCAATAATAACAAAACCCCATGACAGACCAAGAAATAGATGTGAGGGAAAGGAAAGTGTTCCCTGGTTTGAACAATTCAAATCCTCCAAAGTTTTATGGATTTTCAGTTTCCATGAGGCCCACAGATTACATAATTGGTGGTGAATAGGAAGAATAGTCAAAGAAATTTTATGATATTTTTATGGTTGGTTTTCCTATATTTGGCGGCATTTGAAACAAACAATAAAGTTCAAGTCTGGTCATTTCAACAGACATTTTTACCTAAAATCAGAGGTGACTTTTCCTCTATGCTATTCTCTTTCCGGTCTTGATGCAAGTCCAGTGGCACGAAACAGAGCTCCACCCTTCCATACCCGCTTCCGCTTACCCTCTGCTCTTCTAGTCAGCCCCTTCCTCAGCCAACTGTAGAACAGCTTTCCTCTTCTGTGCCTTCCACCCCCACCCCCGCCCATTCTCTCCCATCTCCTCCTCCTTCCCTATACCTTCTCCTTCCCCTGCTTCTCTTTCACCCTCTTCTCTTCCCTCCTCCCCCTCTTCTCTCCTTTCACCGCTGTCACGGGCACCATCACTGTCAGAAGAGCTGTTACGGCAGACACTGTGTACTTCCGCTGGCCTTCACAGCCACCAGCACGGTGCCAGTAACTTGCAGTTTGCAGATGAGAACAATGGCTCACAATATGCGGTCATATTACCAGGAAGTAATAATGCTGGGGGTTATGCCAATGGTATTCTCTTCCCATATTGCACCACCTTAACAGCTCCTATTTTAAATGGCTCCATTTGTTTCTTTTAAAATCAATGCCAGGATGTTCATTCAGACACCACCTTCACTTACCATCTATCTGAATCAGCCCTCCTTCAGCTGAACATAATGTTTCATTAAAACAGGAATTCATTAGCCCCTGCAACTGGGATGTCCAAGGGGTAGGGAATTTTGTTTCAGAGACAATTGACCCCAAGACAGCAAGCTCAATCCTCAAGATTCCCATGGTGCTGTCTTCTCTGTAAGTGCCGTGAGGCTCAGCACACAGCCAAATCTACTGTCTTGACAGCCACAGAAAAGGGACTCAGCCTGTTTCCCATGCATGCAGTTTATCCCACCCTCCATGGACTCCGGTAGCAGGTTATCTGCTTACTCTAAGAGTACTATTTGTTCTAGACCAATCGGGAGGATAGTGTGCTCGCTGGCCAGACTGAGTCCCACATCACTTCTGCCAGGTGGGAGGCAGGGCAACATGATGTGCAGAGAAGAACAGACAAGCTGCTCCCAAGAGAAAGGGAACCAAGATGAGTCAACACACCTGTTCACTTACATGCTAGCCTGTGAGCTGTGAACTGAAAGCTTCACATGCTCCGTTTCCACTTGGATCAAATTTCTCTTCTTTTAAGACGATATTTCCACTTCTCTCTACTTGTCTTGCTTGCTAAATATGGCCCATGCCTGGAAGATGTAGGCATGGACCAAGGAAAAGCCAGGAACCCTAGTCCTTGATGAAGTTCAAGTTCTATTGAGAGTTCAATCCACCATCTGTTGAGACTGAAATGTTTGCCTGTGTCTTAGGGTTTGAGCATGGCACTCTGTCCTGTGTCCCACAGTATGAGCTAAGGCTGCAGTGGCTGTCCTTTTGGGCCATAAACTCAGAGCTCATTCTTTATTGCTTCTAGCAAGAATTTGCCATCTGGCATCAAGACATCTAGCACAGGGGCCAACTCCTCCAGATACTTTCCCTGCCCTTTCGGTGAATTACTGTGGTGCCCTCCTCTTTGTTGAATCTGGAACTTAGCACAGGCTTGTCTTGCTGGTTATCTTGACATATGAAGATTGGCTATTATGTTAGGCTACACAACCAAACTGTGAGCCAGTCATTTGTGACAGTATGTGAATACCAGGTGAATTATGGAGATCCTAATTATAGAGGTGGAGCGTTTATGTGGTACTTAACAGTTGCTCAATCTTGTGCTAAACTCTGCCTGGTGGGGCTTGAAAATGAAGAGCAGAGTCCCTTCCCTCAAGGCAAGTGTCATCTTGCTATGCAGGCTAATCTTTGCAGAAGGAATTAGAGAGCAAGTTTACGCTGTGTGGAGAGCCACTGACTCAGGAGTGGGTAACAGGACTCAAGTAACAGGTTCTAATCTCTCATATTAAGGATGCATGGGAATCCACACCAGGAGTGAGAAGCTGAATATGTGAATGAGAAATATGATAGATGCATCCAACTGAGCCGTAAAAACCCTGCAGGTCATGAGCACTATGTGAAGTACTCAAGGATAGGAAGTGTTCCAGGCCTGATCATTTCTTTATTACTGTGACCTCTGAGGAACGGCTTTTGTAAGACAGAAGAGTATGCTGCTTTCATGTTACCTGACTAACTGTAAGGACAGCTGTGGCAGCTGCTGGTCTCCAGGATACCTCCTGAGATCTTGTTCTGTTACTCTAAGCAGTACATGCATCCAGAATTTGCGGCACAGGAAAGAAGAAAGGCCAGGAACCAGCTTACTCATGCTTTCTCTGCTCCTTCACTCCCTCTCTTCCTTTTTTCTTAAAACAAAAACAAAACATTTATTTATGTATGTTGTGTGAGTCAGAAGACAACCTATGGGAGTTGGCTCTTTCCTTCTTCCACGCGTTTCAAACGCAGGTGGCTTGGCATATTGAAAAGTGACTTTCCCATCCCCCCGCCCCCCTTTTTTTTTCTTTTTGAGATAGCAAGCTAACACAGGCCAGCCTTGGACTCATGATTTTCAGGCCCTGATAGAATTAGAGGCTTCTGTGTCTTTTTCTTGTCTCTTTCCCAGCTCTCCTCCCTTTATCGCTATAACTCCCTTCCTCTTTTTCTTTCAAGCTGAGGGGTGAAACCAGGGCTTTGTGTAGGCTAATTGTGTGCCACACCACTGAACCACACACTTATCTCTTCTTAGGCCTCTCAAAATCATGACCTAAAAGTGAAATTCCTGCTAATATCCTATTGGTTAACATGTAGTCACACAATGGTCTAGCTGCAAATGACACTGGAAAATACAGTTTTGGGCTGGACTTCCATTTGCTTAGGTAAAATTGAAGGAATAATAAATAAAGGGGAGAATTTATGATGAAGTATCTGTAAATAAGTAAAATAAAGATCAGATAAAAGTAGGGTACAGACAGGCTCAGTTATAGACCATAATAGAATGCTGTAGCCAACAATCAACCTTAAAAACAATAATGGCCCCACAAGTACTAAGGGAGCTATATATAAATATATCTGTTGCCTAGTTGCCACCATGGTGGCTACTGTTTGACTGTGAAGTGTCTCTGAAGATAGTTCTAACTTCATCAATGGAGTATTCCATTGGTGAATTCATCACTTAATGGACCATTAGGATATGGAGCCGTGTTGGGGAAGTAGGTTACTAGAAAATATGTCTCTGAAAGATACATCTTGTCTCTGGCCCCTTTCTGTTTCTCCCTTCTAATGTCTACTATGGAGTTGGCAGCTTTGCTTCAGCTGATGTCATGCTTCATCACCAGCCCAAAGCAACAGAACTAAATGATCACAGACTAGAAGCTCTGAGACTTGGACCAATACTCTGTTCTTTCCTTGAGTTGCTCTCTCAGGCATGTTTGTCTTAGTAACAGAAGCTTATTATCAGTAGCTGTAACATCACAGTACAATGCATTACTTAGGTGTTTGTGGTAGTGCAGGTGTAAACAGACCAACCGCCTCCCAGTCCCATAAAAACACAGCACATATAATTATGTGCTGTACGCAACACTTGACTATGATAAATGGCTGTTATTAGACTGTGTATTTTCTACATGATATTTTTCATCAAAATGATTAACTACAAACAGCCCTAGACTGGGGAGAATTTTAGAGGAAAGCATTGCCATCATAGGAGACAGATTGCCATGTATGTTACTGTTCCTGAAGACCTACGGGGAAATATGATGAGATGGCAGGTAGTGGCAATGAGGATCCATGGGCTAACGTGTGTCTTTGTGTCATTTAAAAAAATAAATGAAAATATTAATAAGTTAAAAGTTTAAAGATAGAGAAAAGCTTCTATGCTGAAGATATGAAGATCACATTTGTATTAAGCATATTTTAAGCTAAATTACCATGAAAGTTAAAAATAGTTAAAAGCTCATGAAGCACAATAGTTACTGTGAACTTGTTTTAACTTAAGGGAGGAAGCTATTTTATACATTTCGCATTGCCTAAAAGCCCAGTGTTTGCATGTTCTGGTTGTGGCATTATGTCAAAAGGCACCTCATTCAGCCCAGTGACCAGCTCACCCTGAACATCTTTTAGTCCTGCAAGCGCCATTGATTCCAGAAGCCCACTTGAGTTGTTTGCCAGAATACCTGGCCGAGGCAGCTTGAGGAGGACTAGTTTGGCTCGTGGTTCAGGTAAGAAAATCCATCATGGCAGAGAAGGCATGGCAGCTGGGACAGCTTGGTCTGTGCTTGTGGGGGCTCTACAACTGGTCCACATCTCTGCAGGCAAGGAAACAGGCGGAGCCAGACGGGGAGGAGGGGCGGGGCTGTTACCTTCCAAGTCTATCCTCCAGTCCTACCCACCAGTTAGGCCTGAAGTCAAAAGCATCCATAACCTCCCCAATCAGCCCTGTCAGCCAGCTGAGGTGCATAGACCTATGATTTCAGTTACTTAGGGGGCAGATGCAGGAGAGTCAAGGCCTGCTTGGACTTAGTAAGACCCTATCTCAAATTAAAATAATTTTTAAAATGTGCCGAGGGTGTAACTGTATGGTAGTGTTTTTCATACCATGGTATAGTCATTGGTTAGATTCCCAGCACAAGTTGTAGAAAAATCTAGCACTGCCAGCTGGAGATATATATATATATATATATATATATATATATATATATATATATATATTCAAATATATAAGACTGTGGTGAGCAGGTGTGTGCATGCGTGCATGTCCATGGCGAATGTGCACCTTTTCATTTTTATTTAATTGTTTTTGGCTTTTTTGAGGCAGGCTCTCTTATAACTCAGGCTCCGTGTCTCTACTTCTCAAGGGCTTGAATCCTGACTGGAGGATGGTAGCAGTCAGGATCAACATATGAAGGGAAACAACTGGTAAAAACAGATTAGAACATTATTCCTTCTACCAAGGGCTACATACAATGGACAAGCACAGTTATGAAAACTACCATGTAAATGAAACAAAGGGTCTCAACTCTTCTTAGCCCAGAGCCTTTGTGTCTCCTGCCTACCTTAGTTGTCTGGCTCACTTCCAGCTTGGAAGTGTTCTTTTAGTAAACAGTCACTATTTGTATTGCGAGGCCTCACGTCCCTAGCCTCCAGTGCTTTATGAAGATGAGACATGAGGACCTGGAAGCCCTGTAGGTGCCCTCAGACCTTTGACCTCCACCCAGAACATTGATGTTAGCATGTTTCCTGTGCCAGTTAGTTAGGTCAAAACTAGGAAGGGGGAATGTAAATTGGGAAAATATTTCCAACAGATTGGCCTGTAGGCAAGCCTGAGGGACATATTCCTGATTGATGATTGCTGTGGGCAATGCCATCCCTGGACAGGGGGTCCTGAAGCATATAAGAAAGCAGGCTGAGGAAGCCAGAGAAAGCAAGCCAGTAAGCAGCATTTCTCCATGGCATCTGCTTTAGTTCCTGCCTCCAAGTTCTGCCTTGCTTTACCCTCAGTGATAGACTGACTATAAAATATAACTTGAAATAAACCTTTTCCTCTCCAAGTTGTTTGGTCACTGTGGTGGTTTGTTTAGAATGGCCCCCGTAGGCTCATATATTTGAAAGCTTGGTCACCAGGGAGTGGTATTATTTGAAAGGATTAGGAGATGTACCCTTGTTGGAGGAAGTGTGTTACTTGGGATGGGCTTTGAGGTTCCGGATGCTCAAGCCAAGCCCAGTGTCTCTCTCTACCTGCTGCTTATGGATCTGGAACTTCCATCTGCTTCTGCAGGACCATGTCTGTCTGCATGCTGCCATGCTTCCCACTATGATGGCAATGAACTAAACCCCTGAAACTGTAAGCCAGGCCCAATTAGATGCTTTCTTTTAAATAGTTGCAATGATCATGGTGTCTCTTCACAGTTATGGAGCACTGACCAAGACAGTTATGATATTTATCACACAAACTAAGATACTCTTCTGTTTTTGAATGTTTACAAGCATGAGTACTTACTCTTGAGCTATAGTATTTTGTGCAGCAATGTGCTGTCCAGGCTCATAGCCTAAGAGAAAAAGGCTATGTTGCATAGCCTACATGCCTACTAGGTTGTCCATTATCCTGTCTAGGTTTGTGTTGACATACTAGACATTTGCACATGATGAAATTATACTTATCAGAACATATATTATTGTTCAGTGACTCATTCTATTATCAGTTACTGAAACTTGAACATTAGCAAAATTTTATGTATTGTTAAATTAATTGTTTTCCACATTTATTTTGTGTGTGTGCAAATGCTCATACTTCATGCATGAGTGTTGAAGTCAGAGAATAATTTTCAGGAGTCCATTATCTCTTTCTGTCATGTGGAAGTGATTTAGGATTGAATTCGGGTCATCAGGCTTGGCAATAAATTTATTTGTTTGGTTTTTCTTTTTGTTGAGACAGGGTCTCACTATCTAGTCCTGGCTGTTCTGAAATTCACTATGTAGACTAGACTTACCTCAAAATCACAGAGAGCCCCCTGCTTCAGCCTTCTGAGTGCTGGGGTTAAAGTCATGTGCCACCACAACCAGCTTAAACTGTTAAATTAAAAAACAGTTCTTTCTTGGTGTGGTGGTACAAGTCACAAGTCTTGGCACTGGCATTAAAGGTCAGCCTAGGCTATAGACAGAAAAAAAAATTCCTCTTTGACCATTAAGCTTTCTTTTTTTCCCCCTAAGTACCTTAATGTTTATCTTTCCTTAATAGAGTTCTATTATTCCTTCTATGTCTAGACTTATTCAAGAAAAGAACCAGACACATACACACAAACGTATATCTGCCTGAGTACAAATACACATATACATCATACATACACACACCCACCCACTTAGTAAATTGTTCTTGGGGGCCTAATTTGTGCAAAGATCCATTCCAGGTGCTTGGATACAACAGTGAACAAAATCAGTATCCCTGCTTTGTATCGCTCAGTTCTCAAAGGACATGGAAACTCAGTGAACAAGACACTTCAGTTCCTATAGAAACACAGCTAACTACATCTCTAATAAGATGTCACATTCCTTGAAGGGCAGAGATGACTTGCCCTTGTCTTGTCATATAGCCCTAAAGATAGTAAGTACTCAGGGAGCAAACTCCATGTGCATTCTCTCCAAACCTTTGCTGAAAGAATGTTCATTTATTTTGCTTCCTGTGTATATGTGAGTGTCTGTGTCATTGTCTGCCCAATGTGTGGGAGTCAGAAGAGTGAGTGATCCCCTGGAACTAGAGGTATAGGTGGTTATGAACTGTCTGATGTGAGTGTAAGGTCCTCTGGAGGAGCCAAGTGCTCTGAACCCTGAGGTATCTCTCCAACCCCATTTTGAGATTTTGAGTCAAAGTCCTACAAATCCTAGGGTGACCTCTGACTCTCTTTGTGGGAGGAAGGTTTTAAACTTCTGATCCTCCTTCTCCAGGGTTTATGGCTATGTGTCAACAGACCTCCTAGGGATTGACCCAAGGGCCTCATATGCATGGAACAAGCACTTTACCAACAGAGCCACATACTCAGCACTTTACTGAAAGATTATTTAATGAAGTAAATGTGTATCTCTTTATAGTGTTTTGGATAAAAATTTCTTCAAGAAAAAACCCATTTTAATAATCTTACATCATTCAAACACATTTAGTCAACGTTCTCTCTTGTGTTAGAAACTGCATGTGGGGGTCTGGAGAGATGGCTCAGTGATGAAGAGCATTTACTATTCTTCCAGAGGTCCTGGGTTCAATTCCCAGCACCCACATGGCATCTCACAACTGTCTATAACTCCAGTTCCAGGAGATTTGACACCCTTACACAGACATACATGCAGGCAAAAAAAAAAAAAAAAAAAAAAGGAAAGAAAGGAAGAAAGAAAAAAAAAATAAACCAGATGTTAAGTAGCTTGGCCAAAAACAAAGCATAAACTTCAGGAGTGGTTATTTTATTTTATTTTATAAAGACAGAATTCCATGTAGTCCAGGCTAACCTTGAACAAGCTGTGTAACAGAGGACAACGTCTTGATCCTTCTATCTCTACTTCCAAAGGAATGGGATTCCAGGAATATACTACTGTGCTCAGGAAAAAAATCATAATTAAAACAGCAACAACAACAAAACTCCCTATGCTTTAATGAGTAGTGATCCAAACATTCTGAAGGACACATGACATCAAACTCTAATTCTCAGTACCCTCTGTCATCTCTCCAGCTGTGACTTCATTTCTCTACTTCTGAAACTGGCCTCTTTTGTATAGTAAGGATGACCACACTTTCAAGGCTCAAATCCCACACTCTTTTGCAAGAGAATACAAGATTCATCACCAATGTCTCATCTGAGAAACTCCAAAGTAGCTGTGATAGAGGCGTAACGGGAATCTGATGCAAGCTGTTCCGGTAGCTCCATGGCTAAAGGACCAAGTCGGCATGGAACACTTGACCTCGGGGCTTGGAAGACTTGACCATGGGGTCTTTATTCTTGGACGTACTAGACCTCAGACTTAGAAGCAGTGTAGCCTGCTGTGATAAAATCTGAGACTGTCTCATCAGCCCCTTTCCTGAGAAGGTATATTCATGATTAAGTGAGATATAAGCAGAATTATTCTGGAAAGAGTAGATAGATCCTGCTAGCTAGAGTCAGGATAGTTAGCCATAAAGTTACAATTAGGTGTGTTGATTTGGAATAGGCCTGGAGTGTCTTTTACATACATGTGTCTATGTGTTTACCAAGTACATAGTTCAGGAGTTCTTTCGAAATAACCGGAGTGTATGAAAAAAATGTAAAGATTTTTACATATCTTTAAAAGCAAGGAGATGGTGACTGGAGAGATGGCTCAGCAGGTAAAGAGCTCTTCTTGTTCTTGCAGAGGACCCAGATTAGATTCCCAGCACCTTCAGGGTGCCTCACAACTACTTGTAACTCCAGTTCCAGGGGACATATCACCCTCTTCTGGCCAGAGTAAGCACTTTACACACTGTACCAGACTGATATTTAGGTACAACAACCCTACACAGAGAATATAAACAAACAAACCTAACGTCTGCAAACTAAGACAATGTAAAAACGTTCAGCAAACATGCATTCCGTTTCTTTAAAAATATCAATGTCCCGAGAAAACAACCCCGAGTTTATTTTTGTTTTCCTCTTGGTAATGAGTGCTTTCTCCTATAAATGAGAGTGAGTTGGCCCAGGTAACTGTCTCCTTCCTCCACCGCCAGGCTGCGTGGTCAGCCTCGGTTGGTTTTCACGGTCTTGACATTTCTGCCAAGCGTTCGTACAGGAAGGGCACAGACAGTTTTTCTGAGTCTGGTGAACACGGTAACAGCACGCAGTCATAGCGGGCGGCATCATTCAATTATATGTGCCAGGGATGACGGACAGTCTCCTGCAGCACACAAAAGGCCCAGTTTCAATCTCCACACATTCAAAGCGTTTTCAGATCCCTGAAGGCTCCGGCTGTCTTGGGACTCACGTGGACTCCGGCTGCCCGCCAGCCCGCAGCAGGCAGCTGCCTATTTTCACTTCGGCCACTCTTTCCGCTTGCCTCAGTCACATCCTTAACAGACTCTCCTTTCTTCCTCTTTCCACTGGAGTTTTCAAATCTTACGCACTCATTTACCGAAGAAAGACCGACTCTCAAAGCAAAGGCAAGCTATCAGTGTTCTAGCCCAAACTCACATTTTTTTTTTTTCCTCATCGCCCCCTGGATTGAGAGGACCAACGGCAGGAAGGGTGGTGACTCAAATCCAGGGCCCCAGAAAACAAACACCCACGAATGACTCAGAAGCTGGAGCCGGGGAGATTCCAAGGTTTTCCCTTGCTAAGAACTTAGTTCATGTGTGGACAGCACGGCCGGATCCCGGGTGGGCCCCCCGCACTGGCTCTCCAGAGCTGGCTGCGGGTCCGCTGTGCCGCCCGCCGGCCCGGGAGGGAGTTTACTGGGTCAGGGGAGGATGACTGGGACTCGAATTTCCTTTTACCAAATGTCGGAGAAAATCCAACATATCCTGTGTGAGTCAGTCTGAGTGCTTCGCATCTGGTTTACAGTCTTAGTCACCGCTCTTACCCCCTTGGTGTAATTGTGATTTTAATTAGACACAGCAGGCGAAGTGGAGGCGGAGGGCTTCATCTAAGCCGCCTTTTTCCCCCTGGCTGTGTGGTCTTAGGTTGGCCACTTGGATCTTATAATGATAAAGGAATGACTTTTATTTTAGCACTCCCCCCACCTCTCAGAAGTTTAAAGGACTTTCCTGAACTTCGCATTTGCATTTTTTAAATGGTAAAGATGAAGGTTTTGTGGCAAAAGGCTTTGAATTCCTGAGATGAAAGGGAGCTCATAAAGAGTCGTTAACCTCATTTAACTTTTAAGCAGCATTTCACATACGTGTGTGGACAGATGTAATTCGAGGCAGCTGGGGTAAGGCTCACGTCTGTGATTTCCCTGTTTCTAGCCGGTTCTTTTCACTCTTGTTTCCTGAGCCAAAGCCCGTGTGGTCGTCAGGAAGTCAGGCTTGAGCTGTGGAGGTACCCTGACCCCACATCCTCAAACCCCACACCTAGGCATGGTACTTTGGCCAGTGGTCCAGTGGGATTGAGCACAGTCCCCTTGGAGAAGAAAATAGAGTATAGGTTAGAAGAGAAAGTGAACATTTGAAAGGTCTTGCTGGCTTGGCCTCCAAAGTCTCCTTGATTCTTGGGGTGAAACGTAACAGAAACACAGTGTCAATCATCCATACTGGGAAGAGGTTGACAGGTCCCTTAGAGGTTTGGAAGCAACCATTGACTGTCTTCCTACCTGCCAACAACGTCAGATCCTCCTCTGCCTCATTGAGCAAGGAGTGTTTTTCTTCCTAGTTTCACGCATTACTTAACATGTTCTGCATATGCAAACATGCAGATGTAATAATGGATTACATAGGAAAATGGAAAATTCCAGCTGCTTTTTAGACTGTGGGGTCTTGATGTTTCTTTACATATTTTATGTTTCCACAAGAAGACTGAGAACTTGAATTTCTCCATTGACTCTCCTTAAGGTTCCGAAGTAATGGAGTTGTACAGTGAAGGAAGGAGGCATCTGAACCTGCCTGGACTGAATCTACCAGGCTGAGCTGAATCCCCAGGGGAGTCTGCCCTGGAGGAGATGGGAATAGGGGTTGGATTGGGGGAAGGGGGGACGGGAGGAGGGAGGACAGGGGAATCTGTGGCTAATATATAAAATTAAATTAAATTATAAAATTAAAAAATAATAAAACTATTAAAAAAAGAGGTAAATGATATTTGTTTCAGGAGAGTCGAAATGTTTTACTGTTGCCCAATGCCCATGCCCAAGGACATCTAGTTCATCCTCCATGCTGCTCTGACAATGTCTGCTTGTATAGGTTTACCTTGTGTTCTGGTTTCTGTGTAAGATGATTCTGCAGGGTGAGATTCAACTCTAAATAGTGCTTGTTTGGGGAGGTTGTGGAGCCTTTAGGAGGAGTGCAGTGCTGGGGGGGTGAGGGATAACACCCCTTGAGGGTTATAGTCCTTCCTTTCTGGTGGGCCAGGGAGTAGCAAGCACATGCTACAAGAAGGTCCTGGGGAATGGGGCTGGAGAGACTGTTCAGTGGAAGTTCCCAGGAATCCACAGGAATGAGCCCAGCTTAGACTACTAGCAGTGATAGAGGGGATGCCTGAACTGGCTTACCCCAGTGATCAGATCAGTGAATACCCTAAGTTATCATAGAACCCTTTTCCAGTAACTGATGGAAGCAGATGCAGAGATCCAAAGCCAAACGCCAGGCTGAGCTCCAGGAGTCCAGTTGAAGAGAAGGAAGAGGGATTCTATAAGCAAGGGGCATCAAAATCATGATGCGGAAACCTACAGAGACAATCAAACCAGATTAGTGGGTACTCATGAACTTTGGACCAATAGCTACGGAGCCTGAATGGGACTGGACTAGGCCCTCTGCATGGGTGTGACAGTTGTGTAGCTTGGCCTCTTTAAGGGGCCCCTGGCAGTGAGATCAGGATCTATTCCTGCTGCATGAACTTTTTTTTTTTTTTTTGGAGCCATTACCTATGGTGGGACACCTTGCACAGCCTTGATGCGGGAGGAGGGGCTTGGACCTGCCTCAGCTGAATGTGCCGGGTTTTGCTGACTCCCCATGGGAGGCCTTACTTTTTAGGAGGAGGGGAAGGGTTGATTGGGGAGGGAGGCTGAAGGGGGGGCAGGAGGAGGGATGAGGGTGGGATCTATGATTGGTATGTGGAATAAATAAAAAGTTTGTGTATTAAAAAATAAAAAAGAGCAATGGCCTCTCTTCCAAAGGACCCAGGTTCAATTCCCAGCATCCACATAACAGCTCACACCTGTCGGTAACTCCAGTTCTAGGACCCAATGTCCTCACACAAGGATACATGTAGCCAAAGCACCAATGCACATATAAAATAAAATGAAAAAATTAAACAAGAAAAAACAAAAAAGAAAAAGAAAAGAAGGTCCTGGGTCGTGTTGTCCCTGCAAGGAGACCCAGCACTACTGCCTAGCTATCCCTCCCTCAACCCCAAGACTGCATTTTGTTTTTTGAATCATTTTTGTTCCCTTTAGTTTTATCCTCAACTGGTGTTTATTGATTTTTTTTTATTGTTGCTGCTTTTGAGATAGGATTTCAGTATGTGATCTATTCTGACCCAGAATTCACTGTATAACTTAGACTGGCCTTAAATTTGGGTTTCTCTATCAACCTCCCAAACACTTCTGCTCCCAGCCCCCATTTCACATGTATGCACATTTTGTATGTGTGTTGTACAGTGCCTGTACATGTGCACACAGATGCACATGTAGGCCAGAGGTTGATAGTGAAGGCCCTCTTTGATTGCTCTCCAATTCTGTTTTCTGGGACATGGATCGAATCTCAGATTATCCTCTCATTGCAGACACTTTACCAAGTAGACATCTCCCTCTCCAGCATGTGCATTTTCTTTCTTTTTATTTAAAAATTTTATATAGTATATTTTGAACATATTCTTTCCCTTCCCCAATTCATCCCAGATATTCTTCCCACCTCCATATCACTCAACTTCATTCTATTTCTCAAACAAACAAACAAAATGAAAATCAAAACAAACAATAGAAACACAGATAAAAAATGAACAACAGCAAAATACTAGAACAAAAATGCACAAAACAAAAGAAACAAAACCTCCATGTAGTCCATTTTGTGTTGGCCAGCTACTTCTAGGCATGCACCTGCTCTGGAATACAGTTGATGGGTCCAGTGGCACTCAGTTGGAGGAAACTCACTTGCCCTTTGCCAGTGGGTAATATCAACTACAAACAGGGACGGGGTTTTGCCCACTTTTCCTTGTAAGTGCTGGGATTTAGTCTGGTTTGAACCTGTGCAGGTCTTGCGCATGCTGCCATAGTCTGTGAATTTGTGTTGTGTCTGGATGATGCTATTTCCTTGGAATCATCCACCACCTTTGGCTCTTACGATCTTTCTGGGCATGTTCATTTTCACAGTATTTCTATGTGTATTTGGTTCCCTTTCCCTTAACAGATGAATCTATAAAGAGTTTAGTGATTTTAATACATGCATTTTCTAATTGCAGATTCTAACTCTTACCCATTTCCAATAGTGACAGTTCCTTGGCATCTTCTGATGTCTGGCATTTGCTATGTCTTCTTGGACAGCAGATCATGATGTTTTCACAGCAATAGAAAGCAAAGCAGGAAAAGAATGTACTCTAGATTAGGTAACGTGTACCCAGAGTTCTCTCTGCTTTCCTATTTTTGTCCACAGAGGACCTGGTGTCATCTAGGGTTGGCACTTTGGATTTGGTTTTATTCTGTGAATAACTAATTCAAAGTAAGGGCTACTTTGAGCATGATGGTCAAGCAGAAAGGCAGAAATTCATCATGCCTCACACCATGATACTTAAAGCAAAATGGTAATCTGGTTTGGAGATTCGGACAGTGCTTTCAGGTTCCTTGCCAAAGAAGGAAGTGTGTGTGTGTGTGTGTGTGTGTGTGTGTGTGTGTGTGTGTGTGTGTGTGTTGTAGTGTGTGTTCCAGAACTAGGGAAACTAGTTACCAACTTGGATTGAATATTGAACAGAACTTGCTCCCTCTGGTATCAACACTGCAGTCCTCAGGGCAGTTGAAACTCAGGGCCGCTTTCAGCCTTTTGTCTGGGACATTCCTGAGGAGGCTCAGGACTCTGCAAGGTTGGACAGAAGCCTGGAAAATCACCCCGGTGTCAGAACAAACTGCAGCCCACAAATGCCATGTTGTTCTGGTAGGTCGTTCCTTTCCTCCCGCTAAAGGAACTCAGACTCTCTCTTATTCCTTTTTCATATTTTGATTTTGATGTGTCCTTCCCCAAAGTCTTTTCAAAACTATTGTTTTCATCCTTTTTCAAGCATAGAAAGCAATCAATCAGAGAGTATGTAGTGGGTAGACACTCCAACTTTGATTTTGAAGTTCCAACCCCCATTGAGGCTTTGGTAACTGCCATACCTACAAGGCGGGGCCGAGAGAGGATGCTGAAGACCCGAGATCCAGATGGGCCAGCTCTCTTGGTTCCTGGACCCTGGACGCTGGAGGTAGACAGGGCAGAGTTCTCCAGAGAACACTGCTGGACTGCGCTATACCTTTCCCAGATCCTGTAACCTATCCCTTCACTTGTAAGTTACCCCACAAAATAAACCTCCCTTTTAACTACATAGAGTAGCCTTAATAATTTCACCAATAGAGTAAATGCCTAATCTGCAACTCAAATTGAATAAAATTTCTGACAGTTTATAGAATGCTTTTTCTGTCTCTCTTTCACACGCACACACACACACACACACACACACACACACACACACACACACACACTGGATACACAACTTGTATGTTTTCTTTGATCATACAGTGGTATATTGATCTGAAAGGACAGAACCAAGTAATATTCAGCCAATCTGGTGATTTAAAATGTTTTCCTAATGATGATAATTTTTAATTCATTAGACACTAGAATGTTTTCTAAAAGTCCTAGATGTTCTGGGTTCTTGCTAAATGAAGAAGAAAAGAATGTAGGAGACCACAGGAATAAATTACAATTATTTCTGTGTGGGTATGGGGGGATACCTATACACACACGAGTAGGTGCCTGTGTGTGTGCTGGGGTGCATTTGGAGACCCCATCTCAATTTTGTTTTTTGAGACAGGCTCTTTCACTGCAAACTGGTGTTTACTGATTAGGTTAGGCTGGCTGGCTGGAGAGCTCCAGGGATCCACCCCTCTCTGCCTTCCCAACCCTGGTATTATTCGCTTATGCCTCTCCTCACAGCTTTTTAAGAAGGTTCTGGGGATTGAACTCAGGTCCTCTTATGTGCACAGTCAGCACTTTACTGTCCCCCTATATTATGCCCCTGGCATCCACTGAATACAGTTCTGGAGGCAAAAGCTGTTAGAGACTTTGGAGCGCTGTACTGAAAGAATGTAAGTTGCTTACCTTCATTACGAGGTTTCAGGGAGGGAAAGCAACTCAGGGAAACATATCCTCGTTTAGGAGAAGGTCATGCACATTCCTGGAGCACATAGACAATATAACGCACCAGCAGAGACTGACCAAACTGCTTTTGCATGCAAACTATAAATCAATTGCAAATTATAAG
This sequence comes from Onychomys torridus, assembly GCF_903995425.1. Classification (NCBI taxonomy): domain Eukaryota; kingdom Metazoa; phylum Chordata; class Mammalia; order Rodentia; family Cricetidae; genus Onychomys; species Onychomys torridus. Next base: position 21,231,801 of record NC_050451.1, read on the forward strand.
CAGAAGGACTGAATTCACAGGGCACCATCTCCAAATAGCAAATCCTATTGAAAAAAAATGTATATGTTTCATGTTTATAATTCTAGCATTCAAGAGAGTAGGGCTAGCTTAGGCTATATAATGAGACCTTATCTCAAAAAGCAACAACAACAAAAAAAATGGTGTCATCTTTTTGTTAAAACACACCCAAACTCACATCTTCTTGATGACTAGCTTCATCCAAACAACCTGTTGTCTGGACTATGACAATAATTTGCTAATTGGTTGTTTTAGTTTTCTGTTGCTGAGAAACACATTCTACAAATGTGATTGACAGCTTAAAACTGCACAAATATCCTTTGTAAAATTTTCTGGGTTGGAGTCTGGAAATGGCTTAAACCACACACCCCTCTCAGGTCCCAGTCTGTAATGAAGGTATTTGTAGACCATTTGCAACCCATGGTCCTAGCAGGAAAGAGCCCACTACCAAGCTCACTCACAGGCTGTGAAAGTCTGTAGTGGTATTTGCTCTCCACAGGACCCAGTGCTTGCTGCTGTTATACCTGATCTCGGATAAGGAGCTGGAGCAGGGTCAGATGCCCCTTCTCCCTGCTCCTGGCTGCGAGGTGGATTAGCTTCTGGTCAGATCAGAGGAAGACTTCTACTGTCTACTCCATTCTGTAATTGTGAATGTATTGCCTCAATTTATATCTTAATAAATTCTGTTACCCATTTAATAGATTCACATGGGTTGATCATAATAAGTGGTCCCCAGATGATCCAACATCCAGATCAGCTTCCAGGCAACTGGCTCAGACAATGTAGTCTCACAGATTATTCCAGTTAGGACTTGACCATAATTCTTGATTTTCTCAGGATCGCCATAAGGTTACCAGTGCCCTCATCAGCAGGAAGTAGTAGGAGAAGCTACACCAAATTCCCAAAATATTGTTTATAAATGTTTATTTTTATTTGAAGCAGATTGATTATAAATATAAACTCTTCCTTAAAAAGAAAAGGGGATACTATAGATATGATAGGATACAGGGTAGATTATTGAACTTACTTTTAAAGAGCAACAACTTGTTTGAAATGTTTTACAATGCTATGAATTTTAGTTTATTGATACAAATTTAAAGTTAATTTTGTTATACTGTATGTATATTTCTACTTTGTTTCAAGGTATGTTTGTGCAACTCATTTGAAATTGTAATGTATAACTAAGAAATACATATTAGTCATCCATAATAATCAAACTTATAGTCATATTAGTTAAATTTTTTAGATATACATAGATATATTTCATTTAGGCAGGTAATCTTCAAACACTTCAAAGACCTACAGAATGTGGCATTTAAAATGTTTTAAAAATTTAGACTTTCTGGACAGTGAGACACGTCTGGTAGCACCAATGATGGGCATTGAAGAAACTCTATGTGAAGTTTGCTTTTTTTATGGCAAAAGATAGACATTTGGGCAAGAAACTGTTCTTGCCTGGACAGCTTGAAAAAATGTTTTATTGACTGGACATGCAGGACCCATAGGAAAATGACCACTGACTTTGCCGAAACAAGGCAAAATGGTCCTTCAGGTTCCTGCTTCGCAGAAGAAACTGCCAGACATTCTACAGGACACAAGAAGAAGTGACTGAGAGACTCTAGGCCTATAGGCTGAAGATGGATGTCCCAACGTTGCAGAGGAACTTTGGGTGACTGTCCAGGCTATCAGCTAACTCTGTCATTCTAGATTTTTGGAAGTTGTGTACAATGTACTTCCTGTTTACTTAGGTAATATTATATCCTTCTGAGGTTTTGATGGAGTTGAAACTAAATAGTTGCAATTTTAATTTTCCTTGGTTATGATAAAAGATATGATGATTAGATATGAATTTAGACTCACAAATATAGGATAGATGATAGACTATTTTCTTTAATTTTGCCAAATACAAATAGACTAGATATTGTAACTGTAATTCTTGCTTGATAACTGTTCTACTACATGTAATTTTAGTATGTTAAAGTTAAAACCTTCCTTTGATTAGACAGAAAAGGGGAAATGCTGTGGGATCATGCTTTTGTACACTGGTTTAATAAAACACTGATTGGCCAGTAGCCAGACAGGAAGTATAGGTGGGGCAAGCAGGTGAAGAGAATTTTGGGAAAAGGAAGAGTTGAGTAAGGAGTCACCAGCCAGACACAGAGGCCAAATGTCAAGGCAGAACTGAGAAAAGGTACCAAGTCATGTGGCTAAACATAGATAAGAATTATGGGTTAATTTAAGTGTAAGAGCTAGTCAGTAATAAGCCTGAGCTAATAGCTGAGCAGTTATAAATAATATTAAGCCTCTGGATGATTATTTCACAAGTGGCTGCAGGTCTGTGGCGGGGCGAGGCAGGACTTGAGAAACCTTCTGACTACAAAAGCCAGCTCTCTGTTTATACAACAGAGGCATAGCACCTTACTGGCTCCTGGCTAAGGACCTCCCTTGGGTCTGCAGTGCCTCTCACAGTTCTTGGCAAGTGGTCTGTCCTTGGGCAGCTCACACCAGGGTGGTTGTTTTATAATGTAACTAGTGACCCAAGCATGAGCGTGATATCCACTCATCTTTGGTAGCTTCTCATCGTTAGTCCTGTCTACACATAGGAGAGAGAGGTCCAATCCAGGGCATGACTCCCTGGGTGCCACTGGAAGGTGTAGCCACCATATTTGTGTCTCAACTTCTTCTCATTCTGTCCTATATTTTATTCTCCAGAAACTACTCACAGCAACCCTGTTCTAATGTAAGCCTAAATGACATTCTCTTGCTCACAAACTCTAAGGGCCTTATGCTTAGGTATAGGTGACCACTGGCCATGCCACTGGCTTAATTTTCAGCTGGTTGTCCCTGGCCTGCCCCTCCACAGTCACACTGCATTAGCTACCTTTCCAATCCTCACTTCTTCCTTTTTCCCTAGCCTTTAGTAGCCATCATTCTATTGTTAATGTATCTAAGGTCACTGTTTTAGAGTCCACACACTGGTGACAGTGTGTGGTACTCTTTCTTTGCTTGGCTTGCTTCACTGAATGATCTCCAGTTCCATACATGTTGTCACAAATGACAGGATTTCACTTTTTATGCCTGAACACCATTCCATGGCATGTATTTATCATGTTTTCTTTATCTAGTCATCAGTTGATGGACATTTACATTGTTTCTATTTCTTGGTGACCATGAATACTCCTGTAATAAATATATGAGTACAGAAGTCTTTTTGATGTACAGATTAATTTCCTTTGCACACATACCCAGCAGTGGGATTTCTGAACAATATAATAATTCTAATTTTTGTATAAATATGTGTTCATGTGTGTGCATACATATGTGTGCAGGTATCCATGCTTGTATGTTTATTTGCAATGGAGACAAGAGGTTGATATCAGTTTCTTTCACAATCTTATGTTTTGAGTCAGGGTCTCTCACTAAACCTGGAACTTGCTGATTTGGCTAGACTGGCCACAGGGATCCTTCTGTTTCTGAGTGCCCTGGGGATTTCAGGTATGCATCATTGCACCCTGCTTTTGATATGAGTTCTGGGGACTATACTCAGGTCCTCCTGAATGACATGAAACATTTCTTTGTATAGCTTTCCATTCATGTGACTTCTCTTGAGAAAGTCTATTCAGATATAATGTTTATTTTTTATTTTATTTTAGGTTATTGAGTTTCCTTGAGTTTCTATATATTCGGGATTTTTAAACCCTTGATCAAATGTATAGTTTGCAGATATTATCTCCCAATCTATAGATTATCTTTTAACTCCAAGGATTATTTCTCTTGCTGTACAGAAGTTTTTCAGTTCAGTATTGTTCCATTTGTTCATTTTTCCTCTTATTCCCAGTGCTTTGGTAGCTTGTGTTTCAATGTCCAGAAGAAGAAAAACAGAAAAAAAAATCATCAACATGCAAAGTTGATCCTTTGGAAAGATCATCAAAGCTTGATTGACAAAAAACAAAGCAGAGTACTAAAACCAGTATGAGTGAAAGTGGTAAAATACTTCCAACCTTGTGAAAAGGAAAATTAAAAGGGGCTTGTGAGCAATCCGAGGTACAGGTACTACGACTGTGAATTTGAGACCAGTCTGTGCTGTTAGCAAGTTCCAGGAGAGCCTGAGTTATGTAATGAGACTTGGTCTCACAAAAAGACATTACACAAATAGGTAAGCAAATAAACAAGGATGTATTATGTGGGGATGCTATGGACAAGTGTATACTAAGGAAGAAGATAACCTAGACAATATGAACACATTTCTATAAAGACCAAAGCTACAACATTTATTTAAAATAGACATTCTGAACACATGGGCAACAAGCAAGAAGACTGATCAGTAATCAGACCAGGACTAGATCACTCCATAGGAAAACTGTACAAATATTGAAGAATTAACCTCAGTCCTTTATAGAAACTTCCAGAAATGTAGAAGGAAGGAATACTTCTCCCCTCATATTAAGAGGTCAGTATTATCTGATAGCAAAATTAGACAAAGAAAATTATAGACAAACATCTTTTATGAATATATAGACAGGTGCAAAAGTACTTTTAAAAAATTCTGGCAAACTGTTAGCTATATTCAGAAACAAATTATACACTATGGCTCAGTTGGGCTTGTCCCAGGAATGCAAGGTTGGGTCAACCGACAAAGACATTAAATTTAGTGATACATCATGTTAATAGACTAAAGGATAAGACCACATGATCATCTCAATAGATGCTGCAAAGCAGTTAAGAAGAAAAATCTAGAACTCTTTCTCAATAAAACCCATTCACATCTCTGAACTTCTATGGTACCTCTGGGCTGTGAAGGGAATCCCCTGGTAGGAGCTGATCAAGGCAAGTCCACTCTGATCCCTTGCTACATTTCAGAGAATGCTCCTGTTTGATTTGTTTGATTAGCAGGAACTCCAGAGGAGAGTTTCTTTGAATAAAAAGTATTGTTGTTCTTTTAAAAAGAAGTCAGTAATGTCCACACCCCATGACCTAAAATTTTCCCCACTCTCTTTAAGGCCTCGTGATGGACTCAGCATGAATGAGTTAGCTTTCCATGCCACTTGGGGAAAGGTTTTGCTTTCTTCTCCACATGACCAGTTTGTAAGAATCCAAGAGTGACCTTCAATTCACAAGACTGTCTAGGCATAAGCACTCTAGTGGGGCTGGACCATGACCATGAATAAGAACAAAAAGTGCACACTGGGCACAGTTCCTGATACTCGGCCTCAGGGAAAGGGCAGGCACACTGTTCCTGGTAGAAGGGTGTAAATCAAGCACATGATTGGGCTGTCCCTTCCTAATAAATTAAGGACAAGAAAACAGGCCTTCAGGCTTGTAAAAAGTAGCTGGCCTTTAGGTAGGGGCTTCATGTTCCAGTATAGCTGTTTACGGTAGCATGTTGTTGCCTTAGAATATGCAGGTATTATAGAAATGGTGCCTGACCAGAGGCTACTTATTTTAGCTGCATCACAACTGTTCATTCACTCACTTCACCAGTATTTATCATGCTGACTTTGCCAAACAGTGTTTAGATGCTGAGGGCATACATTCTTATATTCAATTTGGTCTGCTAAACAAACATAACAGTAAGGAGTTATCGGGTAGGAATAGCTGTCAAGTGAAAACGATAGAAAGGGAGTGTGGTACAGAGGTTGGTTTCCTCTTTGGGGCACTAATGGGAGGTTGGCAATGAAGCACAGAAGCCAGACAAGCAGGTTCCTAAGTCAAGTGTCCCAAGGCAGAGCAGAGAAGGAACAGAGTGGCCGCAGTGGGAGAAGCCGGAGGGAGGGACATCGGCAAGACTGGGGAAAGAGGAAGGCTCACAGTGCTTGCAGTCAGATAGACCCCGCGACGAACCTGGCTTGTGTACTGGGCCAGATGGGAAGCCACAGGTGGATTAGGAATGACTTCTAGGAGGGTGAGCTGGAGCTGGAAAACATAGCCAAAGCTCCACCTCTAAGCTACATTTCCAGAGCTCCAAGTTTAGTGTAAAATTTAAGACAGGATCTCATTAAGTTTCCCAGTCTGACCTTGAGCTCTTTCTGTAACTCAGCCAGGCCTTGAACTTGGGATACTCCTGTGTCAGCCTCCTGAGTCAAGATTGCAGGTCTATGCCACCAGGACTGGCTGCTCTACCATTTGAAAGGACCACCCTGGGTAATGTGTTAACTATATAGAGACCAAGGTTGTGGTAGGGGTAACTAGGCAGAGGGCAAATATAATAACTTAGGCAAGAAATGGTGGGGGATCAGAAAGCAGGAGCCACAGTGGAGGTAAGTGGCTGGATCCTGAACACACAGCAAAGACAGAGCTAAGAAATTCAACTAAAGATCCAGAACTTGGCTGATCCTGTTACTTTTACTGCATTCTCTTCCCATCCTGAGATCAGACTGCAGTGTGGAGAGGAAGCAAAGCAAGAGTTAGAACAGAAAGATATAAATCCAGCCAGAAAATAGAAACAGAAGATGAAGGTTATACCCACAGTAGTCAGAAAGAATGCAATGTTGGTCGAATCTTAGATGGTCTTTTAATTAAAAAAAACCAAACAAACAAACAAAAAAAACAAAAAACAACAACAAAAAAAACCCAGAGCCAGATGTCAGGGTGAAAGCTGAAAGATCAGAGAAGCAGAACAGCCAGCCACTAACTAGTTCTTACCTTTATGAAATCCTCAGCCTAAAGAGAGCGAGTTCTTGTTTCCTCACGCCTTATATTCCATTCTCTGCCCTGCCATATTACTTCCTGGGATTAAAGGCGTGTGTGCTTCCTAAGCAAAGGCATGAGATCTCAAGTGCTGGGATTAAAGGCTTATGCCACCATTGCTTGGTTCTGTTTCTCTCCTATACTGGATCAATCTCATGTAGCCCAGTGTGACCTTGAACTCACAGAGATCCAGATGGATCTCTGCCTTCTGAGGGTAGGATTAAAAGTGTGTGCCACCACTGCCTCACCTCTATGTCAATCTAGTGGCTGTCTCTGTCCTCTGATCCTCTGGCAAGTTTGTTAGGGTAACAATATGCCACCACAGTGGAAAGACAGAGATGTTTTACTTTTCCAGCTTTTTCTTCTCTCCTCTGTTGATAACACAAAAGTGAGGAGAGGCTGCACAGAACGTGCTGGTGTAGGACACTAGCTGCTGCACTAAGTACTCAAAGCCAGCCTGTGCGCCACCACGCCTGATTTAAGGCAGTACCAGGGATCAAACCCAGGGCTCTGTGCATGCTGGGCAAGCACACTACCAACTGAACTGCATCCCAGCCAGAGAGATACATTGTCCACAAGGAAACACGAAGGCCTGTGCAGAAGGGACAGTCTGCTCAAAGGTCTTACAGATCCCATTAAGATATTAATCATCACTTTGGATGAAAGTTAAGTAGTGGGTGTTGGCCCAGAATATGTTACTCTCACCTTCCAGGAGGGAATAATAGAATTTATTTCAAGGAAAAACTCACTGTCTATTCCAGATACCCCTATACAATCCCACAAAGCTGGTTTTCTGAGGTGTGTGTTGTTTCATCCACTCACAGTACCCTTGGTGGGGAACCCGAAACAAAAGCTTCCATGCATGCATGGAAGGGAAAAGGTCAAACAGAAGCTGCAGCTTCCCCTGGAGGTTACTCTCCCACTCCTTGTGCATGTCTCAGGATGCTCCCTGTCCCTACAGCTTTCTGTCTATGAAGGAAGTCCGGTGATAAGTCTTGAGGAGAGATTACAGGAGTCACGTCCCTCAGAGAACTGCAGTGTGCTCATGTGTTTAGCACAATCTTCAAAGGCAGTAAGATTCTTCCTCTACCTTTATCTCTTGTCCTGAGCTGCTAACAAGGGTGCATTAAGTTGGTTAATGGACGAAGAAAGCAGAATGAAGAAATGGTCTTACCGAGCCTGGATACTTTCTCTTCCCTTAGAGCTCCTTTTGCCAACACTTCCAAAGACTCACACAGCCTCCTGCTGTATACATTTTGCCAGGAGAGCTTCCTTTGGTAAATAATGGTTTTCCTTCAGAATTTTTAGTGTTCCAACTGGGATACTTTGTATAATAAACTTGCTTCTCCACTGTGACTCTGTGACCCATTTATGAATCAACAAACAGCATGGGGGGGGGGGTGGGAGACAAACCAGTATAGGAAGCTTGACTTGCTCTCAGCAGCCCCTTCTTTGTTGTTCTTTATGGTTTCCATTCACTCTGCCTTTTCTGTCCTTCTAAGATGGGTAGTGACAAGCAGCAGAGGGATTTTGAAGTGAAACAGAAAAGACCTCACTCTTCACACAGTTCAAGCTACAGCAACCTTCCATTGGAACAACTTTGCCAACAGCTTTTCCCTAGCATGGAATCTGGCCTTCAGTCTTCTTGTCTTCCTCTTCCTTGAGGACAGGATGTTAATTGCCTAGGGTTTAACCTTAATCTGGTCTTTAAATTAAACAGGCTCCTCCATCAACCATCTAAGGCTCCTCCATCACCCAACCAAGGGTTCTCCTTCTGCCTTTTTCTAACACACAGGCACTCATGCTAGCATTCCTTTCTAAGTAAATGTCTCTCTCTCTCTCTCTCTCTCTCTCTCTCTCTCTCTCTCTCTCTCCCTCCCTCCCTCCCTCCCTCTCTCTCTCTCTCCCTCTCTCTCATCTTGGGTTTTTATTTTATTCTAGACTCTTAGCAGCCATATCATTTTGGCAGAGGGACTCTGAGGCATTGGAGATCTGCATCAACAGCAGCTGCTGCTCTTACTGAAGAGTTCCAGCAGCTTGTTTATCTGGGTGAACATGGCAAAGATGAGAACAAAGCCTAGCAGCCTCGGACTTGGAATCATTACTTCCCAGATTTCCCGTTGACTTAATTAAAACTAATTGGTGATAACCAGACAGAAATAGAAACCACAGGAAATGCAACAATCACTGTCAGTCACACAGTAGAAGGGCCTTGGGGAGAATGCCAGCATTTGCAACCAAAGGTTAAAGAATTGCACTAAAAATGAAGTTTTGTTTCATTGTATGAATTTGTATGATAAATAATCTTGAACACTCATAGATTTTTTTACCTATCTCCTTTCTCTTCTTCCTGTCTGAACTATTTCCTTGCCCCGAGGCATCACTAGGGATAGGAGCGTGCAGGGACCTCTGCCTCCTAAGTGGAAACCACAAGAAGACAGGAAGAAGGCTCTCCTGAGAATGGTTAAGGGAGGCACTGGAGTGGACAGTAGTGTGGTGGTTTGAATAAGAATGCCTCCCCCTCCCCTAACCTTAGTCATTAGGGAGTGGTGCTACTTGAGAAGTAGTGTGTGGGTGTGGCCTTGTTAGAAGAAGTGTGTCACTGTGGGGTCAGCTTTGAAGTTTCAAAAACCCAAGCTAGGCCCAGTATCTCTCTCTTCCCACTGCCCAAAGATCCAGTTGAAGAACTCTCAGCTACTCTGCAGCACCATGTCTGCCTGTGAGTGGCCATTCTCCCCGTCACTGATGATAATGGGTTAAACCTCTGAAACTGTAAGCAATCCCTCAGTTAAATGCTTTCTTTCATAAGAGTTGCATGGTCATGGTGTCTCTTCACAGCAATAGAATTCTGACCTAGACAGAAGTTGATAGGGAATAGGGCATTGCTGTGCTAGGCCTGACTATGCTGCTGGTTGGCAGAATATGGATGTTGGATTAGGAAAGCAGTTGAACAATTTGAGATGGTCTTAATGGGCCATATTAGCAGGTATATGGAAGACAGTGGTGATGAGAGTGAGGTAGATGATGATGTCTTAGCTCAAGAGGTTTCAGAGAAGAACAGTGGTAAGTGAGCTAGAGACCATTTTTGTGACATTTTAGCAAGAATGTGGCTGCTTTTGCCCTTGTCCTAAAAACCACCTAAAGTTAAGTTAAAGAGTTTTGGATTAATGGTGGCACTGGCAGAAAAGATTTCAAGACCACCTAGTATTGACTATGTAGTGTGGCTATCAATAGCCACTCTTAATGCTGATCTATAATGAAAAGGAGCAAGCAAGGACAAGGAGAAATACAAAATATACAGTTTGAGGAGAAAAGAAGTACCCCAGACAATGTAATATTGAAGGCAAGTCAGTGCTCGAAGGAATAAAAAGTTTAAAGAAACACCTGATGCTAAATGGAATAAAGGGAGTGGTGACTTCAGGGCAGACCTCACCCAGCTAAGGAAAGGAGTTAATAATGCTTAATCAGTGAAAGAAACCATTGAGAATAGAAAGCTGGTGCAAATGTAATTGAACGAGGGGGCTGAGTTCTAGCCTATCAAATATCAGAACTTGGCAGCTTCAGTCACATGGTTCTGGCTTTAGAGTCAAGGATGCAAGAAAGGGGTTGTGGAATCTCCCTCTATGGCTAAGAAAAGCCACTGAGGCCAGGCATGTGTCAGGAGGCCTGAGTGGAGGCCCATTGTTTTAGTTAGGGTTTCTAGTGTTGTGAAGAGACACCATCACCATGGCAACTCTTATAAAGGAAAACATTTAATTGGGGTTGGCTTATAGTTTCATAGGTTTAGTCCATTATCATCATGGCAGGAAACATGGCAGCATGCAGGCAGGCATGGTGCTAGAGAAGGAACTGAGAATTTTACATCTTGTAGGCAATAGGAAGTGAACTGTCTCATTGGGCATGGTTTGAGCATATATAAGAACTCAAAGCCCACCTCCAAAGTGAAACACTTCTTCCAACAAGACCACACCTACTCCAACAAGGCCACACCTCCTAATCCATTGGGGACCATTTTCTTTCAAACCAGCACACCCAGAGAAGTGATTTTATGAAGCTGTGAAGGTGAAATCTGAATTGCCTTGGAAACCCCAAGATGTTGGAGATGCCAGAGTCTGTTGAGGAGAGCAAATGAGAGAGAATGGAATGAGCCCAAGTGAGAGAAGTGTGTTGTAGACAAGAAAGCTAAAAGGAGTTGGAGATCTGAAGAACACTTTGACATACAGCATAGAGAGAAAGAGTTTGGAGTTCACCTAGCTGGTTTTCATTCTTGTTTTGGTCCAGTATTTCATCATCATGGTCCTTTCCCACACTTTTGAAAAGGTATTGTATATTTTGTGCTACTGTATGTTGGAAGAATGTGATCTTCTCTTTGATTTTGATTTTACAGTGGGTTACCATTAAGAGATTGTCTTGAGCCTCAGAAGAGACTTTGAACTTTGGATTTTTAAACATTGTTGAGACTTTGATAGACTATGGGAAACTTTTGAAGTTGGGCTGAATTTTTATATTATGATATGACTACAAGCCTACAGGGGTCAGAGAGTGGAATACAGTGGTTTGAATAAGAATGCTCCCCTCATTGACTCATATATTTGAATATCAGAGAGTGAAACTGCCTGAGAAGGACTAGGAGGTGTGTCCTTGTTGGAGTAGGTGTGTCCTTGTTGAACAAAGTGTGTCACTAGGGTAAGCTTTGAGGTTTCAAAGGCCCAGACTGGTCCCAGTATCTCTCTCTTCCTGCTGTGTTTGGATCCAGAGAAAGAACTCTCAGCTGCTTCTCCAGAACTGTATTTTTCTGTGTTCGGCCATGCTCCCCACCATGATAATAATAGACTAACTCCTGAAACTACTGAAACCCCAGTGAGATGCTTTTTTAAGTGTTATACTATTCTTGCTCATGGTCATACTTTCTCTTCACAGCAATAGACCACTGACCAAGATGAATAGTATGGGTTTTTGAAGAGATTATCATGTAAATTCAGCTTGTACCCTGTTGGAAAATAGCACAAACTTGTTTCAAAGTAAGGACATATCTCTGTACTGGCAACCTGGCTTATGGCCATGCTCTGCACTGGCCAGTGAGGGTCAGGTTGCACAGCTCTCAGGCACCAGCCCTTCTCTGTCTTCCAGAATGCAGCCAAGACTGAATGAAGGAAATTACATGGTAAGTGGAGATTGGGTATCTGAGGAGCATCTTGGATAAAAGCCACACATGACAGTAGGTCTGACAGCCCCACCCAGTGACTGGGTGGATAATGCTTCAGCGATTCCTTCACCTGATGGGAAGAGACTCCATGCTTCACATGATTAGATGAGAGTTATTTATCTGTGCTCATCTATTCTGTTCCAGAAGTTCTGTCACATGTAAATAATTGATGGTGAGCTTCATAAAAAGATATGAGCCCACACTGTGGGGGAAGTGGCAGCTGATGATAAGCTCGTAAAAAGCTTCCAGACTTTTCTTATAGATGTTCAGAACTCATCCTTCTTAACAAAATACAAAACAACCCCCTCAAAAAAAAGTGGAAGAAAGAGACAAGATTGTACATGTTAGTTTGTCTTAACTTGAATAAAAGTAATCTTGCCAAAAAAAAATCTGGCTTACATTTGGAAACACCATTTATATAACAGTATGTGATTGTATTAGTAATAAGAATAATGGGAAAAATGTCCCATAGATCCTGGAACAGGATCTTACTATATAGCTTAGTCTGGCATTGAACCTAAAACCATCCTGCCTCAGCTTCCTGATGCTGAGATGATTTCTTATTTTCTTAGTAGTATGCTATTTATGTACCCACATTTTAAATGCACATTGTAAATCGAGTTGTTAAAATCCAGGTTAGATGGTGCCAAGGTCACTCCTATCAGCAACTGTCTCTCTTCTTTCTTACTGTAGATTCTGTGTAAGGTCCCAGGCTAACAGGCTCCACAACTTCAAGCACTACCAGTGACATGTTTAATAGATGAGCATCAACTCAGTGAGCCCCTGCCACCCATTCTTATCCCAATCTTCAAGATCACACATTCCTCGAAATGATGTCCTCTCTTTCCTCTGGGAGTCAGAGAAGTCTAAGTTTGCACTGTGGCAACTAACTTGAGCAGCTAGGAGAAATGTGTTCTAGAAAAGAAAATATATCTACTGAGTATCATAAATTTATCCTGCAAGGATATGTATTTTAAAATATATTTATAATATACTAATATATAGTACATATTACAATAAGCTATAATCTTATTATGTACAAATACACAAAATCACACATTTATACAGTTGTGTTTAGCACCATGAAAAGACTATGGCAGATTTGTGTTTGGGGAAATTCAAATTACGCTATCAATTCAAACAGTTTCCTGACTCACTTGTCAGACAGTACTTACTGGCTAACCCAGGGCTTGTGTTCACCCACTTCCCCGTCACCTGGTCACTAGACACTTCCTTTCCCAGCTTTTCTGGATATTGTCAAGGACAACAAGTGATTGACTTCAGAACACACAGTGTAAGGGTCCGAGGAAACACTGAAGGAAGACCCCAGGTTTAAATAGTACATAAAGACAAAGAGTGTTTACTATACCATCAAATTCAAGGTCATCTACCTTGCCACCTGTACAAAATGGTGACAACCTCAAGAGGAACATGCAGGCTCCTTTTAAGCACAGTTAAGGGAATTTCAGGGACAGTTAGGTCATCTCATACATAATTGATTAAACAAGCAGCAGCTACATTAGTAACTTTTAATTGGCTGAGGTTTAGTCTTATCATTTTGGACACAGTTGCACAAGCTTGGGCCAGTCCAGACATGACTCAGAAGGGGGCTGCAGGATTTGTCCTGGAGACATTGTGAGGCTGACCTGAAATAGGGCTTGTGTTTTGTAAGGGCACTGTGGATAAATGGCCTTTTGTGGGAGAGAGACCTGCTTTGCCCTTCTCAGAGAACTGGAATCTAAATTCAGTTGTAGGAATGGAAGAGTTTAACCCCTTCAACAGCATAAAGAAAATTTGTTGAATTCTAGGGAAGCTTTTGTTTTTCAAGCAAATGAGTTGGTGGTGGTGGCTTTTACACACTTATTTGAAAAAGGGAAACAGAGATGCATTGTATTCCAGAAAAGCGGTCTGACTGCACAATGCTGTGGGAAGGAAACAGAAGAACTTTTCCTCCTACCCAGTGATAAGGGAACTTGGGGAGACCTTTGAAAGTGTCTTGGGTTTTGGTCCACTTAGTTCAAGGGCTAAGGTTCAGGAAAACTTCATAGTGCCAATCTGCCTGAACCAGTGACTCTTAGGTTCTTACCTCACACATTTGGAGAAGGAAACTCAGGTCACACAGAGGGTGAGTTTGTTAGTTTCCAGGTGAGAACTTAAGAGAAATGGCTAGCTCCATGTAGCAGGAGCCCATGCCACAAAAAGGGATAGCCTTGAGGGGCTGGTCTTGGGGATTATTTATTTAAAGGATTTATGGCAGAAATGGGGTGAGATATGGGGGGGACAGGCTATCAGTCCACTTGTCCTGACTCTTGGCTTTAAATATAAATACGGCACTGTTACTTTGTGAGAAAGGTCACGAGGCACGACAAAACCCAGTAACAGAGCTTTATTGGGGGGGGAGACAGAAGAGAGTGACCAGGTTTGTGAAGATGTGTGCAGGGGCGGAGATGAGGAGAGAGCAGAAGAGAAGGGAGGGGTCTGTGACTGACTTTTTAAGGATTCTTCTGCACATGTGCATGTGGGCTTATGGAGCTACACCATGTATGCGCAGATTGCATGACCATGCCTCACGCATTACATAATCAAGCAGCGCACGTATAATGTAAGACATAAGATCCCTTGCTTAGCTACTGAACTGCACATGTGTGGTCATGCAGCTGGAGGAGTGGCAGAATCCTAACACTGACTGTGTGGTGTCCAGCTGCCTGCTGTGAGTTCAGTCCAATCCTCGCAGATAGCTCCCAGACCAGGATAAGGGTAATAAGGCTGCAGAGCTCTCCAGAACCTGGCCTCCAGCTAGGACATTCTCGGAACTGTGATTCCTTGTCTTCTTGACCAGTTGCTATGTCCTGTTCTCTGATGGGAGAGTAGGAGGCTCAGGAAAAATAATGCTCATTTAGAAGAAACACCGTAGTAGGAATTTGGAGAAGAGCAAGACAAAAGGGTTCGAGTCTAACACTGTCCCCACACAACACATTTTTTTCTTTTTTCCTTGAGTGGAAGATGTCATGAGGTATAGCAGCCATCTTGTCCTCCAAGAGTGGTGAACAGAGAATTAAAGGCGGCAGTCTGGAGACAAGAGAGGAACTGTGCAGAGGTCACACCTAACTTTGCATGTGTGCTCAGAGGGCTCATCTCTGAGGTGGCATTCGGCTACTGGTGTGGAGGCAATGGCTGTGGCCATCATGGTGTCTATTCCGTCATCTCTGCCTCAAGACAGCTCCCTTCTCTGAGCTTCCTGACAGGGTGAGCATCAGTCTGATGAGGTCCTGCTTCGTGTTGCCCTCCTGGTTGAGTTTCTTCTGCCCCCATCCAGTGTGTCCATGAGTCTCTGTTTTTTGATCTTGGAAAGTCCTTTTTTTACGGCGTTTTAAAGAGAATCAAGGCCTGGTTTTAGAAGAACTTGGCACAAAATTCCCAGTCTCTGGATCATGCACAACACTGCTCTGCACACCTGGAGGAAATGAAAGCAAAAGAAGTTACATTCCCTGTGAGAAAATGGGCCTGGGGCTGCGGCACATGTTTGTAATTTCAAGAAGCTGGAGGAAGGAAGATTTGCAGTGCCTTCAAGGTTTAAGGCCCGCTTAGGCTACAAAGAGAGATCCTGTCTTTTAAAAAGAGACAAAGAAAAAGCAAAATGAAAGTTGAGAGAGAAAGAGAGAGAGAGAACTTAGTATTTTTAAAAGCATAAACTATGAACCATACTCTGGCCTGATCACTATTGCAGCAAACAGTGTTGTTTTCCACACAGGCATAGGATACATTTGGTATCTGCTGAATATCAAGCTGCTTACAATGAGCACTGTAAGGTGCTGGAGGCGTGTCTAAGGAAAGAAGAAGGGAAAGATGAACAAATTAGAGCCACAAGGGGATACAGACTCACTCCTGGCCTCTTTTTTTTTTTTTTTAAATTGATTTAGGAGTTCCCCACACTGAGTGGAATAATTTCATCACCAACAAACAAACTGAATTAAGGGAACATTTTTTAAATCTTGCTTGCTAAGGAACCAGTCTCCAGGGAGCTTAGGCTTCATCACAATAGGAGGATCATCACAGTGACTCTTGTGTCACAATGACTGACTGCTGGCTATATGACAGGTAATTTATTGAGGAGATAGCACATCAGTCATCTTTGAGACAGCTCGGTGACGTCAAATGGCCAATGGATGATTTCCGCAGTCCTGAGAAGACTGGATCTGAGGCAAAACCTGTTTATTTTCCTTTACATTTTTAAATATAGAAAGAATGTGTGAATCGGGTTGGTGAGATGCCTCAGTGGGTAAAGGCACCTCCCACCAAGCCTGAGGACCCGAGTTTAATCCTTGAGACCTACATGTTAGAAGGAAACCAATTCCTTCAGGTTGCCCTCTGACCTCCACCTGAAAGTGAACGATAGTGAGTTTAGTAACTCAGAATCCAATTAATGAGGCAGAACCTTAGCCCAGCAAACAGTCTCGAAATCATTCAAGTTACTGAAGTGGAGAGCGTGGCTGGGCCTGTGGCTCCTTAGTACAGTGCTTGCATAGCAAGTGAGTGACTGGATTAGATCTGCAGCACTGAAAAAAATTTACCACATTTAGGACTTAAAAGTAAAGATCAAAGGCTGGAGAGATTGCTCAGAGGTTAAGACCACTAACTGTGCTTCCCGAGAACCGAAGTTCAATTCCCAGCACCCACATGGCAGCTCACACCTGTATGTAACTCCAAGATCTGACAACCTCACACAGACATACATGCAGGCAAAACACTGATGCACATAAAATAAAAATAAATAAATTTTTAAAAAAGATTAGCCAGGTAGAGTAGCTCACACCTTTAATCCCAACACTCAGAAGGCAGAGGCAGGTCAATCTCTATGAGTTTGATGCCAGCTTGGTCTACAGAGTGCATTCCAGGACAGCTAGAGCTACATAGTGAGGCCATGTCTTGAAAAAAAATTAAAGTTCAACACCAGAAAGCACAGAAGTGAACTGTGGACCTTCGTGCCTGGTTTCATTAAGTGTACTTTCAGCCTAAAGAGTGACAGTTAGACAATCCACAAGATAAATGAATTTTAAAATAGGCCATATTAAGGAGATAAGAGTAAGTTGAAAAGGTCATACATTTCCTTTTTATGACCATGACAGGTTGCTTTACTTTTTTCTATTTTTATCTTTATTGAAGTACAAATTACACAGAGGAGAATGCATGGCCTTTTGATAAGTTTTGACAAGTATAGTTGATCATTTAACCTCGACCATAATCAGAATAGCAAGTGTCCTCTGTACTGCTGTACATTTTAGTGTTTTCTCAGGCAACCCTCTTGGTATCTCAGCATGAATTCTCTGTCTTCACATAAGGGACAGTAGTTTCCACTTCGCCTATCACCCTTTGCGCAGCATTGCGTTATTCACTAACACACACACTACTGTGTAGACCATTAGTTTATTTTTAATGGTCAGTATTGGAAGCCAATTGTTCTCTTGTTAATGCATATTTTGGCTTTTTTTAGCTCTTGACTATATGTTTTTATTTCTCTTAGGTAACGTTTACAAGTAGAATTTTGGACCACAGGATAGCTACCTAGCATTATATTTATAAAAAAAAAAAAACCTTAAATTTTCCTAAGTAATTGTTTTATTTCTCCTTATTTTCCCCCTTTTTATTGTTGACAATATTCTATATGCATATAATGTATTGTGACTGTGCACATCTGTCTCTGTCAGTGTTCTCTTGCTGTGAAGAGACACCATGACCACGGCAACTCCTATAAAGAAAAGTGTTTAATTGGGACTGGCTTACAGTTTCAGAAGTTCAGTTCATTGTCATCATGGCAGGGAACATGAAGGCATACAAGCAGACGTGTTGCTGGAGGAGGAGCTGAGAGTTCTTTTTCTGGATCTGCAGGCAGCAGGAAGAAAGGAACTAGGGCTTCAGATGGGCTTGTTGAAGCTTCAAAGCACACCCCCAGTGACACACTTTCTCCAACAAGGCCACACCTCCTAATTCCTCTCAGGGAGTGCCATGCCCTGACGATCAAGTGCTCAGATCTATGAGCCTATGGGGCCATTCATGTTCAACCACCCAGCACCCCTCACTACATGTCCTATCCCCACTCCTGCTAACTCCTCTCTTCCCAACCAGCCTCTCTGGGGCCTTAAATGAGGATATCCCCTGTAGGCTCCATATTTGAACAATTGGTCCTCAGTTGGTGGTCCTGTTTGGGGAGGTTATAGACCCTTTGGAAGGCAGAATCTTCCTGCAAGAAGCGTATCAGTAGGCTTAGGCTTTGAGGGTTTATAACCTCACCCAACTAACTGTTCACTTGCTGCTTCTTGTGTGTGAATACTGTTTTTGTGATCAACTGGCTTCCCATCCTGTTTGTCAGGCCATGCCTTCCCTGCTGTGATGGGCTCTACCCCAAAATGAACTCTTTCTTCCTTAGCTTGGTTTATTTCACACTAACTAATACACTCTCCTATTTTTTATGTCTTTTTGTGTGTGCAGATCTTGTGTGGGTTGCCATAGC
This sequence comes from Onychomys torridus, assembly GCF_903995425.1. Taxonomy (NCBI): domain Eukaryota; kingdom Metazoa; phylum Chordata; class Mammalia; order Rodentia; family Cricetidae; genus Onychomys; species Onychomys torridus. The sequence continues at coordinate 21,250,220 of NC_050451.1, forward strand.
TGCTGTGTGTTGATGATTACAATGGTCACCTCAGCCACACAAATAGGTTATAGTCACTTACATTATACCTGCCAACCATTAGTATTGCCGGTGTTCTACAGGATGAGTCACTATGGATAGAAATGATTTTGAAATAAGAAAATAGACTCATTCTCTTACTGCTGGGTCTTGAGGTAGATCAATTCCCAATTTTCTGAGAAACCGCCATACCCTTGGACATATACCCAAGGAATGCTCAATCATACCACAAAGATACATGCTCAACTATGTTTATAGCAGCATTATTTGTAATAGCCCAAACCTGGAAACAACCTAGATGCCCGTCAACTGAAGAATGGATTAAGAAAATGTGTTACATATACACAATGGAGTACTACTCAGCAGAGAAAAGCAATGACAGCATGAAATTTGCAGGCAAATGGATGGAACTAGAAAACATCATCCTGAGTGAGGTAACCCAAACCCAGAAGGACAAACATGGTATGTACTCACTCGTAAGTGGATTCTAGATAGAAAGCAAAGAGCAATCAGACTGCAACTCATAGAACCAGGGAGGCTACGTAGCAGGGGGGACCTTAGGATGACTGTGGCTTATAATAAGTTTTGGTTTTACTCAATTACTGGGCAAGCCTCAATAAAACATTTCATATTAGGATAAGAATTTATACTGTATCAAGCTGATAATAGAGAACTAAATAAATAAATAAAATGAAAAAAAAAACCACCTCTTACTGCCCATTCATCTTGTGGTTTACTCTTACTGCTTTGTAGAAGATTCTGACATCACTCGATTTATGCCAAGCATTTGATCTCTGGTCCAACAAATGCAAGTTTCTTTGAGAGATTATCAAGTGTACTGTTATACCACATGTTTTATGAATGCCCCTTTTGTTTGATACTGTGTATGCCTCTTCTTCATTAGCTCTGACACAACTGACTTACTGTTTGCTTGTTTTATTTTATTATTTGTGTGTGTGTGTATGCGCATGTGCGTGCCTGAGTGTGTGTGTGTGTGTGTGTGTGTGTGTGTGTGTATCACATACGTGAAGGAGCCTGCAGAGGTCAGAAGAGGGCATCATCAGATCCCAGGAGCAGGAGTACAGTTGGTTGTGAGCCACCATGTAGGTGCTGGGAACCTAATCTGGTCCTTTGCAAGAGCAGCAAGTGCACTTAACTGCTGAGCTGATTCTCCAGCTCTGTTTGTTTTACTTTTCAAGACAAAACTGACCTAAGACTTGCAATCCTCCTGCCTCAGCCTTCTAAATAAACAGAAATTCTTACGCTAGTACCTTATCCCAGAACAAAAGTGAAAATAGAAGCTAATATTTAAGTGACACAAATACACAGACCATAAAGGCTTCTGTGCCCATTTGTTTTTTAGGAGTCAAAATGACGGTTCTAAGAATCTGTCTCATTGAGACAGCACTTGTGCAAGCCTAATTTTCTCATAGTCTGCCCTGTACAAAGGGCACTAGGTAGGAAAAGCAACCTCTCCATCCAACCTCACATCACAAAACTCAGCATGGAAGAGAGTTGTGACACTTAGTGGTGTGGGGCTTTCTCCCGACCAGTCAGCAATCAGTTCTGCATTGTGCACCATGTGGTGTCCTTTAAGGCAATTTTGAGACCGTTTACCTGGTGATAGCTCAGATCCCATAGGTTAAAGGTTCAATACCCAAGACTACTCCACCTGCAGATGCCAGTTACCAGCCATAGGTTGCTTTACCTGATTCCCATATAGATGACATTTTTCCAAGGGATGCAAATGAAGCATTGAGGAGGGCAAAGTATAGACTGGGGGGCACAGATTATCTCACCCCTTTTGGTACATATCACCTTCATGTGTTTCAATGTCCAGAAGCTCTCTGTTCCTGTCCTTGCATAAGCATGATGGAAATGTGGACAATTGTGTGGAAATGTGATTGGATAAAGTGTGTAGGCTACTCACAGATATGGGAGGGGCCATTTGCCCAGATTATTCTTGGTTTCTCTGTAAAGTATCCTTTGTGAAGTGAGTATTATATTCTGCCACCAGACAGGGTAAGTCAGAGACTTCCTTATGGCCAGTTACAAGACAGAAAGCCAAGGGGAAATTCACTTATATGGTGCATCTGAGAAAGAGAATGTCTAGTTTCCATGGCTTGTCTTAGGGTAGGGAAATATGGAAAAAAGGTATAATATATATATATATATATATATATATATATATATATATATATATATATATATAAATATATAACATAACATCATAGCCACGTTTAATAAAGTAGTTTCAAAAAATTCTAAAAAGCATATATTTGTAATCATCACTTGGAAGCTGGAAGCAGGAGGTTCAGGAGTTAAAGACCAACTTCAACTATGGAGTGAGTTCAAGATTAACCTGGGCTACGTGAGACCGTGTCTCAACACTCCTTCTAAAATATGATTCTAGAGTTTTAGCTCTTCGTTGTCAAAGTAGGTTTAGTGATAGAGACAGGTTGACTTGTCTGGCTAACTGGCAGAGCCTCCAGGATCCCTGAGCTGTGAAACACTCATCTGTTTGTAAAGTTTGGATGAGAGCGGTGTAGCAGAGTGGCTAAGCTTGCACACTCAGATCCAGGAAGCTCAAGTCCAAACGCTTGTTCAGAGGCAGAATAGAAAGACAGAGATCATGAGGCTGGGGCGGGAGAAGAGCCCTCACTGTGGAATCCAGATGAAGCCTCCCTGACAGTGAAGAGGTAAGACTTACAGCACAATTAACAGCCACTTAAGGTCTTTCTCCCTCCCCAACTATTAGCTGACTGTTAGATGAATCCAACTAGAAACCACTTTACAGGGAAAGGACCTGTATCCAGGCCCTGGTACACCGTAGTGGCTTTTGCTTTTACCTTATCAGACTCTAATTCCACCCAAGGCATCTCCAGAGTATTACTTATCAAAAGAGAAGAGGGGGGGGTGGATAACAAAAACCTCTTCAGTAACCCTTTGAGGTGTTACATGAGAGCCTCCTAAGTGGGATGTATGGCTAGTGTTAAGACAATTAACTTTCCCTCCCTCATACTTGGCTTTGTCTTGTCCTCTGAAACTTTCCCTTGAGGAGCCCATGCTTACACTTGAGCATGTCATACTTTCACAGCTTTTCCTTGAGAAGCCCACCCCACGCTCTGGGGTGTGTCTTGCTTTCTTTCTGCATGCTGCTCTTTCTCTTAACACTTGTTCTTGAGCCAATATTAAAATGTCTTTCATCAAAATTCCAGCTTTACTTCAAACAAGGTAGGCTTGTTTTCTTCACTGAATCCACAATTCTGGTTTGACTTGAGTATAGGTCCCTGAAAGATTAGAACACTGCAGGCTGCCAAGGGGGACAGCATGGAGCTATGTCTGTCCCTGCACCACCAACAGCTCCAGACTTGCCAGCTGGGGGACCTCAGCTGAATTGTCTATGTCTTTCTTCTTTAGGTACTCATTTATAAAGGAAAGGAAACAACACCATCTGTACCCCCAGAGAATCAGAGTTAAAATACAGTAAAAGATACATAGATAACTATTGGTTTTCACATAACAAGTCGAGTATCTTCTATGTACTTGGCACAAATGCTGAAGATATATGGCAAACAAGACACAAAGACCATGAGGGTATATGTAGAGTCAGAGGCTTAAAAACTCAGCAGTTGATGAGTGATTGTCTAATAGGGAGGTGGGAGGGAGAGAGAGAGAGAGAGAGAGAGAGAGAGAGAGAGAGAGAGAGGTTTGTTTTCTATGAAGCATTTCTGATATGTAATCATGCTTTTGTACACTAGAATTTACCACTCAAATGTAAGCATGGGCTGTATGAATTATATATATTTTTGGTTGGTTAGCCTACTTCTTATTCAACTGATTTCTCACCCACATATTCTATTTTGGTTTTGCTCTGGTTTTTGTTCGTTTGTTTGTTTGTTTTTTATACAGTCTCTGTGTAGTTCTTGCTGTTCTGGAGCTTGCTATGTAGACAAGGCTGGCTTCGAACTCACAAAGATCCTCCTGCCTCTGCCCCCTGAGTGCTGGGATTAAAGGCATGTGTTACCATGCCTAGCTCATCCAAACTTTCTGCTTCCTGGTGTAGGAATTTCTGCTTGTAACACCCTGTATAAGCAAATAGCAAATAACCCAGTGATGGGTGCAGCGTATATGACAAGTGAAAATCTTCCCAAACAAGCTCAAGTGGGAACTAAAAGAGGAAACATTTATATTCCTTGCCTTTCCCACATAATAGACAGTGATAAATGAGAACATAATCTCAGAGAAGAGCTCCTAGAATCCAGCTGTTTCTCTTTAAAAAAAAAAAAATCTGAAGCATGAAGGATTGGTGGCCCCAAAATGAAGCCAACAAAGTCTACGTGGGAAGAGCTGAGGTGCCTCTGCCATTGCTCAGCCGAAGCAAACCAGCCACGAAGCCTGAATCGTCCTGGATGCTTAGCTAGAAGTGAGTCTTGACTATCACATGCATTAAGGCACTTCAATCTCAAACCTAATGTTTAATCATCAAAAACGAGTACATTGCATCCCAGGGGCTGATTCTGATCAAGTCCACAAGGCTGGTGATTTGCTTCTGGGACCATCCAGGGAATCTTCTGCTGTGCCTCTGGCTCTCTCCCCTCTCTGTTTGCCCAATGGAGCATTCCTTCAGTTCTGTTCTCCCCTTCTGTGTTGGCTTTTTAGCATGTTATTGCTATGGGCCCATGCTGATCTTGGACTAGTGACCCTCCTGCCCCAGCCTTTTGGATGGTGGGATCACAGGCATGTGCAAACACACTGGCTCCTCTCACCATTTTAATCTTTTTAATTCCTTCTCACATCACTATTTTTTAGATAAATAAAAGGTGAGTCTATTCCATATTCTCTTGCTTGGGAAAAAGAGAAAGTTGGTTCAAAATAAAGTATCTCTGTGGCACTTCCCACATTGTGGGAGGAGCTAAGACAGTCTTAGGATCATGCCAGTGGTGTTAGACAGTGCTTCTAGCCAATCAGGTATCCATGGTGGTATCCATGACACCTCAGATAAAATTGTGAATGATGCTATCCTCTGTCCTCTTCAGTTGACATGCCTACTTCCCTGGTTTCTATTTCAGACATGCTCTTAGATAGCTTCTCTGACACAGCCCTGGTAACCACAGAGCTCATGTCCAATAACTAATAGAGCAAGCCAGTGAAAGGCATCTGCCATCCAACATTCAGAGTCCAGAGCAGTTGGAATCACCACATCACACAGGCTCTGACCTTAGGAAGTCAGTGGAATAGGGCTAGGCATGCAGATGACAGGTGTCTGTGCCCTCCTTCCATACACTGGCGCTTACCAGCTCTTAGGGGCCCTGATATACTGGGCTTGATGCGCTGCAGTTGTCTGTTGGGTTCTAGGCCCTGCTACCCTGAAAATATCCCTTATTGTCCAAGTTTCATCTCTTCTCACTTGTCTTTGCTCTTTGATTTTTGCTTAGTTTCATTTTGTCAAGAGAGTCTTGCTTTGGAGCTCTGGGTGGCCTCGAACATGCTATGCAGTCCAGGCTGGCCTCAGGCTCAGAGTCCTCCTGTCTTATGGCAGGAATTACAGACTATACATAGGGCCTGGCTTCTTTCTTTGCTTAAGAGTCTAATTCCTCAGTCAACCACAGTTTTCTTTTTTTACCCTCTAGAAATGTATTCCAGAGAAAGGTTCAAAACTTAATAGCTAACTGAAATCCTTCAAGCCTACCTACCCACTAGGGGTATAAACCCCAGGAAAGGCTCCATATCTTCAGCATTTAGGACCTAGTCATCCACTGGTCATCTAGACTGAGCTTCCGATGTTAAGTGTATTCTCTTAACTCCGTATACCTGTCGATTAGGTGCTAAAATCCTCTGAGTAAACCAAAGGGATTCTTCTCAGTTCCACCTGTCTTCATTGGCATCTATGATGGTTAGCACTTATTGTCAACTTGACAGGGTGCCGAACCATCTAGGAGACCAGTCCATGGGTATGCCTGTGAGGGGTTATCTAAACTAGGCTAGCCTCTGGACATTCTTGTGAGTGATTATTGTGTTAGGTTAACAGGTAGGAAGACCTGCCTTCACTGTGGGTGGTGCCGTCCCATCAGTGTGATGGAGTCTGAGTTTGGATGGCTAAAAAGGAGAAAGCGAACTGAAGACCAGTACTCATCATTCTTGGCTTCCTGACTGGATGCATTGTGACAAGCAGTCTCAAGTGACTCTTGCCACTGTGACTTCCTCTCCCTGGTGAATTGTTTTTTCCTCACATTGTAAACTGAGGTGAACCTTTATGCCTTCCATTGCTTTTTATCTGGTATCTTGTCATGGCAAGATAGTAACTAGAAAATAACCAATACAGCATATCTCATGTGGTTGTCTATATGACTTGTGTAGGCTGGGGGGCCAAGTCCATGTGTCTTGAGTCTGGTTGTCAGGCTCCCACATTGATTGGGAAATCTTTTTCATGGTCATCTGAAGTGTCCCTTAGTACACAGCAAGGTTCCCCTCCATTTTGATTATTCTTGACAAGCTCTTATCAGCAGTGTGAGCCAGTTGGCATTGTGGCTCCTCATGAGCCATCCAGTGGAAAGAGCTGCAGGATGCTGCAGAATCTATTTTATAATGGAAAATCCAGATGTGCTATGGATCTTACATTTGGAGGAAATGCCTTCACACGGCCCGAGTTCCTGCTCTAAATGAAGACCATTCACACACCAGAAAGACCACGGTGCTGCCAAAGGATAAAGACTTGCTTTGTTTACCCCTGTCCTCTCAAGCTGGGCCACAGGAAAAGTTGGGCAACAGCAGGGTTTGAATAAAAAAGAAATGGGAAACAAGTTGTATCTGTACCCTAAATTGCATTCTTTCTCTACTCCTTTTTACAACCATGGGACAGGAAGAGAATGGTAGTGATTTAGTTCTTATTAATAATAATGACCTTTATCTTCTGAAGAGTCAACTATCCTTTATAACCCTATTATAGTTCAAAGGGCATATCACATCTCCTAAGAATGTCTGGTACGGAAACACACATGAACAACATTCCAGCATATTCCCTTCCTGTGTTCCTTCATTTTTTTCTTCTTCTCCCCTGTCCTTCCTTTCCCCCACCATCTTTCCTCAGCCCATATACTTTCCATGACAAAATTCAGTCCAATTCAACAAATGCTGGTTGGGCCCCTCTTCTGTGCAGAGGTAGATGCACACACAATGAGCTACACAAACACCAGCTTTCAGAAGCTTAACATTTTGGAAGGACAAATATAAATGGACCAGGGATGACTAAAGTACAAAAATCACAATAAAAATGCAACCACAGAGGACAGAAGAGATGGATCAGTCCGTAAAGTGCTTGTCATGTGAGCACGAGGACCTGAGTTCAGATCCCCAGAACCCATGTATGATAGATAGCCTTAGCTCTCAGGAGACAGACAGGGAGATCTATGGAGCTCATTGGCCAGCCAGCCTACCCAATTTATGAACTCTGTGTTCAGTGATGAGAAGTCCTCTTTTAAAAACTAAAGTGGAGAGCAATTGAAGAGGACACCTGATGCTGATTTTGGGGTCCATATGCATGTACCACAGGCACACATGTGAACACACACATATATCACGCATGTTACATGCACACAAATGAAACACACCACCAATTTGCTAATGAGCAGTTTCCATGTGTGACTTGAAGTACAGTGGGGCTTTAGGCCAGCAGAAGTACTGACCAGAGTTGGATGCCAGAGGTGTTTTTTTGAAACAGGGCTTTGTAGTTCAGACTGCCCTGACTTTAGCCTCCAGAGTTCTGGGATGATAGCCCTGTACACATGCCTTGCTTGATTCCAGAGTTTTGAATGGTCTCTCAGAGTTCACTTCTGCCATCCCCTGAAGAGTTACTGAGTTTGTCTGCTCCAAATTGGTAGTGAGCATTAGATGGCAGGTTCAAACCTAAGAGGTGGCTTTCTCTTATATTCCACAAAGAGGAAATTATGCAATTTTTGAGGGGTATTTGAGTAGATCTCAAAGTTCTTCAGACCCTCTCAGAAATGTATCAGTTCTTGGCAACATAGTCAATTATTTGACCTGTTTTGTAAAGTTTTACCCTAGAAATTTGTTGGTATAGCATGAAGAGACAGTTCATGGTGATGGGTGATAGGCCACCTTACTTTGCTTGGCCTGACATTTGAAAAAAAAAAAAAAACTACAAGAAAAGGCTTGTGTGGATATGAATAGCAGTATTATGGTTGGACTTGGTAAGACTTCCTTAGCTAGAATGATATCTTTTATTTTATGTGTATGGGGTCTATGCACTATGTGTGTACAGTGCCCATAGAGGCCAGCAGCAATCAGCTGCCATGTGAGTGCTGGGAATCAAACTCTGGTCCTCTGGAGAAGCAGTTGGTGCTTTTATGGCTAAGTCACCTCTCCAGCCCCCAGAATGCTATTGTTTTAAATAAAAACGTTATTACTAGATCTTAGGGAGTCTGTTCTTTTCCTATCACCTCTTCTCTCTGACATGTCAATCATTCATTCTGTATCTCTCTTACTTCATTTCTCCCACTGTTTAGTGCACCAGGAGTTCAAACCACACTTGGCAAAAGTACGTACTACAAATGTGCAGACACATCGACGGCCCATTTCTGCCTTTTTCTAATGTCTCCTCCTCGTATCTAATATTTACAGGGAAAAACAAGGCTTTAACTGAAGGTGGAAAGCTAAGCAGAGAACTCCAGTTTCAAACATTCTATTATTGGACAAATCCTTAAGACCTGGAAACAAACTAGACATCTGATACAGATGATTGTAAATGAATATTACAGGAAAATTTTGAAGAATACAAGAATCCAAGACTGCCACGGTCAAAACCATTAGGAAAACAGAAGCCACAAAGGGAGGTTGCCAGAGAGAAGAAACTTGGCTAATGAGGTAGCCTTTGTTCTTGCTTTCTCAGAAAAGTGCTTATGAGCCATGGGAGACTGATTCTGGATAATATTTGCAGATATTATTGATTCTTACAATTTGTAGGATTAGGGCACTGCTGTTTGCATCAAGTGACCAGAGGTAAGAGTTACTCATTCAAACAGAGCAAAGACTTGTCAATAAAGCCAAACTTGAGAAGCTTTACTGTAGAGCTCATACTTATCAACATCCTTACTTTCTGTAATTGCTGAAGTCTTCATATGCAGTTATTTATTTGTATGTTTGTGCATGCATGAGTGCGAGTGTGTATATGTTTGTGTGCATGTAACACACATGAGAATGCTCATGTGGGCATACATGTGGCTGCATATGTGTGAACATGTGTGGAGGGCAGAGGACAACCTCAGGTATCATTCCCCAGATGCTCTCTACCTTTTCTTGTTGAGACTGGCTCTGTCACTTGGCCTGGAACTCACCAAGTAAGTTAGGCTGCCTGGCCAGTGTGCTCCTACCTGCCTCCCCAGTACTGAGATTGTAAGCACACACCACCATGCCCAGCTTTTTTTTTAAGAACACAAACTGGGGGGCTCAGGTCCTCGTGCTTGTGTGTGGGAAGTGTTTTACCTACAGACCTATCTCCCTATCCCCTGTTGTTGACTTTATGATTAATAAAAATGTAATCAGTTACATATAAAGAGTAATGTGTGTTTAATCTGGGCTATTTTATCATATTAAATAAAGCTTTACCAGCCTCACTGCATTGGTTATGCTGACAAAGTTCATAGTCTATTCCTCCTACGTCTACAAGTTATGAAATCAAATTCCGAATGACCTGCTGCTGCCTCATGTTCTTGGTGCAGGAAGTACTGGGCATCACTGCTGTAGGGAAAATGGTGGCTAGTGATTCCCAGGGTGAGACAGAGTCTTTCTGTCTTATAGAATTTTGGATCCTCTAGGGAAGACACTGTGTCATGATTGTGTGTGGTGACAAGAACTGAGAAAAGTCTGAAGGACAAAGGAAGAGTAGAACCGTGTGTTTACACACACTGTTAACACAGACATTGTGCCTGGAGAGCATGTCTGGTTGGGAGGAGAGCAGGCTGACTCTGCCCCACGTTTCAGGACATGTGCAGAGTCCTCTGCTAGCTGGATTTTGTTGTGTTTGTGGCTTTCCTCTCCTCCACAGCCCTCTCCATCTCCCCCACTCCCCCATCCCCCTCCACTCTTTCTCCCTTTCCTGCCACACTAAATGGATGTACAGAAAGCTATTTTTATCTTGGGACAAATGATGCTGGGGACACGGTGAGCCACCACTCAATGCTGTCTTCCAGTTGCTCTGTGGAATGACTTTGAGATATCATTACCACTCATGTCTGTGAACAAATTGTACTAGAGCTTTGCTAGCCACTTGGGAGCATTAGTCACAGATGCATGTTTAAATGTCTGTCCATGAGTGCTTTACAAAATTAACAATTCGATTTCTCAGGCAGAGCAGCCACATCTGAGGGATTCAGTAGCCACCTCTGTCAACCATCCTCAGCCACTGCAGAGTTCTACTGCTACACCAGATGGAGGAACTCATAGCTCTTTTTTCCTCTTTTCTTTCTGTGTGTAAGTGCAAATGTGTGGGGTCTAAGTGTGTGGGTGCACATGCCTATGTGGAGGAAGAATTCAGCATTAGGTGTCTTTGTCAATCAATTTCATTGTTTTTTTGTTTTGAGACAGAATATCCTGCTGAACCTGGAATTCACTGTGTCAGCTATACTAGCAGGCTAGCAAGGTCCCAGGATCTTCCCATCTCTCTAGAGTTGGAATTACAGACATATGCAATACTATGCCAAAATCTCTACATGGATGCTAGGGTTCTGAATTCAGGTTTTTATGATTGGGTCGTAAGAAGCCATTCTTCCCACCATTTGCAGACTTTCTTAGCTTCTAATACCTAAAGACTTGAAGACATGTCATATACAGGGGGGAAAAAGGGCTCATCAACATTTAAATCTCCACATGATTTAATATTACCCTAGAAAAAAGGACATGTATTAAGATGTTGAGAAACATTCAAAGAAAAGAAAATAAATTAGAAACTGGTGATGTGGACTTGTATTCTGACTAGAGTGACCTTGGAAGCAAGAACATTTAGATCTAATGTGTCAATACCTCCATCCAGGTGAAGAGTTGATACGAAAGAATGTTCCTTGTCTGCATCACATCCTCTTTGACTGGTTTCTGCATGCAGTGGTGGCCAGTTCATCAATATTTCCCCTTCACACTGTTGCTAGAGACAGGGTATCTCCTCTGAGGCAGTAAGTAAGCAGAGCCTAGTCCAGAAAACCAACCCCTACTCCCTGATGTTGGGCCTGTCTTCTCTGTCTGCAGCAGGGTTCACAGCAGAGCATGGTCATGGCGATGTTTCATGGAGATTTGTGGGTATGCTGCTATCAATAAAATAGCAATGCCTGTATACTATTGATTGTTGTGTTGTTAGCATCTTTACTAATAATAAATTGCATGTGTGTTCACAACATCCTAAAGATTGTCTCAACAGACTATATCTCATGGTTTATTCAGTTCTCAAAACAACCCAGAATATTTTGTCACTGCCCTGGACCCTAGGAAAATATGTGCTACATTCACTGCCCTGGACCCTAGGAAGGTTTGTGCTACATTCAGAATTTTTCACATATCTGAAAACCTGCTTGATGTCTATAACGTCACCTTCTACTTCAAGAGCAGAAACTTGTGTTACAGGCCAAGCAGATTATGTCCCACGAGCTCTGCTTATCTGTTTATGTGCTGAGATTGTAAAGACATCTGTTATGCTGGCTGGTCAGTAGACAATGCTGTCTCAGCAGGCTCCTGAGGAGGGTTCCCTAGAGGATGTCAGCAGATACAACAGCCAGCTCAGCTCTCCAGCATAGACCATGCTTCTCATGGGAACAGCATGAGCAGCTAGGCAGCCCTGACCAGGAGCCCACACATCGTCCTAGTGTCAATAGCAGGCAGTGTTTGCACTCAGGATCCTCACACTCACAGCTGGTGGAGATTAGTGGACGTGGCTCTCCACATGGACCACCTTAGTTTGAGTTTTCTGCCCTAGACTCTACTGGCATTTTCTAGAGGGATGGTAAAACAAGAACAAAACCCACAGTATGTTATGTTCCTTAAGTTCATATGTTATTCTGGGGATGAATGAGGTATGATACCTGTCTCAGTAAGCACAGTGCCCAAACACAGAATGAACACACCCTGCACAGCAACGGTCATGATTAGGATCATGGTGAGTGGGAGTGAGGTAGTGTTTTAGGTGGTAATAGCAAGGCTATCACAGATACTGGGAATTGTTAGGAACACATTCTTTGAAGCTTGAGAATGTGATTTAGTTTGTGTATACCAGCATCATGGAAAAGCTTGGCTATAGACTTGATCTGACCAGGCATGTCTTCTTCCATTCCTCCTCTTGTAAGAGATCAGTATGGACTCAGGACCCCCAAAACCAAGTTCTCAGCACAAAGGAGATTTATTTCCCCAGAGGGACAGAGGGCAAGGAATAAGAGAAAAGACAGGAGACAGAGGTCCAGAGAGAAGAGAAGGAACAAGGGAGAGGAGGCAGGGAGATTTGTACCAGAGGGACAAAGGACTGCCTCTGGATAGAGAGGAGACAGATGTGGCACACAGGAAAATGGTGGTTTATAAAGGTTAAAAAGGAAAACTCTGTGTTAGGATGAGGTTTAATTTTAATTTGACATGTTAATTAGGTGAACCAAAGGGGGCTTTTGATTGTTGGACTTTACTACTTTGGCAGCTGGACCTTGGTAGGAGGAGGAAGTGGCCAAATAAGGGAATAGACCTTGGGGGCTAGCTTTAGGAGTGTATTAACATTTTTTAGCAAGACAGAGAGAATGGCAAAGCCTGCCAGAGCCATGCTCATCACAGTTGAGCTGGCTCTGGCCCTTCATTCCCACCTTTTGTTTTTATTATTGGGTCGCTGGGTGTTTGGTAAGTGGGTATTGTTCTCTCTGGTTGCTTCCTGCTGATAATGGGGTGCTGTTAGGGGACTCAAGGAAGCCGGGTTGTTGGTCAAGGATGGGAAGAGCAGGCTGTGTCAGTCAGGTGTGCAGTCTCTATAGAACCATCTGAAATAAGGGAAGTGTAGTGTGTGAGGCTGGACCAGGATGTAGAGTCTGGGGAAAGAGCTGGGGCTGGCACTGTTGTTGTTGGGGCAGTCTGTAGTTGATTTGAAATCTGTTGGGAGAGATACATTAGGGATGGAGGTGAAGTTAAGGAGTTAAAAATTATTTTCTTGGATGTACATTTGAAACTGTTAGGCTCATAGCCCTGGTAGTTGGGAAGAGGAGTCCTAAAACCAAGGAAATAGGAAAGAGATCCTACCCTTAGAAATAGGCAACAGGCAGAGAAACAGGCTGTTTGTTGAACAGAAGTACTTATTTGGAGTCTGTTTGAGAGTTCTTGAGAGGAGGCAGGAAAATCTAGATTGGCTGTATAAGGTTAATTGGGGAACAACTGTTATCTGAAAGCAGGGGCTAGTTGTGCTGAGGAGAATATAATTTGATAGGCTTTTGTTACACCAGAATAGTCTTTTTTGGGGTGGAGGGTTAGGTAGGTTTTGAAATTGAAATGTTTTAGGAACATGGATGATTGGGTAGGGTCTTGGCAAATTGTGAGAAAGATGGTCTGTAACAGGTTTTTGGAGTTGCTGTGGGAAGGTCGAGAGAATTTGGATTTGGTTCCCAAAGTGGGACTTGGATGGTCAAGGTGAAAAGAAGTCAGGAGTTGGGGTGGAGCATTGGTAACTGGGGTATCAGTCATGAGAGGGACTGTAAGTAATGGAGGTCTTGGAAAAAAAAGGCTCAGAGAAAGCAGTGGGAGGCGCTGAAGGAGCTATCAGGGAAGTTGAGAGGAGTGTTTGGTGGATGACCTGGACCCAAGTGAGGGCTTGGCCACTAGAGTGTTTGTGTGTAAGAGAGGAGATGGATTGGGTTCGGTTATGTCTTGTAATTGGGAGTGTAGGATGTTTTGGTGTCTGAGGATGTCTGGACAGTTAATGAATTTGGGGGTGCCAGTTGGTGGTGAATGTTTGGCTATCATTTGGACAGAAGAAAAGTAGGCATATGAGAAGAGATGGGATTAGTGGGGAATGGGTGCTCTTGAGGGAACAGGAACTGGAGGCTGAGGATGAACATTGATTAAAAAGTTGCTTAAAGGATTCTTATAGTGACACCATCCCACTCATTACACACTTTTATATGTTCTTGAAAGCAAGACAAAGGCATGAGAGGGACATCTGGAAATATCACACAGCCTGGAGACTGGAATGTGGATCTCAGTGGTCCTGTGTCTCTCAGCTGTACAAGAAACCCTCTGGAAATGGTCAAGGGTCACTGTGAGAGTGGACCACAGGCAGTGGTTACTGTGAGGTCACTGCCAGCTGAGCAACACAACCTCTAACCAAGGAGGTCCAGAAAGGACAGCGACATCAAGTCAGCGCAGCCTGTCTCTCAAGTCTAGCTATTTGTTTTGCTCTGAATGGAACCAGTTCAAAAGTCCCAGTCAGACAGAATTCATTTAATATTGACAGGGGAGTGGAGTCAGGATTTGTGACAATTACCTGGAAATTTCTCCCTTAGGCTAGAAGGCTGGTCTAAGCTACCATAGTCCTAAAAACTTCAGACTAATCCCAGAACAATTGCTTAAGCACAGACCCGGCCTCAGAGCTTCTTCTTGTTTGCCTTTTTCATCAAGCAGATTGAATGCCATTTCTTCATGGGTTGGCTGCTTTCCTTCACAAAGACCGAGATGATTAAGTGTAGCCTTCATCTTTGTGTTAGGCAGGATTCTGAACAGAAATTGAAGTGCTAGGATGTCTGTAGATATGTTGTGCAAAAGGATTTAGTGTGTGGTCTTACTTCATAAAGGAAGAATAGTCAATGGCTGCCAGCATGCTGGAGAGGTAAAGGACAGAGCAACTGTCCCAATGTAGGACACAGGACACCTCAGCAGTCAAAACCAGTGCTGAGGGCATGGGAGCCACCTAGGGAGTCATCAGAGTTGAGTCCACATTGCAACACTGTAGAAGCTGGAGTCTGAGGTCTGCAGAGGATGGCAGTGAGCTTGGACTCCTGGGTCAGCAGAGCAGAGTGTGAATCCCCCTCAATGTCTCTCAGATGTGTGACATGGGACAAATCACTAATCTTTCTAAGCCTCAGTTTCCCCATCTGTCAAAGTGAAGCAAAGGGAGTATTCCTCTTGTGAATTGGCTGGGAAAATTCAACAAACAACTCACTTGCCGTATTGGGCACAGTGACTACTATGCAGTAGGGCAAAGGTCATTGATGGCCCTCAATTATCCAGATATCTCACTGTCAAAATGCTTGACCACCTAGATGCCAAGTCAGCTGGTATACTGAACAACCGATGATATCTGTGTTGTTTCTATTGTAAAGATTTTGTATATTTTTCCTGGTATAATAATTCAATAAATAGTTGTTAAGTTTACTCTCATTGCTTTCTGACAAGGAAGGGAATTTAGAAGATAACACATTTTCTCAGTTTTTCTTGCTGTGGTAAAAATGCCTGAGAAAAGTCAGTTAAAGAAAGGAAGGTTTATTTTGGTGTGCAGTTAGAAGTTTCAGTCTGTAGATGTAACAGTCTTTTTAAAATAAGAAACACAGAGCCAAATGCAGAGTTGAGAGCCCAAGAGGTCAGAGCAATAGCTGAGAGCTGAAAACCTTACCCTTCACTGCTGCTGCTGTCCTTCCCCCAGCAAGAGACCTACTTCCTGTGTGTCTTTTTTATAGACTTTCTGTTCTGCCTTCTCATTGGTTGTAAACCCAACCACATGACCTCCTCGTCACTGCCTGTCTGTACAGACCTCCAGGTCTTCTATGGTTGGTATTGAGATTAAAGGCGTGTGTCTCCATGCTGGCTGTGTCCTTGAACACACAGAGATCTGCCTAGCTCTCCCTCCCAAGTGCTGGGATAAAAGGTGTGCACCACCACCTTGATCAACAGGAAAGTGATGAGATCAAGAAGTGAAGAGCCAGCCACTGAGGAGGAAGAGATTGGTACCATGGATCCCCAACAATTAGAGCAAGGCAGAGAGAGTAGCCCATAACACAATAGTACCTTCATTCATTAAAGCCTCACTATGGTTTCACAGTGAGATTCCCTGATAGATAATTACATGTAATCTACGCGCATGTGTGGAGTACACACAGGAGTCCCTGTACGCATGCACGGCCCAACCTTTAAAAAGCCGGTGCCACCTTGCAGGACTCTCTCACAGGCTCTCAGTCTCTCTCCTCCTCCTCCTCCCCCCCCCTCCCCCTTCTCTCCCCACCCACGTGTGTTTCACCCAGGCCTGTCACCTCTATCCTCTTTAATAAAACTCTCCCGTGGTCTTGTCGTGTTCGGGACGTGTTCCTAGCGCCGCATAAGTACTAACATTGGTGCCGTAACTCAGATAACTAACATTCCCCCCACTCTATTTGCACCAAAAAAGTGACCAAAATATTCATATATTTTTATATCCTGTTTATATCATATTTTATTGCCAACTGTCCATTACTTTTAAGATGAATACATAAGTCATCGTGTGTTCTAACACAGAAACTATTTAACAACCATAAAATTAAATGCTTCACAAATATAAGTCTGCTACAGAAAATTATAAGCTCCCATATCATCTGTAAAACAATTCTATTTAATTCAATTTTGATTAAAAAAAAGAGACAAAGTTATTATAGGAGTAAAATCAGTGGTTATCTTTTATGATGACTAATCTTGCATATTGACTAGATTGGATTGAAAGGTGCCTAGACATTCTGTTAAACACAAAATTTTCTACAGTTTGATAGTATTTTATAAGTAGAAAACATCCATGTAAACAATGCTTAGATCAAGATATAAACATTTCTACTACTTCAGAAGCCTCTTGTCTTGACTGGTGCAGTCTGTCTTCATGAGAGGTATTTTATTAGGTTTGTGGGCTGGTGGACTGACTGGGGAAGTCTTATTCTGAACCTTGACTGCTCCATTCAAGAATGTGGGCGCTAAAACAGAAGGTAAACATGAGAGAAGTGGGATGCTCACCCTCTTGAGCTGGTTCATTTTTGCTGCTGTCCTTGCTCAAGGCCATCAGGCTTCAGACTCAGCATTTGAACTTGACCGAGCAGTTCCCTAAGGAGTTCTCAGGCCGTTAGCTTTACCATGGATTTCCATGTTCTGAGGCTTTCTGCTTCTTGGACTGGCAGTGGCTAGCTTCCCAGATTTGCAGACTATAGGTTATTATTGGAACTCTTTACTTAAAAGTCAGTCTAATCACACCCTCTGACTGTACCTTATGTATTTATGAATGACATATAATATTGGTTCTATGGTTTCTTTTTCTTTGGAGAACCCTAATTTACCTTTAAAAACTGCAACAGTAATTTTATTCTCAATATTAGTACTACCAATCATTGAGTGCTGAGCAAGTTAGCATTTATTGATACAGGATTTGGGCCTTTATGATTATTGATAAAGTCATCATAACTTTGCTATTTACTTATAGGTCTTCAGTTTTTTTGCTTTTTCAGGTGGCTGATGGATTGGTTTTTAAAAACACCTGAGCCTCCTGAGTTAGTCTCCCTAGTGTTTGCCTCACTGGCTGTTTCATTTTTTATTCATTAAATCTTTTTATTGAAATAGATTTTTTGATATAATTTATTCTGATTATAGTTTCCACTCACTCTACTCCTCCCAGTTCCTCCCTACCTCCCCTCCCATATGGATCCACTCCCTTTCTGTGATTAGAAAACAAGCAGGCATCTAAGGAATAATAATAGAATAAAACCAAGCCAAACCAAACAAATCAGAATAGGACAAAACAAACAGAAGGAAAAGAGCCCCTCAAGGAGTACAAGAAGCAGATGTAGATGCGGAGACTCTTTCATCCACATACTCAGGAATCCTATAAAAACAGGAAATTAGAAGCCATAATATATACACAAAAGACCTATAGAGTTAAAAAATACAAATAAAAAATTAAAACACACACACACACTCACACACACATAACTTGACACGGTGATATGAGACAAGGAACTTCAAAACTCAATGCCATTGAGTTTCTTTTCTGTTGGTCAACTGCTAAGTGTACCACCTACCCTCAAGAGTGTGTTGCGGTAGCACCTGCCACCCATTCACCATGTCTGAGCTAGGGGCTGAGGATTTAAAAACAGAGACAAGAAACATCAGGTCATTCAAGGGAGGAGGCCTTAAATACAGGCTTACAGCACAATGGGAGAACCCCGGAGGGCAGAAGTTCACTACCCAATGTTCTACATACTTGCATCCAAGCTGTTTACACCAAACGCAGGATACACAAACAAAGAACCTCCAGTGAGTGGTCGGGAAGAAGGAAATTAGCAGAGAATCAGCATAGGGAAGACTTCTGATCAAGGTCGGCAAGCAGGCAACAGTTACCCAAATTGGGGTCCAGAGCCCTACAAGAGTGATTTGTTTCCCCAGTGAGGTTCCCTCGGAAAAGAACTAAATTGTCATTTGCAAGTGTTATCTATTGGAGGTTGCTTCTGGGCTAGGGATGGGGCATGTGTCCACTTCTCATTTCAGCTCTAGAACCTTATCTGGTGCAGACCTATGCAGGGCCTGTGCATGCTGTCTCAATCTCGGTGAGTTCATTATGTACGTTGGTGTTTAGAAGGCCTTGTTTCCTTGGCTTCCCCCGTCCCTTCTGGGTCTTACATTCTTTCTGCCTCCTCTCCAGAAAGGTTCCCAGAGCCCTGTGGGGAGAAATTTGATGGAGACATTCCATTTAGGGCTGAGTGTTTCAAAGTCTCTCACTATCTATATATTGTCTGGCTGTGGGTCTCTGTATTTGTTCCTGTCAGCTGCAGGAGGAAGTTTCTCTGATGATGGCTGAGCAAGGCACTGATCTGGAAGTACAGCAGAATGTCAATAGGAGTCATTTTATCGCTAGGTCCCTTAATCAAACAGTATATTTAGTTTCCCCATAGGTCCCTTAGTTATCTAGCTGTGGGCTCTCAATCATCAAAGCAGTGTTGAGTATGGATTCCATCTCATGGAATGAGTCTTAAACCAAATCAGATGTTGGTTGGCTACTCTTGGAAGCTTTGTGCCACTATTGTGCTAGCTTATCTTGTGGTCAGAACACCTTTGTATATTGGAGGTTTTATATCTGGGTTGGTGTTTGTGTTTTTCTTTTGGAAGTTCTTTTCTTCAAGTAGCAAGAACAAGCCAGTAGGGGTGAAGGCTCTAGGTTGGCACCAGTTCAGGTTCTCTGTGTGCAGTGTGTTATGTAGATGTTGTCTTCAGCAATAGGTTCTACCATCAGTTTATGGAGAGCCACCAATATAGTCTTGACAATAGCCTGGGTTGTTTGGGGTTCCCATGGGACTCCTTTGGCCAACAACTCAATGATATACATAACCCATTTCTGGTACTGGAAGCTTTGTTTAGTGACAAGACCATTTGGGGCTCAGTCTCCTTCATTATTTGATTTCATTTGGATTGCTTTATATGTGTATATGCTTTAGGAAGCTTCTATTGTATTAGGTTTTTACACTAATGGCTCTCAATTTTAGCTATCTTTCCACATATTCCCTCCTTCATCCCCTCTTCCCTTCTGCTTTCCACTTTAACCTCCCATCCTACCTACTCCCATCCATCCATAACTATCTATTCTACCTACCCTTCCTAAGGAGATCAGACCCTCACCCCAGTCCCTTACTCTACATTTAACCTCTGGGGTTTTTTTGGGCTGTAGCTTGGTTACCATTGACTTAACAGCTAATAACCATATAGAAGCAAATATGGTATGTATTTATCTATCTTTTCTTTTACTTCACTTGGGATGATTTTTTTCCTGCAAATTTCGTAATTTCAGCCTTTTAATGGTGGAGCAATACTCCATTGTGTGAATGTAGCATATGTTCCTTATCCATTCATCTGCTGACAGACACTTAGGCTGTTTCTAATTTCTGACTATTATCAATCGAGCAGCAATTAACCCATGTAACCAGGTTTAATTACAAATCCCATCCATTACAGGAGGGAGGAGCACCGACCACTCCAATCCTCAAGGTCTGCCTGGAATTAGGACTGTAGCTGATGACATGATGGAACGTGAGTAGTTTTCAGAGAACTATGAGAAAGGGAGACTGCAGGAAAAAGGGGCTGGCTAGAGAAACCGACCCTGACCTTGGAGCCCAGAATTAGGGAAGGATGGCTCAGATAAGGCCAGTGTGAGAAACACAGTTTAGCTTAGATCAGAGCCATCTCTGCCCCTGTCCAACTGACTTGTGAAATCAACCAATCACAGAGCAGGACAGTAGAATCCTGGCCCTAGGACACAGGGCCAGGGAAAGAAACACAGCCTGTGTTTGGGACTTGAACCAGAGAAATGAATACTTCATCCCCAAACTCAGAAACCAAGAAATATGCCCTGACTCTGAAACTAGTACCAAAATAACACTCTTGGCCCCTAGAATCAGAGTCAGTGAAAGAAATGTGCCCTGGCCTTAGAGGTAGTGTCAAAAAGCCAAGAAAGGTCAGTGAAAGAAACACAGTTTGGCACTGAAATCAGGGCCACCTCTGCCCCTTGCTCACAATACTGGCCAATGCCTGGGCAGAAAATAAACTAACCAATCACAGTTGACTCCGCCCCCTAGACATCCTATATAAACTGGCCTGCCCGGTCAGTTAGTTGTAAGCTGTTCTCTCCACCCTGGTAAAGGCAGCTACTCTCCTGGACTCCTCCTTCCCAAATAAACTTCTTTCTCAAAAGAGTATTGGGTGAAGACCTTCATTGACTGGTGAGCAGAAGAACCTTGCTGGGACGTCCCATAGTGGACTGAACAAGGGGGAGCTGAGAAGGAGAACCTTGCTGGGACATCCCATAGTGGACTGAGCAAGGGGGAGCTGAGCAGAAGAACCTTGCTGGGACGTCCCATAGTGGACTGAGCGAGAAAGAGCTGGTAACACTGAGCCAGAGATTGTGGCTCTCCAGGAGAGGAGCAGGATTGTTGTGTCCTGTGGGGAGACCATCCCCCATCACACCAGGTATATCCCGACTTTCCCGGAAGTGTCAGGATACCCTTGTTGCTGAAGCAGTTCCAGGCCTGACTCTCCTGAGATGTCAGTAAACCTTCCTTTCCAAGGCTGGGCTGTTTCTTTGCAGTCCCAGCCATCACAGCTGCGCTAAACAGCTTCAGATGTCCGGGACACCTTCAGGGCAGAGCTCTTGTTCTAAGTAGCCCGAGGTGTCCAGGATACCTCACCCTCTAGGGCTGAACTGTCTCCTTGCAGTTTCAGCCATCAATTTACTTACATTTGGTGCCAAAACCCAGGGCACCAAACCCAGAGTTTTTGCAGTTTACTTACAGAGTCTCTGACTCACCCACAGAAGCATGGTGGGTAGATCTGTGCAGAGCCATGGGACTGATGAAGAGCCAGGGAACAGATGCTTCTGCATGTACAGGAAAGGAGCAGAGAAACAGTGAAATCTGACAGCACTGGAAAACTCTTCCCAGTGACAGACAATAGCACCCTTCTAACAAAGCTCTGCAGTGAGGAAAAGCTGGTAGCCGTAATCCAAACTGATGAGGACCTGGGCAGTGGCAGCAAGAGTAAGACAAGAACAAATAGGGGGATATCTCACTAAGTTTGGGGTCACACACAGAGTTGATTAATTTGTGAAAAATAGAAGGGTTTCCACATTTAAATGAAATTGATTTATCTGAAAATTTCAAGCAGTGAAAAATCATGGTGGCATCTTATGCAACATTATTTAAGAGAAATGGAATAAGGAGCAGAATAATGTCTTATGTCCATGACATGTTAAAAAAAAAAAAAAAACCTGAAAAACAAGAAACTTCAAAATGAGCTGAAATAAAGTAACAAGTAATAGAAATAAAGAACGGTAAAGATTGGGATGGAAAAATTCAGATATGAGTGGGAATGGAGATTAGCTCACTTTAGGAAATGATGATGACACATCATGGTCTGAAACACAAGAACAGCATTTTGTACATTGTGTATGTTGGGGGGGGGGGGGGGGAGGTGTTAACTGAAAGCTTCACCACCAGCAGTGAAATGATTTAGGTGAGATAAGAACAAAACTCAGTTCAGTTTTATTTTAGTTAGCCAGCACTGAGCCAAAACTTCTGGAGTCTGACTAAGCAGTTTATTCTAATATTTACACATTTAAAACAGTAAAACTCTGGAAAGTTTTCCTCATGACAGTTATCACAATTGAGCCTTAGGTATTGCTACATAGAAACCCCCTTAGCTAGACAGGGTGGTGGTGGAGCACACCTTTAATCCCGCCCTTGGGAGGCAGAAGCAGGTGGATCTCAGCGAGTTCAAGCCAAGCCTGGGCTACAGAGTTCCAGGATAGCCAGGACTGTTACACAGAGAAACTCTGTATCAAAAAAAAACCAAAAAACAAAAAACAAAAAAACAAAAAAAAACCAAAACAAAACAAAAAACAAATGCAAGCAAGCAAGCAAACAAACAAACAAACAAAAGAAACTCCCTTCTAATTACATCTCTTTAGCAAAGCACTTGAGACCCTTTACAGAAGAATGGGTTCCATTGACTGAGAAACAGCACTAAAGATAAGGGCCTAGGGAGGAAGTGTTTGTAATAACATAACAGCAAACTCTTTCAAGAGGATGAGTTCTGTTGACTGAGAGACAATGCTTAGGATGCTGGGGGAGTCAACAAGGGCTGGTTTACAGACTAGCAAAGATGACCAGGAATTAACATATCCATTGACTGGCTAGGGAAAGGAAAACAGGTCTCAGTATCTTCTGCTGAAGAAAAAACGCCTGAGTGTTTAACAGATCTGGCTTCTGGTGCTATCTGTAAGCTGTGCCCTCTACCATAGGTGAAGAACAGAAATGTCACAAGGCTGTATGGACACATGAGTAATGCTCTACTGTAGGTGAAGAACAGAAATGTCACAAGGCTGTATGGACACACGGGTAATGCTCTACTGTAGCTGAAGAACAGAAATGTCACAAGGCTGTATGGACACACGGGTAATGCTCTACTGTAGCTGAAGAACAGAAATGTCACAAGGCTGTATGGACACACTGGTAATGCTCTACTGTAGGTGAAGAACAGAAATGTCACAAGGCTGTATGGACACACGGGTAATGCTCTACTGTAGCTGAAGAACAGAAATGTCACAAGGCTGTATGGACACACTGGTAATGCTCTACTGTAGCTGAAGAACAGAAATGTCACAAGGCTGTATGGACACACGGGTAATGCTCTACTGTAGGTGAAGAACAGAAATGTCACAAGGCTGTATGGACACACTGGTAATGCTCTACTGTAGGTGAAGAACAGAAATGTCACAAGGCTGTATGGACACACGGGTAATGCTCTACTGTAGGTGAAGAACAGAAATGTCTCAAGGCTGTATGGACACATGGGTAATGCTCTACTGTAGGTGAAGAACAGAAATGTCACAAGGCTGTATGGACACATGGGTAATGCTCTACTGTAGCTGAAGAACAGAAATGTCACAAGGCTGTATGGACACACGGGTAATGCTCTACTGTAGGTGAAGAACAGAAATGTCACAAGGCTGTATAGACACATGGGTAATGCTCTACTGTAGCTGAAGAACAGAAATGTCACAAGGCTGTATGGACACACTGGTAATGCTCTACTGTAGGTGAAGAACAGAAATGTCACAAGGCTGTATGGACACACGGGTAATGCTCTACTGTAGGTGAAGAACAGAAATGTCTCAAGGCTGTATGGACACATGGGTAATGCTCTACTGTAGCTGAAGAACAGAAATGTCACAAGGCTGTATGGACACACTGGTAATGCTCTACTGTAGCTGAAGAACAGAAATGTCACAAGGCTGTATGGACACACTGGTAATGCTCTACTGTAGCTGAAGAACAGAAATGTCACAAGGCTGTGTGGACACATGGGTAATGCTGTACTGTACCTGAAGAACAGAAATGTCACAAGGCTGTATGGACACATGGATAATGTTCTACTGTAGGTGAAGAACAGAAATGTCACAAGGCTGTATGGACACATGGGTAATGCTCTACTGTAGGTGAAGAACAGAAATGTCACAAGGCTGTATAGACACATGGGTAATGCTCTACTGTAGCTGAAGAACAGAAATGTCACAAGGCTGTATGGACACACTGGTAATGCTCTACTGTAGGTGAAGAACAGAAATGTCACAAGGCTGTATGGACACACGGGTAATGCTCTACTGTAGGTGAAGAACAGAAATGTCTCAAGGCTGTATGGACACATGGGTAATGCTCTACTGTAGGTGAAGAACAGAAATGTCACAAGGCTGTATGGACACATGGGTAATGCTCTACTGTAGCTGAAGAACAGAAATGTCACAAGGCTGTATGGACACACGGGTAATGCTCTACTGTAGGTGAAGAACAGAAATGTCACAAGGCTGTATAGACACACGGGTAATGCTCTACTGTAGCTGAAGAACAGAAATGTCACAAGGCTGTATGGACACACTGGTAATGCTCTACTGTAGCTGAAGAACAGAAATGTCACAAGGCTGTGTGGACACATGGGTAATGCTGTACTGTACCTGAAGAACAGAAATGTCACAAGGCTGTATGGACACATGGATAATGTTCTACTGTAGGTGAAGAACAGAAATGCCACAAGGCTGTATGTTCACACGGGTAATGCTCTACTGTAGCTGAAGAACAGAAATGTCACAAGGCTATATGGACACACGGGTAATGCTGTACTGTACCTGAAGAACAGAAATGCCACAAGGCTGTATGGACACATGGGTAATGCTCTACTGTAGCTGAAGAACAGAAATGTCACAAGGCTGTATGGACACATGGGTAATGCTCTACTGTAGGTGAAGAACAGAAATGTCACAAGGCTGTATGGATACACGGGTAACACTAAAGACAGAGCAGGGAGAGAAGAGACAGGAAGGAGTGAGGTAAATGAAGAGTCTGAATCCATGTATTAGAGACTCTGAACTGCATTAACTCTCCACCGTTAATGTTAAGGCAGGATCAAGGCTATGAGACAAATGTCTTTAGCTATCAGAGAAGAAGCAAGATAGAACAGAGGTCCTGGAAGAGAGGGAGGCTCCTGAGGCAAGCCCTACCATTTTCCCAGCAGTATGTAAAAAAAAAAAAAAATTATATATCAAATACAAGGTTGAATCAACACATAAACACCAACAAACATGCATATGAAATTCAGATAAAAAGAGAAGCATTTCAATAGAAACAGAAAGTATTTTAGAAAAAAGCTCAATATTTACTAATGAGAAAAAAAAAAACCAAAAAACTCCCAGCAAATGAAAAACTAAAAGTAGCTCCCTAGATCCCTTATCTGTAATATTTAAAACCCCACAGTTATGTACTTAAGATGTAAACATAAATGTTTTTCCTCCAGAGACAAGACAATTTTCATCCTTTATTCAACATAGATTGAAAGTTTCTGGTAAGAGGTAAAAACTTCAGGGCACAGGTTTGAAAAAGAACAAAAATATCATAGACAATATGATCATTTACATAAATCCTAAAGAATCTATTAAAGTGATATAAGTCAGGAATTTACCCATGTTTAAGAGCTTTAAGTAACTGCCAGCGATAAGCATTGAAAATGAATTTTTCAAATATAATTTACTAATTGTATTAAGTAACAATACGTTTTCTGTAGCTCCATAATAGGTTTCTCCACTGACAGAGTAAGCCAGATCAAGCCAAATTAAAGAAGTAAAGGACCGGGTTTATTTCAGGCAAAGGCAGTCCCGATGAGTCAGTTCTCCAGCCCCCAGAGATCCAGGCGGGAGAAGGGGCTGGAGAAAATCACATGGCTGAATTAAAGCAGAAAAGTTACGTACCCTGTAGTTGAGGGGTGATGATGTGCCTGCCACAAGCTGAGTTTGTGCTTTAGGCAGAGACTTTAGGGGAGCAGCTACTGCTGCCAAGAATGCGAAACTGGGTTTTTGGTGGTTTTTCTTCCTTGGGGTTCTCTGAGTGGGCAGGATTTGGAGGGGCAAGAAGGAGGCAGGGTTCAGCTGTAGATTCCAGCCAAACGTTAAGGGGCAGGAATACACTTACTGAAAGATGTACTACATATTGACGTTGTTTAGAAGAGTCGAGGGAGGTCCCCAAGAGAGCAAATTTGAGGAGTGGGAGGTTTGAATGTCAGATTTGAATTTCCATTGTTCCTAAATTGTTCTAAACAAATCAACTTGAACTCAATTGAGGAAACAGTAGCTTTGTTTTCCAGTGCACTAATGAGCAGTACTGTGAACTTTACATGAAAATGTAAAGGAACTAAATAACCAAGACAATTTTCCATGACAACAAAGTTGGATGACGTGTGGCTTTGTAAGATGTCAAGTTGGCAAAGCTTAGTTATTTCCCAGGATTGATTTTTCTGAGTGTTTTCAGAGACTAAAGAAACAGGTTTCCTATGTAAGATGGCAGGGCAAAAGTGAAGCAGTGGGTTGGCCAGAAGCCAGGATGGGTTGTCACTTACCTGCTCATTCCCACAGTGTGGCGAAGGGTGTGTCCTGCTGGGATGTGGGGGTCCTTCACATCAAGGTTAGCATCAAGGAGAAACTACAGGAGGACCTAGCACCTATCCATGGCTTCTAAATGATTTGATTCCCACTATTATATTCATTTTCTATCCCTGCCGGCCCACTTTGGGCCCTGAGTTGTGAATCTGAAATGTCTCCCCAGGCTCATGTGTTGAATGCTTGTTCCTCAACTGTGATGTCGTTTTAGGAGGCTGTGGGACCTTTAGAAGGTGGGCCTCTTTTTAAGGGAGTACATAGCCAACCCTGACTTCCTGTGTTGCTCTCTGCTTCCTGGTCTACCATGATGTGAACAGCTGTCTTCCGCCTCTCACTCCTGCCTGCCGTTGTGATGTTCTGTTCAAACCCATGATAAAACTTTACCCCTTAAGTTCTTTTTGGAAGATATTTTGGTCACAACAGCTCACAAGTGATCTAATACTGAAAACTGGTACCAGAGTGTAAACTTGCAAACTCATTAAAAAGCTTTGTTTCAAAAAGCATTTGAACAGAGAATCCCATGGTGCTCCACCCACCCAGGGACATGTAGGGAAGTATTATCCTGGGTTGAGCTATCCAAGCTCTACACTGCAGCTGTGATCCAAGAGGGCATAACTACTCAAGCTGACAGCTGAACTTGGCCTTGTGGTACTACTTTAGCCAGGCATATAGAATGTGGGAGTTAAGAAGTTGGCACCTAGGTTTTTTCTTTTTTGAGACAAGGTCATACTCTGTAGACTAGGCTGGTGTCCAATATCAGAGATCTTCTTGTCTTTGCCTCCCAGTTGCTGGGATTAAAGACATGTCATCTCACCTGGCAAATATCAAGTTTTTTTTTTTTCTGTGACAAGGTTTTTCTGTGTAGTTTTGGTGCCTGTCCTGCATCTAGCTCTGTAGACCAGGCTGGGCTCGAACTCACAGAGATCTGCAGGGCTCTGCCTCCCCAGTGCTGGGATTAAAGGCATGTGCCAGCACTGCCCAGCATAAGTACCAAGATTTTGAAGGGAAGTCTAAGAGGCTAGATGGTGTGTAACAGGGTCAGATTCCTTGCAGAGAGCCCCTGGCAGAGTGGTGCATGAAGCCACGAGGGTAAAGCCTAAAGGCGTGTTGGAGAGGTCTAGGAAAGCTACAGACCCTAAATGTAGCTAGACCAAGAGAAGGGACATGTGTGTTGCCAGTGGCAAGGCCAAAAAAGCAGGGTCATTCCATCTTCCTGGAACTCATCTCAGGTCACTATGTATCCTTGACGATGAATGTGGAGCTATAGTATTTAATATTTCCACTCACTGTGAAGTATGCGTCTTGCTTTGGTTCAATTATTCCTTGTTATACAGCCATTCTTCCCTTTTGAAACTCAAATTTTTGCTCTGTGACATTGATATTGAAAGTACGTAACTGTTTTACAGAGACTTATAGCTGAGGGATTCCCTTGAATCTTAGTAGAGGTTCTCAACTTAAACTTTGGACAATGTTATGACCATGGGGACTCTTGAAAGTAGAGTGAGTGTTTCTGCATTTGGAGAGGACCACCAGCCTTTAGGAGCCAGGGATGGAGACTTCCCCTCAGGCTCAGGCTCTGATTATTTGTTCTCCAAGCAAGTAGCATTATTTTGAGAAGCTGTAGAAACTTTGGGTCTTAGCTGGCCATAGTAGGAAACTGGAGGGAAACATTTGGAGGTATCAAACCAGACACTATTGTGTAGTGATATTTTGTGTATGCTCTAACACATAAAGCTTGCCTGAAGATGAGAAGACAAAGCCAGCCACTAGGTAGCCATAGAGGCCAGGCGTGGTGGCACACACCTTTAATCCCAGCACTAGGGAGGTTGAGACAGGAAGTGATCTGGCTGGGCAGAGAAAGGAATATACGACAGGAGGAGAAAGGAGCTCGGTTCTATTCGGCTGAGGATCTTGTAGAGGTAAGAACTAGTGGCTGGCTGCTCTGCTTCTCTGATCTTTTAGCATTTGCCCTGATATCAAACTCTGGGTTTTTATTATTAAGACCAATTAGGATTTGTGCTACACTATTGCCTCTGTCACTTGCTGTCTTACAGTCCATTATATGAAGTGTTGTCCTCCATCATCTATTCCTCCTGTTGTGGTGATCTGTTAAAGTGTGTGGAGCCTTGAAACTACTCGCTTCAACTTCTGAAACCATGAGCACAAACTCCCTTCTTTAAATTTTTTATGTCAGGTATTTTGATCACAGTAATTTACACCAGAAAAATACAGTCCACCAGACACAATTTGACCAGGTCCTACAATCATATACAGTGAAAATTTTGCATCAAATACCTTATTTATCACATGTCATCTTCAAGTGGCTCTGCTTCTGTGATTTAACCTGATAAAGGAATATACCTAACAGCACTTCAAGTAGAATTTTAGTTATCAAGAAAGTGCAAGCTTAAGCAAAGCTAATAGGTCAATAAAGCAAGAGGGAGCACAAAGCTGTGTTCTTAAATAATAGCCAATTGATTTTGTTAAAGAGATTAATATAAGGAAACTACAATCTTTTAAATAATTAGAATTAGGACTGGAGAGGTAGTTTAGGAGTTAAGAGCAGTTATTGCTCTTGCAGAGGACCAGGGTTTGGTTCTTGGCATCACACTATGGTTCACAAACATTTTTTAACTCCTGTTCCAAGGGATCTGATGCCTTCTTCTGGCCTCTTTGGGCATCAGGCATGCTAACAGTACACACAAATATAGACAGGCAAAATACTAATAGGTAAAAACAAACAACTCAAAAAATTTTAAGAATTAGAACTGATAGAAGAACTCAGACTTATAAAGAGAAAAGAACCCTCCACCAAAACCACATTTAATTAAAAGGGAGCTTATGTCTCAGCATAAAATAAAACTTTCCACCCTGAAGGAGAAAGCACAGGAAAAGATCACTGTAGAACTGAGGCGGGAAAAGGTTTTAAAAAGTTGAGTTATGAAAACACCATATGCCAAAATTTAAGTTTGCCGGTTGTGAATGCCAGAGGTAGAGTGCCTGCCCTGCACACAAGACTGTAGATTAGTTCTCCAGTAGTAAAATGAGAAAATCCCGTTAACCAATTAAACAAACAAAAACCCCAAAGTTCTTTCAGTTAAAATATTGTTTTCTAAGATACTGACCGCTACATACTTAAAACAGGAAAAAGCAAGTTACTAACTGGGAACAGTTATTCAGAACACAGTGTCTGAGGCATAATTGTTTTCACATATAAAGAACTTTTGTAAAAAGTATGGAATAAGCAGCACAATTAAAAACTGGCCATACCACATAAAATATAATTATAATGTTTATAATTATAATAGTTATAATTTTAAAAGATTTTCATACAGTGTGGTTTAGAAATTTATCAATTTTAAGGAGAGAAATTATGCATTCTGATGATTCACAAAAATAAAAATTTTCCGTTCCCTGTAACTCCCACTATAACGCTAATATATCACTAGCTAATTATAGATTAATCTATTGATTAAACAATAGTTGAAAACCTTAAATACTCTATACATGGACAACAGATACAAAAACAAAGAGCCTAATAGTATTTGATAAAGTGTTCACAAGGGAAATGTATGATAACTCCACAGTAGGATTCTCATAGTGCTGATGGGATATGGGGCAGCTAGGGCACTCATTCACAGTTTCCTCTTCTAAAGACTATTGAATAAACAGCTTGGAAAACAAGCCGACTGTTTCTTATAAAACTAAACATACACTTATATGACCAAGTAATTCTATTTCCAGGTGTTTATCTAAGAGAAGTGTAAAATATGCTGGATAATAGCCACGTACATGTATTACTTTATTTATAATGACCTCCAAATAAAAACAAGTCAAAATTACTAATTAACAGGTAAATAGAAAAGCAATTTAGAATTTATTTATGAAATGAGGCATTAATAACTAATGAATGGATGAATTATACCCCGTCATGGATGTATCTCAAGAGCATATTGAATAGAAGTAAGATGCTTTGGGCCGGCGAGACAGCTCAGCAGGTATGAAGGTGCTTGCTGACAAGCCTGGTGACCCAAGTTCAATACCTTAGACTCACATGTGAAAGGAAATAATCGACTACTGCAAGTTGTTCTCTCACTTCTGTATGTATGCGGTGATGTGCACATGTGTGCACATGCACTATAGCTGGGAAGAGACACCACGACTAAGGCAAGCTATTTATTGGAGCTCATGGTTCCAGGGGGTTAGAGCCAATGACCATCCATCATGCTGAGCATGGCAGCAGGCAGACAGGCAGACATGGAGCAGCAGGTCTGAGCTTACAATCTGATCTGCAAGTTGGAGGCAGAGAGAGAGAGAAAGAGAGAGAGAGAGACAGAGAGAGACAGAGACAGAGAGAGACAGAGACAGAGAGACAGAGAGAGAGAGATGAATTGGGCTTTTGAAACCTCAAAGCCCACATTCAGTGACATACCACCCCCAACAAAGGCCACACCTCCTAATCCTTTCCAAATAGTTCCACCAACTGGGGGCCAGGTATTCAGATACATGATCGATCCTATGGGGGCTATTCTCATTCAAACCTCCACAGTGGCAAATAATTTCTTAAGAAGAAAAAGGATGCTAAAGACATGGCATAGCAGGTATTTTGAGGGGTGAGGGACAGAGGAAAGCGAGGAATGGGTTTATTTCCATGTACAGTTTCACAGCAGTCAATCACTGAGGGAAGTCAGGACAGGAACCTAGAGGCAGGAGCTGATGCAGAAGCCGTGGAGGAGCGCTGCTTACTGTCTTGCTCTGCAAGCCTTGCTCAGCCTCCTTTCCTATAGTACCTAGGACCGCCTGCTCAGGGATGGCACCACCCACAGTGAGCTGAGCCCTCCCCCATCAATCACCAATTAAGAAAATGCACCATGGGCTTTCTCAAAGGACAATCTAGTGGTGACTTTTTTTTTTTTTTTTCAGTTGAGAGATGGCTCTAGCTGGTGGCATGACAGAATTTATATGGACTTTATACTAGTCATAACCAACAACACCTAGTGACTTGGATCAGATCAGTGACTGACCAATGGAGGGGATTTGCTCAGAAGTACAAATGAAAGTTTGAAATTATGGAATTATGGAATTTAAAAATTTGCACCAAAAATGCTTAATATTTTGTCAAAACTCTGTGTGTTTAACATGTGAATTGTATTGTATATAAATGGTACCCCAAAAAGATAGTATAAAAAAGATTATTTCTTAGATCTGTCTACTGAGAAGACTTAACTATACTAATCACCTTTACTGCTGGTACCCCGACTCTGACTCTGATTCCAATTTGTAAAATTATTCATTTCCATTGCTCAACATGAGATTGTCCCACTTAGCTAGAGCAAGGCAGCTCTGAGGATGCTTGGATCCCGTTAAAAACTCAGGTGTTGTAACAAGACATTTTTCACTGGCAATTAATAATGAATTAACCCTACCAGAGATGCATAAATATAGAAGTTCACACACACACACACACACACACACACACACACACACACTCACTCACTTACCAATACTGAATTCTTCTGAAGAATACTAAGATTTAAAAATATCACCCATTGGGGCTAGAGAGACAATTCAGTGGTTAAAAGTGCTTACTGCTCTTGCAGAGGACCTGAGTTCGGATCCCGGAATCCACGTGGCAGGTCATAAATGCCTGTAACTTGCTTCCAGGGTATTCAATATCCTCTTTTAATCTTCTTGCATTTCTGCACAACTATGGTTCACATACATGCAACCAGGCACATGCATATACATAAAATAAAACAATTTTTAAAATTAGATTATCTGTTAATCCTGCTTTTACTAGGCAAAAGGTTTCAAGAATTGATGTGAAAATTTTGTTTTCAAAGAAAAATTCCAATTAGTGTACACTGTAAATCAGGCTGCTTGGGTGGTTGAGGCAAGGAGTCATGAGTTTGAGGTCAGCCTAGGTGACTTACCACCAGGGGTACCCCTCAGGGTGAGTGCTGTGCTTGCCTAATTTGTGAGAGTGTCTGATCTAGAAAAATTAAATTAGAAAATGTCAAGCTATTAAGTTGAGAGTGAGGACTGATGATATAGCTTACTCAATAGAGTGTTTGCCCAGGCTGAACAGAGGCCTGAGTTCCATCCCCAGTATCACCTTAGACTGGATGTGATAGTGTCTGCCTATAATTCTAGCACTCTAGAGGCAGTGGCAGAAGGATCAAAAATTTAAGTTTATCGTTGGCTGCACAGTGAGTTTGAGGTCACCCTGGGATATATGAGACCCTACCTTGAAAAAAAAAGAGTGATAGAGCTAATATGTCACCCTTAAAATTCCTGACTCTAGGTAGTAAGCATTATGTGTTGATGACACAAGGAAGCCAGATGGACCTTAGGTTCTTTCTGTGGAGCAGCACATGGCACTATTACCTGTGTTGTAGTTTTACAAAGAAAAAGAAAATTGAGGCTAATCAAATTTTAAAAATTAATCAATTTAAATTGTATGTGCATTGGTGTATCCTGCACGTATGTCTGTGCAAGACATGCATGCCTGGTGCCTGCAAAGGCCAGAAGAGGTCATCAGATTCTTTGGAACTGGAGTTACAGATGCCTGTGAACTGCCACACAAGTGCTGGGAATTTAACCAGGATCCTCTGGAAGAACAGCTAGTGCTCTGAACTGCTGAGTCATCTTTCCAGCCCCTAGTCGAATTTTCTGATGCTGCTACACACTCATGAGGAAAAAAGTGTCATAGAAATGTGTTCAGTGACTCCATAGGATGAAGCCAGGTAAACACAGACAGGAGGAAATGATAACATTCAAGCAATTCAAGGAGATAATAGCATTCAAGCAATTCAAGTCATTTTGCCAAAATTTGCAAGGAGAATGTTGTATGATATTTTGTTTGTGTTCTGACAAATAAAGCTTTCCTGGAAATCAGAGGGCAGAGCTAGCCACTAGTTAACCATAGAGGCCAGGCAGTGGTGGCACACTTCTTTTAACCCAGCACTTAGGAGGAGGAAGCAGGAAGATCAGGAGTTCAAGGCCATCCTGGACTATACAAGATTGAACCAGTCTAAAAGAGAAACAGAGCCAAACAGTGGTGACTCACACCTTTGATCCCAGCACTTGGGAAGCTCATGCCTTTGATCTCAGCATCAGGAAGTGAAGACAGGAATATAAGACAGGTGGAGACAGGATCTTGGTGCCCCCATTCAGTCTGAGGATTATTAGAGACAGGATTCCCCACATTCGGTCTGAGATTTTGTAGAGGTAAGAAGTCTCTAGTGGCTGCTGCTCTGCTTCTCTGTTTTCCAGCCAAGCTTTATTTGTCAGAACACAAACAAAATATCAAACAACAGAGGAAAATCCAACCAACCAAACAAAAAATAACAAAAACAAAACAGAAGATAAATCTACATTTAATAGAAATGATCCTGATCAAGCAATCCAGATACATTGAGCTAATGTTAGTAGCTTTTTCATTGCTGACAACATGCTGGAGAAAAGCAGGTTCATGAGGAAAAGACATGTTTTTGCCCTTGGTTTCAGAGTTTTATATCTGTTACCAGTTGGCTCCATTGTGACTAGTGGTAAGCCAGGACAACAGGGTAAGCAGAGGAAACCTGCTCAATGCATGGTGCCTGAAAAGCAGAGAATCCTACCTGACTGCAATGTAAAACACTTTATATCAACAGCAAAGAATCTCTAGTAATTACCTGAACACATGGAGATTAAACAATACATTATCCAGTAATGAATGGGTCAAAGAAGAAATCAAGAAAAGAATAAGACAATGCCTAGAATTAAAAGAAAGTAAAACACAACACACACACACACACACATACACACACTCACACACTCTCACACACACACTCACACACACACTCATACACACACACTCACACACACACACTCGCACACACACACACTCACATACTCACACACACACACATGCATGCACACACAAATACACATACACAACCATGGGACATATTAAAAGCACTCCTAAATTTATAGTTCTAAGTACCTACATTAATAAAAATCAGAAAGAGGACTGACATAAGGCCCAGTGTGTAAGAGCACTGTTTGGTCTTGCAGAGGACGAAGGTTCTGTTCCCAGCACCTGCAAGACAGCTCACAACTGCTTGTAACTCCAGTTCCAGGGGATCTGGTGTCCCCTTCCAGCTTTCTCTAGTACTACACAAACATGGTGCACTTACATATGTTTGACAACATTTATGCACACAAAATAAAAATACATAGAATCTTTTTTTTTTTTTTTTTAACAGAACACAAATAACTTAATGGTGGATTCAAGAATTTGGAAAAAACATGAACAAACCAAATCCAAATTCAGTAGATAGGAAGAAATAATAAAAAATCAGAATAGAAATTGACAAAATAGAAACAAAGAAAACAGCATAAGGAATCAACAAAACTAAGAGCCGTTTCTTTGAGAAGACAAGATCAACAGACTCTTAGTCCGGTTATCCAGGAAGACAGGAGATTCAAGTGACCAGGATTGTAGACAAACAGGAAAATATTAACACACACACATACACACACACACCCCAAAATATTATAAAAGGAATATGTTTAAAAGCTGTATTCTGTCAAGGAAAATGGAAAAAAATAAATGGTTGAATTTCTAGATTAGTCAGAACCACCAAAGTTAAGATGAGATCAACAACTTAAAACAGATCCATAACAAAAAGAGGATTGAGACAACTAAAAGCCTCCCAAGTACAAAAGCCCTGGTTCCGATGGAGTCACGGCAGAGTTCTACTAGACTTTCAAAGAATGAACTACAAGGAGCACGTGAAAGGAGGGAAGGAAGGAAGGAAGGAGGGAGGGGAGGGACGGAGGGAGGGAGGGAGGGAGGGAGGGAGGGAGGGAGGAAGGAAGGAAGGAAGGAAGGAAGGAAGGAAGGAAGGAAGGAAGGAAGGAAGGAAGGAAGGAAATCCTTTGTAGTGCTTCTGCCGGTTTAGCGGCTGCATATGAATCCACTGATAATTTTAATTATCATCCGCCGGCCCACAGCCCCACAGTCCACACCCCACCAGCCACTTAGGTGTGCAGGGCCTTTCCCGTCCCATGGCCCCGGCTCTGCCGCGGCCGCAATGTGTAAATTTAAACTAAGTGTCTAGCATTCTAGTTACCAAGGAAGACTGGAGGTCAGTATGTGAGAGTGGAAACCTGCTAGATCAGAGCAGCTGAGATGCTGCCAGCTGACCCTGCTTTTTGGCTCTGAGACCCAGCAAGAGATGCGTCTCTTCACTCATCCCGAAACCGAACAGAAAGCCCCAAACTCAAGCCCCAGCCCTTTTCTTCCTGTGCGTCTTCCTTTCCAAATTCCTGGCTTCTTTAAGGCCAATGTGGTCATCCTAGCTCTGCCCCAGGATTCAGGGTAAACTTTATTTAATAGTCTCAGAGTGTCACAGTGCAATCAGAATTCCCGCAGCAATCCTTCTAAGAAGCCAGTGGTACTTGTCTACCCCCATTTTGTCTTTTGATGTTTTTCCAAACATGATAGAATTTGGACCTCAAACAGTTATTGATTCTATTGCTTAAATAAACTCCTAGGTGACAACATAAGAACCTTGAAGATGCCCCTTTTCTACCTACTTTAGGGTCTGTGGTTCTGTGTTTTCCTCCCAAGGGTTGTTTCAAACACCTTTAGTTTAATTGCCAGGAACCTCTCAAATGCAAGGGGTATTTCATTGGTTTGTACAAAATATCCAGACCCCATCTGTCATAGGTTCTATGTCAAACAGAGTTGAGTTGTGCAGTCCAAATTCACCAGACAGCTTTTCACAGACAGAGCACCTCATAGAATTTAAATTTGGATGTTACTTTCTGCAGGGACCTTGCAGGCTTCTGCAGCCCCTTTAGCACACCTTGTGCTGGTGAACTGCTGTCCCCAGTCTCTTGTGTCACATACAGACCCAAAGTTCCTGGGAGCTATTGGGTCATGAGAGAAAGCACAGTGCCTTAAAATTTAAACACAAAACAAACCAAACTAGAAAACAACTCCCCCACAGACAAATGTTATTGTAAGAGTATCTCAGTCCTAATTCCTATGAATACAAACATTTTTAAATAAACACTACTTTCCCAAACAAAAATGTTTATTAATCAAAACTTAAATTGAGGCCATCAATTTCAGACCGTACAAGAAAGACAATGAAGCTGGGCGGTGGTGGCACACGCCTTTAATCCCAGCACTCGGGAGGCAGAGCCAGGTGGATCTCTGTGAGTTCGAGGCCAGCCTGGGCTACCAAGTGAGTTCCAGGAAAGGCACAAAGCTACACAGAGAAACCCTGTCTCGAAAAACAACAACAACAAAAAAAAAAAAAAAAAAAAAAAAAAAAGAAAAAAAAAAAAAAAAAAAGAAAAAAAAACAAAGGAAAAGAAAAGAAAAAAGACTATGAGAAGATAAAACAGCAGAATTAGGGACACAAAGGCTCTCATTCTTCAGTGTCTCCTGGTGTCAGCACATCGCCACCACTTCATAAGAATCTATTGACCGAAACTGAGCCTTGTTCAAGACAGTTTGCCCTCTCTTTCCTCACAGCCTCTCAGGTATGTATGCATCCCTTGGCCTTCTCCACACTCTCCCTACCTTAGCCAACCTTCTCTGCTATCCCCCCAGTCTCGGCCTGTTCACCTTCTCCTCAGCCTGCTCAGTCTTCCCCTTGGCCTTTTCCTGGGCCGTCTCTTGACTTTCTATCCTCAGCAGCTTCCTCACACTCAGGAAGTGTTCCCAGGGGCTGTGCTGGCATCCCCATGTACAGGACCACCTTCAGAGCTTTCCAATTCAGTATATGTTTCTGCATCAACAACATGGTGTCAGGGCACCTTTCACTGGTGCACTGAAACAGAAACTTCTCAAAGTTCTCCAGCTCTAGTACCTCCAGTTCCACCAGCCTAACCATGTTTCAATGAGACATCTCCTGTCACTTTAGAATCTTGGTGTCCTGGGACAGATAAGCAGAAACTATACCATGTGCTTCTTGATAAAATGGATATATCTGATTCATCCTGAGATGGTCTAAGGTCAGAGAGATGACTCAGCAGATGAAAAGTCTCCTCTGACAGGTCTGAGGACCTCAGTTTGATCCCTGGAACCTACATGGTTAGGAGAGAACCAATTCTCTGAAAGGCACACACATATATCATAATAAAAATGTTACATGGTCTAGATTAAACAAAGAATAAATGAATCAGCTAAAGTCTTTCAATCCCCCTGGCTACTTTCATGTGACCTTGAGCTAAAGAAAAATACATGTCTAAACAAGGAATAACCTACTGGACCCTTTCCAAGAAGACTAAGATTTGAAATGGTTTAGTTTGGACTCAGCTAATGTGTCCTACTTACCAAATACTACCCAGAAAAGGGTTGTTTCTTCCTGGTCATCCAGTATGTATGACTGCTTCTGTATATGAGGGTGGGTAACAGTGGCAGTACTCCCATTCTGCACTGGAATACATAAAGAAATATATTTGCCTTCTATAAGGGAGGTGGGCACTCAGGTGCTAGAAGTTGAGGATAGTTATCTCTACATCTATCCAAGGCAACTCCTGGGCACAATGGATGGGGTGGGAGCGTGCTGCAGCAGCCTTGGCTCAGGGCCATGAGATACAGAAGGCAGCTTGGGAGTGTCTCCATTTCCCTCAGCTCCAGCCCCACTTCAGGAATATTGAAGCACTTGGCTTGAACACACCCACCATTCAGTCAAACCGTAGGCTGTTTCAGCATGTTCCAAAGTAAAGCAATCAAGTTAACACATACCAGTACAGCTCAAAATGAAAGAAAATGAGCACTAATCTTCCTAATGAATTCATTAATCAGTCATATAGTCCCTAAAGTGGTTTGTACACTTGGACCATAAATTAAATTTTGGTTAGACATTAACTTTCTCAGACTTCTCTCAGGAACTTTCCCAGTATCCCAGGCAGAATCAACAGTTCTTCAGGCTTCTGTAAGATCTTGCTTTTCTTTTGTCTAATATTGCTGACGCAAAGCTTTTTGCAGAACACTGTCATTGTAGTGTTAGAAAACAAAGTAACGCTTAATCTGATGTCCACAGGCACATTTTCTTTGGAGGAAAATACTAATGGTATAGCAGTGCTTCGGGAGCTTGGATTCTTGGGGTTGTACAGCTAGTTCCCCAGGTTGTTCTTTCAGGGAGAGGGGAGCTGCCATGATCCTCATGGGACTTCTTCCAGACTGGGCTCCCTTCTGGCCTTGATCAATCATCCCAGCATGTTCTACAGTTGTCCTTTCTGACTGTTCCAACACTTGCTCCTAAAATGTGCTTCATTATTTTCTTTATTGGGAATTTTAAAGCCTCGTTTATACACAATAGAGTCATGACTCTGCACTCTCCATGGACACAACTCTGAGTGTCAGGGTCTCCTGACAAATGTGTTCTTTCTAATCCCCACTCCTCCCCTTCGGCCTGCTTTACTCGCCCCACCCCCTGTTTATACTAGATGATCAGTTGAGAGCTTTTCTTTCAGTTCTCTTTCATCTCTTTCCTCTGAATCCTGCATATGTGGCCAGACTGTCTGCCTCATCTACACCCCACTCCGTCTCAGTTCTTAATCCCTTCTCTTCAAGCTGCTATACACTATAAAACCTGCACATTTCATTTTTCTTAACAGCTAATTAAAATTCCATTGTGGCTTTATGCCATATTTAAACTCAGGGTTTTTTGTTGATTTGTTTTATGTTTTTGTTGTTGTTGTTGTTGTTTTTTCAGTATGCTTTGTTGTATTTCCAGGAAGGACCCATGCAAGTATCATCTGGACATGATGGTGCATGCCTATAACTCCAGCACTTTGGAGGTGTAGGGAAGAGAATAAGAAGTCCAAGGCCAACATTAAAACAAGCTCAAAACCAGTGAGTTGCATGAGGTGAAGACTCAGAAAATCAAAAAGCAAATGTCAGTAGAAGTGAGATTAACACAATTTTAGGTCATTAGTGGTGTCTTGTTAATGGAATTGCCATTGCTATTCATTTTAAATATAAACTAAAATCCTTTTTGTCTAGAAATTATTTGCATGTACTCATGCACTTATCTATCCCTTTACTATTTACAAAATTTTCAAAAACATTCCAAGTTTTCCCCTTCTTTAAAAAACAATTAAACTGAGAGCTTTCTGGCAATATCCTGCACTGTTTTTGGAGACTCTCACTTCTTGGCCAGCCTCTGTTAGGGGGTGTGGTGTCTGAATGAGAATGGCCCCACAGGCTCATATATTTGAATCCTTAATCACCAGGGAGTGGAACTGTTTGAAGGGATTAGACGGATTAGGAAGTGTGGCCTTGTAGGAGAAGTATTTCAAAAACCCAAACCAGGCCCAGTCTCTCTTCCAGCTGCCTACAGATAGGGATGAAAAACTTCAGCTCCTTCTCCAGCACCATGTCTGCCTGCATGCTGCCATGCTCCCTGCCATAATGATAATGGACTAAACCTCTAAAACTGTAAGCAAGGATCCAATTAAATGCTTTCTTTTATAAGAGTTGTCATGGTCATGGTGTCTCTTCTCAGAAATAGAACGATGAGTAAGACAGGGAGGTAACCCATATCTGGCACTCAGATTTTGATTTTAAAATCTATGACTTTATACAGAAGCTGGCCTGAGCAGATGCTCAGTGGGTAAAGTGTTTGCTCTGCAAGCATAAGAAACTGAGTTAAGCCTTCTGAACCCATGCTAAAAATAAAATTCAGGCCTAGTGGTGTGGGTTTGCAGTCCTGGCCCTTGGGGGCAGAGATAAGTAGATCCCTAGTCTTTCTGGCCTGCATAGTCTACCTGGCCAGCTCTAGGCCAGTGAGAGACTTTGTTTCATGGAACAAATTGTATGGTTCCTAAAAAATGATATATGAGACTTTTCTTTTCACCTCCACACATATGCAAACAGGTGCTTGCATATACCCCCAACACACACAGACTTGAACCCCCTTAAAGCTTTTAATTTCATGACCTATCATGTTTTGGTGGCTAGCCATGTTTCCTAAGTGACTGAGTCCTGTTCAGAAAGTCTTTGCATATCGTGAGGTGATTTCTCTACTTTTTGTCTAGCACTTTTCAGACTTTTGGATCTTGTGATAAGGCCACAGATTCATTAGGAATTCATTTTTTGTACAGGATGAGAGGTGGGGATCTCGCTTCAGCCTTCTAGGTGTGGGCATCCGGTTTTCCTAGCACCATTTCTGAAGAGGCTATCTTTTCTCCAGTGTGTATTTTGGTATCTCTGTTCAAAACAAAACAAAAACCCAAACAATAAGTGGCTGTACCTACAGAGGTTTATACTGGACCTTTTATTCCATTGATCTACACGTCTGTTTGCATTGCCTTACCTGTGATGATGGAATGGACTTCGTACTGCCAGCCAGAAGAAACCCTTTTTCTCATAATTGGCTTTTGCCAGAGTATTTTATCACAGTAATGGGAAAGAATCTAAGATACTTTCTTCTAGATTCCTTTAGTTGAACATAAACGGCAGTATATGAATCACATTATTATGAATGTGCTTTATTATCAACAGAAGATAGTATTTTGATATTTAAAAGACAAAATAAAAAAACCTCTTCTTCTACCAGGCTTGGTAGCATATGCCTATAATTCAAATACCAAGGGGAAAGAGGCAGGAAGATAGTGAGTTTCAGGCTAGTCTGGGCTACAAAAGGGGATCTTATCAAAAGACAAAAAGCCTTTTCTTCCCTTTCCCCCTGTGATTCATATTTGTGAGCAGGGCTGCTCAGCACAGTGTTTACACAACCATACCAATAAACAACCTGGAATTTTTCAAAGCAAGAGAATGGATTAATTAAGGTTCAACTAAGAATCTAGTCCTTGTTTTAAAGATGTTATGCATACAGTTCAGTCACAGAAATTATTTAACCAGTTTTGCTCATGAATTCTATTGTGCACTGTTGAATAGCTAATTTATAATTGCATTCATTTATAAAATGATTGAGTAATAAAATGGGAGGAAATGGGGCGCAGATTCATTACGTCCTCTACTGTGGAAGCTCACTGAAGTATGTTTTCCCTGCTAATGAGGCGGCCACCTCATTTTCATGCTCCACAGGCTGGGAAGCACTTATCAGCCCCTGAATCTCCACTACTCAGTGATGTTCAGGCAATTCTACAGACTCATTGATGAAAGTAGGAAACTTAATCATGTGCTACATGCTTTCTGGTGTTAATCAGTGGTTTCAAGGTGCCCCATAGTTTTCTGGATGAAAGGCCAGTTGCAGAGTGGGTTATGAAGGTTACCATGCTTTCTGCTAGTGCCTCCTGGCATTGGTAAAGGAAAAACTGGACCCAAGTTATTGTTTTCAAAGTCTCCACAGAGGAAGTTCAAATGGCTGAAAGACATTTAAGGAATTGCTCAACATCCCTAATTATCCGGGAAATGCAAATCAAAACGACTCTGAGATACCACCTTACACCTGTCAGAATGGCTAAGATCAAAAGCACAGAAGACAGCTTATGCTGGAGAGGATGTGGAGCAAAGGGGAACTCTCCTCCACTGCTGGTGGGAATGCAAGCTTGTACAGCCACTTTGGAAATCAATATGGCGCTTCCTTAGAAAATTGGGAATCCATCTCCCCCAAGACCCAGCTGTAGCACTCTTGGGCATATACCCAAGGAATTCTCAATCATACCACAAGGGCATTTGCTCAGCTATGTTCCTATCAGCATTGTTTGTAATAGCCAGAACCTGGAAACAACCTAGATGCCCTTCAACTGAAGAATGGATAAAGAAAATACGGTACATATACACAATGGAGTACTACTCAGCATAGAAAAACAATGACATCATGAAGTTTGCAGACAAATGGATGGATCTAGAAAAAATCATCCTGAGTGA
This sequence comes from Onychomys torridus, assembly GCF_903995425.1. Taxonomy (NCBI): domain Eukaryota; kingdom Metazoa; phylum Chordata; class Mammalia; order Rodentia; family Cricetidae; genus Onychomys; species Onychomys torridus. Next base: position 21,292,573 of record NC_050451.1, read on the forward strand.
GGTAACCCAGACTCAGAAGGACAAACATGGTATGTACTCACTCATAGGAGGATATTAGATGTAAAACAAAGATGACTAGACTGCTACACAACTCCAGGGAGGCTACCTAGAAAACAGGACCCTAGGAAAGACCCAGGGATCACCCAATGACAGAGAAATGGATGAGATCTACATGAACAACCTGGATGACAGTGGGAGTAATGAAGGGCAAGATTTGAGGGAAAGAAAGCTTAGGGGAGCAGGAGATCCCAGCTGGATCAAGAACAGAAAGGGAGAACAAGGAATAACAGACCATGATAAATGAAGACCACATGAGAACAGGAATAGGCAGAGTGCTTAAGAGGTCCGCAGAAATCCACAATGATATATCCTCTGTAGTCTGCTGGCAATGGTCGAGAGAAAGCCTGATCTGACCTAGTCTGGTGATCAGATGGCCAAACACACTAACAGTCGTCTTGGAACTCTCATCCAATAAGTGATGGAAGTGGATGCAGAGATCCTCAGCCAGGCCCCAGGTGGAGCTCCAGGTGTCCAACTGTCGAGAAAGAGGAGGGTCTGCAAGATCGTGAATTGTTGAATCCAAGATTGCAAAAAGCACAGGGACAAATAGCCAAACGAATGGAAGCACATGAATTATGAACCAAAGGCTATGGAGCCCCCAGCTGGATCAGGCCCTCTGGATAAGTGAGACAACTGAATAGCTTGATCTGTTTGGGAGGCACCCAGTCTGTGGTACCGGGACCTGTCCTTAGTGCATGAGCTGGCTGTTTGGAACCTTGGGCTTACACAGGGACACTTTGCTCAGCCTGGAAAGAGGGGACTGGACCTGTCTGTACTGAATCCACCAGGTTTAAATGAATCCCCAGGGGTGCCTTGACCCTGGAGGACATGGGAATGGAGGGGAGGGGCTGGGGGAAGGTGGGGGTGGGGGTGGGAGGGGGGAGGACAGATCCCTGCCCCAGCCAACAAACCCAGGCATCAAATATAAAGAGGTAAGGAGAGGGTCTATGTCTGCTTTCCACCATTTGTGGAAAATGCCCCCTCTCACGTTTGTGCAGTTTGTAATATTCTCTCATCTGCTCAAGACCACCTCCCCCAAAAGAAAATACAGTTAAAAAAAAAACTATCTATGACCACAGAATAAATTTATCTATAATAACAGCTGACTTGGAATTGTTCAGGCTGTTGGATGCTTAAAGTGTCAGTTTCATCGAAATTTCTTACCAGAAAATCAGGGTTCTCTTTTGTGGACTCTTTATCTTTCTGGTAAAGGAATTTATAAATGGACTCAGAAGAAAGCTGAAGGCCCACATTATAAGAGCTTGTGAGAGAAAGCATGGGACATGCTAGCTGTCAGTGCAGACAGCTGCCTATAACAGGGAGAAGAAGAAGAAGGGAAAATACCATGCCTCTTGAGTCAGGGTCCGGGAAGGCAGGCATGTTCAGCAAAGAAGAGTGTGTAAGGAAAGTGTGCTTAGGATGTGTCTCATGCCCAAAGAGGAGACACGAGGGAGAGAAAGAGAAGTTGTGCTTTTGAGTTAGAATAAAAAAACAGCAGGTTTAGCAGTGAAGATCTTTATGTAATTGCCTTAAGAGCAGCCCCTCTGGGGCGAATACGTGTGCTATTTCATTAAGGGGATAGTTATTTCTGCTGCTCATTAACATGTCTTCAGGTCTCCAGGTCAGGAGATTGATAGGCCCAATTAACTCTTAAGGGAGGAGACACTGGTATGTAATGCTGCTGACAGTTTAGAATGTCATGTCAACTCGCGGCCAGCGGGAGAGCACAGAACTCAATCTTTTACCCAGAAGTAGTTTTTCCTTAATTAGTCTCACTAAAGCAATGACACCTTCATTGTCCTCCCTTTTGGATGGCATTTTAAATTCCAAAGAGGGCAATAGAGATGCTTTTCTTTCTTAAAAATGATGTTACTAGGGAAACTGGAGGTAGGGTCCAAAGCTGATTACAGCCTGATGCTGTCTAGCTAACTAGAAGATCCATAGCTGTTCAGCCTATTGTTTAAGATTCCAATTCTGAGACATGTTTATGCTTTTCTTGAAGCAGGAAGAGAGGCTGTGAGAGACACACTTGATGCCTCATTTGTCTGTGGGCATCAAGATTACAATTTTGTGATTCTTTCATTCCCTTTCTTCACTTCAGGCAAATGTGCCTCTCTCCAGTTAGATATGGAGCATGGTCTCAACACCTGATTTCCAATGTACCAGACCCGCAGATCTCAGCAAAAGTGACAGAAGTTAATATTTAGGCCGTGGAAGCCAGCACACCTGCCAAAACGAGAACAAAGACCTACTCCACCAAAGTCCATGTTTTCAGGAAAGTCCCTAAGTGTATTGGCATTGCTTTCTGACTTCTGTAGTTCCACTTCGGACTAACTGACCTCAATGACTGCGGTATGTCAACCCAGCATGTGGTTTTTGTGCTAAAAAGTTCACCAGAGAAAGGCCCAGAACTGCACTCAGGCCCTGAATGCCCAGTGTAGTGCAGACCAGCTAATACAGAACCCGAACCTGTGTGTGAGTGGTTTTCTCTAGTAGATACCTCACAACACCAGAGGCTCTTAAATCCTGATCCCAAAATTAGGCTATATATTGTCATCAGAAAGGATGTACCTGACGAAAACAAACAAAACCACAGCCTTTACCTTAAAGGAGAAATGATGGTTTATTCTAGAGCCAGATAGGAATGACCATGGCCCAGGAACACAGAGCCAGGTTACCCCAGTGTGAAGGTTGGTCTTGGTTGTCATCTTGACACATGTGTGAAGAGGGAACCTCAGCTGAGGAATTGCCTCAATCAGATTGGCCTATGGGAATGTCTGTAGGGCATTTGATTGATTGCTAATTGATGAAGAAGGGCTTACCCGGGTGGGTGTGAGTGGTACCACCTCTGGGCAGGGTCCTGTGAGGTAGAAGGAAGCCAGCTGAGCAGAGGCAGGAATCAAGTCAGTGAGCAGCATTCCTCTGTGGTCTTTTGCTTCAGTTCCTGCCTCCAGGTTCCTGCCTCAGTTTCCCTTGATGATGGACTTTAGCCAAATATACCCTTTCTTCCCCAAAGTGCCTTTCTCTGGTCAGTGTCTTACCACAGCAACTGAAAACAAACCAGAAGAGCTGATTCTGTGCTCTACTGTGTTGTTGGATCCTAACAGCTCCCTTGGGGAGGGGGTGAGAAGGTGCAGACACCAGGCATCAGTTGAAGGCAAACAGCAGACTCGTTTATTCAATAACAGGAAACGCCTTATATACCTTCCTCCCAGCACCCAGGCTGTGTTCTGATCTGGTGACATTGTGTGGTCATCCCTCATTGGCTGGGCATGATCAGGAACTCTGAGAGTGCCTATTGCTAGGCCCTCAGGCAGACTCCAGATTGGTTCATAAGGAAGTATTTTATGTGCATGCCTTGGCAACTGATTTGAGCCAATTTCCTCAACCCTACAGGCCTGTCTTACTATTGTGTTAAAAGCTTCATGACCTTTTCATCATAACAGTACAAAGAAAGTAATAAATCAAGAAACTTTTCAAATACATTGGTGGAAATATCAGGTAAGCAGATAATATATAGCAAAGTAGGGAAACCTCTGTTATAGGTCTCAGGTACTCTATGATACTATCATTAGCTTTTGGATGGAAGCTGCCACCTTAATGTATTCCAAAGGTTTCATAGGATACTCACAAACATGTTAGGTCTGACAATGAATGGCTGTTACCCGCAATATTCCTGCCCCCCTCCCCCATTGAGGTTCTAGTCAGTCATTCCGCCTTGGTAGAAGGTTCAATTGGGGGTGCAGCCTTTTTTTCAGCAACCTTAGTTCACATTTGTATACATATGGAGCCTGGGGTCACTTCACAAAATAACCTCAGTGAACTGGTCTGAAGTGCAGAATCCAGGGCCTAGGAACTCACTCGAGGTTTTGACACACAGTTGAGATGTTGCAGTGTATCATGGAACTCTGGGAGGACAGAGCGTACACCGGGACACGGGGCTTCCCAGCGGTGCCATCCAACTTGGAACTAAGGGAGCAGTTTCTCCCATGTTGCCCATAGACAGGCAGAGTGACCCGCAGCACCCTGAGAGTGTCTGCAGCAGAGACGAGCCACATTAGCTACCACCTTCTGCCAGGAAACCCCAAGTTTATGGCCCACAAGATGATGTCATTGGGTCTTACTTGGTGAGGTAAAAATGCTCCGAGGTCCTGTGGCACTCACTGATGACAACTTGGCAGCTGGTTGCAGTTATGGTGCAGAAATAATATTCTGTGTTCTCTCTCCATGCCTTGCTGTAATGTCATGTTTCAGCTCTCAGAATGGATGCTTCTTATTTCACTGGAGTAGCATTTGTCCCAAAGGTTGCTTGGTGGAAACAGGCCAAGAATCATGTCTCTGTCAGTGCAAGGAACACAGCTCTCTTTTCAAAGGGGATGAGAGATAGTTTATTCAGAAGCCAAAGATGAGTGACCATAGCCCGGGGAAACAGAGTTAGATTAACCCAAATTCCATGACCCAGCGTGATAGCAATTTCATGGAACTTAAAAAATAGTAATAGAACACAGAAAATAATAAATCAAGACACTTTTCAACTACATTGGTAGAAATATCAGGTAAGCAGTTTATACCAAGGGGAGAAATCTTTGCTATAGGCCTCATGTGTTATGTGATGATATTTCTAGCTTTTGGATTGGTATAAGCTATGGGTCTTTTCATATATTCCAAAGAATTTACCTAATAATCACAAGCATGTTAGGTCACACACAGAGGTGTGAAATATATGTGTTAAGGGGGCTAAAGCTAGCCCAAGACAATTTGGCTCTGAGTTTATAACATTTCAATAGCTCTGTATCGTTGACATTTTCATCAACCAGTAAGCCTTTGCAGGCTTCTTTCTATATACTCTCATTCACTCACATGTCTGTAAGAGGGAAACCTTGCTTTCTTCAGTCTAGTCCGAGGTAGACTAGAAACATATGGGACAAAAGAGTCAGACACACGGAGCTGATGTGACTGAGAACAGTATTATGACATTGTAGGACCACTCACATAGTGAAAAACCACCAACACCATCTGGAATCTACACAGCCAGTGAAAATGACCTTGGCTTCATTATGCTGTCGTCTCCAGATCATTAGTCTGGCAGAACTGGCTGTTCTCATCATGTGTTTGATGCCACGACACACCAGAAAACCCTTATAAGGCTGACAGGATAGAGAATCAATTCCATCCTAGGAAAAATCCTAATTATCTTCCTAGAATTTCTCACCTTAACAAGGTGAGCTGTTTGAAGCCACTGTGATATGGTTCTCTTGAGAGCCTGTATACCTCCTTCCCAATCCCTCATTTTGCCCCCTTTTCAAATTTTCTCTTTGCTGATGATAGAAATGTAGAATCACTGGGTAGAGGCCTCAGTCTGGTCTATCTGAGATCACACCAGCCTTCACTACCAGCAACACACACACTCTCACAACTATGTAGTCCAGATAGTCACGGCTTCCCCCAAACCAGCAGCTGTGTGTCCTGTTTGCTGATGTCACCTTGTATCTAGAGCTATATTTGTCATGGTATCAAAGACTCATATGGATTCTTTTAAATGCATGCTTCATTCACAAAAAGGGGACTATTTGGTCCCTTTTCACAGGCAGTGTCCTGAGTCCAGGCAGGCTGTGCTGTGTGTGACTGTCTTCTGGGGCTGCCCATCCCATCTCAGGACAAGCTGATGCAACAGTTATCTTGGCAACAGCTTAATCTGGGTTGAAACACTCCACCCAACATGTCATTAATCCCCACTGCTGCCTAAATCAGCAAAACATGCAAAGCTTCCCTTAAAATGGAAGTTTCAGAGCAGATGCCACGGTGTAGCAGAGGCTTCATGGGTGTTGAAATGTGGTGCAAAGGCCATGGAGGAGAGAGACACCAACCTCTAGTGCATTGCCTTTGTACATGGGGCTTCCAGTGGAGACCATGGCACCTTGAACAGTGCACTCCTGTGTTCTACTCCTTGCCCTCTCCTCGAGATGTCTTGGATTAGGGAGTTTTGCTCTTAGAGTGATCCTTTTAGGTGTGTTTCACATTCTGACTCTGAAGAACTCAGAATTTAAGTATTGCTTATACTCCATCAATAAACACCTCCTGAACCTGCAATATCATATGGAATCAATTACAGAACGAATATGAAACTCTCAACCAAAATCTCCCCATGCCTCTTGGCACCTTCTGCTAAAGAAACTTAATGCATGAAGGCCACAGACCACTTATCACTGCTTGGTAAAGAATTAATGTCCTCATTTCTGACCCAGCGTGCTCCTTAGCCCTCTGCTGATTCTCTGCAAAAACAGGAAGGGGCTCATTTGGTATAAGGACACCATGCTGTCTGTAAAGATAGAAAGGGTCCAGTCTCCAAAGGCAAAAGTAATTCCAGTGTGAGAGACACATGATGATATCTGTTAGGTTTCGGAACTGGGTCAAATGGCTGAGGCACTTGTTTAACATATTAAAGAGGACCTGGCAGCCAGGTTCTCCCAGCATCCCTCAGTTACTACCTGTTAGAGTCCTCCTGGCTAGCATACCCTGTCCCCTACCCTGAACTCTCCAGTCCAGGGGGACTAGGCTGCTCTTCTCTATACAATCTAACCATTTTGGTGGCCAGGTCTCTTTGTACTCTGGGCCTCCTGGCTGCTGCACCTGGTTCCCCATCTCCCCTCTCTTCATATGGCCCAGCTCAGTCTGGTCATGTCAGAAGAAGCTAAGATCTCACAACAAAGGGACCAACCTGGGAGCCCAAGCTCTTGTCCCTGAATTTGCTACTTCATTGTCATTTATGCAGCAATGCTTTATCAGGAAAGCCTTTCATCCTCTGTCCTGTAAACGGGCACAGAAAACAATGCGGGTCTCACATGTCCTGTACTTGATGTCTTATTATCGCAACTGGTCAGGGTTAAAGTACAACTACACAGTAGATTTCATAGTCACTTATCATGGGAGTCACCAGCTTTAGAGGCAGAAATGGGCCCAAGGACTGCCTGGGCATGAGATTCATGAGTCATGCTGTACCCATTAGGGCTGCCCCAGGTAATGGATGCAAAACATAATGACATCTCTTCCCTGGCTTCGGTTTGTTGGGTAATTCCACCGATCAGCAAAGGTTGGCTGTGTCAGAAAAAAAATATCTTTATTGGGACCAAAGTCTTTCAAAGGTATGTATTATCCAGACTTGGTGGTTCATGCCATTAACCCCAATGCTTTGAAGGTGGAGGCAGGGGGATATCTGTGAGTTAATCCAGCCTGCTGTACAAAGCAAGTCTGAGGCTAGCCGGGGCTACATAGTGAAAACTTGGCTCAAGACAACAACAACAAAAGGACATACTATTGTTACTGATGAGCACTGGTAATATGTTAATACTATAGTAGTCAACAGTAACAGCAAGACATCACCAGAATGCACATCAGATGTAAGCTGGAGTTGGAGAACAAGGCTGGGAGAACATAATGCTCACCATACTAAGCTCCGAGGTTGAATGGACTTCTGCTTGTTTTTCTGCATCCTAGAAATCTAAACCTGGGAGGCCATAGATGCCACTGCCCCCTGCTGGCCACAGGCTGCAATGACGTCTCAGCACTCCACCCTAATTCTGGAGGCAATCAGAAAGGGAAGACCTTGAGTTTAGAAGCCCGGTCTAGTGGAAAGAGTTACTGTACTGAGTGCACGCTACTCAAGACAACAGATAGATGCATCCCGGGTCCCTAGAGCTTCCTAAAACCCGCTTCATAGGTACCAAGCACCGGAGGCCTAGCACATGTTGGAGTTCATTAAATTCAAGAAACCTGTAAGAAGCAGCTTGAAGAAATAGAATTTGTCTCCGTTATGCACAGTCCTCTTTCCTTTTGTTGTTTTTATTCCAAGTTAAAAATTTTCCATCCTTTAATGAAAAAATTATAATAAAAACCTAACTTGAGAATTATAGGTAGGATCGTCAGCTATCAAATGTAGATAAGGTAGGTGGGAAACAAGGAGAAAAAATTCTACACATTATGGTCAAACGCAGGAAACTGTTAAATCCTCAGCCGATGATTAAGTAGTCCCATGGCATCACTGTGGGTTTTTCTGTGCACAGCAGATGAGCAGAAAGGAAACAGCAGATGGAGTTCCACTGTCACAGGCAGGCACTCTAGGACTAGGAAAGAGGACCGCCGACGGAGACCCTTAACGATGGATTCCACAGCCAGACCAGACCGTAAAGACATCGGAGACAACCTCCACCACTTGAGCAAAGCTGGATCCAGGTCCTGCGGAAGCCAGAGCTTGTGGAACATAAGGGTTCATGTTTCAGGAAAAGAATACCAAGTATGAATACAGAACTATATACTACCATGGGTGTTTATTTGTAATGTGAAAACATCAAGTTATTGTTGTTTGTTTTTAACTCTTTTAGGGGCCCGCCACTGAACTCACAAATAAATCATGTGGAGGCTTATTCTTATTTATGAATGCCTGGCATTAGCTTGTCTTGCTTCTTGCCAGCTTTCTTAATTTACATTATCCTGTCTACATTTGCCTCTGGGCTTTTCCCATTCTCTCACTCTGTAAATCTTACTCTTACTCCTACTCCATGGGTGGCTGTGTGGCTGTGTGGCTGTGTGGCTGTGTGGCTGTGTGGCTGTGTGGCTGTGTGGCTGTGTGGCTGTGTGGCTGTGTGGCTGTGTGGCTGTGTGGCTGTGTGGCTGTGTGGCTGTGTGGCTGGTCCCTGAAGTCCTCCTCCTTCTTCACTCATTTCTTGATTGTTTCTTCCCAGATTTCTCCCTCTATATTCTCTCTGCCTGTCCTTTTTCATGCCTTGCTATTGGACATTCAGTTCTTTATGAGATCATCAGGTGTTTTAGGCAGGCACAGCTTCACAGAGTTAAACAAATGCAACATAAACAAAAGTAATACACCTTAAAATATTCTACATTTCCCCCTTTTTCTCTAAACAAAAAGAAAAGTTTTAACTTTAATATAGTAAAACTGTATACCACAAAGACAATTATCAAGTAGGAATTACATTTATAATATTCTGTCCATTTGTAGTTAGCATATTCACAGAAAATAATGTATTGTCTATCCTATCTTAGTGAATCCAAAGTTTAACACCTAACTTACTTTCTATCATAACTAAGGAAAACTGCGACCATAACTATCTAGTCTTCAACTCCATCAAAGACCCAGAAGGATGTGATATTATCTAACAACAGAGACATTTGGCTAGCTGAACAGTCACCCAAAGTTCCTCTGCAATGTTGGGGCATCCATTGTCAGCCTACAGGCCCAGAATATCTGGCAAACTTTTCAGTGAAGCAGGAAATTTGTCATACTTTGTTTTGGCAAAGTTCAACGATCTTTTTCCTGTGTGTCCTGTGTAGCAGGAATCTTAAAGAGTCTTATTAATAAAATTAAACCCAAGGCCAGGTATTGGGGTGAATGCTAGAAGATCAGAGAAGCAGAACAAGCCACAGCTTCCTCACCTCACCAGTTCCTCAGCTGATACTGTTCCCTCAGACTGGAAGCCTCTGAGTCCTCATTTGAATGGGTCTCGGCTGAGCTGCTGCTCAAAAGCCTGAATGCTTAACCAACCAAAAGCTTCTAATTTCTGGACTTCATGCCTTTCTGCTTTCTGCCATCACTCCCTGGGATTAAAGGTGAGAGTCACCAAGCCTGGCTGTTTCCAATGTGGTCTTGAACAAACAGATCCAGAGGTATTTCTGCTTCTGAAATGCTGGGATTAAAGGCGTGTACTACCACTGCCTAACCTCTATGTTTAATATTGTGGCTGTTCTGTCTCTGACCCCAGATAAGTTTATTAGGGTGTACAATATTTTGGGGAACACAATAACACCACATTTCCCCCTTTTTTGTCTAAAATTTAAAAAAGCTTATAACTAATACAAGAAAAACTATCCAATAAGTATATACAATATATACAGTCAAGAATTCCATTAACAATGTCTAGTCCATTAACATTTGACAGATTCAGATGAAAAATTCCATTAATATATAACAATATCCAGTCTATTAACATTTGACAAATTCAGAAAAAATTTCATTACTTATCCTATTTAAAATAAATAGTTCTTTTTTAAAAATAGATTCAATAATTGACCTTTTTATCTTATCATATCCATATTCTCTCTTTTTTCTTTTCATAATTAGATTCAGTAATCTACCTTTTGTCATTTTTATATCTTTCTCTTTTTTCTTTTTAGAGCAGATTCAATTATCTACCCAGGGTGGTTGTGACTTTAACAAAAGGCATCTTCTGAGGCCAGGACAATATTGCATCATCCCTAGAGTGGCCTTTGCAATCCAGAAAAGGTATTGTGCCCTTTTCTTCAAAGACAGCTGAACACGCAGTGGGCCGATGGCTTCTGATGTGCAGTGGAACAGCAGCTGAAACAGTTATTCTTGAAGAGTAACTAAGTTCACAGCTCTCAATAGTAGAGTAGCATTTAATAGAGGGATGTGGAGAAGAATGGGATGCCAAGATGAAGCCACACACACACAGCTAAGAAGAATGGACAGCTGAATTAAAAAACATCAACAATTTCCAGAATTGAAAATCCTGAATCATGACATGACACTAGTGGAATTGAGGTGTTTCTGGTACATGGACTGCTCTCACCAAATGTGAGGTCAAACTGTTGACCTTGTGTACATCCTACTTCACAAATGAGTCTGTCAGATACACTAAGCCTATAGACTGAAGGTGATGCCCCAACACTGTGGAGAAACCTTAGGTGACTGTCACATTTTTTTTTTTTTTTGGAAGCTGCTTGCATGTACTTCCTGTTTTTATTTTTTATTAGGTAATATTATTTCCTTCTTGGGTCTCTAAGGGAGTTGAAGATTAGTTAGTTATAGTTATAGTTTTCCTTTTTAAGAATTTCAGAAAAGAAACTCAATAAGAGATGTAAGTATATAAATTTTTGAAAGACGTTATAAGACAGTTCTGTTAGTAATATAAGTTAGGATAGAAAGTGAATCAGGTAGGTACATTTTGGACTTACCAAAATAGGATAGATAATGGAATTATTTTCTCTGAATTTGTCAAATACAAATGGACTAGACATTGTTTAGATATCTATTGCTTATAGTTATTGTACTTTTGTATATAGTTTTTCTTATATTAGTTACAACTTTTTCCTTTTTTCTTTTTATTAAAATAGAAAAGGGGAAATATGGTGATATTTTATTTGTACTGAAATGTGATTTTATTTGTATGCTAATAAATAAAGTAGCCTGGGGGTCAGAGCTAATAGCAAGCCATAGCAGAAGCCAGGTGGTGGTAGCATATACCTTTAATCCAGATCACATGATAGGCACATCTCTGTGTGTTCAAGGATATAGCCAGCATGGAGACACACACCTTTAATCTCAATACCAACCATAGAAGACCTGGAGGTCTGTACCGGCAGGCAGTGATGAGGAGGTCATGTAGTTGGGTTTACAACCAATGAGAAGGCAGAACAGAAAGTCTATAAAAAAAAAAAAAAGACAGACACACAGGAAGTAGATCTCTTTGTGGAGAGGAAAGACAGCAGCAGCAGTGAAGGGTAAGAAAAAAGTTTTAAGCTCTTAACTATTGCTCTGACCTCTTGGCTTTTAACTTTGCAATTGGCTCTGTGTTTCTTATTTAACAAGACGGTTACATCTATAGTCCTGCATGTCTAGTCTGCATAGCATCTTGTCAGCAGTCAAAGGCAAGAGCAGTTTCTTTGCCCAGTGGCTAACCTTGCCACAATGAAAGCAAACTCCATAAGGAGTTTCTTTAATGCCCATCATCTTTTCTGAAGTAAATTGGTGCTGCCAGGAACAAATGTGTCTCATTGTCATGATAAACTTTAAGTTAACAAAACATTTTAAATTCCATATTCTGGAGGTCTTTGAAAGTTTTGAAGTCTGTCTATCTATCTAAAATATATCTCTGTATGTTCTAGAAAACATCCCTAACATACCCACAATTTTCTTATAAATGACTAACAACTAACATGTATTTCCTGATTATCCTATATATAGTTTACAATAATAGCTTTCAAAACTAGAACTTCATCCTACATTTCCAAATGAACTGCCTATGCACAGTACCTCAAACAAAAATAAAAACATACATACAATGAAATAATAATAAAAATAACCTTAATTTTTTATCAATATACAAAAATCCTTTAAACAAGAGTAGAAACATATATACAGTTTAATAAAATTACTTTAAATTTGTATCAATATTCTATATTTCTCTAAATGATAACAAACATCCATAATCCACCAAATAACCAAACACAACCTACAACCCCCAACTCTTGGGAATGTGGGCATAGTTTTCTCCATACTGCTTCCTGCTGTCTGTGGACAAAGTATCTTTATGGTCCCAGAGAGAAAATTTTGAGATACTGATCAAGTCCTGGGAAGACCAGCAGTAACCTTTGCTGATAGATATCACCTGTCAAGTTTCAGGAGGTCTTGCCTGATCAAACCTAGTCTACATTAACCCCTAAGGAATCCACAACCTCTCCTCTCCTGTGGGAACAAAACTTGAAAGCATTTTTTATTTCCATTTGACAAATACATTTTTTGACTTTTTAAAAGTTAAGGCTGATTGATTTCAACAGTCCCTCTTTCAATTCCAGGTCTCTTTGCAGCGGCCTTTGCTTTTCCACAATCAAAACATTCAAAATCAACACAATAGCACACAGATTCCCTGGGTATTTCCCATCTTACATGGCTTTTTCCTTTTGCATTACTTTTACTCTCTCTTTAAAGACTTTTATTTTTAAACGATTCATATCTTTCTATGACTGCACCCTTTTTCTTTTTTTCTGGAACCCACTTAGAGGTTTTCCTGTCTGGACCTCTTTCATTGTGTTTCATCAGCCTATTTTGAGTGTATGAGCAAACCTGTCACCTGCTAACCTACACCTGGGTCCTGCACACACAGCTCTCAGCTGGCTCAGCCTGCTTCTCTGGACATGACAGCCAAGTGTGAAACTCATGGTTATTCAGAGGTTTGTCTGACCAGGAACTGCATTCAACCTTCTAGAGCTCTAGTAGGCTGATGCTTGCACTGTGGCAGGCACTTTTACTTAGTTTCCCCCCCATTTAACATTCTAGTTGCTCAAGGGCTCACTAACCAGCAGAAACTCTTAAAGGAGCTGTATCTTTTTTTTTTTTTTAAGCTTTCCTAGGCACTATGGAAATTTGAGCACCATGTTGGTATGCCAAAATGTTGTTCGACGTTTTCTTTACTCTTTCTCTTTTGGATCCCAAGTCATATGGAGACTTATACTTAATTATAGATGCTCAGCCTTAGCTTGGCTTGTTGCTATCCAGCCTTTCTTAACTATAAATTAGCCTGTCTACATTTACCTCTGGGCTTTTCCTGTTCTCTTACTTCTGTAAATCTTACTCTTACTCCTACTCTGTGGCTGGTTGTGTAGCTGTGTGGCTGTGTGGCTGGGTGGCTGTGTAGCTGGGTGACTGGGTGGCTGGGTGGCTGGGTGGCTGGGTGGCTGGGTGGGTGGCTGGCTGGGTGGCTCGGTGGCTGGGTGACTGGGTGGCTGGGTGGCTGGGTGACTGGGTGATTGGGTGGCTGGGTGACTGGGTGGCTGTGTAGCTGGGTGGCTGGGTGGCTGGGTGGCTGGGTGGCTGGGGGGCTGGGGGGCTGGGTGGCTGTGTAGCTGGGTAGCTGGGTGGCTGGGTAGCTGGGTGACTGGGTGGCTGGGTGGCTGGGTGGCTGGGTGGCTGGGTGGCTGGGTGGCTGGCCCTTGATGTGTTCCTCCTTTCTCTCTCATTCCTTGATCTTTTCTTCCAAGATTTCTCCCTCTATATTCTCTCTGCTTGCCAGCCCCGCCTATCCTTTCTCCTACGTTCCTATTGGCTGTTCAGTTCTTCATTAGCCCATCAGGTGTTTTAGACAGGCACAGTAACACAGAGTTAAACAAAAGTGACACAGCTTAAAGTATTCTACACCAAGTTACCAGTGTTCTGGAGAACTCAATGCATTCCTTTCAGACGTCACTGCAATTTCCCAGAAATTCACAAAAAATGAAGAGTTTCGCTTTCTTCTTCCATAGAGTGTGTAAGGACAGCTGCTGCTGCAGTGCACTAGTCACTGCAGAGTGTGTAAGGACAGCTGCTGCTGCAGTGCACTAGTCACTGCAGAGTGTGAAAGGACAGCTGCTGCTGCAGTGCACTAGTCACTGCAGAGTGTGAAAGGACAGCTTCTGCTGCAGCGCACTAGTCACTGCAGAGTGTGTAAGGACAGCTGTTGCTGCAGTGCACTAGTCACTGCAGAGTGTGTAAGGACAGCTGCTGCCGCAGTGCACTAGTCTCTGCAGAGTGTGTAAGGACAGCATCTGCTGCAGTGTACTAGTCTCTGCAGAGTGTGTAAGGACAGCATCTGCTGCAGTGCACTAGTCACTGAAGAGTGTGTAAGGACAGCATCTGCTGCAGTGCACTAGTCACTGCAGAGTGTGTAAGGACAGCATCTGCTGCAGTGTACTAGTCTCTGCAGAGTGTGTAAGGACAGCTGTTGCTGCAGTGCACTAGTCACTGCAGAGTGTGTAAGGACAGCTGCTGCTGCAGTGCAATAGTCACTACCGAGTGTGTAAGGACAGCTGCTGCTGCAGTGCACTAGTCACGGCAGTGTGTGTAAGGACAGCATCTGCTGCAGTGTGCTAGTCACTGCAGAGTGTGTAAGGACAGCTGCTGCTGCAGTGCACTAGTCACTGTAGAGTGTGAGTGTGTAAGGACAGCTGCTGCTGCAGTGCACTAGTCACTGTCCGGTGCAAAGGAGAGGTCCTGTCCTGGTATTTACCGTCATCATCTTGTGAAGTTGGCCCCATCCCATTAAGTGTCACTTACAGTTTTTCACTCTAGTAAACATCTCTAAGCCCCTGAAAGAGGTGCAACCACATGCAACACACTTTGGTGTGGAAGTGCCATCCTGGGACCTAGCTCCATGTCAGAATGTTATCTAGCATGTAGGAGATCCTGGGCTGGATGTCCAACTAGGCAAAGAAAAGAAGTGGAAAAAAAGAAATTGCCAAGAAATATGTATTTGACATTTCTCTTAACGGGCACAGGATTTTTTTTTCCCCTACAGTGAAACTGACTGGAGGAGCCTACAGATGCAAACAGTTGCATACTTTCACACATCTGTGCAACTGTCAGGATTTGGGTAGACCAATCTGTCCCCAATACCCTCTCATGCAAAGATGAGTAAGTTTTAAACCACACTGGAAAAAGTAATTCCCATCAGCTCTGCCGTTCACTATTATGGAATGCTTTGTTTCCCCACCTGGTGATCCCCAGCACAGTAGTCTGCACCCACCGGAAACACTGCTCCTGTGAAGCAGCATGGATGGTAGGGTTTCCACAAAGTCTATTTTCCCTCTGCTCAGAGCCCAGCCGAGGTGAGAAGATGTGAACTGTTACTTCAGCCTGCACTCAAACTGCCACAGTGCCGGAAAAGGGCCGTAAACGGGTCCCCACGCCTTGGGAAACTGCAACTTTGGCTTCTTTTCCCTCCGCCCACCCTCCTGTCACTCCTGGAAAAAGACTCACCGTTTTTGACTATTGTACAAGATGCAAGGTTAGAATGGGCGAAAAGGAGGGGAAATCAGGAATAAAACCAGGCTGAAGGTTTAGATCAAAAAGATACTTTTAAAAACAAAAGAAGCAGGGAGGAGAGAGTTGCTAAACTGATTGCCTTGCCAATATGAGGACCTGAGCTGCAGTCTTAAAGGGGAGGCACCCAGGCTGTGGGACCAGGACCTGTCCTTAGTGCATGAGCTGGCTGTTTGGAACCTTGGGCTTACACAGGGACACATGCTCAGCCTGGAAGGAGGGGACTGGACCTGCCTGTACTTAAAGCCCCATTTTTAAAGCTGGTCATAGTGACCTTCTCTTGTAATCCCAGCACCAGGGACGCAGAGACAGTGGGCTTTCTCTGTGCTGGCTGGCCAGCTAGCCTAGGCAACTTGGCAAGCTCTAATCCAAGCCAGCAAGAGACTCTGCCTCTTTTTGTCTCTCTCTTTCTTACACACACACACACACACACACACACACACACACACAGAGAGAGAGAGAGAGAGGTGGGGGAGAGGTGGGCAGTGTTCAAAGACATGGTGGGCAGTGTTTGAAAATGGACACCAAGATTATCTTCTGGCTTCCACATGCATGTCTACTCACACACACACACACACACACACACACACATGTACAAACACACACACACACACACACACACACACACACACACACACATGTACAAACACACACACACACACACCAGAAGGAAAGGCACTGTTTTGTTGCTATGCGTGGGGATGTACTGATACAGGCAGTAAAAATTTAGCAGGAAATTACCTTTGTTGGAATTCTTCAATATGCCAGGTATACTTATTTCATTCTTGTCTCACCCCAGTTACCAAAAGAGAGATAAGAAAATTTCTAATAAAGTAACAGCTTCAAAAACCTCAATTAAATATAAAATTGGAAAAATACTGTAGTAAGATGTGCTAGCTGAGGAAAATTACATTTGGAATATATGTAACCAAAAGCCATATGGCACCCACTGTCCACTAATAAAAACCATCCAAATAACCGAACAAAAACAAACCAGGGTCCATGGAGAAAATGAAACTTCTCCAGTTCAGAGTTCTAAGAATGGGTCATCAGACTGCTGCTTGTTATTATGAGAATTCTCTAGAGCTTTTCCTACAGGAAATGCAACTCTAGCTTCCATGTTAAAGACCCAGTAAACAACAGACCCAAAGCACTAAACCATCAGGACAAGTCCTTCTGGGCCCAGACCTCCAGCCAAGGACTCAGTACAGCACTCCTGTGAAACTGTGCCCCAAGCTCCTAAGCACCAAGGGGCGAGAGCACTAGTGAGAAGACGTCCTCTCACTAGTGTTCAAACCTGCCCAGGAAGCAGGAGCTGGAGACTGCTCTAAGGAGCATTTACAACATGGTTTGGGTTCCCGCAGTTGTTTCTTCTCCCACCACAAATCTAAAAAACAAAAGAGAAAAGAAAAGAAACAAACAAACAAAAACCTCAAATCCTGCCAGAAAAGCAGGCTTCACAGCTTATAAGACCATACAATGAGGAGGCCTTGTCCTAGAGAAGGCCACGGAGTGTCTCTATGCTGTCTCCCACCAGCTTTGACCAGCTAGGAAGCCAAGGCTTGAAGAGAAGTAGACCTGGTGTTGTGCTTTGGGCAGCAGCTGTATGGGAACCTGCCTGTCAGATCAAATGCTCAGCACCTTCCAGCAGTTCATCCTATGTTCTCCTGGCTCAGAGGACTACCGGCCACAAGGTGAAAAGAAAGGGTGGGGAGGGGCTGCAAACAGACTGCCAGAAAACTGAGGGAGATTTCCTTCACTATACTAGAGGAGGGTAGTTGGGCTCTAGATATATTTTCTACCCTGTCTCCTGCAGAAAATCAATCCATGCAACCACTCATGAACATGTCCATACATCTATATCTTTTATCCACGCACCCATTCACCTATCCATCTATCCATCCCTGCCCATTTATTTACTCATCCATCCACTTACTCATTGATGTTCTAACCACTATCCTGGGCACTGAGGCAGCAAGAGGAGGAAAATGCCCTCAGGGAATTTACAGTTTCTCTCTTTCTCTCTCTCTCTCTCTCTCTCTCTCACACATGCACACATACACACACACACACACACACACACACACCTCCCTCAATTAATTATAGCATAAAATTATAAGTACACAAATAGATGTACATACAAAATCCCATTGCTTGAGAAACAGGTAAATTAATTCTGAGGGTTTGAGGCGCTGGTGAATGAAAACTCTATAGCCGGGCAGTGGTGGCGCACACCTGTAATCCCAGCACTTGGAAGGCAAAGCCAGGCAGATCTCTGTGAGTTTGAGGCCAGCCTGGGCTACAGAGCAAGATCCAGGAAAAGGCACAAAGCTACACAGAGAAACCCTGTCTCTAAAAACAAAAAAACAAAAAACAACAACAAAAAAAAGAAAGGAAGGAAGGAAGGAAGGAAGGAAGGAAGGAAGAAAGAAAGAAAGAAAGAAAGAAAGAAAGAAAGAAAGAAAGAAAGAAAAGAAAACTCTCTTTAGGAAGGTTTTTAAATAACTGGGAATCTTGATGTTTATCCAAAGGATAAAAGGGAGATTACAGGAAAGCATGCCAAGCACATGTGATATGATGCATGTGTAACATGTTATAAAGAAAGCCCACCAAGGACAGTAGCATATGTGGTGAGTTCTATTCCTGTTCTATGGACTTTATGTTTTATATCTTCAAAGTGGCTGCATTGATTATATGTACTTGACATTTTACATACAGGTAAACTGAGGCACAGAGCAGTTATAAATCTTGCCTGACATATTTGATATTGACTGTCAAAGCCAGGGTTCTGGGTATAGTGACCATGTTCTGTTTTTTTTCTTTGATATCTCCCCACCTCCTTCTCCCCTTTTCTTCCTGTCTGAGATAGGGTGTCCTCAAACTCACAACCCTGCTGACTAAGTCTCTCCAGTCACAGGGCTGTGCTACCATTACTACATATGTGGATCCAGGCTCAGGAGCACTTGCTAAAGCTTTCCAGGTTCATATGTCTGAAGACAAAGACAAGGACCCCTTGTCCATCACTATCTCAGCTCCAATCTCTCCTGGAGGTCTGTCTCCCTTGCAAGGTCATCTGCCAAGATGGGAGTACTTCTCAGAGAGACAAGTTCTCCCTGGCTGCCTCCCAGGGCCTCAGCCTCTTCTCTCAGTAGGAGATTCTAATTTGAGGGGGTGGGAGTCCGATGTTTCAAGAGCCTAAGAGGCCAATTGTGGAAGATACAATGTACAGTGTGTCTGAAATATCTTCATTTCTGTCAGGCAGGCTGGTTACAAAAACAGCCAGCACTGTTCCATGAGGGGAGAGAGAAGTGGATGTCTATAACAGTTTGCAATTAAGAGCTGTTCTCTGGACACTAAAGCACAGCTCTCACCTCAAAGGGGGTAAAAGGTCTTTGTTCTGAAGCCAAATGTAAGTGCCTGTGGCCCAGTAACACAGGCTTAGATTACCCTCATAATCCATGTTATAACGCGCAAGTTGTTTCATGATATTTTTATAATAATGGAACAAATACAGTCATAAACCAAGACATTTTTCCAACACAATAGTGGAAACATCAGAGAGATGGGGTACAGCCAAGTGGGGCAATTTCAGCTACAGGCCTCAAGTGCTGATAGCATTCTTAGGCCTTTAATTGGTAGACAATAGGGTTTTGATAAGTTTATCCATTTCAAAGGGTTGTTTGTTTGTTTGTTTGTTTATCACAGGATGCTAGTTAGGACCAACACAGAGGGGGCCAAGGAATGGATCTTTAGTGGATTAAACATTGCCCAAGGCAAACTGTAATTAGGTTCTGGACCTGCAGCATTCCACCCTCTCTACATGGAACAACTGGTCAACCACCCTTTGTAGACACAGATTCTTTTCAGTTTGTTTACATCCCCTTGTGGGTCAAACATCACATTTTCCCGATGTGGGGTACAATATATTATTTATTTAGTGTTATAATATAACATCCCACATAGCTAGGAAGGGTTCTTACTGGGATCTGGGATAGGTAAAGCTGAGTAGTAGGCATGGCAGCAGTTTTCTGGAGAGAGACTCAATGGTAAAGCCATTGAGAGAGAAACTCTCAGATCTTATCAAAACAACTATTGGTCATGATCTGGATCTGACTTGTTTCCCTGTATCTAATGCCACACTTGCATGTGACATACAATAGGATTATTATACTTAAAATAATCAAAAATACTGCTTGGCCTAATGGAGTGAAGGTAACAGGTGAAGGAAGTATGTATTTTAAGAAACCAAAATTTACATTAAAAAGCTAGATTGATGATACAATCAATATTGTATTTACACTCATTTGTACTTATGAACAATCTTATTTGCATGTGGAGTATTTAAAATAATCTTTTAATTCTACATTCTTTTGTCTAGTTTGATCTAACAGTTATAACTTACAAGGAACAGCCAGATAGAACTCTGGGACAAGGCTTTAATATCTAAATTATCATAGCTTTTATCTGTGAGTCCTGACTTGATCTGTGTTAGTATATTGGAATTTTACCAGATTTAGTTTGAAAAAGTAAATGGAAAAAACACATTATAGAAGAAATTAGATAACAATATAGTATTAAAAAAACACAACTTTGGGGCTGGAAAGATGGCTCAGAGGTTAAGAGCACCAATTGCTCTTCCAGAGGTCCTGAGTTCAATTCCCAGCATCCACATGTTGGCTCACAACCATCTGTAATGAGGTTTGGCGCCCTCTTTTGAGTACATAATAAATAAGTAAATCTTTAAAAACAAAAACCACAACTTTGGCTAAGTGGTAGTAGCACACATCTTTAATACCAACACTCAGGAAGCAGAGGCAGCCAGATCCCTGAATTTGAGGCCATCATGGTATACAGAGTGAATTCCTGGACAGCCAGAGCTACATAGAGATACCCTGTCTTGAGAAACAAAAACATAACAATAACAAAACCAACCTCCCAAATAAAAACAACAAAACAATTTTCTTTTAACAAGATTATAAGCCTTGAAGCAGGTTTTTAAATGATTATTTAAAAATATATAGAGTTGTAGCTTACATAGACTTAACTAAGACCTTGAAAAGTCTATTTGTCCATTTGTGTGTATGTTTTCAAAGAGGCAGTAGTGGTTAAAAAAAGCTTTAAAATTCTTAAAATGCTTATATGTGTAGCAAGATTTTCTCTAATTACTCCTGATTGATTAGCACAGAAACAACAGATTTTTTCCTAAGCCACACATAGTCCCTCTTATCTCATGAGAAGTAAAGCTAAGCCTCTCCAATTGTATAGCACTATTTCTGCAAGTGAATTTAACAGTTGCTTTAATTAAAAAAATGGAAACTTTTAATACCTCTAGGACCTGATGAGCCTGTCTACTCAGTTTTATAAAACATTTTTGTCTTCCATGATAAAGACTAATGAGTCTAGAGCTCTTGAGTCAGCAGCTATGCCTGCTCTGACCAGGAATGGGGTGAGGACAGGAACAGCTTCTGTTGTTGTTGTGTTTGTTTTGCTTTTGTAGTTCAGGACTCATATTAAAATGTATTTTTCCCCATTATATAGAAATACCTGGTACATAATGTGTACTAAGTCACATAAAAGGGGTTTCTCAGTTTGGAAAGCATCAGAAGAGGCACATTTAGTCAATCCATTAGTACATGCCTGCCAGGTAGTCTCAGGTAATGTTGCTGATATAAGATGAATTAACCCATAAGGCAGAATAGCAGAATAAGGGGAAGTGCCCAGGTTAAAGGCTTTGGATATTAGACAGGTTCCAGGCCTTGTAATCCCCTAAGGTTAATTTTGACTGCACCCCCTCACCCCACCCAGTTACAGTGACTTTTGTTAGTCAATGGGCTCACAGCCTGGTTAGTTCCTATCCCTATGTAGTATAGGGGCTGTGGGTGGGGGGCTGTTGTCTAAGCATAACCAGCAACACTGGCCAACCAATGGCTGGGAATGATTAAGTGGTGGACCTTGTCAAGAGTGGAAAACAAGGATGTAGATACCTTAGCTTCCTGGACAGCAGGAGGTGGGACTCTGGCCCCAGTGTGCTCAGGAAGTCCCTTTTTACAAACCAAACTTTTGCTTTGGAAATTCTCTTGTTCCTGGCAACCAGACGGCCCCTGCTATGAGGCATGCATAGAAGTATAAACTCTGTATTCCTATCTTGAAAGATAAACTTCCATCTTTTTCTTTTCTTCAATACAACCAGTGAGCATCAGTGAGCAAAGATCAAGATGGAGTATGGGTTGTTGGTCTGTAGCCATATTAGCTACAACTTCCCCTGTATCTGTCTTTCTCAGTTCCCAGATCCAGGCCTGAAGGCAGTGGGGGTTGAACCTTGAGCCTGTATTCATACCAAACATAAAACTCAGGAGGAGGTAGAAGGGCAAGGGGCAGAAGGGCCTGGGCCATGATGAAACCGTGATGGGTCCACAGTCTATGACAGTCCATTTGGCATCATCATCCACAGTTTCTATGTTCTTGGCCTGGGTGTGGCTGATCAATGGTATAATGCCAGCTCCCTTCATAGCATAAGAGTGAAGAAAGACACCTTGTAGGGTCCTTTTCAAGTGGATTTCAGCACCCCTTGGCTACCTGCTTGAATTAGATGGTGTCATGAGACTTGAACAAGGGGAAACTGGTGTTGGACTCAGGGTCTTCTGGGTAATACAATGACTAGCCTTTGTGGAGGACTGGAGGGCCTATTAGTGACTTGAGAATGGAGTGGTTAAAGAGTTCTGGCTATTGCTGGTCTATGAGCCAAGAGGATGTCTTCCAAACTTAATCTCATGGTAGGTAAATCCCTCCCTATATGGGGTGCAGCAGGCCCAAAGCAAAGGAAGGAGGTCTATCCATCCCTTGCTGAACTCCAATGAGAGTTTTGTTAAGAGTATTTTGTTTTGATTTTTTAACAACCTGTTTATTTGTTCTACCTGCTCAGAACTCTGTGTTTTATATGCACAATGAATTTCTGTTAATTGAGTTTTGTTTATGAAAGTCCATTGTCACACCCCATTTCTAGGAGGAGGCCAAATCAGGGGACCAGTTTCTGGAGGAGCTTTTAAGCTACTATTTGAGCAATTTCAGTCCAGATGGGGAACATTTCTATCTACTGGGAAAAAGTATCTATAAAAACTAGCAAGTACTTGTATCTTCCCCTGGCAGGCCAGATCTTGATGAAGTCAGTTTTCCCAGAGTTCACCAGAGTATTGGTCTCTCATTCTGGCCCTTTCCTGAATAAGGGCCCTCTGTTTTGGACTTGAGCACAAAGCTGGAATGTGGTAGAGACATCCCACTTTAGGCTGTAAAGCCTCAAATGCCTTTTGTTTAGTCTCAGTTCAGATTAGGGGTTCAGTGCCCCACTGTGCGTTGGTGTATAGGACTTGCTGTTTATCTCTGGTATCCAGAGGCAGCAATACCTGGCTGCACCCAGGACCTCGTGAACTATCTTTAAGTCTTTGGGGTTGGGATCTGAAGGATGTCAGCAGTCCTACTCTGAGACAGGCTCCTTTTGCCTCCCCTCAACTGGTAGCCAAGATAGGTAGCCTCTGATGTGCAAAGATGGCAGATGGTGCTGTCTACATGCTGTTTTATGGCCTTAATGCTACTTTCATCATGGAGTCAGTTGTGTTAACATGTGAGGACATGTTACATTATCCATGACATTTTACAAATGAAATAAAATTTCAATTAATAGTTTGGAAGGAAGTCTTTACCAAAATCTATGAATCAAAATTTATAGCTTAATGAAATTGCTGTCTTTATGACTCTAATGAATATTATTTTATATAAACATATAAATTCCAAGGTTTTATGAAACATTTAATAGACTCAAAAGATATAATTTTAATAGTTTTTAAAATGGTCAGAGCACCCAAGTTTATAAGGCAGTATGTACTAATAAGGCCTATTAATACAGCATGGAAACATTCACATTTGTAAAATTGTGAGTTGCATTTTAATTGGGCATATCAAAAACTAAAATAATAATTTTAGCACATAATAAAAAATGAAATTAAAACTGAGGTGCCCACATTTTGTTATTTTTTTGACACAAGCAACATATGGGAACAATTATGGTATATTAGCTACACATGACACAATTATGTGAAATCTAGGTGCACCCATTTAGAGAAAAGGTAGAAATTTTACATTTCCATCTCTTTAAGATACAAGAAAGGCATAATAGCATAAAGATCAGAATTTGAAGTTTATCCTGTAGACTGAAGGTAACATCATCTCTTCCTCTTTAAAAGAACAAAGTAGCTGATGAGGAGGTGCATTTGCTCATGAGAGTGTGTTTTCTGGTATTACTTTAGGCCACAGGTTATGTTTGTATTGTGTGTGTGCATGTGTGTTTGTTGTGTGTATGTATGCTTGTGTGTGTGCATGTGTGTGTGTGTATGTGTGTGTGTGTGTGTGTGTGTGTGTGTGTGTGTTCTGTTCAACAAACATCATCTACTGACATATTGTCAATCTGGACTGGAATTCCCCACCTAGATCTGGTAATGCTGGCCTGTCTCTTGGATCAGACAGCACAGGCCTGTCTCATACAGTCATGTACCCAGCATTTGGTCATGTGGCTTCTTTCTCCTCTAAGGCAGCCCTAGAAGTTATTGGGTCAGAAATGCTTCTGTCCAGAGTAAAGTTTAAAGACAGATACAAACCATAACTGCTTTTTAAACCTCTCAATGCATGGTAATAGTGTGGAGTCTAAATGTATCTATTTTGACTTTAAAAGTCAGCCCTTGTAACGTCTGTCAGGAGAAGGAAGCCAGCGGTGTCGCCACTGTGTAAGGTTGCAAGTGACAGGCAGGAGAGGTGGGAACCACTGCTTTTGGGAAGTGGCCCTCCAGTGTCACAGAATGCTCTCTTGGAGGTAAGAAACTTTCATGTGACATGTAGGGGATCAGTTCTTATGATGTTTCCTCAAAAAGCCACACACTATTTCATGTGATCCAAGTACAAGGTATAGATGTGTCTAGGGCAGAGGTTCTCAACCTTCCTAATGCTGTGACCCTTTAACACAGTTCCTCATGTTGTGGTGACCCAAAGGATAAAATTATTTCATTGCTACTTCATAACTGTAATTTTGCTACTGTTATGAATTGTAATGTAAATATCTGATATGCAACCCCAAAGGGGTCCCGACCCACAAGTTGAGAATCACTGGTCTAGGGGATGTGTAGTTTTGGGGCCAGTGGCATGTAAACATTTAGTAGTCTCTGGTGAGAAAAGCAGAAACAAAAGAATATAAAATAACATGAAAACCATGCTCAGAATAGCAAATAAGGAAAGGAACAGATGGGAAGCTCACCAGCAATGCTTCAAGACGATCTCAGTACCCCAGAATATCAGCAGCAAGAGAATGGAGACAGCATCACAGGAGGAGTCCCCTAAATTTAGGATCCTAGCCAAATTGGAGTCATGGCTTCAATGCCAACAGGAATTTTAGGACTAGCTAGTATAATAAACATATTTTCATGTGGAAAAAAAGAAGAGCCTCTCAAGAAACATATGAAAGATATATCCAAGAGTAAATGCAGCTTCCCAAAGGAAAATGGCCTGAACCTCCCTAGCCCCTCCCCCAATCACCCTCCCAAGTGCGTGGCAACCACATGGTGTTTTTCTAGATTTTTCTGTGTTTCCTTAGTGTCCATTGTCTCTCTTCTGTAAAGCTGCTTTGCAACTACTTATGACTTTACTCCTTAAAAGGAGCCCAAGAAATGTATTCAAGACTGTTCTTTTTAACCCAATTTAGGAGGCAGTCAATGGCCAGCTCTTGGGTACACCTCAATACAACCAAGTTTGCTTTAAATTTGGCTGAAATTGTGGTATTATTCTCTACCCTAGGTTTCTGAGCCCTCCAGCTTCTGGTTCCTGGACATCCAGACAGTGTCAGACATGGGTTTCCTCTTATAGCTTGGGCCTCAAGTTAGACCAGTCATAGGTTGGCTACTTCCACAAGCTCTGAGCTACCGATGCCCCAGCACATCTTACAGGCAGGACAGGTTGTGGGTTGAAGGTTTTATCGCCGGGTTGCAGTCCCATCTATTGTCAGTCTTATTGCCTGTGCTACTGTTGTTCTGTTTAGGAAGTTGTCTTCTGTGCCAATGTGTCAAAGCTATTTCCCATATTCTCTTCTATTAGATTCAGTGTGTCTGGTTTTATGTTGAGGCCTTTGATCCACCTGGATTTAAGTTTTGTTCAGGGTGATAAACGTGGTTCTATTTTCATTCCTCTTCACGCTGACATCCAGTTAGACCAGCACTATTTGTTGAAGATGCTATCTTTTTTCCATTGTATATTTCTGGCTTCTTTATCAAAAATCAGGTGTCCATAGGTGTGTGGGTTTATGCCTGGGTTGTTGATTCAATTCCAATGATCCACTTATCTGTTTTTATGCCAATAGAAGAAAGAAATTGAAGAAGATATCAGACAATGGAAAGATCTCCCATGCTCATGGGTCAGTAAAATTAATACAGTAAAAATGTCCATCTTACTAAAAGCAATCTACAAATTCAACAAAATCTCCATCAAAATTCCAGCACAATTCTTTATAGACCCTGAAAGGACAATACTCAATTTCATATGGAAAAACAAAAATCCAGGATAGCTAAAACAATCCTGAACAGTAAAAGATCTTTTGGAGGAATCACTACCCTGATTTCAAGCACTACTACAGAGCCATAGTAATAAAGGTTCACCACTTCTAATCACCACACAAAGCTGCCAGGAATGTGGATAGTACTTACTCTCTGAACACTTCCTCCTTTCTAAAAACCTTGCTTCTCATTCCTCTCCTCCCCCCACCCCCGAAAATGTGTAAGCCACTCTCTATCAGCTAGGGTTGTGTGTTTTACATCAGGTTTATGTGCTTCTTTTGGGATTGACTTTTCAGTTTTCATTCTGAGATCATCTTCTCCCACTGGGTCTCAGGGTGATGCTGCATGTTTGTGGAAACATTGGGTGATCAAATCCTTATACGCATCATCTTCCTGGATGAGCCAATAAAGTTCCTTTTGACCTATGACTAGTGAATGTTTGTTGTGCTTCCCTAAGAGGAACAAGTGCTGTCTTTACCATTAGGAACTCATAAAATCCCTAAGCAAAAGGCTTGGCAAGATTGCAATAAACAAGGGAAGCCACATAAAAACCACAAAATTGGTTATTCGAGGAGTGTCTGGAAACAAGGGTCAAATGGTGATAAATCAAAACATTTCAAAGGCAAAAAACAAAACAACAGCAACAACATAAAAAACCAAGACAAACCAAACAGAAACTAAAAAGCCTTCCGAGGTCTAAAAGTGAGCAAACACTGAATACTAGCCGAGCAGACTGGATCTGGAATGCCTTCAGAGTTCTGAAAGCAGGCAAGCAAACAAAAGACCAACCACATGTCTAGACCAAAATGCTTCAAAAGCAAACAAACAAAACATACCTTACAACAAAATCTCTAAAAACAAACCCAAACCAGAAAGGTCCTACCAGATAGGACCCTTAAATAACCAGCTCAGACAGAATAAATAAATGGAGCAGGGACCACGCGAGGAGGTCTGCGAGAGCCTAGAAGGAGCTCACCACAATCCACTGAGCAAATTGACATCCACACCAGACGGCATGGACTCATTGTGTCCATGCCAGTACCTCTCCTTCCCTCAGCTGCCCTCTCTGGTGAAAAATGGGTTATTCTTGGAATACCACATGTGGCACAGCTGTCAATGGAAAAGAGCTACAGTTCTCACCTCCAAGAGGATAAGAGATCATTTTTCTAGAGCCAAATATGAGTGACCATGACCCCGGAACATGGACTTAGATTGCTCTAAATTCCATGTGCCAATGTGCAAGTTGTTTCATGAAGTTTTTATGTTAACAGAGCAAAGGAAGTCATGAATCAAGACACTTTAAATATATGAATAGGAAACATCAGAGAGATGGGGTGCAGCCAAGTGGAGAAACCTCAGGTATAGGCCTCAGATGTATGTAAATGAAGCATAAAAAGTCAAGAGACATGCCCCTTCTTGTCTTGGAGCTGGGTCATGGCCCTGGTCTCATTTGAGTTCCCGCTATCTATATCTCGTCTTCAATGAATTACTTTCCTGTACTATTCATATGTCTCTCTGCAACTCGATATGAAGAGGCACAAGCACCTGGAACCCCAGCAGCAAGCTGCTGTGCTCAAACCCATGCCCATGTCATTTTGGTGAGACAGACAGGAGAAGGGCAAGCATGGGGTGGGCACCATGTGTGTTAGGATTTCTTCTTTCCCTGGGAAATGGGGAGGGTAGATTTCTAAAAGGGGGTTGGTTATGGCCTAGGGAAATCAGATCCAATCTCTTTCTTTTCTCTTCCATGGCTAGGAGAAGAGAGTGTGCCTGGCCCTCTGAGAAATGCAAAATAGGGAAGCTGCTGTGCACATTTAATCTGTGAGATGCATGGATCCCATGGGAACTTGTGTCCTGATGGTGGGTGGGTCCATGTGATTGTGGAGATACCCTTAGCATAGGCAGAGAGCATCTTTAGAGGGTTGGGGTGCCACCCTCATGGACTTTTAACTGAAGTGGTCATTTCAAACAAGAGTCAAAGTCATTCATGGTCTTCTCTTCTCCACAATCAGCAGCACTATAGTTCAGGCTTTGCGTTTCATTTTTTCTTTTCTTTTTTTCAATGAGGCCATCTAGGGCCCAAACTCTGAGTCCATAAGCGGGATGGTGTGGTAGTTTGAATCAGATGTCCCCGACAGTCTCAGGCACTGAACACTTAATGGTCTCCAATTGATGGTGCTGTTATAGAGGTTTAGGAGATGTGACTTTGTTGGAAGAAGTATGTCACTGGAGGTGGGCTTTAAGAGTTTAAAAGCTTTTGAGTTCATCCTTTCGAGTTCAACCTTTTGAGTTCATCCTCTCTGCTTGGTGCTTGCAGTTCAAGTTGTGAGCTTTCAGCTTCTGCTCTGGCTGCTGTGCCTGCTGTTTGCAGCCATGTCTCCCCGCCATGACAGACTCTTCTCTCTTTGGAACTGTAAGCTAAATGAACCCTTCCTTGTATAAGTTCTTTTGGTCATCATGTGATCAAAGCAACAGAAAATTAACTAAGATAGGAGGTCAACAGGTAGTCCTTTAATCAAGTGAATGAAGTATGCTCTCACAGAACCCCAGAACTGGGCATTCCCAGTCTTCAAAAACCCCTCTTGTTATTGGTGGCAGAAAGTAAGGTCTTATCCTTGGGGTGCTGACTCAGTGTCTAGGGACAGAACTGAGGCCTACAACCTATTTTTTCAAAGATGTTGTTGCATCAGAGTAGACCCTCTGTCCAAAAGTTGTGGCAGACCTAGCACTGCTAGTTGAAGCAGCTTCTAGACTGTGTTGGGGTCCGTCATTAGAGGGTCTCATATCCCATCAGGTAAAGGCTGTACTAGAATTAAAGAGGTGCCTGTAGCTACCTGGGAGTATACTAACAAAATATTAGGAAATCCTCATACACAGCCCAGAGGTAACTATCAGAATTTGGGTACTCTAAGTCATTCCTCACCAATCAACTGAATCCTGCTTCCTTCTCTCAAAGGGCTGGGCAGTGGTGGCGAATGCCTTTAATTTCAGCACTCAGGAAGCAGAGACAGGCAGATCTCTGAGTTCTAGGCTAGCCTGGTCTACAGACTGAGTCCTTTTCACAAAGGTCAGTTAAAATATTGTTTGTTTTTTTGTCTTGTTTTTCGAGACAGGGTTTCTCTGTGTAGACTAGGCTACCCTGAAACTTGCTCTGTAGAGAAAGCTGGCCTTGAACTTAGAAATCCTCCTGCCACTGCCTTCGGAGTGCTGGGATTAAAGGTGTGTACCACTACCATCACCATGTAGTTCCCCAGAATGCCACCAGTTCTTTGCAATTCCTTTCTCATCTGAATTTTTGAGACATTTATCAATTATTAATTCTTATCCTTACTTGTTTGTTTCAGAAACATTCAGATCTTTCCTGGTTATTTTTATTTTTATTTTATTTATTTATTTATCTATCTATCTATCTATCTATTTATTTATTTATTTATTTTTGTCAAATGACACAAGCTAGAGTTGCCTGGGAAGTGGAGGCTCAGCTGGGAAAAGGCCTCCATCAGATTCCCTAGAGGCAAGTCTATAGGGGCATTTTCTTGACTGATAGTTGACGTTGGAGGAGCCAGCCCAGTGGGAGCCAGTGCACCTCTCTGCAGGTAGCCTTGGGCTGTATAGAAAGCAGGCTGAGGAAGTTATAGAGAACAAGCCCATGAGCAGCGCCCCTGTGGTTTCTGCTCCAGTTCTTTCCTCCCGCCTTGGGTTCCTACCTTGGTGTCCCCTGATGATGGACTGTAACCTATAAACCACATGAGTCCTTCCTGCTCAGGTTGCTTTTGGTCACAATGTTTCACCACAGCAATAGAAACCCCACCTAAGACAATCTCTCTCTTCTCTGCATGGTATGGAAGCAGATCTCAAGATGAGGGGCCACACACAAGGCACTGTTTTTCTCAGTATGCTGAGAAGGTTAGGGTATCCATAAATGATCACTG
Organism: Onychomys torridus; assembly: GCF_903995425.1. Taxonomy (NCBI): domain Eukaryota; kingdom Metazoa; phylum Chordata; class Mammalia; order Rodentia; family Cricetidae; genus Onychomys; species Onychomys torridus. The sequence goes on from NC_050451.1 coordinate 21,322,755, forward strand.
AGGGTACCCTATCTGAGGTAGAGTTTTGTTTTTGTTTGTTTGCACATTTGTTTGTTTGTCTGTATTATGTCTACCCTCAATGAGCAACTAACATGTACATACAGCTTCAGCCAAACTTTACACAACCCAAACATGCCTTCCCATTTGAGTCAGTGTCAGAACGGGCCTGTGCTGCCTTCAAATTCCCACTTGGTCGAGGACAAGTCTTGTAACCAAGTTTGTTACACGTTTGTGATGAAATGGGTACAGAGACAGCCTTGCTGGGATTGCTCACCCAGTCCTGCCTGAAATAAAGAGGAGTGAGGAGTTCAACTCATGCTGAGGAGAAAGTGAGACAGGCTGAGGAACTGACAAAAACTGGGACATGTGCTGCCAACTCCTCCTGAAGTATCAATAGCGGCGCATTTCTGCTGCATCATGAGTACCTGTCAGAGCAGAGACACGGTCCCCTAGGCACATACCCTTAGATCAACTGCAGAGGAGTTGAAAGGAGCAAGCCCGAGGTGGATGAGAACATTAATAGCAATAAAAATGACTCAGGCCCTGGCTTACCTCTTCAGGCACCAACAATTCTCTGACCCCTGCCTCATCACACTTTCATGCCAAGACACACCAGGGAAGGGCTGAGAAGTGGGGACTCATGGCGACAAGTTATCTGCCCTGTCCCAATATTTGTTTTTTTTTTTTTTTCAATCAAAAATTTTAACTGGTACATAAAAATGGAAAAATTGTAAGCATGAATAGAGCACCTAGTGATATGTCTCAACAGATACACTCATTGTATAGTCAGGTTAAACAGATCTAGCTCTTAAAAATATTACTTTTTAAAATCCTTCTTCCCTTTCCTCAGCTGGATTCCTGGAGCTTGGCCCAGTGCTTGGCTGTGGATCTCTGCATCAGAGAGCCTTCATCCAGTGACTGATGGAATCAGCTGCAGAGAAAGAAGGCTGTCTGATGATAATTAAGGTAGTCACCAATCTGGTTACAGGAGAAGGCCAGTTCAGGATGCCCATCCACTATTGTTAGTAGTCTTAGCTGGGGTCATCCTTGTAGATTGGTGGGAATTTCCCTTGCACCAGGTTTCTATCTGACCCCAAAAATACCTTCCACCTCAAGATGTCTCTTTCACCACTCTCCTCCTCCATCCCTTAAGTTCCCAGGCTCCCGGTCTACCCAGGAGATCTTTTCCATTTCCGCTTCCCAGGGAGATCCATGCAGGCCCGCTTTGAGCCCTCCTTGTTACCTAGCCTCTCTGGGGCTGTGGATTGTAGCATGATTATCCTTTACTTTACAGCTAATATTTGTTTATGAGTGAGAACATACCATGTTGGTCTTACTGGGTCTGGGTTACCTCACTCAGGATGTTTTTTCTAGTTCCATCCATTTGCAAGCAAATTTCCTGATGTCATTGTTTTTAACAGCTGAGTAATACTCCATTGTGTAAATGTACCACATTTCCAGCCTTGGAGGGGGATGGGGGTGGGGGAGGTGAAGGTCATCACAAGGGAACCCACAGAAACCACTAACCTGGGCTCATAGGGGCTCATAGACTGTGGAGCGACAGCTTTGGGAGCCTGCACAGGACAGGCCTAAGCCCTCTGCATATGTGTGACAGTTGTGTATCTTAATCCACTTGTGGGGCTCTTAGTGGTGGAAACAGGGCCTGTCCCTAATGCTGGCTTCCAGGAACCTGTTCCTAATGCTGGATTGCCCTGCCCAGCCTTAACACAAGGGGAGGAGCTTAGTCCTACTGAGACATGATATGCCATGCTTTGTTGACACCCGTGGGAGGCCTGCCCCTTTCTGAACAGAAACAGAGGAGGAGTGGGTTGGGGGTGCGGGGAGGGAGAAAGGAACGGGAGGAGAGAAGGGAGGGAAACTGCGGTTGGGATGTAAAAAAATGTGTGTGTGAATAAATTTAATTAATAATAAAATAAAAACATTACTTTTCATTGTAACACATTTAAAATATTTTCTTCCTGTATTTTGAGGTGAACCATACAGAATTGCTCTTTAAAAGTCGCCACCCACACATTGTCACACTGGGACTTCATACTCAACTTCAACTTTATTGATCAACCTTTCCCCATTCCTCACCTTCCCCTTCTCTCACGAGGTTTTGTATTGGATGACAACATAACAAATGGGAGCCAAGCACTTCTCTTCCCTTTCTTCTAGCCCGTGTGATTGACAGGAATCAAAAGTTATACAAGGAAGACAATGTATATTAAACTCAGATTAAAGAATTTCACCAACATCGAGGCCACACTGTGAAGAAAATACCCACCCAAGTCACTGAACATGGAGAGGTTGAGCTGGTGCCTACATAGAACCTTCACCTCTGTGTTCTGTAGTCTTTGGTATGGAAAGGTACTCTGCAAGCTACCCAAAGAAAACGTCAACACCAACCCAGCCAGAAAGCTTTTGATCTGTAATGCTGTCCTTTCTGCAAGATATCCTAGGACAACAAAGGCACAAAGCTGTGGGAGTAACCAGCTAACCTCTGATTTGACTTAAGGTCCACTCCACAAGGTGGAACCATACTCAAAACTGCTTGAGTGACCAAGAACCAGAGACAAGATAGCTCAGAGACCTAGGGTAAAACCAAATACTACTTACTGGTCTTAAGAAAAATAGTGATAAAATGACTCCTAATGTTGTTCCACTACATTCATAGATCAGTGCCTTATGCAGCCATAATCAGAGAAGCTTCCTCCTGTAGAAGATGGGAACAAATACAGAGAGTCACAGGCTAGCAGACTTACTCAGAGAGAGAGAGAGACTTTGGGACACACAGCTCTAAATGGGTTATTTCCATCAAATCCCTCCCGTCAGAGCTCAGGGAACTCTGCAGAAGAGGAGGGAGAGAGAGTATAGGAGCCAGAGGGGACAGGGAACACCATGAGAACAAGACCCTCCAAATCAACCAGCAAAGCTAGTGTGAAATCACAGAGACTGAAGCAGGGCCTGCATGAGTCTGCACCAGGTCCTCTTCATGTATTGTGGCTTTCAGTTTAGTATTTTTATGAAACTAGTGGGTCTCTGATTCTTGTGCCTGCTCTTGGGCTCTTTTTCTTCTGTTGGTTTGCTTTTGTCTAACTTTGGTGTAATTTTTTTATATATATCATATTATATTTTTCATTATATTTTGTTATCCCTTAGAAGCCTGTTCTTTTCTAATGAGAGACAAAAAGAGAGTGGATCCAGAATCGAGGGGAGGTGGGGAGGAACTTGGAAGAGTAGGGAAAGGGGAAACTGTAATCAGGATACATTGAATGAGAAAGTAATCTATTTTCAATAAAAGGGGGGCGGTGAATTTCACCAAAAGAGAAAACTTTTTTTTTTTTAAATCTTACGGTGCTTTTCTGTCTGTAATTTCAGCTACCTGGGATGCTGAGGAGGGGAAGCTACAAGATCAAGGCCATCCTGAACTTCAGAGGAGTTTCAAACTTAAAAATATACAAACACTAACAAAAAGGAGGTAGGAATGTAGCTCAGTGTGAGTTTTTATTCAACATGCATAGGTTTGTGGAAATGCTGGAAAAAATTAGAATAATAACAATAAATAAATTATATACAATAATAATTAGAATAATGGTTTCTAAAGGTTCTTGGAGGGAGGGATTTCTGCAGTGGCTGACATCACAATCAGAATCTAACGTATCTCCTTTTGGCAGATGGTCACAACCAGTAACAGAGTGGCTCGCCTTTCCTGGGTACGTATGTATAATGTGCCAGGCCACAGCAGTTCTTTGCACATGTTCCTCACTCTGCCTTCCCCTACCTGTGGGTTAGGTTGCATCAACATTCCCAGGTTCAGAGGAAATCTGTTCTTACATTACAGTGTGCAGTAGGAACTACGAAAAGCTCAGGCTCTTTCTGCCTCCATACTTTGATCTTGTCTGTGTTGCTTACCTTCTGTGAAATAAAGGTTACCCAGAGAAACAGTTGTTCTCTAGACTTGGCAGAAAACCTTTGGAAGGATGTACCCTAAAGGGACAAAAGTTAATGTCTTGCCTGGTTCTTCAGGATCTCCCGTTTTTCCAAAGTATACAGCAGTTTCAAGCGATGTTTATAGGTCATGTGAAACTCTACCTGGCAGCGTGTATCCCCTGAATCTTCCCTTGCTTCATGAGGAACTCACTGCAAGGAAAACTATTTCTCCCCATAACCTCTGTCTTTAAATGGGTGAAGGTGTGGGACTGGGCGTCAGAAAGCAAAAGCTGTTCTGAGAAGCAGGGTCTCTGAGCAAGTTACAGTCTCAAAAGTGCCACATGCATTCAAATGACAGAGGTGCCTGGGGTCCACAGCTCATGTTGGCTGCAAATGAGATTGCATGGGACATTTGGTCTCCAACGGTTTTTCTTTTCTTTTAGTTTTGCCTCCTAAACGCTTTAGTTCTAGAGGAGAAAACATGCCTCATACTCGATCTCAACTGCTTCTTCTCTAACATGAACTTAGGGGGGAAAGTGTTCATTCTGGTTCATAGTTCACCATGATGTATGTCACAGTGGCAGTCACAGTGGTGGGCCCTGGTCACACAGCATCCACGCCAGGAAGCAGAGAGTAATGCATACTTGTGTTTAACCAATCTTTCCATTTTATACACCCAGGACCCAAGCCTAGGAATAGGATTGATCACTCTTAATGTGTGTCTTTCCACTTCAATAAGTCTAATCAACATGATCCTCCACAGCCAAGTCCAGAGGCTAAATAATTCCTGTGTGTAGGTGTGTCTGTAGGTTTGCCCCCCGCCCCAAGGTGACTCCAGATCCTCAGTTGAAAACACAAACAATGCCCCGTTAGACACCACAGGCTGGCAAATAAAAATCCCTGTGCCAGGAATGGCTTACCTCTTTTGGAGTTGTTGACAAGTGAGGTTCCATAGACCTCCAAATATCACAGGCTGTTGAGAATGCTATAGATCACCCTCCAGAAGATGGCTGTAGGACCATATTGCTGAAGACACCACAGTCCTAGAACATGGAGAAACCAAGCTGGCAATGATCTGAACGCTTCATGTACTGGCTAGCTTTCACAGGGCTGGCAGATGCTGTACACACAACTGCAGGAGAAAAGTAATCAATTTTATCCAACTGTAAACTCTGTCAACTGCAATAATGACTGGCCTAACAAGATGCCCACTGGTCCATTAGTGGCATGAACATCACAGGAGTAACCAAGTGTCAGGAACATAAGTAAAAGACCATTTTGTGAACTTAAAAATCCATTTTGTATGGCGTGAAATCATAGGATACCTAACTTTGCCACCAGGCAGCTCTGATAAGAGCTGGGTCTTAGAAGAAAGCCCCTCCTCACAGGACACCTGGCAACCTGCCTATTAATATGCTAATGCACTATTCCTAAGGTGTTGTTGATTGCTAGTGAGTCAGCTCCAAGCTGAGAGCCATGATTAGGGCATGAATGTCCAGTGAAAATGATACAAAAGTTGGGACTTCAAGAATGGTCTAGGATTGCACTGCCGTACTCCTGAGACACAGTTTCTATAGCATCAGTGTTAACACTCATGGGCAGGACTTGAGACTGCATAGCCCTGGCCTTAGGGACTGTTGAACTTCTTGCACTGTGGCTGGGCCCACATAGGCCTATTTCTCAGTGACATCCACTGGCCAACATTCTCTCTGGTCCTCCATCAGTGCCATCCTCCTACCTACCACAGCTGAAGGACTTCATGTCAGACATGGGTCAAGTCTGCAAGATTCTGAAATGTCCTCACCAGAGAAGATTCCCCAGTGGAACCTTGTAGCAGAATTTCTGCCCAAACAACTGTTCCCTGCTTGGTGAGATGTCTGTTTATATTAGCATGATATTTTATGGAATGTTAGTGTGAATAAAATGAGAGTATCCAAAAGACAAACCTTGTGTGGACATCTTAATTGCCAAAAGCCTTACAACTCATATGCCATGATCTTCACACCAACTGCTTTCTGATTGGATTTATATCTACTCTACAAGATGAAACCCATACATGGTCAAAGGCCACAGGGAGAACCTACCACTGTTATTCTGTTCAATAGACATAATATTAAACTGCCTCATAATGACTTACTATTATGCACATAGATTAAGGCATCTCTCAACCCTCCTGTGAGATGCTTCTATTTTCAGTAAATGGTTATTAATGCAGAGACCCACAACTGGCCAAAGTGTCATGTGTCTTGATTAGTACAATTAATGTAACTCTTCAATGCTGTCAGCAGGAAGTCCCTCTCCTCTGCAGCCTAGCAAGTCTAAAAGGGTGAATGTCTGCCATCTTGTGTTCAAAGCCACAAAGGCACCCTCAGCATCTAGAAGCAAGAGTCATTCTCTTCTGTCTAGTCTAATGAGACATTGCCAAGGCCAGTACATAGCTGCTTGAATGAGATAAGAAACAGTAACATTTGTGGAGAAAATGTACACTCACTTAATGAACAACTTAACTCACTTAATAACCTACAACAAATTATACCACTGATGCCATGATCCATTTATGGATGTACCTTCTGATTTAATTAGTTTTATAAACTATGCTAACAAAACACCAAAAGCCATCACCAGCTCTGGGCTGCAGGATACAATTTCCACATGAATCTTAGAAGCTTGAGAAACTTTGCTCTGTCTTGACAAGTAATGGAATCTTTTTTTTTTTTGAGACAGAGTTTCTCTGTGTAGCTTTGCGCCTTTCCTGGAACTCTCTTGGTAGCCCAGGCTAGCCTCGAACTCACAGAGATCTGCCTGGCTCTGCCTCCTGAGTGCTGGGATTAAAGGCGTGTGCCACCACTGCCCGGCGTAATGGAATCTTTTGAACAATGATAATGTCATTTAACTTTTAGTCTAAGAATCATGAAACAATTAATGGAATGGAGACAAGTGTCCACATAATAAAACCAAGGCAAAAAAGGAATCTGAGGATAACAGTTTTCTCTCAGTCCATAAAATTTCCCTTCCTGGAACAAACTAAAATGAAAATTTAGCTCTAGTTAATTGTCATGGAGGAGGGAAGAGGACAGAAACTGCCCTGGCATCTCCTCCAATACTTTGTAGGCTAACAAACTCTGGGGAAGAGTAACAGGGTGTTGTCGGTATTGTTATTTAGAGTCAGTGTCCTATCTACTGGACAGACCTAGAGCTCACTCTGTAGCTCAGACAGGGTTCTAACTCACAATGATGCTCTGAGCACTGGGATTACAGGTGGGAGCCCATGTACAGCTCAATAAGATAATGTTTAAATATTTTGTCACTTGCCCAGGAATGGAAACAAGTAAATGTGAACTCCTACACCCTCAATACTCTTACTACATGTATATTTTTATTTACACACACACACACTACATAGACACATTTTAAAGGCCAGCTCCCATATGACAACTTACAACTACCATTCTTCCTAATTTTGAAGAGGCCCTAAAGCCAATCCAATGGTTCCATGCAGACACAGATGATTAACCAGGACAATAGTCAATAGTCCTTATTTCCTGATATTAGCTGACACAGGTTTGTCCCACCTGTCCAAGAGAAAGCCCCTACAGGGCCCTATGACACATTCATCTTTGTATGGCCCATAGTGCTGGGATCTGTAAAACATTGTGCACAAAGGTAGACATATGGAAGAATTCCACAACATAACCTGAAACATTTCTAATTCCTAATCTTCCCAAAGAGGGTAGAGGATATATAGTTTAATGGTTCTAGGAATATGTATTATTATCTAATAACCATTTTTAGTCCAATTTTTTCTTCTGAATGAGGATAATAAAATCATCTGACATGCAGGGTTTTGAAAAGATTGAATTATAAAGTCTCCTTAGGTCACTACCCATACTATTTAAAGATCAGCTCTTGACATCACTGAAAAAAGAAACATTAAGAGAAATGAAACTCACTCAGGCCTGCAAAGGCAGCATGAAAACAAATAGCCCAGGGAAGGCCCAGTCACTGGGTTGGCTACTTTACTCTGCAAAGGACTGTCCCCTAAACACGTTCAGTTTCGTAGGCCAATACCATAACCCTAACTATCCCATGAAAGCTGATAGCTTTTATAAGACGGAACAAAAACTAGCAGTTTGAAACTAATTGTTTACACTTTGCTTTCTAAACTTCAAGACCTGTTCTTGTGGCCCTAAAAGAAAAGTGCTTTCTTTGCTTTTCCCTGGTCTCTACCCTGGCAAGGCTCTAATACCACCATTATCAGAGCCTTTAAAGGTCAAGAAACGCTTGTGAGTTCAGCAAAGTGGGCTGCCCCAGACTTTAAAGTCCTGACAGGCAGGACCGGTTTGGTCAGTAATCTCCAGGACTGCAAGCACTTGCCACTTCCTGCAGTCTGGACTAGTCACCACCTGTGGCTCATCACCAGCTCCAGTCTGCACCGCTGCTGTGGCTTGAAGCCCTTGCTCCTGGTGGTGGCCAGAAGAAGCCCTGTAGACATCTCTAGCACATGCCAGGTCTTTAAGGTCGGCAACCAGTTTCCTCTGTTTGGTGGCAGCTGTGGTTGGGTGTCTGCCTAGAGTTCTGCTTCAATCTTAGCCAAAGGTTACACATACTCCTCATGAGCCCACCACTAAATTATTGCTTTAAAAAGATGTGATGTCTCCTGCCCTGTCCAGCATCCACAGGGTAGGGCTGGGCCTGAAGTCCCTGGTGCCTTCCTCCAGCTCCTGACCAGAGCTCAGATACAACGGGGAACTACCATTTGTTAGGATCCACAGATCATCCCACAAAAGACCACCACTCACATATGCAAAAGCAAAAGCACTTATTTCTTGAGAGAAGAATTCCTGTATGTAGGAGTTAGCCACACAACTAAATGACAACCCCCCAAGAAGCACTCAGATTCCTTTTATAGATAACCAGCAGGGAATTAGGTCATCCTAAACATGATTGGCCAAGGGAGCAGCAGCCGCATTAATATGATTCTGATTGGCTGGGGCTGTGAGTGCAAAATCAAGCCTAGCATGCAATCTCTCTCCCACCTGCTGAAAGACCCCCACCAAAGTCCCAGACACAGTTCCCCCAGAAACCCAAAAGAGCTGAGGGAAGAGATATCTTAAAATAAACAGAACTGAGTCAGTTCCCCCTTCCCGGAGAGGGTGAAGTCAGGTGTTCTCAAAAGAACAAAGTCAAGATGTCTAGTGGTGACAGATTAACCATGAGATGCCCCTCTCCAGAGATAACATGGCCAGACCCTGGAGATGGGTTGTAAAACTCCTGACAGGGCAAACAGATAAGCTGAAATAAGACAAAGTCCAGGTGCTGTGGATATTGCTCTGTATAAATAAAATGCTGATTGGCCAGTAGCCAGGCAGGAAGTATAGGCGGGACAAGGAGAGAGGAGAATTCTGGGAAGTAGAAGGCGAAGGGAGAGAGATATGGCCAGCCGCTGCCATGAAAAGATGTAAGGTACTGGTAAGCCACAAGCCATGTAGCAAAGTATAGATTAATAGAAATGGGTTAATTTAAGATAGAAGAAGTAGATAACAAGAAGCCTGCCAAGGCCATACAGTTTGTAAGCAATATAAGTTCCTGTGTGTTTACTTGTTTGGGTCTGAGCATCTATGGGCCTGATGGGTGAGAGAGATTTGTCCTGACTGTGGACCAGGCAGGAAAACTCTAATTACAAATGGCGCCCTATGTGTTGGCAAGAGTTTTCACCTAAAACCTGAGAAAAAAGATTCTAAAATGAAGCTAAAAACAGCTTCCTAGTTGTCTCTCAAGTTAGCAACAGCCTGCCGGTTTGAGCTACTATGGCGGGTTCCTGGCATGTGCGTCTGACCTGCAGTGTGGTGGGAATGAGGAGTCTACAAGTGGCACTTTACTCTGCTGCGTGGTAGATTTAGCCTTTGCTAGTTAAAAAATAAAAAATAAAAAGGTTTCTGGGCTATGCACTGCGTTGATAGAACTGCTTCTGATAGTTGATGGTACACATGGCTCCAGACCCAGAGCTGGCGGTAAACTGTACCACTGCCATTTTGGGAAGCTGAGGTGGGCAGAGCCAGTAGCCACAGCAGTGTTTCAATCTTACAAAGATGGATATTACACAGAGAATCTGGTTTGTCTTGTCTTTGGGATTTTTAACTGTAGAAAAAGATTTGATCATAAAAGCTGTTGAGTTAAACAAATATGTAAATTTTAAAGGTGCCTTGACTTCAAAATTCGGATATAAGGATATGTTGCTTTGGAAAAGAGTCTCTGCTTTTGTTTCCACAGAAAGCCAGAGGCTGTGGATTTGTTCCAGATTAAGATACATCAGGTTTGATCAGCCAAGACCACCTGAAAGGTCTCCGATGACACCATGGCCCACATGATCCAACATCCAGAATGGTTTCAAGGCTACTGGCTCAGAGGTTTACCCTCACAGACTACTCTATAATCCTAAAATTTTCTTTGTGTCCCCATAAGATACAGTGCCCCCTTCCAGCAGGAAATAGTAAGAAAAACTACACCCAATTTCCCAAAATTATCAAACTGGCTTTGGAGATGGAATTGGCTCACTCCTTCTCTAAACCCAGACATATTGCTAAAAGAAAAGGTTAAGAGATTTTTGTGTCCCAAATCAGAAGAGCCCTCTGGTGTGGGACAGGAAAAAACAATATTTTTATTTAAAGCAGGTTGATTATAAATGTGATCTCTTTCTAAAGAAAAGGGGATATGATATAGATATAATAGGATGAAAGGGTAGATTAAGGAACTTACTTCTAAAGAGCAACAACTTGTTTAAAATGTTTTACATTGGTATAGATTTTAGTCTATCAATACAAACTTAAAGTTAATTTTGTTATACTGTATATATATATTTCTACTCTCGTTTGAGGTATTATGTTTATGCAACTCATTTAGATTGTAATGGATAATTAAGAAATACAGATCAATAAGTCTTCTATGATAGTCAAACTTTTAGTCATGTTAAGTTTTCTAGGTATACATAGATATATTTCAGATAGACAGGTAATCTTCAAACACTTCAAAGGTCTACAGAATATGGCATTTAAAATATTTTTAAAATTTAGACTTTCTGGACAGTGAGACATGTCTGCTCCTGGCAACACTGATTTACTTCAGAGAGGAAGATGGGCATTGAAGACACTTCATATCTTATCTTCACCTTGGCAAAAAATAGCCATTTGGGCAAAAAACTGTTCTTGCCTGGACTGCTTGATCGACTGGACATGCAGGACCCATAGAAAGGTGACCACTAAACTTTGCTTGACAAAATGGTCCTTCAGGTTCCTGCTTCGCAGAGGAAACTGCCAGACATTCTACAGGACACTGAGAGAAGTGACCGAGAGACTCTAGCCCTGTGGGCTGGAAATGGTCCTTCAGGATCCTGCTTCGCAGAGGAAACTGCCAGACATTCTACAGGACACTAAGAGAAGTGACCAAGAGACTCTAGCCTTGTGGGCTGAAGACAAATGCCCCAACTTTACAAAGGAACATTAGGTGACTGTTCAGGCTGCCAGCTGTCTCTGTCTACCCTGTAAGACTCCCGAAAAATGCTTGCATCCTTCTCCCGGTTCTCAGATAATATTATATGCTTCTGAGGTCTTTGATGTGGTTGAAGACTAGATAGTTATAATTTCCTCAGTTATGATAAAAGATAAGTTAGATATAAAAGCCTCAGACTCACAAATATAAGATAGGATATCTTCCTTAATATTGTAACTGTAATTCTTGCTTAATAATTGTTTTGTTATATGTAATTTTACTATGTAAAAGTTAAAACCTTCCTTTAAAAAAAAAGAAAAAGAAAAGGGGAAGTGCTGTGGATATCAGTCTGTATAAATAAAATGCTGATTGGCCAGTAGCCAGGCAGGAAGTATAGGCAGGACAAGGAGAGAGGAGAATTCTGGGAAGTAGAAGGTGAAGGGAGAGAGATATGGCCAGCTGCTGCCATGACAAGATGTAAGGTGCTGGTAAGCCACAAGCCATGTAGCAAAGTATAGATTAATAGAAATGGGTTAATTTAAGATAGAAGAAGTAGATAACAAGAAGCCTGCCAAGGCCATACAGTTTGTAAGCAATATAAGTTCCTGTGTGTTTACTTGGTTGGGTCTGAGCGTCTATGGGCCTGATGGGTGAGAGAGATTTGTCCTGACTGTGGACCAGGCAGGAAACTCTAACTACATCCAGGCCTGGGAAAAACTGGACCAACCAAGGATGGACCTGTACTAACCCCCTCCCCCGTAAGGAATTTTGTGGTTTTTGCCTATAAAAACTAACTTCTCCAAGAAAGAGGAACTCTCCTCCCTGCCTCAGGGCATTGGGCGCGGTGGACGAGAGTTCCCTGCTAGCTTGAACTATGCATGTGCACTGTGGATTGAATAAACCTTGCTTTTGTATTCTGGACAATCTTCAGTCTCTGGTGATCTCTTTGGGGGAATCCTATTCTGGGGAGAACAACTTGGGGGCTCATCCGACATACCCCCAGAGGCCCCATAGGGACCCTCTGAGAGTCCAGAGGTTCCTTGACCTCTACCGGTAAGAGCACTCTCTGCCTTGTTTGTGTCTCTGCATTGTTACTTTCATTTTGTACCGGTCGACCGATTTGTACTTTTGCAGGCTCTCACTGGGACAGACCTGTCCAGACAGTGGTACTGGAGGGAAAGAGGGATGCCTCCTTTCCCTGTTTGGGTGAGGGACCCTCTGGTCCCGAGCCACATGAGGCCACCTCAGAGGTGACATTTTGGTTTCAGCAGCCTCCTCCGGGAAGTGATCAGAAGCCTCTCCTGAGCATTAAGCGACCCGTTAGGAGTGTTTTGGGGTATCTACCCGCACCCTAGGAGGTAGTGCCGACTTGTACCTTGTCCCGGGAAATTGTTGGTGTCTTTTTGTACCTTACTGTGGCTGTGGCTTTGCTGTTTTTACTCTTCTTTGGTTTTCAATCTTCAGCTTTCTACTCTACTATGGGGAATACCCTGTCTTCACCCCTAGACTTAACTCTTGCTCACTGGCAGGATGTTCCAGAGACTGCCAGCAACAACAGTGTGATTGTCAAGAAGTGAAAGTGGGTCACTTTTTGTTCAGCTGAATGGCCCACTTTCAACGTTGGGTGGCTGGCAGGTGGAACCTTTGATGAAACGACCATCCACCAAGTGGAGGAGATTGTTTTTTGTTCCCACTCTGGCCATCCTGACCAAGTCCCCTATATTGTTACCTGGAGGGGGGGCTGATAGACAGGGAGGGGAACCTCTTCCCTAGGTTAAACCACTTTTACCCCCACAGCAGGTTCCAGGCACTCAGGTCCTGGCCACCAAGCCCAAGAGCTCCCAGGCAGACCCGGAAATGGAGATGAAACCTGCTGCTGTGTTTCAGGGGGGATCTCCTGAGGCAGAACTGTTTCCACCTCCCTGTTCCCCACCTCCCCAGGTCCATCCCAGAGTTCCTGTGGAAGAAGTCCAGGAGCCTCAGACATCGAGAGCCAAGGAGAAGGGGCCGGCACAATCCACACGCAGCAGAAGGGGGGACCCCCCCAGCCAGACACCACAGTAACCCTTCCCCTTAGACCTGCTGGGCCCTTGGATGAGGCAGGGAACCAACCCTTTCGCTATTGGCCCTTTGCCACTAGTGACTTGTATAACTGGAAGGCCCAAAATGCACTGTCCTCTAGGGACCTCCAAGACTTAACTAACCTTTTGGAGACAGTTTTATTTACACACCAGCCTACATGGGATAATATAAGCTAACAATTGGGGGTCATCTTCACCACGGAGGAGAGAAACCGGATTCTGGAGAATGCTTGGAAGCTAGTTCCAGGACCCACGGGTGCCCCCCAACGGATCCTGCACTAGCAGCAGCTGCTTTTCCGTCCACTCACCCCTACTGGGACTATAATATGGCATGAGGTAAGGAGAGTCTCCGTGTATACCACCAGGCTCTGTTGGCAGCTCTCAAGGCTGCTGTGCGCAAGCCTATTAATACAGCAAAAAGTTATGATATAAGGCAGGGGAATGAAGAAAGCCCAGCTGCATATCTAGAGAGGTTGATGGGATGGGGGCTTTCAAGCAATACTCCCCATACAACCCAGAATCTGAGGAAGCCCAACAAGCAGTTATTCTAGCCTATGTGAAGCAGACAGTACCAGATATTAGAAAAAAGCTCCAGTCACTAGAAAGACTAAGGGAGAGGAGTCTGAGGGACTCAGTGGCAGTGGCGAAAAAGGTTTATAATAAAGAGAGACAGCACACCCAGAGAGGCCTGCCCCTAGGTCCCAGCCCTGGGCACCAGCCATTCTGGTCCAACTTGGCCCCAGGTTCTGGCCATCGGGCAGGAACCCCATCCCCACCCCTACTGGGAAAGTTCTCCTTTTCCAAGCCCCCAGGCAGACCCTGCAATCTCCATGCCCTATTGCCACACCCCTCTGCCCAAGACCCCAGCCACTTCCTGAGACTCAAAGACCAGCCCCCAGCTCCCATCCAGCCCAGAACTCCCATTTGGAGAACAGGTGAATGCCTGGGGTCATACCCAGAGAAGCCTGTCCCTAGGTTCCATCCCTGGGCACCAGCCATTCCGGGAAGACCTCCCCAACTTGGGGCCAGTTTCTGGCCATTGGGCAGGACCCCTCACCCCCACCAGGAAGGTTCCCCTTTTCCAAGACTCCAGGCAGATCCTACAATCTCCACGCCCTGTCCACACACCCATCCGCCCTAGACCCCAGCAACTTCCTGAGACTTAGAGACCATCCCCCAGCTACCATCCCACCCCAGAGCTCCCATCTGGACAAGAGGTAAGTGTCCGGGGTCAAACCCAGAGAGGCCTGCCCCTAGGTCCCATACCTGGACACCAGCCATTCCAGGGAAGACCTGCCCAACTTTACCCCAGATTCTAGCCATCAGGCAGGATCCCGCCACACACTAAGGTACCCCTTCTCCAAGATCCCCCTGGCAGACCCTCCAATCTCCATGCCCTGCCCCCATACCCATCTGCCTGAGACCCCAGCCACTGCCGGAAACTCCAGACTAGCCCCCAGCTCCCATCAGGCACAGAGCTACCATCTGGACCAGAGAGAGGCTTCCTGAATCTGTCAGCTCTATCTGGACCAGGAGCACTGATAAGACCAAGACTGAATCCACAAGGAGATGGGCAGACGTCAGAAGTACATACAACAAAATAAAGAGCAATACAGCATCACCAGAACCTAGCCCTCCTCCAACAGCTAGACATGAACATCACAAAATGGAAGAAGCAGAAGAAAACAACCTTATGAATAACATCATGAAGATACTAGAGGCTTATAAAGAAGAAATCAAAAATGAAATGGAAGACCAGACAAACAAAAAATGGGAAGAACGCTATAAAAAGCTAGCGAAATGGACAAATAAAGCAGAAGAAAACAATAAATCCCTGAGGGAAAAAAATCATGAAAAAGCAATGAAACAGATGAGGGAAACAGTCCAAGACCTGAAAAGGGAAATAGAAAAATGAAGAAGACACAAACAGAGGGAATGTTGGAAATAGAAAATCTGAGTAAATGAACAGGAACTTCAGAGGCAAGTATAACCAACAGAATGCAAGAGATGGAACAGAGGATCTCTGGCATTGAAGATACGGTAGAAAAAATAGATTCATCAGTCAAAGAAAACACTAAAGCCAACAAAGTCATGACCCAAAATGTCCAAGAAATCTGGGACACCATGAAAAGGCCAAACCTATGAATAATAGGGATAGAGGAAGGAGAAGAATACCAACTCAAAGGCACAGAAAAATATATTCAACAAGATCATAGAAGAAAACATTCCCAATTTAAAGAAGGAAATGCCTATGAAGATACAAGAAGCCTATAGAACAAAAAACAGACTAGACACCCCCCGCAAAGTCCCCTCACCACATAATAATTAAACAACTAAATGTACAGAATAAAGAAAGAATATTAAGAGCAGCAAAGGAAAAAGGTCAAGTGACTTATAAAGGCAACTCCATCAGAATAACATCCGATTTCTCTTTGGAGAGTTTGAAAGCCAGAAGGACCTGGACAGATGTGATGCAGATGCTAAGAGACCATGGATGCCAGCCTAGACTAATATACCCAGCAAAACTTTCAATCATCATAGACGGAGTGAACAAGACATTCCAAGACAAAGCCACATTTAAACAATACTTATCCACAAACCCAGCCCTACAGAAAGCACTAGAAGGAAAATCCCAACCTAAAGAAGTCAGATGAACCCTCAAAAACACAGGCAATAGATAAGACCACAGCAGTAAATCCCAAAGAAGAGAAGTACACACACACACTACCACCAAAAATAATAATAATAATAATAACAGGAATGAACAATCATTGATTGGTCATTAATATCCCTTAATATCAATGGACTTAATTCACCTATAAAAAGAAACAGACTAACAGAATGGATATGAAAACAGAACCCATCTTTCTGCTGCATACAAGAAACACACCTCAAATTCAAAGGTAAACACTACCTAAGAATGAAAGGCTGGGAAAAGACTTTCCAATTAAATGGTCTTAAGAAGCAAGTGGGTGTAGCCATCCTAATACCCAGAAAAATAGACTTCAAACTAAAATCAATCAAAAGAGATCAAGAAGGGCATTACATACTCATCACAGGAAAGATCCACCAAGATGAAATTTCAATTCTGAGCATTTATGCCCCAAACACAAAGGCACCCACATATGTAAAAGAAACATTACTAAAGCTTAAATCACATATAAAATCCCATACATTAATAGCGGGAGACTTCAACACCACACTTTCACCACTGGACAGATCTCTCAAATCAAAATTTAACAGAGAAATAAAAGACTTAACTGATGTTATGACTCAAATGAACTTAATCAATATCTACAGAACATTTCATCCTAAAAAAAAAAAAAAGAATATACCTTCTTCTCAGCACCCCATGGAACCTTCTCTGAAATCGAACACATACTTGGCCACAAAGCAAATCTCAACAGATACAAAACAATTGGAATAACCTCCTGTGTTCTATCAGACCACTATGGTTTAAAGTAAGATTTCAACAACAACAAAACCTACAATCTCATGGAAACTGAATGATGTTCAACTGAATCACGAATGGGTTAAGGAAGAAATAAAGAAATTAGACTTCCTAGAGATCAACAAAAATGAATACACCACATACACAAACATATGGGACACTATGAAAGCAGTGCTAAAAGGGAAATTCATACCACTAAATGCCCACATAAAGAAGTTGGAGAAATCTCACACTAGTGACTTAACAGCACATCTGAAAGCTCTAGAACAAGAAGAAGCAAAGTCTCCCAGGAAGAATAGATGCCTGGAAATTATCAAATTGAGAGTTAAAATCAATAAAATAGAAACAAAGAGAACAATGCAAAAAAAAAAATAAACAGAGTTGATTCTTTGAGAAAATCAACAGGTTAGACAAGCCCTTATCCAAACTAACCAAAAGACAGAGAGAGAGCATCCAAATTAATAAAATCAGAAATGAAAAGGGGGACATAACAACAGACAATGAGGAAATCCAGAGAATCATCAGGTCATATTTTAAAAACCTCTACTCCACCAAACTGGAAAATCTAAAAGAAATGGATAATGTTCTGGATAGGTACCACATACCTAAGTTAAATCAAGACCAGATAAACCATTTAAATAGTCCAATAACCCCTGAGGAAATAGAATCGGTCATTAAAAGTCTCCCAACCAAAAAAGCCCAGGACCAGATGGTTTCACTGCAGAATTCTACCAGATCTTCAAAGAAGACTTAATACCAATACTCTTTAAATTGTTCCACACAATAGAAGCAGAAGGAATATTACCAAACTCCTTCTATGAGACTACAATTACCCTGATTCCTAAACCAAACAAAGATGCAACGAAGAAAGAGAACTACAGACCGATATCCCTCATGAACATTGATGCAAAAATACTCAATAAAATACTGGCAAACAGACTCCAAGAACACATCAAAACAATTATCCACCATGATCAAGTAGGCTTCATCCCAGGGATGCAAGGGTGGTTCAACATATGAATGTCCATCAATATAATACACCATATAAACAAACTCAAAGAAAATACCACATGATCATCTCACTAGATGAAGAAAAGGCATTTGAAAAAAATCTAACACCCCTTCATGATAAAGGTCTTGGAGCAATCAGGAATACAGGGAACATATTTAAACATAATAAAGGTAATGTACAGCAAGCCAACAGTCAACATCAAAGTAAATGGAGAGAAACTCAAAGTGATTCCACTAAAATCAGAAACAAGGCAAGGCTGTCCCCTCTCCCCATACTCATTGAATATAGTACTTGAAGTTCTAGCCAGAGCAATAAGACAACATGACAACATAAGGAGATTAAGGGAATACAAATTGGAAAAATAGAAGTCAAGCTTTCCCTATTTGCAGATGACATGATAGTATACATGAGTGACCCCAAAAATTCATCTAAGGAACTGATATAGCTTATAAACACCTTCAGCAGGATACAAGATCAACTGAAAAAATCAGTAGCCCTCCTATACACAATTGACAAACAGGCTGAGAAGAATATCAGAGATACATCACCCTTTACAATAGCCACAAATGATATAAAATACCTTGGGGTAACTCTAACTAAGCAAGTGAAGGACCTATATGACAAGAACTTTAAGTCCCTGAAAAAAGAAATTGAAGAAGATGTCAGAAAAATGGAAAGATCTCCCATGCTCATGGATAGGCAGGATTAACATAGTAAAAATGGCAATCTTACCAAAAGCAATCTACAGATTCAATGCAATCCCCATCAAAATCCCAACACAATTCTTCACAGACCTGGAAAGAATAATACTCAACTTCATAAGGAAAAACAAAAACCCCAGGATAGCCAAAAGAATCCTGTACAGTAAAACAACCTCTGGAGGCATCACCATCCCTGACCTCAAGCTCTACTATAGAGCTACAGTAATAAAAACAGCTTGGTACTGGCATAAAAACTGACATGTGGACCAATGGAATCAAATTGAAGACCCTGACATTAATCCACACACCTATGAACATATAATTTTTGACAAAGAAGCCAAAACTGTACAATGAAAAAAAGAAAGTGTCTTCAACAAATGGTGCTGGCATAACTGGATGTCAATGTGTAGAAGGCTGCAAATAGATCCATATCTGTCACTGTGCACAAAACTTAAGTCCAAGTGGATCAAAGACCTCAACATAAATCCAGTTACTTTGAACCTGATAGAAGAGAAAGTAAGAAGTAGTCTTGAACGCATTGGCACCGGAGATCACTTCCTAAATATAACACCAGTAGCACAGCTACTGAGAGAATCAATCAATCAATCAATGAGAAGCTTTTGTAGAGCAAAGGACATGGTCAACAAGACAAAGCAACAGCATACACAATGGGAAAAGGTCTTCCCCAATCCCACATCTGACAGAGGGCTGATATCAAGAATATCTAAAGAACTCAAGAAATTAGACATCAAAATGCCCAACAGCCCAATTAAGAAATGGGCTATAGAGCTAAACAGAGAATTCTTAACAGAGGAATCTCAGATGGCTGAAAGACATTTAGAGAATTGCTCAACATCCCTAATCATCAGGAAAATGCAAATCAAATGACTCTGAGATACCACCTTATACCCGTCAGAATGGCTAAGATCAAAAACACTGAAGACAGCTTATGCTGGAGAGGATGTGGAGCAAGAGGAACTCTCCTCCACTGCTGTTGGGAATGTAAGCTTGTACAGCCACTTTGGAAATCAATACGGCGCTTCCTTAGAAAACTGGGAATCCATCTCCCCCAAGACCCAGCTATACCACTCTTGGGCATATACCCAAGAAATGCTCAACCATACCACCAGGGCACTTGCTCAGCTCTGTTCATATCAGCATTTTTTTGTAATAGCCAGAACCTGGAAACAACCTAGATGCCCTTCAACTGAAGAGTGGATAAAGAAAATGTGGTAACTTTAAGAGTGGAGGGGAAACCTGTCCACTTCATGGTGGACACAGGAGTGGAAAGTTCAGTCCTTCTGACACCCGGGGGACCCTTGTCAAGAAACAAACCTGGGTACAGGGGGCAACAGGCACTAAACCCTACTAATGGACTACCCGAAGAACAGTGGACTTGGGAGTGGGACGGGTAACCCACTCATTCCTAGTCATTCCCGAGTGCCCATAGCCCCTGCTGGGGCATGTTCTGCTTGCTAAAATGAAGGCGCAGATCCATTTCAATGATAAGGGTGCTCAGGTCAAACACCCTGATGAGAAGGCTATTGCCTGAAGAATACCACCTCCATGAACCAAGGCGGCCCTCCATCAGATAGATGTGCAGACATGCAGGTCTGGCTTCAACAATTCCCCACTGCATGGGCCGAGACAGGGGGAATGAGGCTGGCCAAACATAGGCCCCCAGTTTGTGTGGAGCTTAAGACCAATGTGGACTCAGTGAGAGTCTGCCAATACCCCATGACCCTGGAAGCCAAAAAGGGAATCACCCCCCATGTGAGACGACCCCTGCAAGAGGGAGTCTTGTGGCCCATTCAGTCTGCATGGAACACACCCTCCTATTGGTTAAGAAGCCACGGGTGAATGACCACCGCCCTGACCAAGACCTTCGAGAAGTCAACAGAACAGTTAATGGACATTTACCCCACTGTGCCCAACCCTTATACTCTGCTAAGTATGCTCCCTCCAGATAAAGAATGGTATACTGTTCTATGTAGTGGGTAGCCATCCCAGCATTGGCCTGGAAGTTCCAACCCCCATTGAGGCTTCAGTAATGATCACGCCCTCAAGGCGGGGCAGAGGAGGGAGCAGAAGACCGAGGAGCAGGAGGAGGTGGCTCTCTTGGTTCCGGGACACGGGACGCAGGAAGAGACCGAGCAGAGTTCTCCAGAGAACACTGCCGGATTGCCCTATACCTTTGCCAGACCCTGCAACCTACCCCTTCATTTGTAAGTTACCCCACAAAATAAACCTCCCTTTTAACTACGTGGAGTGGCCTTAATAATTTCACCAATATCTGGCGCTCACGTGGGGCAAATTCCAAAGGCCCAGGCGGCTCCCTCCCTCAGCCTCCTCCCGGCTGGCGGCTGGCAGGCACCTAAACCCGCCTGCAAAGTTCCATTTAACCAGGGGACGCCTACAGGGTCCCATTCCCGAAAAAGGGAACAGCAAGTCCGGTCTCAGTTCCCTGGCTTAGCCCCCAGACCAGCGAAAACCGCTGTGAGCGAGGCATTCCCACTCCTCCCTGAGTGCTGGCTCCCCGCCACCTATGGCTCCTGCCTTCAGCTGCCGCCAGCCAAGGTCGCTAGCAGGCCTTGCTTTGGAGCTATACCAATGCCTCCTGCTGGCTGAAAAGTGCTACTGCACCACCCAAAACCACGGAAAGGTAAGCTTCTTTCAAGTAAAAGTACTTGATAATTTTACACCTTAAAACTGACTAACAAATCTTGAGTAATTCTTGTAATATGGCAGACAACATTACCTCACAAGAATTTAAAAACCTTTTTGCCTGTATGATGAATGACATTTTCCTGGAAATATACGACCTCCCTAAGACATATCTGGCCTGTACCATTTTGGCATTCATTGTAATAATTCACACAGTGTTCAAACACTGGTTTAATAGTAAGAACAAAGATGAGTCATTATTGGGACTGATACAAGTTTTAAAAGATAGCAATGAAGACTTACATAAAAAGATTCTCTCTCTGGAATCTGCTAACCAGGAATTACAGGTTTTAAAAGATAACAATGAGGACTTACATAAAAAGATTCTCTCTCTGGAATCTGCTAACCAGAATTTACAAAACAAGCTTGTACCCAAAATTGCTTTTATTGATAATAAATATGAGTATTTAATGGATACAACACTAACTCTCCAGAGTGAAGTTGTAGCTACTCAGACACTATATAAGGAAGAAAAATTATCATTACTTGATAAGATAAGGTCCATGGAATCATGTGTTTCAAAAGAACATAAAAACTTCCATGATTCCATGAAAAATCTGGAATCCCTTACAAGAGAGGAGGTTTACTCCCTAAAACAGACCCTAGGAGCTCGTTTACAAGCCCTGGAGGAAAGTCTCAATAAACATGACAAGGGACCTAATAAGCAGAAGGGCAAGACCATACAGGTTGTAACATCTCCAAATGGCTCTCATACAATGGCTTATCCTGTTATCATCCATGAGAAGCCAACAGATGACACACACCCCGAGCCATATACGACATATACATTACAACCAATTTCAACAAGGGACTTTAAAAATATAAAGGAAGCAATAGTTACATATGGGATACACTCCATATATGTAAAACAGATGTTAAATTCGTGGTCTACCTCACATAGAATCATTCCAGATGACTGGCATCAGTTAATTTCAGCTGTTCTAGAATATAGCCAGCAGTTACAGTGGAAAAGCTGGTTGAGAGAAGAGGCAAGAAATTTAGAACAACAAGGTAAACTCAGAGGTTTTGAGATCTCCCAAGATCAAATACTTGGTGAGGGATGTTTCGCTGACAGGAATGTACAAGCCATTTATGATGAGCATACAATATCCCTATGCCGTACAGCAGCTCTAAATGCTTGGGAAAAAATTCCAGAACCTGGAAAAGCAACTGAGGTATACACAAAGATATTTCAGGGACCACATGAACCCTTCACTGGTTTTTTACAAAGGCTGAACACAGCTATAACAAAAGCTGTATCAGATAAAGAATTAAGAAAAGTATTAACTGAGTCCTTGGCATTTGACAATGCTAATGCAGAATGCAAAAGAATACTTACACCATTAAAGATCAGATCAGCTCCTTTGGAAGAATGGATTCAGTATACTAATGGTGTTGAATCTTTTAACTACAGTAATGAGGCTTGGATAGGAGAGACAAATCCCAGAGGTGAAAGAAGGCCCCGTGGTACCAAATGTTTTAAATGTGGTACACCAGGTCATATAAGTAAAAACTGTACATGGGGTAATCCTAGAAGTAATACTCCTTCTAGGAATAGCCTAAACAGGAGACCCCAACCACCTCCTGGATTATGTAGAAGATGTGGTAAAGGCCGACATTGGACCAGTGAGTGCAGATCAAAAATAGATATACGAGGCAACCCTTTACTGGCGGGAAACGCCTCAGGGGGCCTCTTGCAGGCCCCCAAATCAAATGTGGTAAGAACATTCCCGGCCACTGTGGAAGACATTCCTCTCCAGGACAACTGAATAAACCAATGCCTATTGTAAAAACCAATACTGCAATGGATGATAAAACAGCTCTGATATATGAATCACAGTTTACAAAGAACACAATAAAACAAATATTTTGGCAAACTTCCATAAATGAACAAAGACCAAAGCTTAGAATTCGAATTAATGGCTTGGTTCTGGAGGGCCTGGTAGACACAGGTGCAGATGTGACTATAATTACACCAAAATCATGGCATCCAAATTGGCCTCTTCAAGAGGTAGATGTCCAACTTTTAGGAATTGGCACCCTATCTCAGATAAAACAGAGTTCGAGATGGGTTGAATGCATAGGGCCAGAAGGACAGAGAGGAAGGCTGAAGCCATATGTAGCGAACGTAGCAGTAAATCTATGGGGCCGAGATCTGTTACAACAGTGGAATACCCAGATTAAAATTCCTACACTCTCAGAAAAGGAATACAGGCCAATGCATGTTTCTAGGAATAATATCATAACATGCTATAAAAACCAGTCACCAACCATTCAGGCTGTACACAAACAGAGCACAACTGCTGTTGAACTCTCAAAAGTACCAACTGCCTTACCTTTAAAATGGCTAACTAATAAACCTGTCTGGGTTGGACAGTGGCCTTTGACAAAAGAGAAGCTACAAGCTTTAGAACAGCTGGTTCAAGAGCAGTTAAATGCTCAACACATTGAAGAATCTACCAGCCCTTGGAATTCTCCTGTATTTGTTATTAAAAAAAAGTCTGGTAATTGGAGAATGCTGACAGATCTGAGAGCTATTAATAAAGTAATTCAGCCAATGGGCCCCCTACAGACTGGGATGCCCTTGCCCTTTCTGCTACCCAAAGAATGGCCTATAATAGTTATTGACTTAAAAGACTGTTTCTTTACCATACCATTACAAGAAAATGATAGAGAAAAATTTGCCTTCACAGTTCCTAATTATAACAATTCTCAGCCAGTCAAGAGATATCAATGAAAGGTCCTCCCACAAGGAATGTTAAACAGACAGACCTACCTTATGCCAATACTTTGTGCAAAAACCATTGGAGATAATTCGTATAAAGTTTCCACAATCCATAATTAATCACTATATGGATGATATCCTATTAGCTGATCCAAAGTTAGACACATTAGAAAGCATGTTTAAAGAGGTAAAAAAAAGTTTTGCCCCGCTGGGGACTGCAAATTGCTCCTAAAAAAATACAAAGAGGAGATTCTATTAATTACTTAGGATATAAGATAGAGTTACAAAAAATTAAACCCCAAAAGGTACAACTGAGGAGAGATCGATTAAAGACTTTTAATGATTTTCAAAAGTTGTTAGGAAGCATTTCCAACTTATTGGGTATCATGGGAATACCCAAAGATGGACTACAAAATTTGGCTAATACTCTAGAAGGGGACAAAGAATTAAATAGTCCAAGAGAATTATCAGCCGAAGCTGAGAAGGAATTGGCTCTAGTAGAAAAGACAATTCGAGAAACATATGTGGATCGTGTGGATCCAGAACTTAAATGTATTCTTGTCATATTCCCTTCCAGACATTCCCCCACAGGTATTTTGATGCAGAGGGAAGATATTATATTGGAATGGATATTCCTACCACATAAACCAAGTAAGAAATTAAAGACTTATATAGAAAAGATCTCTGATTTGATTCAAAAAGGTAAATTAAGACTTCGTCAGTTGACAGAAATGGACCCAGCAGAAATTGTAGTACCTTTAACTAATGAGAAAATTTCATCACTATGGAAAGATAATGAATACTGGCAGAGAGCCTGCAGTAACTTTTTGAGAGAGATTAACAAACATTATCCCAAAAGCAAGAGGATAGAATTCATAAAGAAGACTGAATGGGTCCTTCCTCACATTGTACGACATAAGCCAATTTCTGGAGTCCTCACATTCTATACTGATGCAAATAAATCAGGGAAAGCAGGATACAAATCAGGAGACTTAAGTAAAATGGTAAAAAGTCCATACAGCTCTGTACAAAAGGTAGAACTGTATGCCATTCTTATGGTACTGATGGACTTCACAGAACCCCTCAATATAGTCACTGACTCTCAATATGCAGAGAGAGTTGTTTTACACATTGAAACTGCTGAATTTATTCCTGATAATACAGAATTAACTTCATTATTCATACAACTACAGGAAATCATCAGAAAAAGGGAACATCCTATATATATAACACATATCAGATCCCATACAGGTCTGCCAGGACCTCTAGCACAAGGTAATGATGAGATTGATCAGTTACTAATAGGTAATGTGCTAGAAGCCTCAGAATTTCATAAGAAACACCATGTAAATAGCAAAGGTTTAAAAAAGGATTTCTCCATTACTTGGCAACAAGCTAAGGATATTGTGAAAAAAATGTCCTACTTGTTCATTCTATAACCAAACTCCATTACCTGCAGAGAGCAATCCAAAAGGTATACAAAGAAATAAAATTTGGCAGATGGATGTGTTTCATTTTACAGAATTTGGAAGATTAAAGTATGTACACCATACCATTGACACCTATTCAGGATTTCAGTGGGCAACTCCTATGAGTTCTGAAAAGGCTGATTCTGTGATTACACACCTATTAGAAGTTATGGCCATCATGGGAATACCTGTACAAATCAAGACAGATAATGCCCCAGCATATGTCTCCAATAAAATGAGACAGTTCTTTGCTTATTACAATATAAAGCATGTTACAGGTATACCACACAATCCCACAGGCCAAGCAGTCATAGAAAGATCCAATCCAACTTTAAAGGATATGCTAAATAAATAGCAACAGGTAACAATGACTCCTAGAAATAGAGTGCATAGTGCTTTATTAACCTTGAATTTTCTCAATGCTGATGAGAAAGGAACAACAGCTGCGGAGAGACATTGGACGACAAACAAAACTCCTGAGCTAAACCAACCGGTTTATTTCAAAGATGTGTTGACCTCAGAATGGAAACCTGGATATGTCCTACGTTGGGGAAGGGGTTTTGCTTTTGTTTCCACAGGAGAAGAAAAGCTATGGATACCAACAAAATTAATAAAAATTCGATTAGAACAGGAGAAACCCCTTGATGAGGAGAAATAAAAGATCATCCACCAGTTCTAGATTTAAAAGATGCTTTCTTTAGTCTCCCACTAGCACCGAGCAGCCAAGGTTACTTCACCTTTGAATGGCACAACCCAGACATTCAAAAAATCGGGCAACAGACTTGGACAAGACTGCCACAAGGATTCAAGAACTTGCCCAACATCTTTGATGAAGTCTCCATGAGCATCTGAGTGAGTACCGCTTCCAGCACTCCAGGACTCTCTTCTACAGTATGTAAATGACATACTAATAGCCACCAGGACAAAGGAGGAGTACCATAAAGAAACAGGTAACTTACCTGGGATATGTGTTAAAAGAGGGGAAAAAGATGGCTGTCTGAGGTGGGGAAAAAAGACAGTATTAAAAATTCCCAGGACACGCAGGACAGTAAGATAAGTCAGGGAGTTCCTAGGCTCTGCGGGATTCTGCAGGCTTTGGATCCCAGGATATACTGAAATTGCCCTCCCTCTTTACAAGGCTACAAAAGAACAGACCCTAACTTGGGACTCTCAGAAACAAGCTGCCTTTGACACCATTAAGCAGAAATTACTAGAGGCCCTGGCCCTGGGACTCTCTGACATCAGCAAGCCCTTCCTCCTCTATGTGGATGAGAACAAGGGGGTGGCAAAAGGAGTGTTGACCCAGAACATTGGACTGTGGAGGAGGCCGGTGGCCTACTCATCCAAGAAACTGGACTCTGTGGCAGCCAGATGGCCCCAATGCTTACACATCATTGCTGCCATGGCCTTGTTAGTTAAAGATGCAGACAAACTCACTTTGGGGCAAAGCTTCATGATGGCAACTCCACATGCCCTGGAGTCGGTTCTCAAACAGCCTCCTGACAGATGGATGTGTAATGCCAGAGTGACTCATGACCAAGCTTTACTCCTAAACCCAGGTAGAATAACATTCTAGGTGCCCACTGCCCTTAACCAGGCCACTAT
Source organism: Onychomys torridus (assembly GCF_903995425.1). Lineage (NCBI taxonomy): Eukaryota > Metazoa > Chordata > Mammalia > Rodentia > Cricetidae > Onychomys > Onychomys torridus. Next base: position 21,349,941 of record NC_050451.1, read on the forward strand.
GCTACCTGATCCAGACCTAGAGACCCCTCTCCATGACTGCAACAAGATCCTCTCCTAAGTGCATTACATTCCACCCGACTTCCGTGATACACCACTGACAGACGCTGAAGAAACCTGGTTCACAGACAGGAGCTGCTTTGTACGGGATGGATGCAGGTATGTAGGGGTTGCGGTCACCACCATCCAGGAGGTGGTCTGGGCAGAAGCCCTTCTGGCTGGCACCTCAGCCCAGCGGGCCGAACTGATAGCATTAACAAAAGAATTATGCCTGGGCAAAGGCACAAGACTGTATAGTACAGTATGTCTGTACTATACAGACAGTAGGTATGCTTTTGCTACCTTACACATCCACAGGGCAATATATATGGAAAGGGGACTACTGACTGCTGAGGGAAAGACTGTCAAAAATAAACAAGAGATATTAGAATTGCTACAGGCACTCTGGCTCCCAAAGAAGCCAGCAGTGATGCACTGTCCAGGACATCAGAAGGGGACAGAGGCAGTTTCAAAAGGAAACAATCTGGCAGATAAAAAGGCAAGGGAGGCATCTATGCTTACAAGCACTGTAGACCTGCCCGTCCTGACTGACCCAGGCCCTCGCAGCCTACCCTTGCTGCCAAAATATGACTGACACAAAGAGGCCTGGGCTAGTCAACTGAAAGGAGCATACAAGGAGGATGGCTGGTGGCAACTACCTTCAGGAAAAAGTCTACTCCCAAGACTGCTAGGAAAGCATGTACTCAAAAGAATCCATCAGGCCTCCTACTTGGGGATTTGAAAACTGAGAGAATTGATCTCTGGGTCCCCACTGAAGATTAGACAGGCCAGCCACCTGATGGACAAATTTGTGATGGAGTGCAGAGCTTGCCAACTGGTAAACGTCTACAAGGCAAAAGGAGAAAAGGGTACCTGCATGAGAGGGACCTGCCCTGGTACGTACTGGGAAATAGACTTCACAGAGATCAAACCAGGTAAACATGGATATAAATACCTACTGGTTCTTGTAGATGCCCTTTCAGGTTGGACTGAAGCTTATTCCACCAAACATGAGACAGCCCATGTGATGGCCAAGAAGATATTGGAGGAGATCCTCCTCAGGTTTGGCTTCCCACACATGATCGGGTCAGACAACTGCTCAGCCTTCATTTCACAGGTATGTCAGGGAATAGCCACTGCACTGGGCACTGAGTGGAAACTACATTGTGCTTATACTGTGCCCAGAGTTCTGGCCAGATCGAAAGAATGAACCAGACCCTAAAAGAGACCCTAACCAAATTAACCCTAGAGAATGGTGGTGACTGGGTGACTCTCCTCCCCTTTCCCTCTGTGTAAGGAACTCCCCTTATCAGCTGGAGATGACACCCTTTGAAATAATGTATGGTCTACCTCCACCTCTTGTGCCTAGCCTCCAGACTGAATTGACTCTGCCACCAGAAGAAGTAGACCTTCTTGAGAGTCTGAAAGCTCTGTCCCGAGTGCAGGAAGACATTTGGCCTCTACTACAGGCCCTGTACTCACCATCCTCTCCCACTGAGCCTCACAGTTTTGAGCCAGGAGATTGGGTCCTGATCGGGGGCATCAGCACAGATCCCTGGAGCCACAGTGGAAAGGACCCTACCTCATCATCTTGACCACCCCAACGGTCCTTAAAGTGGATGGCATCTCCACTTGGATTCACCCACACCTGACCCGTGATGCCTGTGGCTGAGGAACATCCAGATGAAACCTGGGGAGTGTCCAAACATCCTACTTACCCCTTGAAACTCAAGCTCCTATGCCATAATCCCAATCCTGTTACTATGTCTGGTGGGACCCTCAGGCAGTAAGCAGGACCATGCTCAATCCTCACCAACCCCAGAAGGTGACATGGGCAGTGGTCAATGCCGGTAATAGGGAAGTCCTTAATAGCACCACCCACAAGACAGTTCCTGGAGTATGGTGGCTGGAGCTTTACTTCCACCTCTGTGACTTGGCCTGAGGCTCTTGGGATGTAGGAGATTGGACACCAGCCCATGAAGGACGACCAGAATGCAATGGAACCAAGGGATGTACTCTCCCTTTGACTGGCAACCCCAAAAGCCTGGGGTGTCCTCATGTACTGAAGAGAACTGTGTTATGAGACACCCCTTTTTATGTATGCCCTGGAAACAACAGAACTGCAAAGGAGGTAACTCAGTGTTGGGGATGTGAGCAAACGGGGACGGGACACTGGGTAATACAAATGGGTAACCTCAGAGTTCAGCAGGTCGCTCAGACTCGTCTCGCATCCAACTCCCTGTATGGCCAGTGTTCCAAATACACATGCAACCCAATCCGGGTGACCAATTACAGAGGCAGGAAAACAGGCCTTCAATTAGAATATGGGAGGCATGTGGGGCCTCCAGTTATATCAACAGGGACGAGACCAGGGGTTGCTTTTCTCATTAAGAAGGAATGTCCAGCCTTCCCAGGAGCCCCAAGTTGTTGGGCCTATGCAATCTGTTCCCCAAACTAGAATCACAGTACCCCCAATGCAACTGATCCCAGAAGAGTGGGCCACTTATTCCATTACTCATAAGGATAGGGCATCCCCCCAGCTTACCAATTGCCTGAGAATGAAGGGCTCACCCTGTTGGCAATACATATGGCATTTCTAGCCCTAAATCACTCCCGACCAGACTTAACCACCTCCTGTTGGATGTGCTTACACAGATGCCCCCTCCCTTCCTTGAAGCTGTAGGGGTAAAAAGAGCATTTCAACATGGAAGACAGCCCCTCAAGATGCAAGTGGGATGACCTGTGTCACCTCTGAAAATTATCAGGACAAATATTGGTCCAGACATTCTGGCTTTGTTCTTTTGAGAACACCTGACTTCATCTTCTCCAGGAAGGGGAAACTGACTCAGTTCTGTTTATTATAAGATATCTCTTCCCTCAGCTCTTTTGGGTTTTTTGGGGAACTGTGTCTGGGACTTTGGTGGGGGTCTTTCATGGGCTCCTAACTTGTTCTAATTCAAGAGATTCCCATGTCCTCATTTTGGGGTCTGCATATGGCTCTGACCTACAGATGCAGGTGTGTACTGGCTCTGTCATAAGACCAGACTATCTCCTTGTGTGGCTACTGAGCTTTTGTTTTTATAGAATGATTCTTGTGCCCTGATGTTGATACTTCCTCATGTGCTATATCATAGCAATGAGGAGGTAGTGGCCCTACTAGCCCCGTGATCAAAGAGAGAACCCATGACAGCCCTAGCAGTAACTACCCTCCTCAGCTTAGGAGCCACCAGAGCTGGATTAGGAGCTGCCTCCATGGTTTTAAAGCAAAATAAGTTTCAAGAATTAAGACATCTAGTAGATGTAAACCTTGATAAGCTAGAAACTTCTGTTAGGTTTCTCCAAAAGTCTCTTGACTCACTAGCACAATTTGCCCTACAGAATCGAAGAGGACTGGAGTTGTTATTTTTACAACAGGGGGGATTGTGCAAGGCCTTAGGAGAAGAATGCTGTTTCTATATAGATCACTCAGGAGTGGTTACTAGATGAGATCCATAAAGGGATAAAAGATAGACAAGAAGATCAACAGAGTTCCTGGTATCAGGGGTTATTCAATTGGTCCCCCTGGTTAACTACCTTAATTTCTAGTCTAATAGGGTCTGCCATGATTATTATTATCTTACTCATCTTTGGGCCCTGTATCCTTAACAGACTAGTACAATTTATGAAACAGAGGATAGGCACCATACAACTCATGGTACAATAGGGTTATGCTCAAGTCAGGACCACCGCATATGAGTCATATGCAGACCCCAAAATGAGTACATGGGAATCTCTTGAATTAGAACAAGTTAGGAGTCCATGAAAGACCCCCACCAAAGTCCCAGACACAGTTCCCCCCAAAACCCAAAAGAGCTGAGGGAAGAGATATCTTATAAAAAACAGAACTGAGTCAGTTTCCCCTTCCTGGAGAAGAAGAAGTCAGGTATTCTCAAAAGAACAAAGCCAGAATGTCTGGTGGTGACAGATTAACCATGAGATGCCCCTCTCTGGAGATCATGGCCAGACCCCAGAGATGGGTTGTAAAACTCCTGACAGGGCAAACAGATAAGCTGAAATAAGACAAAGTCCAGGCCCAGAAAAACTTGACCAATCAAGGATGGACCTGTACTAACTCCCTCCCCCTAAGGAATTTTGTGGTTTTTGCCTATAAAAACTAACTTCCCCCCAAAAGAGGAACTCTCCTCCCTGCCTCACAGTGTTGGGCATGGTGGATGAGAGTTCCCTGCTAGCTTGAACTATGCATGTGCACTGTGGATCGAATAAACCTTACTTTTGCATTCTGGACAATCTTCAGTCTCCGGTGATCTCTTTGGGGGTCCTATTCTGGGCAGAACACCTGCCTTATCAGAAACTGAAAGTGAAACAGGTCTTGAAACCTAAACAGAAACTGAAACTAAGACCTAGTAGAGGCTGGGGTCAGGAGAAGCCCACCATAGTGCTCCCGTGGCCTCTCATTGCCCCCTTGAGTAATGGTTCATCTCAATTCCTAGAGATGTCTCTGTGTCAGAGTACTGACCTAGTGGTTTGTACTGCTGTCTCAGGACCAGCAGCTGCACTGTGGAGATGTGGTTTTTGTCAAACTTTACCAGAACATTGATTATACAAGGGCCATCATCAGAAGAACTAAGGGACTGACCAAGACAGATACTAAAGTCCTTAGCCAAGGTGACCAGTTGAAGAGTGACTCACACCACCACTTATTTTGTTGATTTTCTAGTCACAGACTCCACCCCTCTCTGCTGCTCTCTCTCCCTCCCCCACCTCTCCCTTCTCCTCATGTGTCTTTCCAACAGGCCTGCCATGCTCTCTTCTGTCCCCTTCCTGCTCCTAATAAAGCTCTGATACTGGGTTTTGTTGTGCCTTGTAACCTTTCCTCACAGAGTAAAAGCACTGCATTTAAAACCAACAGCAGCATCTATAGCCACATTTAGGGTTTAGGGTTTAGATTGAGGGTTCACATGCCCATTTGCTCTGCTAAAGGGGACCTTCCACCGGGTGTGAGCTGTGGAGACACAACTCCATGAGGCACAGAAACAGGCACTTGTTCTCCCACAAGTGTTTCCGGGCCTTAGTTCTACCATGTCCAAGGCAAACATAGAAATGGAGATAATGTTTTGAATAAAGGGGTCAGTACAGATGCACCCATGTGACACCTCATTTGCCATTTCAGTGAAAAGAGTCCCCAAGTCAAAGTACATATCAGGAAACCAGGTCCCAAATGGGGCAGAGTGGGAGGTCTGTATTGATGACCTTCCAAGCAAGGTTAAAGGGCTGATAGGAGTTGATGCTCTGTGGTAGCCTGGTTAGAAAACCCTAGCAGAAATGAACCTAGAAAACCACTTAGATGGTTTGATGATTTTTCTGGATTCTTAATATGAGAGGGTCCTGTGGGTGGGTAACAGTTCCTCCACAGTCCAGGGGCCGAGTGTGGATCTACAGGCTTCATGTGAGAGTGGTGTACCCAGGCAGGGACCCCGTCTACTTTGACAGCCCTGGCTATTGTCAGGATGGTGGTGTAGGGTCCCTTCCAGCCAGGCTCCAGGGTCTCCTTTTGGTGTCCTTTGATGCCTGCCAAGTCCCCCAGCTGGAACCCATGAGGAGCAGGCAGAGGTGCCTTCTCATCAACAGCACATATTTGGGGCCAAAGCTGTGTCTGCTCTTGGAACAAGACTTGTAGGGAGGAAAGAAATCTTTGGTCATCAAATTCGACTAACAATTCTGCCTTAAGGTTGTAAAATAAGGGTGGGGGTCTGGTTCACATTATCTCAAACAAGGTTAAATTCAGGATATAAGGAGAATTGCAAACCTGAAAAAGAGTGACAGGAAGACTCAGTCAGAGCCAGTCTTAAGGGTTAATTTAGTTAAGGTCTCCTTTAGGGTCCAATTTATTCTTTCTACATACCCTGAACCCTGGGAGTGGTAGACACAATGAAGCTCCCAATTTGCCCCCATGACCTTAACTAGTTTTTGTATTACCTGAAAGACAAAGACAGGTCCATTGTCTGAGCCTAATAAGGCAGAAAATCTGTACCTGGGGATGATACCTTCTAGAATTTTCTTGGCCTCAACAGTGGCTATCTCAATCTTGGTAGGGTAAGCGTCAGTCTATCCTGAAAAGTTATCAATATAAAGATCAATAGGTACCTGTAGCTATAGAGACCAGGTTTTACCTCAGTGAAATCAATTTTCCAAATGGCTCCAGGCCACATTCCTCCTTCTCTGCTCCTATTGATGCTCCCATGCCTAATTTGGCATTCACCAGATGGCATGTTGGGCAGTGGACTACAGCTTCCTACTTTTTGTATCAGGTCAAACACATTGAGGTGTGCTCTTCTTCGTAGGTCATACATTTTCCTCTCCTTCAAATGGGTACTCTGATGTATCTGTCAGACTAATTGGCTGTCAAAGTCTGAAGGGAGGATAATCCACCCATCAGGAGTCCTATACTATCCATCCTTTTTGTAGGCATTGGTGCAAGTTCAAATCCTCTGAAGTTCCTTCTTGGTATAGGGGGAGGTTTCAGGCAAGGTTGGGACTGCTAGTTTAGGCAGGTTGACTATCAGGGTGGCTACCATGTGGAGGGCTGCTTCCTGAATGGCTGCATCTGCCCTCTGGTTTCCCATAGAAACAAGGTCCTCTCCTTTCTGATGTCCCTAGCAGTGCATGACAGCCATTTTAGGGGCAGCCATAAGGGTTGCAGGAGATTCAGGATCTCCTGCTTGTCCTTGATAGTCCTTCTTTCTGCTATCAGGAGGCCCCTTTCCTTGTTGATGGCACCATGGACATGCACGGTGGCAAAGGCATATCGACTGTCTGTATATATGTTGAGTCTCTTCCCTTGCCCCATCAGTAAGGCCTTGGTTAGGGCTATTAGTTCAGCCATTTGGACTGAGGTACCTGGGAGCATGGCTTCTGCCCAGACAATTGCCTCCTGGTGCCATCCTTGATGAAGCTACTGCCATCCGTGTATCAGGTAACATTGGCCTCCTTTAAAGGTGAGTCACCAAGGTCCAGCCTTGTTGCCTGTAAGTGGCTCAAGATTTCCTTACAGTCATGTAGAGGTCCATCCAGGTCTGAGTCTGGGAACCGGGTGGATGGGTTGAGAGCACTACTGGAGGTAAATTGGACTCAAGGGGAATTTAATAACAATGCCTGGTAGTGAGTCAGCCTGGCATTGGTCAGCCATCTATCAGGTGTATGTTTGAGGACTCCTTCTACAGCATTTGGTATGGTTACTATGTGGGCCTGGCCAAGAGTCAGTTTGCCTGAGTCCTTGACCAGCAAGGCTGTGGCTGCTATTATGTGGAGGTATGGGGACATCCCATTGCCACTGGATATGGCTTCTTTGACAGATAGGCCACTGGCCTCCTCCAGGGTCCTAGAGTCTGGGTTACGACTCCTTTAGCTTTCTTTTCATCTACATATAGGTGAAATGGCTTTGTGACATCCGACAAGGCCAATGCTGGGCCTCCAGCAAGGCTGTTTTGAATTTGTTGAAGGCCCCTTCTATTTGCTCTGATCATTCTAGGGGAGCCCCCTCCTGCAGCTATATACAGAATCTGACCCTAAGAACTCCCTCACCTCTCAAAAGTTTGTGGGCCAGGGAATTCTTAGAATGATCTTTTTTCTTGCCTTTGATAGCCGTCTTCTACCTGCCTTGAGTATGTACCCCAGGTAGATTACCTCAATCTGGCAGAGTTGAGCTTTCCTTGCAGATACATGGTACCTCAGTAGCAGTCTAACAGGCCTCTAGAGAGTCTGTGACAATCAGCAAGTTATCCATGTACTGTAACAGATTGACATTCAGGTGAGCCTGTCTGTACTCGCCTAAATACTTATGGAGGGCTTCATTGAAGATAGTGGGGGGAATTCTTGAATCCTCGGGAAAGCCTTGTCCAGGTCCATTGAACCTGTCATCTGGATCTGACCATTTGAAGGCAAACAGGTATTGATTGGTTGGTGCCAAGGGAGAGCTGAAGAAGGCATCCTTGAGTCTAGTACTGTATACACAACCTGCTTCGGTGGCAGGGGGCTAAGAAGAGTATACAAGTTGGGGACAGTGGGATAAATGTCTTCTATCCACTTGTTTACTTCTCTGAGGGCCTGGACAAGTCTATAGTCAGTGGAGTTGGGCTTTTTGACCAGCAGCAGGGGTGTATTCCAGGTGAACTGGCAGGGGACAAGGATGCCTACATCCTTCAGGTGTCTGATGTGGGAGACAATCCCTTGCTTAATGTCTCTGGGTATTGAGTATTGTCTGATGCAGGCTGGCATAGCATTGACCTTCAGTTGTACCACCATGGGAGGGGGCAGTGTTCAGCCAGTCCTGACCCTCCAATCTTTTCCAGTCTCCAGCCAGGCTTGGGTAATTTCCTGGAGCCATTGTTGTAGCAAGCTCCTTACCTCCCCATCTCTTTCCCACTCTTGGAGATCTGTGAAGAGCTTGTACTTGTCTATGAGGGCCAGAGTGAGGACATGTAGGGGTTCCCCTTTTTGGTCAGTCATCATGATTCCAACCTGTTCAAAGTGGATGTGGGCCCCCATTTTGGTCAGCAGGTCCTTCCCTAGCAAGGGGTATGGGCATTCAGGAATGCTCATGAAGGAATGGGCTACCTGTCCCTTTCTATGTCCATCAATCTTTGGATAGTCCATGAATATTGGTTCATTCTTGTGGTTCCTTTGGGATATTTGTCCCAGAGGTATTTTTTAGGATGGAGCGTTGTGCTCCTGTGTCTACTGGGAGGTTAATGGGCCTCCCTTCCACTCTTAGGGTTACCCAAGGCTCAGGGAGGGTGCCCATAAATCACTCAGTTCTCTCAGCTCTGGGACCTTGGTCCCCAAGCCCTGTTATTCAGAGCATTCACTCTTTCAGTGTCCCAGCTTTTGCAGTAGGCATGTTGGTCTTTTTGTAGACAAGACCTATTTTTCTTGTCTCTGCTTCATGTTCCTTCCCCTATATGCTGAATCCCCCAAATCCAGGTTCCTTAGATCTTGTCTTTTTGCTTCAGGATTGGCTGAAGCTGCTAGCAGGATCTTAGCCAGCCCCTGAGTCTGCCTATCTTCAGGAGTGTCCCTCTTATTGTTTACTTTCTCAGTCATGGCTATGAGTTCTGCCAGTCTATTACAGTGAATCCCTCCAGCCTCTGTAACTTATGGCAGATGTCTGGAGCCAACTGGATGGCAAATGCCAGACTAGGTGTAGACCAGTTCTCTGGTGCTTCTGGATCCAAGGGTGTATAGGTCCAATAAGCCTCCATAAGTCTTTCCAGAAAGGCCCCTGGTGACTCCTTTTGGTTCCTGACATATCTACTTGGGATAAATTTGTGGGTCACTTTGTGGCTGCCCAGAGACAACCTATTAGAGTTTGACAGTAGACCTTCAACTTCTCCCTACCTTCCTCAGTGTTGAAGTCCCATTCAGGTTGGGTCAAGGGAAACCTGGCACTGATAAGTTCTAGGTTCATGGTGAGTCTCCCGTTGGCACCAGGGACCAATTTCCAGGCCTTGGCCAGGATTCATTCCCTTTCCTCTGTGAAGAGGACCTGAAGTAACTGGTAACAGTCATCCCATGTTGGCTGATAGGTAAAGAGGACAGAATCTAACACGTCATTTAGCTTGGCAGGCTTCTCAGAGAACTTTGGGTTCTATAACTTCCAATAGTAGAGGCTGCTCATGGTGAAGGGCCAGTGGACCAGCTGCTGCCTGCCATCTGCATGGGGGGGCACTGCTAGCGGTGGAAGTGCTGTTGAATCAGTCTCCACCAGTGGCTCCTCCCTCTGTGAATGGGCATGCATGTGAGGAGGACTCCTGACTCCTCCTGGGGCTCCCTTGGCCTCCCACTCATGCCCCTAAAGTTGATGTGGGGTGATATTGACAAAATTTCCTCCTCCAGGTCTCCTTCTGAGAGGGTAAAACAGTGTAGACAGGAGCTGAGGGTTGGATCCCCATCTGGTTTTAGTTTATTTTCTGTTGCCATCACAACCATTACCCGGGGTGGTGGCAGAAAAGGTTTTGCCATTTCAGGGGCTTTTCTACCAACATTTGCCAGGTAGTGATAAAAGGGACCTGATCCAGGTGCCTTGATGACCATAGACTGTGTCCTCCACCCAGTAGATAGCGGGGAGGTTGAATGTCCCTTCCTCGGGCCATCCTACATCGACAGTCAGCCACTCATTCCTGCAAGAAGTAGGGAGATTTCCTATCCAGGCAACAAGTTCCAGATTAGTGAGTGGCCTGAGTCTGGAAGTACTTGGTTCAGCAAAAGGCTAAAAGGTTCTGATATTGTCTGCCCCATCGCCTCTAAAAGAATTAAAGTGGTTATAAGACAAAAACACAGGACAACATGACACACCAGACAATGTACCAGTATGGCACACAAAAAAGGAACCAGAATTGGGACAATGGCCTCTCTCTCTGTAAGAAAGCCCCATCTGGCAGGAGGGACCTGTTCTGTCCCACCTTAATTTCCAATGGAACCTAATCTCCCTCTGATGTGTCTGAGATGTCTCTCAACCCACCTGGTGTGGGTGGCACTAGCCCATCCACCTGGCTGACCCAGGCCTTCAGAATTGGCTCAAGCCTTACAGAGTCACATACAAAAAACAGAGATGAACAAAGACAGGGAACTCTCACTTTCCAGTCGGGTTCCTTAAATGCTCAGTGTGTCAAGGGTCTCAGGGAGGTGCTCCTGGATGAGCCCCCAAATGTTAAGGTCCACAGATCACTGCACAAAAGACCATCACTCATGAATGCCAAAGCAAGAGCATTTATTTCTTGAGAGAAGAATTCCTGTATGTAGGGGTCAGCCACACAACAAAATGGCAACCCCCAGAGAAACTTGCATGCTCCTTTGATAGACTACCAGGAGGGGATTAAGTTATCCTAAACATGATTAGCCAAGGAAGTAGCAGCCACACTAACTTATTTTTGATTGTCTGGGGCTGTAAATGCTGAATTGTGCCTGGTATGTAGTATCTTTCCCCACCTGCCTTATCAAAAACCAAAACTGAAACAGAAACGGAGACCAAAACAAACTGAAACTTGACTGAAACTCAGGCCTAGTAGAGGCTGGGGCTGGGACACACCCAGTATAGTGCTCCCATGGCCTCTCACCATTCTCAGGAGGGGACATGCCTCTGGGGACCTGTGGGGCCCAGCTTGAAAGACCAAGGACAGAATTCTCGGTTTTGAGCAGCAGGGACTGACTCCAAGTTCCCTAAGGAAGGAACTTCTCACAGTGGAACCCTGTGCTTGAACCTGGGGTGCATCATGAGCTGTGACCTCTATCACCAGTGGCCTGCACACTCATCAGTGGCTGGTGTTCCTGCATTTAACTGACTGTACTGTTTTTCTGTTGATGGATAAAACATCATAACCAAAGGAACTTAGGAAAGAGTTTATTTGGTTCTGGAAGTGTAAGATTGCATCAGGATGGGAAAACATGGTAGGAAGCTGGGAACTCACATCCTCCACAGCAAGTAGGAAGCAGAGAGAGCAATGAGGCAGTGGCATAGGCTTGAAACTCAATGATGCCTGAGCCTTTGGACTTTCCTCATTCAAACCACCATACCCACATGCAGCACAGAGTTCAGTGTCTTGTATGGGAACTTGAGGGGCTAGGGATTAAGGTTAATGTTAGGTGTTAGGGTTTTACTTATCATTATGGTTAGGGCTAGAGGTGAGACTTTTTTTTCCGGAGAGATGTGAAGAAATATCTAGTCATACCATATAGGACATTGTTGACCAACAATAGTACTAATTATACCAGTGTCCAATTTGGCATTTATCAGTTACAAAATGTGGGTAAGGGGTTACATACAGAAGCAAGAGTGACTCAGAGGCATGTATCAGCAAAGATCCCACTTTCTTAGTTAGGGTTACTGTTTCTGTGATGAAATACCATTACCTAAACAAGTTGGAGAGGAAAAGGTTTATTTGGTAGTCCTTTACTAAGGAAGTCAGCACAGAACAGGACTGCAACCTGGAGGCAGGAGCTGATGAGGAGGCCATGGAAGGGTGCTGCTTACTGGCTTGCTCTTCACCGCTTACTCAACCTGCTTTCTTATAGCACCCAGGGCCACTAGCCCAAGGATGGCATCACCCACAATGGGCTAGTCCTTGTCTCATCATTTGCTAATTAAGAAAATGCCCTACAGGCTTGCATACAGCCACATCTTATGGAGGCATTGAGGTCCCTCCTTTCAGATAATTCTAGCTTGTGTCAAGTTGACATAAAACCAGCCAGCACAATTGACCTCTTGTCAACATGACAACAAACATATCATTGTTAAATCCATAATTTTTCCTTTCTTGTTCACCTACAAGATAACACATAAATGTTAATATTACAATATAAACATTTCAGATTTTTTAAGTCCCACTGTGTTTAAAAATTCAGGCACTTAAACATCCAGTCTCTTTAAATTATTCAGTTTCTTTAAAAATCCAAAGTCTTTGTAGAATTATAAAATCTCTTTAAAAGTTCAAAGTTTCTCAACTGTGGATTCCTGTAAAATAAAAAATTAGGTAAATAGTCTCTTACTTAAAGAAAAAAGAACCAGGGCCCAGTCACAATCAAGTCAAAGGAAACCAAACTCCCAAGTGTGCAAATAACTCAGCTTAACATCTGGGACCCTCCAGAAGCCTTGAGTCACTTCTCTGGCTCTGCCCTCTGTAGCACACATAGATTGCCTCCTTGGCTCTGGTTGGTTCCACTCCACTGCTACTGCTGTTCTTATTGTTCATCCCATAGTATGATAATCTTCAAAACGCTAGGGACTTCTGCTGCAACTGGGCTGTGCTTTTAACCAATAGCCTCTCCTAGGCTCTCTTCATGGTGCCAAGCCTTAACTTTTCTCCATGACCCCTTCAGTTCTGGGGTTTCAACTTCTAGTGAGGTTGCTTCCTTTTAAATGGCCTCTTCTGGCCTCTCACAGTGCCAAGCCTCAGCTACTCTTTATGACATCTTTATGCCTTCAAATCCAGTACCACCTGGGTGACTCTTGCAAATTACCAAGTTCAGCTGACAGTGCCAAGTTCAACCTTGGCCACTTCTAGAAAACAGCTTCTGTGTGCTGACTCTGAGGAAACACTTCACAGAAGATTTCACCTCAGTGATGCTCCTCTCCTCTTAATCACTGCTAATTTCTAGCTCCAGCTGACTAATATCAATTGTCCCAGTAAAGCAAAGGTTTTAATTCGGTGGTCTGATCTCTTTTTAATCATATACAATTCTTCACCCCCAGCTAACCAGAATCATGGATTTTTTTTAACTCAAAATATGCAACATCCCCAATAGAGTCTTATCATTCTTAGACTTCCCTCTGGAATGTCACAAGCCAGGCCTCCAGGGTCTGCATTTCTCTCAACACTCTTATCTTCCAAGACCCCACAGAACAGCTCACCAAGCTTTGAACACAAAATGGCTTTTCCAGCCCAAAGTTCCAAAGTCCTGCCACAATTCTCCACAAAATGACATGGTCAGGTGTGTATAACCAATACCCCACTTCTGGTACAAATTTCTGCCCTAGTTAGAGTTACTGTTGCTATGATGAAACACTATGACCAAAAGCAAGTTGAAGAGAAAAGGATTTATTTGGCTTACACTTCCATATTGTAGTCCATCACTGGAGGAAATTGAGATAGGAACTCAAGCAGGGCTGGAACCTGGAGGTAGCACCAATGCAGAGGCCATTGAGGCGTGTTGCTTAATAGCTTGCTCCCCCTAGCTTGCTCTGCCTGATTTCTTATAGAATCTTGGACCACCATCCCAGGGATGGCATTGCCAACAATGAGCTAGGCCCTCTCCCATCAATCACTAATTAAGAAAATGTCTTACAGCTAAATCTTATGGTAGCATTTTCTTATTTGAGGTTCCCTACTCTCAGATGACACTAGCTTGTGTCATAGTGATATAAAACTAGCCAGCATACCCACCCCAGCACAAGTGAAAACAAATAAAAGTTGCAACCGTGGAGCTTCCTGCATAACTGAGGGTGCTTCAGTTCAGTATATTGATCTATCCATCTACCACCACCTCCTTCCAACTTCCCTCACCCCAGGTCTCTCTCAGCCTCATGTCCTCCCCTTTTATGATTATTAACTCTCTGAGTCTAATTAGTGCTGCTCATATGCACATAGGTGTGTTGCCATCCACTGGGGTGTGAGCAATGCACCAGTGGCTACATCCTCAAAGAAGAGTGACTGTTCCTCCATTAGTGCCATCACCTGCTAGTAGCTCCTCCAATATGGGCAGGTTTCAGCCTCTCGGTTCTTACACCTAATTCATGCTGGAGTTTTGATTGGCTTGATCTTGTGCAGTTAACTTTGTATTGGCTCATACACGCATTCCACCAGTGGTGGGTTTTTTTTGTTGTTGTTTTTTGTTTTTGTTTGTTTTGTTTTGTTTTGTTTTGTTTTTGAGCATTGAAGGGGATGATCAAATGTTTATCTATGGCTAGGTATTGGGCCACTGAGCTGGATAGTTTTATGTCAAATTGACACAAGCTAGAATTATCTGAAAGGAGGCAACCTCAGTTGAGAAAATGCCTCCATAAGATCTGACTGTAGGACATTTTCTTAATTGGTGATTGATGTAGAAGGACCCAGACTATTGTGGGTGGTGTCATCCTTGGACTGGTGGTCCTGAGTTCTTTAAGAAAGACAGCATAGCAAGCCAAGGAAAGCAAGCCAGTAAGTAGCATCCCTTATGGCCTTTGCTTAAGCTCCTGTATCCAGGTTCCTGCCCTGCTTGAGTGCTTACCCTCACTGCTTTTGATGGTGAACTGTTATATGGAACTGTGAGTGAAATAACCCTTAACACTCCAACTTGTTTTGATCATGGTGTTTCATCACAGCAGTAGTAACCATATCTCAGTTTCAGTTTTCAGAAAAATTAATGGTCACCTGTATTTTCAGGTACATCATATATTGCAAGAGGAAATTTTCTTGCATGACTAAGAGTGCCTGCAATAGGGACCTGTGTGCATAAGCGTAAATATTTACATGGCAGTTTCCAATTTGACAGACATATTACACAATTTAATGAAACGATAGCAGTGACTTCTAATGAGGCCCATGATAACCCCAAGCACAGAGTTTTGTACTAGAATACAGTACCAGATGTGAATCCTTCTTGTGGAATGAGTATTATGTCCAATTGGAAAGTCAAGTCACTATTGCATCAGGAATCGCAGAATGTTTGGTAGTATAAGATGCAGGGTCCATAGTTGAACAGGCTGTTGATGACAATTCTCCAGCAACCCACATAGCATTGTTTGGCACAATAAAAGCCAGCTAATAATGAGGGAGGGTCTATTTCAATCCAGCTTTATTTTCCTTATGGTTTGTGGTCTAAAGGGCCTCCCTGGCTGACAGGTCATGGGAGGTATCTTATTCTTTGCACTGGGATTTTTATTTAACTACCTTTATGGCCTCAGGGAGTTTACTTTTCTACACATGAATGAAGTCTCTTGATATTCCCCATCTTACTGAAAACTTTACAGGTTCTCATTTTGAGCACCCACAAAGTTTGTATCCTGAGGCACAACTTCCAAATGGTGATATATAGAGTTTGCCTCAGCAATATATCCATTCCTGGAATGTTCTCTTACAGTGGAAAATGCATCCTGTAGACTCTTGGATGAGATAATTGCCCAATCCTAAGATAATGTTGGTCTTTTTTTCTGTATGATTTTGTTTCTGTCTGTTTGCTGTTTCCCTTGCTCCTGGTGCTTCTTGGGGTATCCATGAATTAAGGTAACCTAGGCTCCAGTGTATACCAAAGCTCCAGTATTTTGGATCTTAATAGCATGTTGATGAATCTGTAATTCAATACAATATTTGTGGCCTTCTACTTACATGCAACCTTGGTCAACCTGTCAGAGGAGAAGCTTGGGTGGTTTCCACCCTAGAACATCTCCTTCCATAGCAGAAGGTATGATGGTGTCAGTTGCACCTTCTTGTCTTTTGTTTCCTCCATTCCTTCAGATCAGGCCCTAAAGCCTTCTCAAGACTTACAAACACAGCATTAGGCTTTTAATTATTTTCCCCTGGGGACTCCAGATGAACCACAAGGATTTTGAGTATTTCAGACAGGACCCATTCTCTGTTTTCTCTCTTATCTTCTGAGTGTTTTAGAACCTTATGAACTCAATTTAAATGCCATTCTTTAGTTGAAAGTTTTCTCTGGTCCCACCTGGCCCTGCCATCCCATGGCCACTTGTAAAATAATCATTCAGAGGCTTTTATTAATTACCAATTGGTTGGCCTATGACAGGCTTTTTGCTAGCTAGTTCTTATAAATTAATCCATTTCTATTAATCTATAAGTTGCCATGTGGCCATGGCATTACTGGTATGCTGGCATCTTGCTGCTCCTTCAGTGGTGGCTGGTGTCTCTCTTGACTCTGCTTTTTTCTTTCCTGTCTCTCTCCTTGTATTTCCTGCCTGCCTCTAAGCTTCTCCACCATAGGCCAAAGCAGCTTATTTATTAACCAATGGAAATAACGTATATTCACAGTATACAGAAAGACATCCCCCAGCACCAGTCTAGGTAGTTTAGGTCTGTCAAAGACTCTCCTACTTATAAATATCATGCCACACTATGGGACTCAGGAAAGTCACTAAAACCCAATACCAGTCTCAAAGTTCCTGTTAAATCAACTTGAAAACAAACAAAAGACTGTCCTCTGAATATAGTGTGTTTGGCCCCACGCACTGAGACTCACATACTATCTGCTTTATTTCTAGTTCCTTCAATGCCTGTTCTTCCTCTAATGTTTTCTAACCCTGATATTTTTGGGGACTTCAGCCATGTTAACCAAGTATTCCTACTGACTTGTATGAGCAGTCTACCAGTGACTGCTTTCCACTGTACTGACTCAGGTTACACAGCCTTTCTCCTAAGGAGGAACAGATAGATATTTTACTGTTTTTCTGCCTCTACAGTGTTCACACTGATCCTATCTTCCCTTATATCACAAACTAAGTTGTAATAGTTTATATCATTGCTTATTGAAAAATATTTCCAACTCAAGCATCCCAGATGCTGAATATCCATGATTATCAGATTCTGTTGTATTGGTTCAGTTTTAAGGCTCTTGTCTGTATGCTGGATCAGAATTTCCTTTTTGCTCAAATAAAAGTTGGGTCTGAATAGTATGTCCTATCACCTTTACCAAGTTCTATTCTTCACTCTGACTATAGCCAGATTCTGCTAGTTTTGGGAGTCTAGGGAGGACACTTTTGCACAGAGTTAATTTGTATTCCTTTACCATTTGTCCTGTCTAAGCTGCAAGAAGCAGAAAGGTACTAGGATGATGTAACTGATTTCCCACAAATCATCTTTGGTTCTGTTGGTCCCTGTTCAGGCACCAAGTGTATGTGGGTTTTCTTTGTGGAAATGCCAAATATGTTGGCCCCAAATTTGGCACCAAAATAATGATCACATGGAAGACTCACTTGATGAATTAATGAGTTTCTTATGGTTACTCACAGGATTAGAGTAAGGTTTAGGTATAGAGTTTACATTTATGTTTAGGTACTATTGTTAGGGTTTAATTTTAGGGTATAGCTAGGGTGCTGTTAGATAATTTGAGAGGTAGGTGTTAGGGTTAACTTATTTAAGGTTAGGGTTAGGGCTGTGATTGCTTAAAGTTAGTGGTAGAGTTTAGGGTCAGTAGTTAGAAGGCTAGGTTTGGGTTAGCAGTTTGATTTAGGGTATAGAGTTAAAGTATTAGGATTTAGGGTTGTGGTTAGTGGGTCAAGACTAAGGGTTGGGAATTGAGGTTATGATGCCCTATGTGGGGCACATAGTTCTAAGTAGGGCTTCAGAAAACTGGTGTTAAAAAGAAAAAGAAAGAAAAACAAAACAACATAGCCTCCTAGTAGCCCAGTACTTCTAGTGTACAGAGGTTCAGCTCAACAAGCACTTGAGTGGCTGGTACATTAAGTAGAAACAACAAGCTAAGTAAAAACACCTGCCACAGTGTGGGCACCAACTTCCCAGAATTGGGACAGTTAAATGCAGCTCCCAGTTAAACACAACTCACAGTTAAATAAAACTCTCAGCCAGGCCCAAGGAGCATAAAACTCAGCTATCATGAACCCAAGCAGGGCAGAGCCAGCTGCCAGCACAAAGCAACACGGCAAGTTTACGGTTTGGCTCGCATGATCAGAGAATGCTACAGGTGCACAGTAAAGCAGGTCCAGACCAAAAACCCTCTAAACATGTTACAGTGTGTTTAAAAATTCATATAAGTGCTTAAGAAAGAAAATAAAATGGGTATAGGCAGTCATAGGACAAAATAAATAGTTTAAAAAAATAAAGTTTTAAAGAGAGAATAAAGTAATATGAAGAGAAAAGTCCATGTAAAGGTGGAAAATGCACAGGTAATCTGGATCCTGTATGATGTTGTGTTGACTCTGAATATTTTGAATGCTGATATGTGAATGAAAACTGCTGAGAGACATTGGGTTGTAAAAGAGACTGTTGAATTAAACCAGTCTAGATATTTTAGGGATATATTAACTTTCCTGAATGGAATTCAGGAAATAAATAGCATTGGGGGGAAGTTTATGTTTTTGTTCCACAGAAAACAGAAGGCTAAGGATTCTTTCATGGTTAATAGAGATAAAGATTGATTGGGGAGACCTCCTGAAAATCTTGGCTACAGACATAAAGAAACAAACCAAGAAAAACTACAAGTCAGGAGACATATATACTGATCCTTCTGCATGGGAACAATTCTGAGACCAGACAACAAATATTACAACTAGTTTTCTCAGGACTTGACCATTATCTCAATTTTCTCAGGATTCCCCAAATGTTGTCACCCGCAGACAGTAGGAAGCAGTCTAGAGACACAATGCCTACATTCCCAAGAGCCAGGGTAGGTGGTTTTTGGTCTTTTGGTGGGTTATGGTGTTTTTGGTCATTTAGGGGCACAGGATATAAGATTATAAGATAAAAAGACAACTATTAACCTCAAATATTTTCATTGGTATAGATTTTGGTATACTGATTTAAAGTTATTTTTCGTTATACTGTATGTATGTTTCTACTTTTATTTGGGGTATTTTGCTTATGTAACTCATTTAAAAATGTAATGTATATTGAAAAATAGAGATTAGTAGTTACCTATAATAATAAAACTTGTAGTCATATTAGGCATGTTTTCAAGGTTAAGCAGATATATTTTAGATAGGTAATCTTCAAACATTTCAGAGACCTACAGAATATGGCATTTCAGATGTTTAATAACCTAAGGTTTTCATGACAGTGAGATGTGTTTGCTCCTGGCAACACCAATTTGATTCATAAAAGAATGATGTGCATTGAAGAACTTCCGTATGGAGTTTGCTCTCATTGTGGCAAAGCTAGTCATTTGGGCTGTCCTTGTCTTGACTGATTAGGTTTAAGGTTAGGGTTATAGGGTTAGGGTTTAGGATGAGGGTTAGATTTCATTTTAGGAGCCATTCTTAGAGGTTAAATTTAAAATTAATGTTTAGGATTATGTCTTAGGGTAGAATTAAATCAAGAGGTAAGTATTAGGATTAAGGTTATTTTTGAGGGAAATGTTGTAGGGTAAAGAGTTAGGGACAAGGGTTATAATTATAGATTATAGATTAATCAAAATGGGTTAATTTAAGTTAATATAAAAAATAAGCTAGAAACAAGCTTAGTTAAGGCTGAGCATTCATAATAAGTCTCTGTGTCATGATTTTGGGGGCTGGAGGTCTAAGAAAGCCTGCAACAGGTTTAGGCTTGTTTGGGCTAGGGTTTGGCTTAGTACTTTGGCTTAAACTTTGTCCATCCAAACTGGACAAGCAGGACACAAAGGAAAGCAACTGCCAAATTTAGCCAAGACAAAGCTGGATAGTCTTTCAAAATTCCTGCTGCATAGAAAAGTCTATCATATATTCTAGGCCTGTAGGTTGAAGATGGATGCCCCAATGTTGCAGAGGAAACTTGGGTGACTGTCCAGGAAACCAGATGTCTCTGTCATTTCTATAGTTTTGGAGGTGACTTGCACTGTACTTCCTGTTTATCCAGCTAATATTATATCCTTCTGGGGTCTTTGATTGAGTAGAAGACTAGATAGTGGATACAATTTCCCTTAGATATAATAAAAGGTAAATTAGGTACAAACTTTGGACTCACCAAGATAGGATAAATAATGGATTATTTTCTCTGAATTTGCCAAATACAAATGGACTGGATATTATAAATGTAATTCTTACTTGATAACTATTCTTATTGTATATATTTTTACTATGTTACAGTTAAAACATTTCTTTTTATTTAGATAAAAAGGGGGGAGTGTTGTGGAATAGAATATTTGTTTAACTATGTAAAAATATGCTGCATTTGTTTGTGTTGCAGAAAAATTGTTAAACTATATAAAGATGTGTTGCTGTTTCATCTTGTTTGCCTAAGGCACCTGATTGGTCTAATAAAAAACTGAACAGACAATAGCTAGGCACAGGATGGATAGGCGAGTCAGAGAGAAAAGGGGAGCCAGCCATCCAGCTGGGGGCCAGCCATCTGGGAGCCAGCTAAGCCAGACACAGAGGAAGCAGGGAAGCTGGATCAACAGTACATAGATGAGGTAAATGAGCCTCGGGGCAGCATGTAGATTAATCAAAATGGGTTAATTTAAGTTAACATAAAAAACAAGCTAGAAATAAGCTTAGATAAGCCTGAGCATTCATAATAAGTCTCTGTGTCATTATTTTGGGGGCTGGAGGTCTAAGAAAGCCTGCAACAGGTTTAAGCTTGTTTGGGCTAGGGTTTGGCTTAGTACTTTGGCTTAAAGTTAAGGTTTTGTTTCTGGTATGTTTGAGTTTGAGATTGTATTAGTAAGTGCTTTCTGAAGGAAGACAACTTACAGAATACATATGCTTTGGATTTTTTTTAGGCTGCTTTATAGGCTATGGTCCCAGTAATCCAAAAATTGCTCTGTCACATTGGAGAGATGGAAAATCCACTAGTTCCTCATTTCAGGAGGCTAGATGTCTCAGCAGTTTCAATCAGGTGCTGAAGGCATGAGGATTACTGGAGAGCTGCTGATCTTCACCTTATGTTGGAAGTTCAAATAAGATGGTTGTAATAATAGTGAAGGAATGCTGAGCAACAATATACATGAACTCCCCAGTAAGAGTGAATGCAAGGAGGCAAAATGAAGTTTTCTGATTCTATGTCCTCTAATATGGGCTGCCACCACAAAGAGTCACTTTAATTTAGTGTGTACCTTCCTCCTTCAAATAATCTGATCATGAAAGTCCCTCATGAGAGTGCCTAGAAGCTTACAATTTTGTTGTTCTAGATACAGCCTCATTGATATTCAAGAATGGAGATGAGAGTTATGGATTAGGTTTAAGGTTAGGGTTAGGGTTTAGGATGAGGGTTAGATTTCATTTTAGGAGCTATGCTTAGAGGTTAAACTTAAGATTAATGTTTAGGGTTACATCTTAGGGTAGATTTAATCAAGAGGTAAGTATTAGGATTAAGGTTATTTTTTAGGGAAATGTTGTAGGGTAAAGGGTTAGGGACAAGGGTTATAATTATTGGTTAGAGTTAAGTCTAGTTCCAAAATTAGGGTTAGATTTAGTGTCAGGTTGATATTTAGCACTATGATTAGAGTTACATAAATGAATGATATTATATTTAAGCCAAGTTTATGCTAGGAATAATCTAGGGTTACTGTTAGTATTAGGAGTAGGATTAATGTTAGTTTTATGGTTAGGGGTTGAGTGAGAATTATGGTTTGGGCCAGGGTACTGTTTAGGTTAGTGTAAGAATGGGATTTATTTTCAGGATTATGGATATATTTAGCATTAAGATCAATGTTAGGGTTAAGGTTAGTTAGTGCTTGTGTTGCAGGATATTTGATCACATCATGAACCCAGAGATTGCATTGTCCACTAGAAAAACCTGTTTCTAGTGTGTAGCTCAGCCTTAGCACACACCTTTAATGCAAGAATTTTCTTTTTATTGTAAACAGAATTAAATAAAGTCAACCATAGGTCAAAAGGCAAAGTTAGCAACCAGTTGACAGGAAATAACCTCAGAGAGTAAGCGGGAGCCAGGAGGATGGATAGGGAGATGCACAGGAAGTACAAGGAAGAACATTGAGTTTGAGGAATTTTGTTTGAGAAGGTATAGGGAAAAGTCACTTTTTCTGTGACATCAGCAGAAGAGAAAGGTCAGCTGGGTTCTTTCTCTGCCTCTCTGAGTTGGCAGCTTTCACCCTAGCATCTGGCTCCTGAATCTTTATTGTTACAATCAAACAGCTGAGATTTAGTTTAAAACAATATTTGGTGCTCCAGCATGTGGCATGACTACACAGACAGAGAAATCACGCCAGCTGTGGACAAGCTGAGAAGCCATCAGATTTGCTAACACACCTGGGAAGTCCTCAAAGAGAGAGTTAAGTAATATTAAAAGGAAAGTTCTTTCCTACATTAAGGATGGGAAATATAATAGAGGGCATTAAGACCCTACATAATGCTACTTTATATGACTTGAAAATAGAAGCAGAAAATAAAAAGATAAATGACTTCACTGAGATTGATATAATACTGATTATAATTACATCAGTCTGATAATTTGTATTTTATTATTTTTTTTCTGGAGCTGAGGATTGAAACCAGGGCTTTTCCCTTTAGCTCTATCACTGAGCTAAATCCCCAACAACTGTATTTTATAGTAGTCTTTTGTGTCAAATGTGAAAAGTGGATTGATAAAACACAAACATTAGAAAGACCTATAAGTGAAAATAAGAAAAATACTCAGACTCAGACAGAGCAATTTAGACAAGAACTTAATGTACCACCACATGATGAAATTGAAGAAGGGTGGCCCAAGGTCATTAGAAAACCACCCTCAGTTTATATTGTTATATAAGAACTTCCAGAAGACAATAGAAACCACCAAGATTATCAGGAAGTTAATGGAATATATAGAAATGTTAGATTTGAGGAAATTTAAGGAAGTGGTCCTTTAATATTATATACCTTCTTGCCATGTGAAGCAATAATTAAATTCATGGGCAACTCAGAACAGAATTATCCTCCAAGACTGGAAGGATTTGGCAACATCAGTATTGGAAGCTGGTCCTCAATTACAATGGAGAACATGGTAGAAAAAGGAAGCTAGGGCTATGGAACAACAAAATAGGGCAGAGGAATGAGTACTTACCAAAACCAGTATCTAGGTGAAGGTCAATATGCTGAGTTACAAAGGCAGATTTGATGATCACACATTAGTGCTATGTCATTAGCAGCTTTAAATGCTTGGGACAATATTGAAAAATCAGAAAAGAGGTCTGAGTCATTTACTAAAATTATACAAGGCGCAAAAGAAGCCTTCAGGGTTTTTTTTTTCCAAAGAATTACTTCAGTTGTAAATAGAATAGTATCAGATCCAGAAATCAGACAATTGTTAATCACATCTTTTGCTCTTGAAAATGCTAGTTCAGAATGCAAAAGGGTGATTAGGCCTTTAAAGGCAAGATCAGCACCAATAGATGAATGAATATTGTATTTCATGCTTATGCTGCTGCTTTGATAATAGAAGTGATTTCTAAAAGTTTTAAGAAAAAATAAAAATGCCAGATGTTTTAATTGTAGTAAGCAATGTCATTTTGAAAAGGGATTGTAGGCAAGGCATTCTTAGAAACAAAGGCCCCAGTCTTCTGGAGTATACAGAAGGTATGGTAAATGCTGGCATTGGACTAATGAATGCAGATCAACAAGGGATAGGCAAGATAGCCCTCTGCCATCAGGAAATGCCCTAAGGGGTCTCCTGCAGGCCACAATATCAAATTTGATTCAGTCATTCCCTGTCAACATCTGAGAAACTCATCCACAAAGCAATTAAAGATTTACTGCCTATTGTTAAAAACAACACTGTTCTGGATGTAATCAAGGACAGAATAGCTTCAGTAGATAAAACAAAAAATTCAGGAGAGACCAGAAAACAAGTATTTTGGCAAATGATCAGAAATCAAAGCTAAAAATAAAAATAAATGACATTGAAATAGAAGGTTTAATAGACAGAAGAGTGGATGTAATAATAACTTCACCAAAATCTTGGCATCGAGATTGGCTTCTTTAGGACAATATTTATTCAGCTTTTAGGGATTTGAAACTTTATCTCAGGTAAAACAAAATGTAAGATGGGTCAATTGTATAGGGCCAGAAAGACAAATAGGAAAATTAAACCATAAATTAAAGCCTGTCTGCTTTCCCTCATCAAAGACCTGGTGAGGTCAAGGTCTTTAGCACTGCCATGGCTAGCAAATTCACTACAGCAGTTAGCAAGGAGTGGAGCCAGTTCACCGACTCACCTGCACCAACACCATCAGGCCAGCTCTACTGTTTTGTCCAGGGGAGATGCGGAGCCCACTCTCCCCAGTGCTGCATTTGATAAGGTACAAGGCCAGTTCTCCCACTCTCATGCCCCCAAGGCCAGATCTCCTGCCTGCCACATTAGGCAAGGGGAGAGGACATCTTTCCCTCACCCATGCCACCACATGGCAGATGGGGGGCAGGGGCAGGGTCAGCGCTACTGTGTTGTCTGGGTGAGGTGCAGGGCCCTTTCTCCCAAACATTACAGCCTGTGAGGGGCAGGATGAGCTCTCCCATTCTTACAGCTTCAATGTGGGCTCTTTCACCTGCCATCGCATCAAGTGTCGGTGCACGGGAGGGCATCTCTCCCTTATCCACCCCACCATATAGCAGATGAAGGGTGGGGCCAGATCTCTCATGCACATTCACAGGACCAGATCACCAGTGCACCTGTTAACAGGGTCAGCTCTATTGTTCTGCCCAGATGTGGTGCAAGTTCCACTCTCCCAAGTACTGCCGCTGATGAAGGGCAGGGTCAGTTATCCCACTCTCATGACCCCAGGACCGACCAGCTTTCCTGCCTTCAGAAGGTACCAAGGGGAGAGAGGTGCACCTCTCCCTCACCCATGTTACCATATGACAGGCAGACAGTGGTGCTAGCTCTCCCACTCTCATGCCTTCAGGGCTAGCTACCTGCACCACCCCAGCCAATAGGATCAGCTCTACTGTGTTGCCCAGGCAAGGTACAGTGCTCACTCTTCCTGGTGCTGCAGTTGGTAGGGGGCAGGACCAGTTCTTCCTCATAGTGCTGCAGCCAGTGAGGTATGGGGCCAACTCTGTGCAGCCCTATCCTCACTGTCTTCAGTGGTAACAGGAGCCACAGACATCAACACAGACTGTGGCTGTGGCAGAGCCACAGACCCAGAAATGACCCTGCGTGGCAGCCCAGGCCTGGATGATGTCATGGCATTGGATGGCAGTGCAGGCCACTCAGCTCTCTATGGCCCTTGGAAACTAACATAGTCCTAGGTGGTGGCCCAGACCCCAGTCATCCATGTGGCCCTTGATGGCAACACAGGCCATAGATATCAATACAGACCTTGACTGTGGTTGGACTACAGACCCAGCCATGGTCCTTGTCATCAGCCTGGGCCAGAAAGTTACCATGGCCCTGGTTGGCATTGCAGATCACTCAGATTGGCATAGACCCAGTGACTGTGTGGTCCTTGAACAGCAACATGGCCTCAGATGGCAGCCTCAATCCTGGGCATCCTCATGGCCCTCAATGGCTACAGGAGCCATGGCCATCAACTCAGACCCTGGCTGCAGCTGGGCCATATACTGAAACATGGCTCTGGCCACAGGCTGGGCATGTACAACACCATGGCCGCAGTTAGCAGCACATATCATTCAGGGGGACACAGCAGCCCAGATCCTGGGCATCCATACGGCCTTTAGTGGCAACACAGACCATGGACATCAACACAGGCTGCAGTAGGACCATGGACTCAGACATGGTCCCTGGCAACAGTTCAGGCCCTGATGTTATTATGGTCCTAGCTGGCAGAGCAAGTCACCCAGATCTGTGTGGGTCCAGTGGCAGCATGGCACCCAAGCACCAACATGTCCCCATGTAACAGCCCAGCCCCTGGGCATCCTCTTGGACTTCAATGGTAACAGGAGCCACAGACATCAATGCAGACCCTGGCTGTGATAAGGCCATAGACCTAGACATGGCCCTTGGCCACAATTCAGATCCAGACATCTCTATGGTCTCAGGTGGCAGTACAGGCCACCCAGTTCTGTATGGCCCTGATGACATGACCCTGAAACACCAACATGGCCTTAGGTGTCAGCCCAGACTACAGGCCTCTGCACAGCCCTCTGCGGCAACAGGAGCCAATGACATCATCAGCACAGACCTGGGTTGCAGCAGGGCCATAGACCCAGACATGGCCCTCAGCAGCAGTTTGGGCCTGGACATCACCATGGACCTGGGTGGCAGTGCAGCCCTCTTAGAACAGCATGGCCCCTGTTGGGGCACATTCCTTGGATACCAACATGGTCACAGGTGGCAGCCCAACCTTTGGATGTCTACAAGACCCTCAGTGGTAAAAGGAGCCATGGACATCAACACAGACCATTGAGGCTGCATCAGGGCCATGGGCCCATGCATGGTCCCTAGCAGCAGCCTGGGTCCTGATATTACCATGGACCTGGGTGGCAAGCAGGCCTCTCACACCAGCTGGTTCTTAACTGCTCTGACTATTCAGATCCAGCTCTTTCCCCAACACATGAACCTTTCTGCCTTTGTTTCTCTCCCATCGTTCATTTCCCTACCATATACTCACTCACATAGTGGTGTCCTACTGCTCAGCACCACATGTGCCAGACAGGCTCATGGTTGGTCTCTTCCAGGCCAGGGAGAATGTCCCAGGGTAGAGCTGTGGCTGTCCTCCATGCACCTGGGCCTCAATGGATCTCTGCCAGGCGTATTCACATATTTTAAAGTAAACATAAAACCACATGTTTCCCTATGGCTTAAAAAAACATCTTTAGTGTTATTTGTCCCCTGTCTCCCTTCATTTTGTATTCTCCTCCCCTCCCATCCAAAAGTCCTTCTCACTTTCACATTTCCCCCTTGATAACATCTGTGTCCTACTCATCTCTTCTGCAGAGCTGCTTACAGCCCCTGCCCACCCACCCCCCACCCTGGTCCCCTTTGTACCTTTCACTCTCCTGGTTTCTGTGGTCACTCCAGGCAATACACTAACTAAAGATTCAGAGCTAGGATCCACAAAGGATAGAGAACATGCAGTATTTCTATTCCTGGGTTACCTCATTCAGAATGATATATTCCAGTTCCATCTATTTGCTTGCAAATTTCACTTTTCTTTAGAGTTGGAAAGTATTCCATTGTGTACATTACCACATTTTTGTTGTTCATTTGCCAGTTGGAGGACATGAGGTAGTTTCATTTCCTAGCTGCTCTTGATAGAGTAGTGATGAGCATGGCTAAGCACGTGTCTGGGGAATAGCACATCAGTCCTTTGGGCACATACCCAGGAGTGTCACAGCTGGGTCATGCCGTAGATATGTGTTTAGCTCTTTGAGAAGTCTCAGCACTGGCTTTCACAGTGCCTGCACCAGTTTGCAGTCCCACCGACAGTGAGCCCTTCCCACATCCCTGCCCACATTCATTGCCAACAGTGCCTGCACCAGTTTGCAGTCCCACCGACAGTGAGCCCTTCCCACATCCCTGCCCACATTCATTGCCAGTTGTTTCCTTGTCGTTCTGACTGATTTAAACTGAAATCTCAAAGTCGTTTTGAATCTCATTTTTCTGATGGCTAAGAATTTTGAACACTTTTAAAGATACTTCTAATCCATTTTTATTTCTATTTAGTCCTTTTTTGGTATTCTGAATATTAGTCAT
The DNA here is from genome assembly GCF_903995425.1 of Onychomys torridus. Taxonomy (NCBI): domain Eukaryota; kingdom Metazoa; phylum Chordata; class Mammalia; order Rodentia; family Cricetidae; genus Onychomys; species Onychomys torridus. The sequence goes on from NC_050451.1 coordinate 21,377,762, forward strand.
CATTCTAGAAGTTCTGTTCCTGTAGAGAACCCTAATATACTCATAAAACTAAAAGGCTTATGCACAGCAAAGTAAACAATTAGTCCAGTGAAGAAGTCCTGGTAGTGGGAGAGAATCTTTGCCAGCTGTACATCTGAGAAAGGACTAATATCCAGAATATTGCTTAAAAAATAACAAACTGGGAATAAAGATGGGCAAGAAATATCTTTAAAAGTGTTCAACATCATTAGCCACAAGGGAAATGAAAATCAAAACTACTTTGAGATTTCAGTTTACCTCAGATTTTTGTTTTTGTATTTGTTTTTGAGACATAGTCTCTCTATGTAGCCTTCGTCATCCTGGAACTCTCTCTGTAGACCAGGCTGGCCATGAACTCAGAGATCTGCCTCCAGAGTGCTAAGATTAAAGGCTTGCATGACCACTGCTCAGCTAATTTACTATATATATAGTATTCTGTAGGGCACTGCCAATGTTTTCTTAGAGCACTTCCAGTGTTTCAGGTTTCAGTGAGCTCTTTGATATATTGGCAGGTTTTTTGTTTGTTTGTTTTGCTTTTCTTGTGGTTTGTTTTTGTGCACACCTGTGTGTGTGTGTGTGTGTGTGTGTGTGTGTGTGTGTGTGTGTGTGTGTGTGTGTTCAAGGTGATGGATATGGGTCTAATTTTATTCTTTTATCCAATTTTCCAAGTATCATTTGTTGAAGATGCTATGTTCTCTGCAGTGTGTATTTTTGGCATCTTTGTCAATATCAGATGGACACAGTTGCATGCTCTTATGTTTAGGCTTTCCATTTTGTTCCATTGATCTACATATCTGCTCCTGTGGTAGCTCCATGCTGTTTTCATTACTATACCTCTGTAACACAGCTTGAAATCTGGTATGGTAACCCACCTCCAGCCTTTTTCTTTTTACTTAGAATTTGTTTGGCTATTCTGGTCTATTGTGTTCTCCAATATATTGTGCACTCTAATAAACTTATCTAGGGTCAGAGAACAGAACAGCCACCCATATAAAGGGCAGAAAATGGTGGCACACACGCCTTTAATCCTAACATTCCAAAGGCAGAGATCTGTGTGGGTCTCTGTGAGTTCAATATCATACTGGAAATAGCCAGGCATGATGACACATGCCTTTAATCTCAGGAAGTGATGGCAGGAAGCAGAAAGGTATATAAGGCATAAGGACCAAAAAACTAGAACTTGTTAAGCTTTTAAGCAGCAATTTAGCTGAGATCCATTTGGATGAGGACTCAGAGGCTTCCAGTCTGAGGAAACAGGATCAGCTGAAGAATTGGCAAGGTGAAATGGCTGTGGCTTGTTCTGCTTCTTTGATCTTCCAGCTTTAGCCCTAATACCTGGCTCCAGGTTTTGTTTTTTTTAATAAGACTTTTTAAGATTCTTGCTACATCTGGTGCCCAAAATGGGGCAAATGTACATAGGCTTGGAAGAGAAAAAAAGTAATATATGCAGTTATATGAAGAAATAGTAATTTAAACAAAAATAAAGTCTTTAAAGAGAAAGTAAAAGTAATATAAAAAATAAGCCACATAAAGATGGATATCACACAGAGAATCTGGATTATGTTGTCTTTGGGATTTTTAACTGCAGAAAGACATTTGATTGTAAAGACTGCTCAGTTAAATCAATATGTTTATTTTAAAGGTACTTTGACTTCAAAATATGTATGTATGTATATGTTGCTTTAGAAAAGAGGCTCTGCTTTTGTTTCCATAGAAAGCAGGAGGCTATAGATTTATTGCAGATTAAGATATATCAGGTTTGACCAGCCAAGACCCCCTGAAAGTTCTCCAATGACACCATGGCCCAGATTATCCAACATCCAGAATGGTTTCAAGGTAACTGGCTCAGACAATACAGCCTCACGGACTATCCCATAATCCTAAAATTTTCTTTGTGTCCCCATAAGATTCAGTGCCCTCATCCAGCAGGAAGAAGTATAAGAAACTACACCCAAATTCCCAAATATACCAAGCTGGCTTTGGAAATGGAATTGGCTCACTCCTTCTCTAAACCCAAGCATATTCCTAAAGAAAAAAAAGAGGTTGAGAGATTATTGTGTCCCGTATCAGAAGATGCCGCTGGTGTGGGACAGAGAAAAACCAATATTTTTATTTAAAGTGGGTTGATTATAAATACAATCGCTTTCTAAAGAAGAAAAGGGGACAGAATAGATAATGATATAAGGGTATATTATTGAACCTACTTTTAAAGAGCAACTTGTTTAAAATGTTTTATAATGGTATAGATTTTAGTTTATTAATACAAATTTAGAGTTGGTTTTGTTCTACTATATATATATTTCTACTCTTGTTTAAGGTATTATGTTTACATAACCCCATTTAGATTATAATGGTTAGTTAAGAAATACAGATTAATAATTAGTCTTCTATGATAGTCAAACTTATAGTCATATTAAATTATATATATTTCAATTAGGTAGGTAATCTTCAAACACTTCAAAGACCTACAGAATATGGTATTTAAAATGTTTTAAAATTTCAGACTTTCTGGACAGTGAGACATGTCTGCTCCTGGCAGCACCAATTTAACTTCAGAGAGGAGGATGGGCATTGATGACACTCTATATGGAGCTTATCTTCTTCTTGGCAAAAATAGCCATTTGGGCAAGTCACTGTTCTTTCCTGGACTGCTTGATTGAATGGACATGCAAGACCCATAAGAAAGTGATCAATAAACTTTGCAAGACAAAATGGTCCTTCAGGTTCCTGCTTTACAGAGGAAATTGCCAGACATTCTACAGAACACAGAGAAAAGTGACTGGGAGACTCTAGGCCTGTGGGCTAAAAACAGATAATCCAACTATACAGAGGAACTTTGGATGACTGTCCAGGCTGCCAGCTGTCTCTGTCTCGTCTCACAAGACTCCCAAAAGTTGCTTGCATCCTTCTCCCATTTCTCATGTAGTATTATATCCTTCTGAAGTCTTTGATGTAGTTGAAAACTAGATAGTTTTAATTTCCTTAGTTATGATAAAAGATAAGTTAGATATGAAATCTTAGACTCACAAATATAGGATAGATAGGATATGTTCTAAATTTTGCCAAATGCAGATAGACTAGATACTATAACTATAATTCTAGCTTGATAATTGTTTTGTTATATGTAATTTTACTATGTTAAAGTTAAAACCTTCCTTTTTGAAAAAAAGAAAAGAGGAAGTGCTGGGGAGGTCTTTTTGTATGCTGTGAATGTGTTGCTCTGATTGGTTGATAAATAAAACACTGATCAGTAGCCATCTGGAAGTATAGTATAGGCAGGATAAGCATAGAGGAGAATGCTGGGAAGTGGAAGGCTGAGTGAGGAGATGCTGCCATCCACCACCACTATGAGTTGTAAGATGTAAAGTACCAGTAAGCCATAAGCCATGTGGCAACTTATACATTAATAGAAACAGGTTAATTTAAGATATAAGAACTAGATAGCAAGAAGCCTGCCATGGACATAGAGTTTATAAGTACTATAAGTCTCTGTGTGTTTACTTGGATCTGAGTGGCTGCAAGCCCTAGTGGGACTGAAGAAATCTCTAACTACACTGATCTTTTATGCTTCTATATGAATTTTATATAACAGGTGGTTTCTCTTTCTGTGAAGAATGTTGCATGGATTTTGGTTAGAATTGCACCAAATCTCTAATGTTTTTTTAGGATAGTCCTTTTTATAATACTAATTTGATCAATCCATAAATATGTGATTACATCTACTTTCTTCCTTGGTATCTTTCTTCAAAGATTTAAATTGGGCCTTTTTGTTTTCAATTTTCTGTAGAAGCTGTTCACTTTCTAGTTAGGTTTATTTGTAAACATTTTATTTTGTTGAGGCTATTATTGATGGCAATATGTCCATGATCTCTTTCTCGGCAAACTTGTTATTGGTACATGGAAAGTCTAGTAGTCTTTGTAAATTGATATGTATCCCTCTACTTTGTTGAAAGTGTTGGCCATTTCTAGAGGTTTTCTAGTAGACTTTTGGGGTCTCTTATATATAAAATTTTAATCTTCAAATAGGAACAATTTGAGTTCTTTTCCCATTTTAGTTCATGTAATTTACTTTTCTTGGGCTCCAGTGAGTGCTTCAAATACTATATTAAAAAGGAGTAGGGATAGAAGACAGTCCTATCTTATTTCTAATTTCACTAAGATTGCTTCAAATTTCTTTCCACTTAAGACAATGTTGGCTGTGGATTTGTCCTATAGCCTTTACTATGTTGGGTGTAATCTAGTTCTATTCTTTCTAAGACTTTTATTATAAAGTCATATTGGATAGTGTCAAAACTCTTCACTGTATCATTGAGATATGATTTTTGTTTTTAAGTCCATTGATATGATTTTAAACCACACCTTTATCTCTGGGATAAAGCTAACTTGTTTATAGAGGATTATCTATTTGGTATATGATTGTATTTGATTTGCAAGTATTTTATTAAGAATCCTTGCATCTATGTTTGTGAGGGATATTGGCTTGTAGTTTCTTTTTCTTGTGTCTTTTAATGTGTATTCTTTAGTGTTAGGGTAGAATGTTCTGTAGATGTATATTAACCAATTTGACTCGTGTCATTTAACTTCAATGTTTCTCTCTCAATTTTTTGTCTGGATGACCTATTTATTGGTAAGAATAGGGCACAGATCACTCACTATCACTATGTTATGATTAAACTGTATCTTACATGGAGTGCTCTTTATGAATTAGCCTGTGTTTGGTACATGTATGTTCAGAATTATAGCATCAACATGATAGGTGTTGTTCCCTTTATGAACATAAAGAGAGCTTGGTTGTCTTTTATATTTTTAGTTCGAAGTCTATTATTATCATATATTATAGTAGATACACCTGCTTGTTATTAGTTTCATTTTCTTGGAATACCATTTTCATCCTTTCACCATAAAGTGGTATGCATCTTTGGTAGTGATGTGTGTTTCTTGGAGGAGAAAACATATGGTTATTGGTGGGCTTTCTTTTGCCTTTTAATTTTAAAATCTATTGATAATGTCATATATGACTACACTATGTTTATACAATTTATAAAATCTCTACCCCTATCTCCCCACTAAGTAACTAAGTAATCCATGTGCCCTTACTGCCTCTTAAATTTATGATCTCTTCTCTTGGTGTTTATATATATATAAATTTTGACTCTGCAGAATATATATATAATATATATATTCTGCAGAGTCAAAATTTAGAGTTCCTTGTATGTACATGTGTTTAGGGATGACCTCATGGGACTGTATATCTGAGGCTTGTCCCAGAAGATAACTAATTTCCCCTCCCTCAGTAGCCATTGGTTGCCTGTATCTCTTACTCTAGGAGTAGGACCTCCCCACATCCACCCTGGCATGTTACCTGGTGTGGTCATTATGCAGGTCTTGTTCAGGCAAACATATTGTTGAGATTTCATGTTTGCAACAAATCTCAAATCAGACATCTTGTTTTCTGATTCTTAAAATAAAATTACATGGTCATCATTAGAAAAATCTTTAATTTATATTTAATGTTTGATGTTGTATTAAATTAAGTCTTTGAGGACTTGGAAAGTACTCCTGGCATTGCAAGGATGATTAGTATTATTCAGATGTAGAATATAAATTAGCATGGGTAGAGTTGTTCATAATTAATACAGATACAAAGGACATATGGCCAAATCCTGCACATAAAGATACCAGTACAGAGCATTTCAGAGGAATGTTCATCTTGCCTGGGAATATTCATAGCTCAGTTTGGCTGAAATGCTGATATATTTTCCTGCTGAATTCAGACAAGAAATCTAGTAATGCTGAGAACTCTGCCTTTAATTTCATATCGCATTCTTAAGTAATGACTACAACAGAGTGACTTAACTGGATGATAATTTTAAATTATTACAATGATGCTGAGAAGAACAAAGAGTGTATTTTTTATTAAGATTATAGCATCCAAACAGAAATATTGGCCCCATCCTTCTAGTATTTCCCAGATGCATGTCCCACTTGTAATCTCTGAGAAAAGGCATGTTTCCTTAGGACTTTTCTTAGAGCTGCAGCCACATCTCTATTCCTCAAACTGTAAATGAGTGGGTTCAACATGGGAGTTAGAATGGTGTAGAAGGCTGATACAATCTTGTCTTTTTCAGGTGTGTGGTAGGAATGGGGCAGTACATTGGTGTAGAAGGCTGCCCCATAAAAAATGCTCACTACTATAATGTGGGAGGAACATGTGGTGAAGGCTTTACGCCTGCCCTCAGCAGAGCTCATGTGGTAGACAGTGATGAGGATGCGTGTATAGGAGACCGAGATAAAGGATATTGGGATGAGCAGCATCAGCACACAGCATGCATACATCAAGGTTTCATAGAGTGATGTGTCTGTGCAGGATAGCTTCAGCACCGCTGGGATTTCACAGAAAAAGTGGTTGATCTCTCGAGATCCACAGTAAGGAAAGCTCATAGTAACAGGTGTCAGCATGAATCCATCCAAAGACCCACCAGCCCAAGAACCCAGCACCATAAGCAAACATACCCTTGGACTCATGATTATGGAGTACCGTAGAGGATTGCACACAGCCACAAATCGATCATAAGCCATGAGGCCCAGCAGGAAAAACTCCCCCCCAATCAGTGTCAGGTAGAGAAATATTTGCAGTGCACATCCCAGGAAGGAAATGGTCTTTTCTTTGGACAGGAGATCTTGGAGCATCTTGGGGACAGTGATACAGATGTAGACAGTATCCATGATGGACAACTGGCTGAGCAAAAAGTACATAGGTGTGTGAAGATGAGAGTCCACATGAATGAGTATAATCATGACCAAGTTAGCTGTTACAGCCACCACAAAGATAGAAAAGACCATGGCAAAGATCAGCCCAGGGAATGCTGGGTGGGTGATGAGGCCCAGGAGGATGAAGTCAGTGGAGTTCTGGTAAATAGCCTCCATTTCCAAAGTGCATGGCAGCTCTGTTGGTTGTAGAGGAAGAAAGTTGGTGAATCAACTAATTACCTTTCTTGCATTTGTAAAGCACTTGCTGTTAGCCATGTGCAAAGCAATATAGGTTAAAGGAAAGAATGCTCACCTATAATCCTCTTGACTTCTGTCTTGAGTATTAGCAGTAAGACATTATACAAGTCAAAATTTAAACTCAAGTTTATCTATTTTGATGGATCATCATGAATCTAAATTCTCTAAATTAGATGAAAGAAGTAAATGTGAGCATCAATAATAGCACTTCTTTTAGTTTTTTTCCTTATATTTTGAACTACCTTCTCCCTAATTCTTACAAAAGTATCACTTCACAGCCAGGTGGTGGTGGTGCACGCCTTTAATCCCAGCACTCTGGAGGAAGAGCCAGGCAGATCTCTGTGAGTTTGAGGCCAGCCTGGTCTCCAAAGTGAGTACCAGGAAAGGAACAAAGCTACACAGAGAAATGCTGTCTCAAAAAAAAAAAAAACCCAAAATACAAAAAAGTATCACTTCACATTGAATTTTCTGTGACATTGATTACTACACTATATCTGCACTATTATCTTGCAACCAGTGTATTTCATTACTTCATTAAATTAACTTCATTAATTTATGTTTTTCTCTCCTGATAAGATAATTATAGTTTAATGTTTCATACAGATGTTATTTGTGACTAAAGAAATTCTTATGATATGATCATATGTCCAAGTTTTTGGATAAATTTTTTTTTTGGCTACTGGGTTTACTACACATCTATGAATAAGTTTGGGAGATCAGATTAATAAGCTGTTGAAGACAACTTCCTGTGAGGGTTAGCTCTGCCCTGCCCTACCATACAAACTTTGTACCCCAGAGAAGATTCTTGTCTTAGGTGTAAATACTTCAATGATTCATTTTTGTTTGTTCTTGCAAGACAGTTTGGGATTAGAGTTCCCAGATTAGAGTCTCTAGAGTCTCTACTTAGAAAGCAGTACTCGAGGTTCTTCAATGTGGAGGTCTTTCTGACACCATGAAAGCAGTAGTAATTCTTGATAAATCCTGCACCAATGAATTCAATAACATATTCTTCTCTTAAATTTCTGTTCAGTCCAAAGTTAAGCAGATTTCCTTGACAGAGTGTTCCAAGCCTATTCAAATATGATCTGTTCAAAATCCATTGTTTTCCCCCATACTTTATTTTCTGCTCTATATTGATCTTCAATGTTTATAAACTCTTTGAATAATTTGAATGGATTCTCATGTTTTTCTATCCAGGAATACAAATGTACTTTTCTTCAATATGTCCAATGATATCAAGGGATATATTGTTAACTTTTATTTCTAGATCATGGCATGCCATTTCATGACAGAATTTCTAAAGAAACATATTTATGTAAAATAACAAATTCTTTAGGTGTACCTGTATTTTCTAGTTCACAATAGTCAAATAGTTTCTGAAGCACTAAAATAAAATAAAATTTATTTGCACTGAAGCAAAAATTAAATAATAAAAGCAACAGAGAAATAATTTTTCTTAGCTTTTCTTTAAGACAGCTCTTTGCTCTTGTTAATAAGCCAAATAGAAGAGTCAAAATATAAAGGGAGAAAAATAGAAAACAATTTCTGTTAATTTGTGCTAAAATATATATTTGTCATATATTATCAGTCAAGGAAGGGAAAAATCCTAAGAATTAAATATTAATTCATGACAAGGTTGATAAAACCAGCCATTTTGTATCCTTTAACATGCAAATCTAGTTCTGAGCTACTCATAAAGAAACCATATTTAAAAGCATTACAAACTGAAATTCTACTTATAGGGCTTCTGTCATGACTGGTTGAAAACAAAAATACTCACACAGGCAGGCAATATTATTTTGACCAAAAATCCCTTTTTTTTGGTTTGGCAAAAATACAGATTTTTATATGTTAATTACTGATATTGACATATCATCTTCTACTTCTCCCTTTAAAAATATATTCTGAAGAGAACTGAGATAGCAAGCATATGACAACAAATTCAAGTTCAAAATAATCCAGGAAAAAATAATTTGCTTTTGAATAAGCACACCAGTTAGGGAGTTTTGTTTCATGTAAAAATTCAGATCATACCACACACTGTATTAAAAAGATTCAGGATGCTTCTAGATACCCAACACTCGGGGACAGTGGTATCCAAACACTTTCCATAAGGCCATATCACCAAGCCATCTGGGTATGGCTTGCAGAGCTGAGTCACTGTCCAGAGCTTTAGCTCAGCATAGTTACCTTGGCTGACATGTTACTTGAATTTCCAGTGGTTCAGCCCCTGGCCTGCCAACTGCACCTAAAACCAGCCTTGTGCTTTGGCAGGCTTTGGCCTCAGCAGTTTTGTGAGTGGGATGTTACTGACTCATCTAGGCATCTGCACACATCTGTTTATGTCTGTGTTACCTTCAGTATGCCTCCTTAGATCCTTGAGGTTTTTTTCCCTCCCATACTTGTTCTGTAACCTATAGTTATGTGAACTATGGTATAGGGTCTAAAATTAATTAATCAGACAGAAATGGAATAAAAGAACCCATGATTGCCAATGATCATGAATGCCAAGTTTAATTAAGACTATTTGGTGCTCTAAGACCTAGGTCCTAGGATATAACCCATGGCCAGGAACCCCCACCCATTGCTGCCCCAGTTGCCAGCCAGCAGGAAAGACTGCTGTGGGCAGGCTACCCACCAACACCCTCCATCAGACCCTACAATCTATAAGACCCACTTCCTACTCCAAACCCATTCATCCCTCTGTGCTCCCAGCAGCTTCCTGAGACACAGAATCTGGCAGCTCAGATTAGACCAAGAGCAGCTCCCTGAGACATAGAATCTGCCAGCTCAAATTAGACCAAGAGCTATGATTGGACCAAGAGTGGTCCTCTGAGATACAAAAACAGAAAGCACAGATTGGACCAAGAGCAGCTTGCTCAGACACAGGCACCTCTTGCACCTATTGAAGGAAGAGATGGGTAGATGCCAGTGCAAAAATACGTACAACAGCATAAAGAGCAATATGGCACCACCAGAACCTAGCAGTTCTGAATATCACAACATAGAAGAAGCAGAAGAAAGTGACCTTAAAAAGTAACTTTGTGAAGATGGTAGTGGCTTTTAAAGAGAAAATGAAAAATTCCCTTAAAATTGAGAAAAAGACAAACAAAAAAATTGGAAGAAATCAATAAACCTCTAAAAGAAAGCCAAAAAAAACCAAGAACAAGCAACTAAACAGGTGAAGGAAACAATTCAAGACCTGAAAATTGAAATAGAAGCAATGAAGAAGAAACAAACTGAGGGAATGCCGGAAATAGAAAATCTGAGTAAACAAACAGGAAACACAGATACAAGCATAACCAACAGAATACAAGAGATGAAAGAGAGGATCTCTTCCTCTGTATTTAGAGGATACAATAGAGGAAATAGATTCATCAGTCAAAGAAAACACTAATGCCAAAAAAATCATAACACAAAATGTCCAGGAAATATGAGACAACATGAAAAGGCCAAACCTAAGATTAATAGGGATAGAAGAAGGAGAAAGAATACCAAATCAAAGGCAGAGAAAATATATTTAACAAAATCATAGAAGAAAACTTTCCCAACTTAAAGAAGGAAATACCTATGAAGACATAAGAGGCCTATAGAACACCAAATAGACTAGATCTCCCTTGCCACATAATAATTAAACAACTAAATGTACAGAATAAAGAAAGAATATTAAGAGCAGTAAAGAAAAAAGGCCAAGTGACTTATAAAGGCAAACCCATCAGAAAAACACCCAATTTCTCAATGAAGACTTTGAAAGCCAGAAGGTCCTAGACAGACATAATGCAGACACTAAGAGACCATGGATGCCAGCCTAGACTACTATACCCAGCAAAACTTTCAATCACCATAGATGGAGTAAACAAGACATTCCAAGACAAAAACAATACCTATCCATAGATCTAGCCCTACAGAAAGCACTAGAAGGAAAGCTCTAACCTAAGGAAGTTAGATGCACTCATAAAACACAGGCAATAGATAACCCCACAGCAGCAAATCCCAAGGTAGGGAAATGCACACAAACTACCACCAAAAGACAACAGGAATCAACAATCACTGGTCATTAATATCAATATCAATGGGTTCAAGTCACCTATAAAAAGACACAAGCTATTAGAATGGATATGAAAACAGGATCCATCCTTCTGCTGCATATAAGAAACACACCTCATCTTCAAAGATAGATACTACTTCAGAGTAAAAGGCTGGGAAAAGACTTCCCAATCAAATGGACTTAAGAAGCAAGCTGATGTAGCTATCCTAATATCTAACAAAATAGACTTTAAACTAAAATTAATCAAAGGAGATCAGGAAGAACATTATATATTCATCATGGGAAAAATCCACCAGGATAAAGTCTTAATTCTGAACACTTATGCCCCAAATAAAGGGAACCTACATATATAAAAGAACTATTACTAAAGCTTAAATCACACATCAAACCCCATACACTAGTAGTAGGAGACTTCAACACACCACTCTCACCAGGTCTGCCAGACAGAAACTTAACAGAGAAATAAGGGATCTAACAGATGTTATGACTCAAATAGATTTAATAGATATGTACAGAACATTCCATCCTAACAAAAAAGAACATATCTTCTTCTCAGCACCCCATAGAACCTTCTGTAAAATTGATCACATACTCTATTTTTCAAATATTTCCATATTTCAAGAAAGAAATAAAGAAAGACATTAAAGATTTCCTAGAATTCAGTGAAAGTACAACATACCCAAACCTATGGGACACCATGAAACCAGCACTAAGAGGAAAATCCATAGCACTAAATGCCCACATAAAGAAGTTGGAGAAATCTCATACTAGTGACTTAACAGCATACCTTAAAGTTCTAGAACAAAAGGAAGCAAACTCACCCAGGAGGAATAGATGCCGTGAAACAATCAACTTGAGGATTGAAATCAATAAAATAGAAACACAGAGAACAATACAAAGAATCAATGAAACAGAGTTGGTTCTTTCAGAAAATAACCAAGATAGTCAAGCCCTTATCCAAACTAATCAAAAGGCAGAGAGAGAAAAAACATCCAAGTTAACAAAATCAGAAATGAAAAGAGAGACATAACAACAGACAATGAGGAAATCCAGAGAATCATCAGGTCTTATTTCAAAAACCTGTACTCCACAAAATTGAAAAATCTAAAGGAAATGAACAATTTTCTGGATAGGTACCCCATACCCAAATTAAATCAAGACCAGATAAACAATTTAAACAAATCTGTAACCTCTAAAGAAATAGAGACACCCAGTAAAAATCTTCCAACAAAAAGAAGACCAGGACCAGATGGTTTCGGTAAAGAATTCTACAAGAATTTCAAGAAGAGCTAATTCCAATGCTCTTGAAATTGTTCCACACAGTAGAAACAGAAGGAACATTACCAAACTCTTTTTATGAGGCTACAGTTACCCTGATACCCAAACCACAAAAAGATACAACAAAGAAAAAAATTACAGACCAATCTCCCTCATGAAGACTGATGCAAAAATGCTCAATAAAATACTGGCAAACCAAATCCAAGAACACATCAAAAAAATTATTCACCATGACCAAGTAGGCTTCATCTCAGAAATGCAAAGCTAGTTCAACATACAAAAATCTGTTGATGTAATCCATCATATAAACAAACTGAAAGAAAAAAATCACATGATCATCTCATTAGATGCTGAAAAAGCCTTTGACAAAATCCAACACCCCTTCATGATAAAGGTCACAGAGAGATCAGGAATACAAGGAATATTCCTAAACATAATAAAGGCAATTTATAGCAAGCCAACAGCCACTATCAAATTAAACAGAGAGAAACTCAAAGCAATTCCACTAAAATCAGGAACAAGACAAGGCTGTCCACTCTTCCCATATCTATTCAATATAGTACTTGAAGTTCTAGCTAGAGCAATAAGACAACAAAAGGAGATCAAGATGATACAAATTGGAAAGAAAGAAGTCAAACTTTCGCTTTTTGCAGATGATATAATAGTATATATAAGTGACCCCCAAAATTCCACCACAGAACTCCTACAGCTGATAAACACCTTCAGTAAGATTAACTAAAAAACATCAGTAGGTCTCCTATATACAAATGATAAATGGGCTGAGAAAGAAATCAGAGAAACATCACACTTTACAAGAGCCACAAATAATATAAAATACCTTGGGGTAACACTAAGTAAGCAAGTGAAAGACCTGTATGATAAGAACTTTAAGTCTCTGAAGGAAGAATTTGAAGAAAATATCAGAAAATTGAAAGATCTCCCATGCTTATGGATAGGTAGAACCAACATTGTAAAAATGGCAATCTTACCAAAAGCAATCTACAGATTCAATGCAATCCCCATCAAAATCCCAACACAATTGTTCACAGATGTGGAAAGAATAATACTCAACTTCACATGGAAAAACAAAAAACCCAGGATAGCCAAAAGAATCCTGTACAATAAAGCAACCTCTGGAAGCATCACTATCCCTGACTTCAAGCTCTACTATAGAGCCATAGTAATAAAAACAGTTTGATACTCACATAAAAACTGACATGTGGACCAATGGAATTGAATTTAAGACCCTGACACTAATCCGCACACCTATGAACATATGATTTTCTATAAAGAAGCCAAAACTGTACAATGGAAAAAAGAAAGCATCTTCAACAAATGGTGCTGGCATAACTGGATGTTAACATGTAAAAGATTGCAAATAAATCCATATCTGTCACCATGCCCAAACCTAAGTCCAAGTGGATCAAAGACTTTGACATAAATCCAGTTACACTGAACCTGATAGAAGAGAAAGTAGGAAGTAGTCTTGAATGCATTCGCACATAAGACTGCTCCCTAAATATAACACGAGTAGCACAGACACTGAGAGCAACAATTAATAAATGGGATCTCCTGTAACTGAGAAGCTTCTGAGAAGACACAGTCAATAAGACAAAATGACAGCCTACAGAATGGGAAAAGATCTTCACCAATCCCATCACTGACAGAGAGCTGATATCCAAAATATATAAAGAATTTAATATACTAGACATCAAAATACCAAACAATCCATTAAAACAAAATAGACTAGAGAGCTAGAGAATTATCAACAGAGGACTCTCAAAAGGCTGAAAGACATTTAAGGAATTGTTCAACATCCTTAGTCATCAGGGAAATGCAAATCAAAACTACTCTGAGATACCATCTTACACCTGTCAGAATGGCTAAGATCAAAAACACTGAAGACAACTTATGTTGGAGAGGATATGGAACAAGGGGAACATTCCTCCACTTTTGGTGGGAATGTAAACTTGTACAGACACTTTGGAAATCAGTATGGCAGTTCCTCAGAAAATTGGAAATTTATCTTCCTCAAGATCCAGCTATACCAATCTTGAGAATATACCCAAGGAATGCTCAATTATACCACAAGGACACATGCTCAACTATGTTCATCGCAGCATTGTTTGTAATAGCCAGAACCTGGATACAACCTAGATGCCCTTCAACTGAAGAATGGATAAAGAAAATGTGGTACATATACACAATGGAGTACTGTTCAGCAGAGAAAAACAATGACATTATGAAATTTGCAGACAAATGGATGGAACTAGAAAATATCATCCTGAGTGAGGTAACCCAGACTCAGAAGGACAAACATGATATGTACTCACTCATAGGAGGATGCTAGATGTAAAGCAAAGGATAGCCAGACTACAACCCACAGCTCCAGAGAAGCTAGCTAACAAGGAGGACCCTAAGAGGGATTCATGGATCACCTTGGAAGGGGAAATAGATGACATCTCCATGGATAAACTGGGGGTAGCAGGAGCAATGGGTGGTAGGGGGATGAGAACATAAAGGAATGGGATGGTTAAACTGGAACAGGGATGGAGTGGAAGAACAATGAAAGAGATGCCATGATAGAGGAAGAGATTATGGGGATAGGGAGAATTGGGTGCTAGGGGAAGTTCCCAGTAATCCACAAGGATAATCCCAGCTTAGAGTACTAGCAATAGTGGAGATGGTACCTGAACTGGACTACTCCAGCAATCTACTTCCAGATTGGTGAATACCCTAACTGTTATCATTTAGCCTTCATCCAGTAACTGATGGAAGTAGACACAGAGATCCACAGCCAACCACCAGGCCTAGCTTCAGGAATGCAGTCAAAGAGATGGAAGAGGGATTCTATGAGCAATGGACATCAAGATCATGATGGGGAAACCTACAGAGACAACCAAACCAAACTAGTGGGAACTCATGTCATGAACTTTAGACCAACAGCTGTGGAGTCTCCATGGGACTGGACTAGGCCCTCTGCATAAGCAAAACAGTTCTATAGCTTGATCTGCTTAAGGGGCCCCTGGCAGTAGGTTCAGGATCCACCCCAGTACATGATGAGCTGGTTTATTGGACCCCACTACCTATGACAGGACACCTCACACAGTCTTGAGGCAAAGGTAGAGGCTTGGACCTGCCTAAACTGAATGTACCAGGCTCTGCTGGCTCCCCATGGAAGGCCATACCTTGTTGGAGGAGGGAATTGTGGGTGGGTTGTAGGGGGAGGTTATAGGGGTGGTAGGAAGAAAGAGAGGGGAATCTGTGGTTGGTATGTACAATGAATAAAGAAAGCAAAAGAGTGGTGAGTTAAAATTAATAGAATTTATGTAGCTGGTAAATTTATTGCTATTTAATAAAACTTGGCATTGTAAAAAGACAGAAACTTGACTGTTTTACTAATACAGCTTGCTCAGGACAACAGGTAGTTATTAAATTGGTGTCTGAATTATGAGCAAAGTATTCTGTGAGTTAGTTCTGTTTACATAAGTTCCCAGAGTCCTATTCAAAACCAGAGGTGGCACATTTGTTTAATGTTGTCTTTCTTATTTATTCTCTAAGACTATGCTCTTCATTCCTAGGCAGGTAACCTTGCATTGTTGATTGTTTTTCATTGCTCAAGGCCTGACTTTTCCTCACCAATTACAATCTTCTAAAAACTAGAAAAATGAAAGAAAGGAAAGAGAGAGAAGAGGAAAGAACAACAAAAGGTAATGAATGAGGATTTTTCATCTGCATGATGTCACAGTCAGGCCTTTCTGCTGTTTGGGAGGTGGTTAGACCATCTTGAGTTGTAACATTTCCCAGTATCACCACATAGTCACCTATCCAAACAATACTGGGTAAATTGGAAGAAGCAAGCCAAATGTGGAGGATGCTGTGGCTGGATTCTCAGCATCTGTCTAGATGGTTGGGTTTGTAGTTGAAAAGAATAGCAGAACTTGGTGAGAGGTATCTTAATACCTGTGGACTTCTCCATGAAGAGAAGGGGTTGTGAGAATAAGGAATGTCTCTCTGAAAGGCCAAAAGGTTCAGGACAGCATGCTTGGAGGTGTCATGGAAGTCCAATCAAGGTCAGGGACCTTCACTATACCTTAAAGTAGTACCCTTCAAGTGAGTTAAGATGGTATGACTTCAGGTAGAGTTTAGACTAACTCCTCTGACCGGCTTCCTCAGGAACCCAGGACCTCTGGAATACTGAGAAGTAACTGCTAGTGCTCTTCATTTGCAGGAAAGCTGGTGGAGATGTGCTTGTCTGGTCCATTGTTCCTGTCACACTTTCTTTTTTTATAGCATAATTTTTAATGATTTATTTATTTTTATTATATTCACATTGGTGTTCTTCCTGCATGTATATCTGTGTGAGGGTATCAGATCCCCTGGAACTAGAATTACAGACAGTTGTGAGCTACCCTATGGGTGCTAGGAATTGAACGTAGGTCCTTTGGAACAGTAGTTAGTGCTCTTAGCTGCTGAGCCATCTCTCCAGCCCTGACTCTTGCCACACTTTCAAAGGTTCCCAGAACATTCTCAGAGGTGGAATGCCCTGGGTGCAAACATGTTCTATGTCTGAGGCACTGTATCTAGCACTGGTTGTTTATAAAGACCCATAGCCATAACAGTTTCCATAAGGAGAATTTGATACATTTTAAGAAATGCAATTTATACCAATGATACCTACTACACCAAAATAAAAATCTAATGGGAATTTTGAGAGAATATATTTTGTTAATATGTTCTGAGAAAAGAAAATACATGGCAGTAGCTGGTCATATAGCTGTGCTATATTGAGCTGTAAAATTAACCCAGGGATAACATGATAGGCATATGTCTCTGGAACTCATATTTTTTTCAGGAAAAGGATTAAATTGTACCTCATTGCTTTAAATATAGATTATTAATTTCTGAGTGAGGAAAATTTGACCAAGGTTTGTATTTGGTATTCATGTATACATGCACTTTGGATAAAATTTACAAAAAGAAAGGAAAAAAGAAAAAAGAAAAAGGCAAAGATGTTAAAGATATAAAGTTCCAAAGAGACACAGGAGAAATGGAGAGTTGTAGTAGAATATTCACTAAACCAGAGATGGTATGTGCAAACACGCTAGAAGCTTTACATATTTATGTCATAGAAAATGTGAGAATGCTACTCATTACCAGCCATATCTCTTAGAGACTTTATCTGAAGGGCCAAACCTAGGACTACAGATGAAGATATCTTAGAATTAGGAGACATTTGATCAGAATTGGGAGATGACTGCTTGGAACAGAAACCTTAGGAGCCAAGAGAAGACAGCAGCCAGCTCAGCCAGGGCAAGCTGTGTCAGGGCACAGGTGGAAACAGGCCTGGACTAAACTGTGAAATTTTAAAGAGAGAGAAACACTTCACAGCTAGTGTCACATCAGAAGATGCCTGCCACAGGCTCTGGCAGGCATGTGGGGATGGATGGGTTGGGTTAGTTCAAAAGCAGCTGATAAGGAACCTTCAGGTATAGGGTGTGGGGAAGAGAAACCAGAGTAAAGGCTGAGAGACTGTCTCAAAATACGTAGAAATGGAGTATGAATGTGTGTTATTCCAGTAGAAAACAGCAATAAAATGGTTATTTAAGGAAGATGTATTTGATCCTTTGTGGTCTTAAAGTCATAGATACTAAGTACTAATATTAAATGTTTTATAGCCACATGAGCTATGCCTGTCAACATATATTCAGGTGCAGTTTAGACTAACTCCTCTGACAGGCTTCCTCAGGAACCCAGGACCTCTGGAACACTGAGAAGTAACTGCTAGTGCCCTTCATGTGGAGGAAAACTGGTGGTCCATTGTACCTGCCACACTTTCTTTATTATAACATAATTTTAATGATTAATTTATTTTCATTGTATTTACATCAGTGTTCTACTCTTACTTTTGCTCCTTTGTATGTATTGCTTTGACTGTATTTATAGATGAAGAACCAATTTTGATCATCATTCTCCACAAATCTCCTCCTCTCAGCCGCTATTCCTGTTGCTGTGGCCAGTTATTCTATCTGTGGTGTCTAGCCATCTCACCTCAGTTATTTATTCTGTCTGCGGGGTGTCTAGCCATCTCATCTTTGTGTCATAACCCTCACTGTCAATTTAGAACTTGTCAAAGTTAAGCATGAAAGTGTCAGGAGAGACTTGTCTCACCTCTAAAAGGTAGCAAAATGGTGACAACTGGGTAACGCTTACATGACACTGAACTGGCCAGGAACTGGGTAGGATTGTGTACTTCTGTTTCAGATGCTAATTGACCTAAACATATCAATGCCCTCAAGGACCACTATTTCACTAAACAGATATAAATGTCTAAGCAGAGGTGTCAGCATATGAGCCAACACCATAGAAGGTGACAAGTAGAAATCAAAGAATACCTGTGACATATGCACCCACTAGCCTACCCCACTAATTCCACAGCAAGGAAGACAGGAGGTCAGAGGAAGGGAGAGATTCACAGGAGCAGGAACAAAAGGGTGAGGAGCAGAGTGGAGACCTCCGGATACACACAGGGTCACCACTGCACCCTGCAATCTAAGCTTCCAGCATGTAGCCATCACCCTGTAATACTGCATTACTCAGTCAAGTAGACTTCCAAATGACATATATGCCTCCTCAGGGTTTACTTGGTGAATGTCATCTATTTATAACAAAAGCATTTAATATTAAAGTACATATGTATGTCACAAAGAAAGAAAATAAAACATTTAAAAAGTAACCAACTGGAAAGAGACAGCATTCAACTTCTTCACTATCTCCCAAACACACAGAGTCCTTCTCCATAGCTAGCTACATACTAATAGAACAGTCTTCCAGCTAAGATTGTTTAAGAGGCCACTTGTCTCGTTCCTCTCTTGACAGTTAAGCAGGACCATGAACAACTTCCAGTGATGCATACTAGCTGTACTCTTTTAAGCATTATCTCTATAAAAACTCAGTTTCTAAAATTATTTTTATTTATGTGTTTATGTGAGTGTGTGCCATATTTGTGGGGTTCCCAGTCGAGGCCAGGAATAGGGGCTGGACCTCCTGGAATTGGAGTTACAGGCAGTCATGAGCTTCCTGACATGGATGCTGAGAACAAAACTTGGATTTTCTGGGAAAGCACCAAGTATTCTTTTACTGCTGAGACATCTTTACAGCTCCTTACATCCCTTACATCCCATTTTCTTTAGAAATGCATTTCTGCCATTATTCTCAATTTCTTCCTACCCATGCTTTCAAGCTAAATATTGCTATTTAATAGTCTTCTTGCCAAAGAATAAATACATACACTCACTCCCCTCAGTCATGAAAAGACTTTGGCTTGCATCCTACATGGTGACTTCAGAGTAGCCTTCTAATAGTTTTGGTGACACCCAAAGAAAGAATCTCAGTACTTCAGTCATGCTCTCTTAATTTTCCACAATAGTCCACCATCCTACCTCAAGCTGGTGAGTCCAGGACTTAGTGAGACAGGGGTGGGAAGCAGGCTTCTTAAATACCTGGTCCCAAAATTGAGCCTAAGTCAAAACAAAGTTTCATCAAGAGTGGATTGCTCAAGCCCCATGAGGAAGCTCTGGGTCATTAATCAGCTAGGTGCCTTGTGCTTTGGAGGATGCTTTGCTCTTCATGCCAGGTTGTTCTTTCCCCAAGTGAGAGCTGGCATTAATTCTTGATATTTCATCATAGAAGTTATTTTCTAATATTGACGTCTCTCTGGCTTAATGAAAACAATGAACACCATAGTTGAATGCTTTTTACTCACTCAATCTGGCAATGTGGTTTTTCTTTAACAAACTTGTTGAAAATAATAGGAAAAGCCTGTAATGGTAATGGATGTATTATTTATGTGACTTCTACTCAGTGCTGATACCTTAGATACAAGCTTTATAACTGTTACTTCCTACACTACATAGATGAGGGGAAAGCAAAGGAGAAACCCTAACCCTAAGTTTCCACTCACAGTCTTACTTGGTCCCTAATTCTTTCTAACAACTATTTCAGAAGTCGTCCAGAAATGCACAAATCCTTCTAGGAGATGATGGATTGACTTGAATAGACATTGTCCAGTGTGTTGTTTCTCTTCAAAGAGCTGCAGAGGGTTTACACCTGGATATTTGTCCTCTCAGTTCTGCATTCTTAAATCGTCCTGGCCATACTTGTGCTGACTATAGCCACCAAAGGGTTCAAGTGTGGTCAACAGTCACTTCCATGTATCACAGTGCCCCAAATGGCTAAATCATCATATCTTGAAATGGTTGAGAAGTACTGCTGGAGCAATTAAATCAGGCTTCTTCTATTATTACCAACAAGTTTGTTAAAAAAACAAAAACAAAAACAAACCCACAGACCAATGAACATGCTGTAGATTGGTGTATGTTTCTAAATCACATGTCAGAAATTTTTTGTCTAGTGTTTAACTTAATTTTTATATAAAAGTATAACAGCCCAAGTTTTTGATACACTACGAGAGCAATTTACAGTGCCACAATCTTGTTCACGTTTCTTGCTCATTCTTCTTTTCTTGTTCTTTTCCACCTTTCCTTTTCCAGAAGTGACATTTGTATGGAAGTAGAAATAGACTGAGCCCCTACAATTTGAAAGTAATTTTGAAAACTGGGTGTTTGAATTATCAGTGTTTGGTTTGATTGGAAATAATTTTATCTACTCACACAATTCAAATATGAAATTGAAAACCAATCCTGCTGTGTATCATGATAAAATTTAAGAAAGATTTTTCATACATTTCTGCTTGTGACTTTGAAAGAAAGGGGCACCTGTCAACTGGTCTGTGGCAAAAGGAAACCATGAGATTAGTCAGAGAGGCAGGACAAGAATTCACGGAATGTCTTCAAGTAGTTACATAGAAACCACATCATGTGACTGTATCTGTTGATAAACAACTTTTTAAAAAACTTTTTGATGCTTTGTGAATTTCTCATCATGCACACAATCCCACTTATCTTTCCACCCCTCCATATTTGCCCTCTACCCTTGCAACCTTCCCCCAAAAAGAAAAGAAGCAAACAAAATCTCACCATGAAAGCTGTGGTGTGTCACACTAAAGTGTACTGTTTTGCCAAAACAACTTTACTTGCAAATGTTCATTGCAATGAGTCATTGAACTGGTTCAAGGCCTCTGGCTTCTGCTCCATTATCAACACTGGATCCTCACCAGGACCCCTCTTAGATATCTTACTGCTGCCCTATGTCACGAGATCCTACAACTTTGATTCTACAAGATTCACACGTTCCAGAAGTTCATGAATGGAACAGATGTTGGAATAGACCAACTCAAAGGCCTGGAACTGGGCCTGGGTGCTAGCTGAGCTGGTGAGCCCGCCTGCTCTCCTGCAACCATGCCACCACAGCCACCTCTCCCGTTTTGCCCAGGGGTGGGGCCAGCTCTCCTGCCTGTGACAGTTGTCAAGGGGTGGGACCAGCTCTCCCATGCTTATGCCATCAGGCTAGCTCTCCCACTCTCAGGATCTGCTCTGCTGTGTATGTAGTTGGTGAGGGGAGGGGCAGAGCCAGCTCTCACCCTAGCAGCTATTTCTCCTATGCTGCCCAGGTGAGGGGTGGAGTCAGCTCTCCTGGGGTCAGTGAGGAGAAGGGATAGCTGAGCATGGCGTGTGGATATCAATGTTGCTTCAGGCAGCAGCTCAGACAGGAACATACAGTTGGCCTTTGGTGGTAACAAGGCCATGAAAATCAATACAGACCCCAGCTGCAGTAGGACCACTGACCCTGTCGTGACCCTTTGTGGCAGCCCTGGCCTGGACATCACCATGGCTTCAGTTGGCAGTAGACATGGACATCAACACAGACGCTGGCTGTGGCAGGGCCATGGACCCAGACATGGCCTTCAGTGGAAGCCCAGACCCATACATTCCTATTGTATGTTTTTGCCCTTTAGGGGGCTCTGCCACCCAGCTCCCAAATAAACCACACATGGAGGCTTATCCTTATTATAAATGCCCAGCCTTAGCTTGGCTTGTTTCTTGCCAGGTTTTCTTAAATCATCCATCTATCTTTGGCCTCAGGGCTTTTATCTTTCTCTATTTCTGTATACCTTTTCTTTCCTTCTTACTCCATGTCTGGCTGTGTAGCTGAGTAACTGTGTGGCTGGCCCCCAAAGTTCTCTTTCCTCTTTCATTCCTTGATCTTTCTACTTTCTCTTTTCCATCCAGATTTCTCCTTCTATTTATTCTCTCTGCCTGCCAGCCCCACCTATCCTTTCTCCTGCTTCACTATTGGCCATTCAGTGCTTTACTAGACCATCAGGTGTTTTAGACAGGCAAAGTAACACAGTTTCACAGAGTTAAACCAATACAATATATAGGAATGCAACACATCTTTGCATCATTAAAGCAAATGTTCCAGAGCATAAACAAATGTAACACACCATAAAATAATATTCCACAACACATCCCTATGGCCTCAGGTAACAGCACAGGCCACTCAGATCAGCATGGTCCCGGGACACCAACATGGTTTCCTGTGGCAGTGCAGGTTCATCATATCAACCTGTTTCTCACTGCCACTGCACCTCCAGTTCCACTTCTCTTTCTCTCTCATCTCTCCATCTTTCCCATCTCTCCACTATATATTTGTTTGTCAGAGTGGCACCTGCTACCCTGGCCTACAGGGGCTGGGATGGGCACTTGTGTATCATCTTCCAGGCTGCCAATAAATGGCATCTAAAGGCTCAGAGGGAATGCCGAAAAGGCTTTTACTTGGGGTAGGTTTATTTGAACTGCATCCACAGTTATGCCACTTTCTGTGTATCCTTGCATGTGGATATTCTTAGGAATAGACATTTTTTCACCTGTGGAATAAATGCTTTGGTATAATCCAGTCATCTCTGAGCACATCAGACTCCATTATTTGCAGATGCTAAGTTTAAATGATGTGACTTTGTTTCAATACATATAGCTTTATAACATTTACTTCATGTGCAGAAATTACATGACCAATTCTAATATTTTTATAAACAATTAAATGAAGAAAATAATCTTTCCTTTCTTCTCTTCAGATTGTGCTGTGAGACACCAGGGAGAGCAGCAGGCACACCAGACAAAGAGAACATACAGTCACAAGTTGGGAATCTGGTCCTTGCTGTTGTGTGATTCTATTTCTGGGGAGACATGAATGACCATCTGCTCATCCGTGATAGGGAATCAACAGCAGACCAAAGTAAGGACACCACCAAAGAACAACTTGGTGAACCAATGATTTTTATTAGGGTTACTTACAGGAGTATGGGTAAGAGGTTACTTACAGGAGCAGAAATGCCTCAGGGAGGGGGCCCAGTGTATCTTGTAAGTTTCAGGGACTTCAGGAGTATTTTGAGTTGTTTACTTACTAAATTTTAAGGAGCCCTTATTAGAACACCCTGAGCCTTAGTAAGCTTGCATGCAGATTAGAGTGTGTTAGCTTGAAGAAAATCGTTAAACACCTTCCTAGATTTAGAAACAAAATTATATCCATATTTCTTAGTGTAGAACCTATAGAACCTGACTACTGAGGGAATTCTGTGCTATTTGAGATTATATATATCAATCAAGTAGAGCAGGTAGCATGCCCAAGGCATTAGGTTCAGTGTCCAGTACCAGAAAAGATAGATAATTTGGAATTCGTCTCTTTGTGTCTCCTGTTAATCCCGCATCATTAAAACTGGTTGTGCCATGTGATACTTACTTCAGAATGAAGATAGATTGGATGCTGAAGTGATGCCACATCATCATAAACCAATGAGAAATTGAAGAGTTCAAAAATAAAATATATTATTGTCATCCAGAAAATTGTATGCCAAAAATGGTATAATTAAAAATCTTATTTGGTTTGTATCCAATTATGTAATTATGTTATAGTAACAAGGGATATAAAATGTAAAAGCTTCCCATGTTTGCCAAGACCATATATTTTCATACCCAGATAATTTCTTATTGATTTAGCAGGAAAAAATAAAGACAATTTCAAGGCACTGATCTCCAAATTTTGAATGTAGTTATGTTGGCAAAGTTCAGCAGAGGAAATATTTCATACAGTAAAAACTATTTTTCCCAACAAGTAATAATGGCTTACTAGAATTAAGTGTTTCTATAAGTGAAGTAATGAGATGCTGAAACAATATTTGAAATTTAACCAGAATTATCTTTGTCATGGTCAGCTGGCAGAGTGAGATGTCACTGAATGGATGGTAGGGCACATTTCCTTTACTGCAATGGGCATCACAGAAACACATCACCGCTCCTAGGAGATACGTACCTTGTCGGCAGCAGCTTGACAACTAAAGCTTCAGCTGCTCTTCTTCTTCTCCCAAAACAATTCATTGCTCAAAATATGTAAGTTTTAACAGGGAAAAAACTACCACTACCTGATACATTAGAAATTTACACCAAGCTGCACTGCACATTTGATATGATTCCATGATGAATGGAGTCACCAAGGAAAGGAATTCTCAGGCAGACCTTTACCAAGCAGACCTAATTGTGCTCACTGTTCAGCTTTCTTGGCCTTAACATATTGCCAGACTCTGCCCAACCTTCTCACTGGCTGCTTTCCCACTGGGTGCCCTTTGTCTATTCTTGCATTTTTTCCCACTGGGGAAACCTAGTCAATATTCAACAGCAGCCCACAAGCAGGAGAGTAGAGAAATGTCCACTCAATCCAGCCTTTTAGTCATAACAAGCTCCTTAGGGGCTGTGTTCATTATCTCACTTAAGCCAGAGGATAATAAATGGCCAGTAGAGACCAAGCACAGTGGTTTTCACTTATCCTCGGGGAATGATAAGGACTAAAGAGAGAAACACACACGAAAGCATCTCCCAATAAGGTCAGCTAGGTTGCAAATATCCCAGATAGTGCAATTTGCTAATAAGACCTCAGAAAGCTCTCACAGTTCCTTACAAAGGGAAAAGGGTATTTGAGGGACTCTTGGATTCCCTAGATCTTAATAACCTCTTGCTTTTATTCTGTTGCTGCTCCTAACTTGTGTCCTATATTTAAACATGTATAAAGGAATATAACATTAAAGAACATATAGAAAATAAGAAATCAGCAGGAATACTCTAGGTTACTATATATATTATTATAATATAGATACCATATAGATATGTATATATTTCTCCCTTCTCCTTCCCCTTGCTTGCTTTCCTTGTTGTCATGTGGTATAACAGAGTGAGGGCCTTGCATATACTAGCCATATATCCTACTAATTAGTCTTGTACATAATTTTAAACTGTTGTGTATAAATTTTATATACTCAAGAGTATGTATTTCACTTTTCCATGTAGATACACAGTGTGTACTCAAAAATATTCCTCTGGCTAGGTATGCCCTCTCTGAGCTGTTCTTCGTTTGGGTGGCATGAACAGGGCTTCTGCATTGGCTTATAGTATACAATATTGTACGGTTAATTCTCTGGGGATGGGATACAGAAGATGGCAAAGATAGCAGGTTATTGGGCTTTAGAAGCTGATCAATAAAATGTTAGGCAAAATTGTTGATAACAGGATACTTGTTACCATGCTTGCTATAGAATTTAATAATAACACCTAAACTTTTAAAAATATGACCCTTTTTACAATAAAATACATTTCCTAAATAGCATCATTTAGGAAGTCATTAGAAGAGTATTTCTCCATAAAGCCAGTGGTTCATCATTCATCTAAAAACCCAACCAAGGTCATGTTCACCTTCTCAGGAAGACTTGAGCTGATGAGGACTTCCTTGTTACAACATTCATACTTTGGTCATTTCTTTATGGTGATATTTTATTTGTGCTGAAATGTGATTTTATTTGTATGTTAATAAATAAAAGTGCCTGGAGGTCAGAGCTAATAGCAAGCCATAGCAGAAGTCTGGCAGTGGTAGCACATGCCCTTAATCCCAATCACATGACAGGCAGATCTCTGTGTGTTCAAGGACATAGCCAGTTTGGAGACACATGCCTTTAATTTCAATATCAACCATAGAGGCCTGGAGGTCTGTATAGACAGGCAGTGACAAGGAGGTCATGTGGTTGGGTTTACAACCAATGAGAAGGCAGAACAGAAAGTCAATAAAAAGACAGACACATAGAAAGTAAGTTTCTTTCTGAGGGGAAGGACGGCAGCATCAGTGAGGGGTAAGAAGGCGGTTTTAGTCTCAGTTCTTAGCTACTACTCTGACCTCTTGGGCTTTTAACTCTGCATTTGGCTCTGTGTTTCTTAATAAGACTGTTACATCTATATTTCTTCTTTTATATTTAAATCTTTATCTTTCTCCTCAAGGGATAAAGGAAAAATCACACCTAAAACAAGGCATTCTTAAAAAATATGCACCATTTTAGGTCTATCACTTAGCTTTCTCCCTGGCACACAATCAGAAAGTCCTTCTCACAGTTTGTCCTTCCACCAGGAAACATTCAGTATTAGAAGCTCTTAAAGAATACACTGAAACAATTGAAGTGGCCCAAACATTGAATTAGTTTAAGGGAAGGAGCTCTCCTCTCTTCCCTTAAGTCTGTTGGCATTCACACTTTGCTCTGGCTGGAAGCCTCAGCCCTTGTGCTTGGCTCTGCTCACTTTCTTTGTATATGTTTTGCTTCAGTATCTTGAACTTCATGGTCATTTCAAAATGGCCTACTTTTAAAAAGGTAGAAGGTAATCCAGCTGGAGTTGAAAAGACCCACAACCTGACTTATATGGGGGCAATTTTTTGAAAATTGGATGTTTATAGTATTCTCAATTCAAAAAGAATAAGCTAAGTAATTTGCTACATTTAGATTGTTGATACTAAACACAGCTTTAACTCTAAGACAAATAGAATTAGTTCTTGGCCAACTATGAGGGACCTTGGCCACAGAGCAGATTGCCTCCCAAATGACACATTCCACCATGGATGTGCATATATAAACTTTTATGATTACACAACAAAAGTTGTAAATCAATGCATTTACCAAACACATTGGTGAGAAGATCAGGAAGGTAGATTATAGGAAAGTGGTAAAAATTTATGCTTTCTGTTCTTGAAGTGAATTAACTTGTGCAGAGTTCCTTATTAAAAGACTATAAATCAGGATTATGTAGAAACATGGATAAATATTCTCTTGGGGGTGTGATTGTTGATTCTGGCTTATGAACTTGACAGGATCTAAAATCACCTAGGAGACACACTTAGGATCGTCTCTGTGCATGCCTGTCAAGGATCAGCTGCATTAAATGCATTGACCCAGGAAGACACACTATAACTGCACTGCACCATTCCATGGGACAGCGTCTTGGACTGAAGAGAAATGAGAAGACACCAAGGACAGCATTCTCACTCCCTGATTCCTGGCTGTGACTCAGTGTGACCAGCTGCCTTGGCCTTCTGCCCCTGTGACTTTGCTGCCCCAGTGACCTGGACCCAGAGCTGAAGGACAAATAAACCTGTCCTTCCCTAAGCTGCTTTTGTTGTGATGTTTTGTCCCAGGAGTGAGAAAATTAACTAATACAGAAAAAGAAGTCTTGAGAAGTTATACAGGCAAAACTTCTGAAAAGGTGACAAATCTTAGAAGTCCTGAACTACCATGAAATAATTTTACTTGAAACAACATTTTTATTATTATTTTTAATGTTGGTGTTGGCTGCATATACTGTCATTATACACTATGAAGAGGCATTATTTTCCATAGACAGATTGGCTGAGATTTTCACAATTAAACAAACAAACAAACAAACTCGCGTGTGTGTGTGTGTGTGTGTGTGTGTGTGTGTGCGTGTGCGTGCGTGTGTGTGTTTGTGTGTGTGTGCACGTGTGTGCATGTGTGTGTGGTTCCTAGTTTCCCAGCATTGTGGAACAGTATAACAACTGCTATTAAATTTATTTTTTTTAAAGAACTAAGTTTTTTTTCTATCAGTTTTTTAAGGCTAGCAGAGCATTTTCATACATACGCCATATAATTTGTTTATATTCATCCCTGTTTCCCAGTGATCCTGCCTACCACCCTTCACTCCAAATTTTGTTCTATGGCTGCAGCTGAGAGAAAAATAAAAAATTAAAATAGCAAACCGGGATCCTAGCTCCTATCCCAAGCATGCCTGAGGCTAGGAGGAAGGATCTACGAATCAGTACAGGTTACCCAAAACTGCCCTTGTGTTATGGGGAAGGGCTGAGGCAAACGTACCCAGAAGACCCCCCGGGGCCGGACAGGACATTCTATCCTTCGTAAAGATAGAATGTGTTGTGGTACGCAGCTGAGGACCACCCCTGGGGGCTCTGGCTGGCAGAATATCCTCAGGTGGAGGATGTGGCAGTAGGAGCCATGGGCAGAAGTGGTGGGAATGGTGTGCAGATCCAGCAGCTGGAAGCCTCAGCAGGAGCAGAGGCTCAAGGGCGGGCACGCATGCTCACGGTTTCCCTGGAGGGAGGAGGCAGCGGCAGTCACCAGGTGGTGGGCAACTCTGAGATCCCCGTGTCCAAATGGCACCAATGAAAGAGTATAGGGTGCTGGTTTGGCCGGCAGTGGAAAGGTCACAGTTACGACAGAACCTGGTGGTACCTTTTAGAGCTTTATTAGGAGGAGAGAGAGAGACAGAGACAGAGAGACAGACAGAGACAGAGAGACAGAGAGAGACAGAGGGAGGCAGGGAGAGGCACAGAGAGAGAGACAGAGATGCAGAGAGAGAGCACGGAAGTGCACATCCGGCTTTTAGGCTGGGATGCAGTCGCCTGCTAATGATGTAATAAGGCACTAGACAAGACCTCCAAGTTGTGCATATACAGAATCCTTACAGTAACTCTTATAAGAAAAATATTTAATTGAGGGGTCTCACTTATAGCTTTAGAGGTTCAGTTCATTATCATCATCTTGGAGAGTGTGGCAGCATGCAGACAGGTGTGGTGCAGGAGGAGTAGCTAAGACTCCTATATCTTGCAGGCAGCAGGAGTCAACTGAGACATTGGGTGGAATCCTGAGCATAGGAAACCTTTAAGTCCACCACCATAGGGACATATGTCCTCCAACAAGACCATACCCACTCCAACAAAGCCACACCTCCTAATAGTGTCACTCTCTGAGATTATGGGGTCAGTTACATTCAAACTACCATGTGGTGATAATTTGCACACCCCAATATAAAGCCTATCAGGTTCACAGGAAAAAACTAGGCATTATATTAAACATAGAAGTCAGTGGTAGCACACACCTTTAATCCTAGCATTTAGGAGGCAGAGATTCACCCCAGGATCTCTGTGAGTTCAAGGCTATACTGGGAACAGAGCCAGATGTGGTGGCACACACCTTTAATCCCAGCACTAACCATGGAGGTCTAGAGGTCTGTATAGACAGACAGGAAGTGATGTAGCTGGGTGGAGAGAAGAAGTGAGAGGGCAGAGACAGAAAAGATAAAGGCATGAGTATACAGGAAGTAGACCTCTTTTTGGCTGAGGATTTCCAGTGGTAAGAATGTGGCTGGTTTCTTTCTGCTCCCCTAATCTCTTAGTTTTTACCCCAATATCTGGCTCCAGGTTTTTTATTAATAAGACTATTTAATAATTCATTTTACACAAGGCTGTTGTTAAAAACTAACACAACAATCAATGGACATTAATATCCCTCAGTATGAATGGACTCCATTTGCCAATAAAAAGACACAGGCTAAAAGAATGGATACAATTACAGGGTCCATCCTTCTTCTACATACAAGAAGCACACCTCAACATTAAAGATGGACATTACTTCAGAATAAAAAGGTGGAAAGAGATTTTCCAATCAAGTGGACTTAAGAAGCAAGCTTGTGTAGCTATCCTAATATCTAACAAAATAGACTTCAAACCAAAATTAATCAAATGAGGTGGAGAAGGGCATTTCATACTCATCAAAGGAAAAATCCACCAAGGTGATGTCTCAGTTCTGAACATCTATGCCCCAAATGCAAGGGCACCACATTTGTAAAAGAAACATTACTGAAGCTTAAATCACACATCAAATCCCATACATTAATAGTGGGAGACTTTAGCAACCCACTCTCACCAATAGACAGGGCATCTAGGCAGAAACTAAATAGAGAAATAACTGACCTAACAGGCATTACAACTCACATGAACCTACAGATATCTACAAAACATTTCACCCAAACACAAAAGAATATTCCTTCTCAGGACCTGATGAAATCTTCTCCAAAACTGACCATATACTCATCCACAAAGCAAGTCTCAACAGTTGCAAAAAAAATTGAAATAACCCCCTGTATTTTATCAGACCACATGGATTAAAGTTTAATTTCAACAACAACAGAAAGTCTACAAACTCATGGAAACTGAACAACTCTACTGAGTTGCCACTGGATCAAGGAAGAAATAAGAAAGAAATTAAAGACTTCCTAGAATTCAATGAAAATAAATGCACAACATAGCCAAACTTATGAGATACTATGAAAGCAGTGCTAAGAGGAAAGTTCATATCATTAAATGCCTTCATAAAGAAATTGGAGAAATCTTTTACTGGCAACTAAACAGCACATCTGAATGCTCTAGAAACACACACACACACACACACACACACACACACACACACACACACACGAAGAGTAGATGGCAGGAAATAATCAAACTGAGGCTGAAATTTATAAAATAGAAACAAAAAGAACAATGCAAAGAATCAATTAAACAAAGAGGTGGTTCTTCTAAGAAATTAACAAAATAAACTCTTACCAAACTAACTAAAATGAAGAGAATATATCCAAATTAACAAAATCAGAACTGAAAAGGGGGACATAACAACAGACACTGAGGGAATCCAGAGAATCATTAAGTCATAATCAAAAACCTCTGCTCCACAAAATTGGAAAATCTAAAAGATACGGGCAAATTTCATGATAGACACCACTTGCCAAAGTTAAATAAAGATCAGATAACAATTTTAATAGACTTTAACCCCTAAGGAAATAGAAGTAGTCATTTAAAATTTCCCAAACAAACAAACCAACAAATAAAAAAGCCCAGAGCCAGAAGGTTATAACACAGAATTCTACCAGACTTTCAAAAAAAGAGATAATATCAATACTCCTCAAATTATTTCAAAGCATAGAAACTGAAGGAACATTACCAAATTCTTTCTGTGAGGCCACAGTCACCCTGATACTAAAACCACAAAAAGACTCAACAAAGAAAGAGAATTACAGACCAATTTCTCTCATGAACATTGATGCAAAAATACTCAATAAAATACTCCCAAACTAAATCCAAGAACACATCAAAAAGTCATCACCACTAGGATAAAACCACTTGAACTTGGTGGATGATATGGAGCCCATTCCCTGTGAAGAGATACCTTGTTCAGCCCTGATGCAGGGGGAGGGGCTTGGTCCTGCCTCAACTTGATGTACCAGACTTTGTTCACTCTCCATGGAAGGCCTTACCATCTCTGAGGACTGGATGGGGGATGGGATGGAGAAAAGTAGTGGGGAGTTGTGGGGGGAGTGGGAGGGGAATTGTAGTTAGTATGTAAAATGGAAAAAAAAAAACCTTTTAAATAAAAAAGATCATCCAGAGATGCAGAGATGGTTCAACATATGATCTGTCAACATAATCCACCATATAAACAAACTGAAAGAAAAAAAATCATATGATCATCTCATTAGATGACAAGCTTTTGACAAAATCTAACACCTCTTCATGGTAAGTGTTGGAGAAATCAGGGATGCAAGGAACATATCTAAACATAATAAAAGCAATATACAACAAGCTGACAGCCAACATCAAATTAAATGGAGAGAAACTCAAAGCAATTTCACTAAAATGAGAAACAAGATAAGGTTGTCCAGTCTTTCCATATCTAGTCAATAAAGTAATCGAAGTTCTATCTAGAACAATAAGACAACTAAAGAAAATCAAAGGTATACAAATTGGAAAGGAAGAAGTCAAAGTATCACTATTCACAGATGATATGAGAGTATACATAAGGAACTCCAAAAATTCTACCTAGGAACTCCTACAGCTGATAAACACCGTTAGTGAAGTGGCTGGATACAAGATTAACTAAAAAAAATTAATAGCCCTCCTATATACAAATTATAAAGAGGCTGAGAAAAAAATCAAGGAATCAACACCCTTCACAATAGCTTCAAATAATATAAAATACCCTAGGGTAACTAATCAGGCAAGAGAAAGACCTGTATGACAAGAACTTCAAGTCTTTGAAGCAAAACATTGAAGAAGATATCAGAAGATGGAAAGATCCCCCATGCTTATGGATCAGTATGATTAACACAGTAAAAATGGTCTTCTTACCAAAATCAATATACACACTCCATTAAAACCCCACATTTCTTTACAAATCTTGAAAGAGCAATACCAAACTTCATATGGAAAAATAAACAAATAACCCACAATAGTTAAAACAATCCTGTACAATAAAAGAACTTACAGAGGTATCATCAACCCTGATTTCAAGCTCTACTACAGAGCTATAGTAATAAAAACCACATGGTATTGGCATAAAAACAGACAAGTAGATTGCTGGAATTGAATCAAAGACCCAGATGTAAATCTTCACACCTAAGGACACCTGATTATTAACAAAGACACCAAAATTATACAGTGGAGAAAAGAAAGCATCTTCAACAAATGCTGCTGACCTAACTGAATATCAGCATGGAGAAGAATGCAAATAAGTCTCTATCTATCACCTACACAAAACTCAAGTCCATTTGGATAACAGACCTCAACATGAATCCAGATATACTGAACCTTAGAGAAGTGAAAGTGGGAAACAGCCTTGAACATATTGGCACAGGAGACAACTTGCTGAACAAGACACCAATAGCAGTTATTAAGATCAATAATTAATAAATGGGACCCCATGAAATTGAAAGGCTTCTGTAAGGCAAAGGACATCATCATTAGGATAAAATATCAGCCTACAGAATGGGAAAAGATTTTCACCAACCCTACATCTGACAGAGGGCTAATTTCCAAAACATATAAAGAACTCAAAAAACTAGCCATCAAAAAAAACCCAAATAATCCAATTAAAAATGGGGTACATAGCTAAACAGAGAATTCACAACTAAAAAACAAACTCAAATGGCCAAGGAACATTTAAGAAATGTTCAGTATCCTTAGCCACCAGGGAAATGCAAATCAAAATGACTCTGAGATTCCATCTTGCACCTGTCAGAATGGCTAAGATCAAAAATACAAATAAGCTCATGCTGGAGAGGATGTGGAGTCATGGGAACACTCACCCATTGCTGATTAGAATGCAAATTTATATAGCCACTTTGGAAATTAATATATTGGTTTCTCAGAAAACTTGGATTCAGTCTACCATAAGACCCACCTATACCACTCTTGGGCATATACCTAAGGATGCTCCATCATTCCATCAGAACACTTGCTCAACTGTGATCATAGAAGCATTATTTGTAATAGCCAGAAACTGGAAACGGACTAGCTATCCCTCAACTGAGGAATGGATAAAGAAAATATGGTATATTTGCACAATGGAGTATTACTCAGTTGTTAAAAATAATGACAACAAGAAATTTGTAGGCAAATGGATAGAACTAGAAAAAAATCTTGAGTAGATAACCCAGACCCAGAAAGACAAACATGGCATGTACTTATACATAAGTGGACATTAGCTGTAAAATAAAGGATAATTACACTACAATCCCCAGACCCAGAAAAACTAGGTAACAAGGATGGTTCAAGGGATTGAGGGTGAAGGGTGGAAAGGAATGCCCAGTATCCTTGGGAAGAGGAAATAGAAGATATTTCATGAATAGACTGCAGGCAGATGGGGATGGGAACATGAGGGATTAGGTTGTGTGTGTGTGTGGGTGGGGGAGAGAATACTGAAAGAGTCTACTGGAAAGGGGGGCATATCAGGGTCATGTAGAAACATAGCATGAGGGAATCTACAAGGATGACCCCAATTAAGACTTCTAGCAATAGATATGTAGCCTGAACTAGCCATCTCCTGTGACCAGGTGAGACTTAAGCTGAGGGAGTGGGTCATCAACCCAGGCACAAACCCTTCAGTTTATAATCCTGCCTATGGGATGTGCTAGGATTAGGGTGACCTTAGATTGAAGGAGTGGCCAACTAGTGATTGGTTTAGCCTAAAACCCATGCCAGAAGAGTAACCCTACCCTTGACACTGCAGGCTGGATGACCCAGAGACCTAGAATAGAACCAAACATGACTGGAGAAAAAAAGTCAATGTAACGATATTCTGCCTAGCACAGATGTCATCAGAGAGTCTTCATCTTGCAACAATGGAAACAGATACAGACCCACAGCCAAACATTAGATGGAGCTTGGAGAATCCTGAAGAAGAGGGAAAAAAAGGTTTGTACAATTCAGAGGGGTCAAGGACACCACAAAAAAAATACCTAACCTGGGCTCCAGGGGCCTCACAGAGACTGAACCAACAACCAGGGAGCCTGCATGGGACTGACCTAGGCATTCTACATATATGTTACAGTTGTGTAGCTTCATCTTCCTGTAGCACTCCTAACAGCAGGAACAGGGGCTGTCTCTAACTCTTTTCCTGGATTTTGGGATGCTATTCCTCACACTGGGTCACCTTGTCCAGCCTTAATTCATGGGAAGGTGCTTAGTCTTACTGCAACTTGGTACACCATGTTTTGTTGATATCCATGGGAGACCTGCCCCTTTCTGAACAGAAATGGAGAAGAAATGGATTATGGGGGGAGAAAGGAGGGTGGGGAAGGGACTAGAAGGAGAGGAGGGAAGGGACACTGTGGTCAGGAGGTAAAATCAGTCAATAAATAAAAATATTCATAATCAAAGAAGAAGAAAAGGAAGAGAAATAGAGTAAGAAGAAACCCAGTTCAAAGGCCCAAAAATATTTTCAATAAAATCATAAAAGAATTACACAGGGACCCATGCTCAGCCTGGAAGGAGGGAACAGGACCTGCCTGTACTGAATCCACCAGGTTTAAATGAATCCTCAGGGGAGTCTTGGTCCTGGAGGACATGAGAATGGAGGGAAGGGCTGGGGGGAAGGTAGGAGTGGGAGCGGGAGGGGGGAGGATGGGGAACCCATGGCTGATGTGTAAAATTAAAACACATAATAAAAAAATCATAAAAGAAAAATTTTCCTAATACAATAATAGAAGATGCCTAGAAAGATACATAGCACCAAATAGAATGGACCAGAAAAGTTTCCTTAGCACATAATCTAAACAGTAAATGTATAGAACAAAGAAAGAATATTAAAAGCTTGCAAGAGAAAAAGACCAAGTAACATAACAGCAGACCTATTAGAATTACATCTGACATCTCAGTAGAGACTCTAAAAGCCAGAAGGGCTTGGACAGATGTACAACAGACTCCAAGAGTCCACAGTTGCCACCACAGACTACTATACCCAGCAAAACCTTCAATCACCATAGATAGAGAAAAGAAGATATACCATGATAAAATCAAATTTAAACAATTTTACTTACAAATTCAGCCCCACAGAAGGTGATAGAAGGAAAACTCCAAGCTAAGGAGGTTAAATACATCCATGAAAACACAGGGAATAAGTAATCATAGACCAGCAATGGCAAAAGAAGGAAAGTACACACACATCCTCTCCCTCCCCTGCCCCCCCCTCTCTCTCTCTCACACACACACACCACTATCACAACCACCACCAAAAACACCACCAACAAAATAGCAAGAATCAGCAGTCATTGGTCATTGATGTGTCTCAATATAAATACTCTCTATTCCCTAATTTTAAAAAAAAAGACACAGACTAACAGAATAGATGCAAAAACAGGATCCATCCTTCTGCTGTATCTAAGAAACATACCTCAACATCAAGGATAAATATTACCTCAGGATAAAGGGTTGGAAAAAGATATTCTAAGCAAATGACCTAAGAAGCAAGCTGGTATAGCCATTTTAATCTTAAACAAAACACACTTTAAATCAAAACTACTCCAAAGAAATATGGAAGGACACTACATATCCATTAAAGGAAAAATCCACCAAAATGACATTTCTATTCTTTGCTAGAAATCTCATCTAATAACTGATGGAAGTGGATGCAGAGATCCTCAGCCAGGCCCTAGGTGGAGCTCCAGGAGTCCAATTGTCGAGAAAGAGGAGGGATTGTAAGAGCAAGAATTGTTGAGACCAAGATTGGAAAAAGCACAGGGACAAATAGCCAAACTAATGGAAACACATGAACTATGAACCAAAAACTGTGGAGCCCCCAACTGGATCAGGCCTTCTGGATAAGTGAGACAGTTGATTAGCTTGAACTGTTTGGGAGGCAGTGGGACCCAGACCTGCCCTTAGTGCATGAGCTGGCTGTTTGGAACCTGGGGTTTATGCAGGGACACTTTGCTCAGCCTGGAAAGAGGGGACTGGACCTGCCTGTACTGAATCTACCAGGTTGAGCTGAATCCCCAGGGGAGTCTTTGCCCTGGAGGAGATGGGAATGGGGGGTGGGCTGGGGGGAAGGTGGGGCGGGAGGAGGGAGGACAAGGGAACCCATGGCTGATTGTAAATTAAATTAAATTATAAAAAATATTTATTTATTTATTTGTTTGTTTGTTTGTTTATTATAGTGTTCTGCCTGCAGGTATACCTGCAGGCCAGAAGAGGGCACCAGATCTCATTATGGATGGTTGTGAGCCAACATGTGATTGCTGGTAATTGAACTCAGAACCTCTGGAAGAACAGCCAGTGCTCTTAACTGCTCAGCCATCTCTCCAGCCCTGACATTTCAATTCTTAAGATCTATACCCCAATTCCAAGGGCACATGAGCCTGTAAGAGAAATATTACTACAGCTTAAATTATACATTTACCCTCACACACTGATAGTACCCTCTTCTCACCAATAAATGGGTCATCCAGACAAAAACTAAACAGAGAAATGCTGGTGTCAATAGATATTATAAAGCAAATGGAGTAACATATATCTACAGAATATTTCACCCAAAAAAAAGAATATACCTTTTTCTCTGCACCTCATGGAACTTTCTCCAAAACTGACCACATATCAGACATAAAGCAAGTATCACATATACAAGAAAATTGAAATAATTCCCTTTAACCTATCTGACCACCAAAGGTTAAAGTTGGATATGAACAACAGAAACAATGGAAAGCTTACAAACTCATGGAAACTCAACAACTCCCTATTGAATAAAAAAAAAAAAAATGGGTCAAGAAAGAAATTAAAGACTTTCTGTAATTTAATGAAAATTAATATACAATTACCCAAACTTAAGAGACAACAATGAAAGTTGTGCTAAGAGGCAAGTTCATAGCAGTAAGTGCCTACTTTAAAAAACTAAAGGGATCTCTTACTAGGAATTTAACAGCACACCTGAAAATGTTGTACTCAATATGAGTAGACACTTAGAAACCATCAAAGTCAGGGCTGAGATTAATAAAATAGAGACAAAGAGAATAACCCAAAGAATCAATAAAACAGAGAATTATTTGAGAAAATCAATAGAATCAACAAACCTTTATCCAAATTAACTAAAAGACAGTGAGAAAATAGCCAAATTAACAAACTCAGAAATGAAAAGGTGGGCATAACAACAGATACCTAGGAAATCCAGAGAAACACAAGGACATAGTTTAAAACCATGTACTCTACCCAACTGGAAAATTGAAAAGAAGTGGATAATTTTCTCAATAGATTCTGCTTGCCAAAGTTAAAGCAAGACCAGATAAGCAATTTAAGTGAACTATAATTCCCAGTGAAATAGAAGCAGTCATTAAAAGTCTCCCAAGCAAAAAAGACCCAGGCACGGTCAGATGGTTTTAGTGCAGAATTCTAGCAGACTTTCAAAGAAAAGCTAATACCAGTACTACTCAAATTATAATAGAAACGGGCCTGGCAGGAAGGTACCCCTTTTTCCAAGACTGCAGGCAGACCCTGAAATCTCCATACCCTGCCCCCACACCCATCTGCCCAAGACCCCAGCCACTTCCTGAGACTCAGAGACCAGCCCCCAGCTCCCATCCATCGGAATTCCCATCTGGACCAGAGCTTCCATCTGGACCAGAGAGAGGCTCCCTAAATCTGTCAACTCTGACTGGACCAAATGCACTGATAAGAGCAAAAGCAAATCCTCAAGGAGATGGGCTTACATCAAGGCAGAAGTACATACAACAAAATAAAGAGCAATACAGCATCACCAGAACCTAGCCCTCCTCCAACAGCTAGACCTGAACATCACAGAATGGAAGAAGCAGAAGAGAACAAGCTTATAAATAACATCATGAAGAGGCTAGAGCCTTATATAGAAGAAATAAAAAATAAAGTGGAGGAGCAGACAAACAAAAAATGGGAAGAACGCTATTAAAAAAAACAAAAACAAACAAACAAACAAAAACCTTGAGGAAAGGTCAAATAAAGCAGAAGAAAACAGTAAGTCTCTGAAAGAAAATCATGAAAAAGCAATGAAACAGATGATGGAAATAGTCCAAGATCTGAAAAGGGAAATAGAAAAAAAATGAAGAAGATACTAGCAGAAGGAATGCTGGAAATAGAAAATCTGAGTAAATGAACAGGAACTTCAGATGCAAGTATAACCAACAGAATGCAAGAGATGGAAGAGAGGACC
This sequence comes from Onychomys torridus, assembly GCF_903995425.1. Taxonomy (NCBI): domain Eukaryota; kingdom Metazoa; phylum Chordata; class Mammalia; order Rodentia; family Cricetidae; genus Onychomys; species Onychomys torridus. Next base: position 21,416,695 of record NC_050451.1, read on the forward strand.
TCTACGTTAGAAGAAATAGATTCATCAGTCAAAGAAAACACTAAAGCCAACAAAGTCATGACCCAAAATGTTCAAGAAATTTGGGACACCATGAAAAGACCAAACCTACAAATAATAGGGATAGAGGAAGAAGAATACCAACTCAAAGGCACAGAAAATATATTTAATAAGATCATAGAAGAAAACTTTCCTGACTTAAAGAATGAAATGCCTATGAAAATACAAGAAGCCTATAGAACACCAAACAGACTAGACCCTTTGAAAAAGTCCCCTCGCCACATAATAATTAAACAACTAAATGTACAGAATAGAGAAAGAATATTAAGAGCAGCAAAGGAAAAAGGTCAAGTGACTTATAAAGGCAAACCCATCAAAATAACACCCAATTTCTCAATGGAGACTTTGAAAGCCAGAAGGACCTGGATAGACATAATGCAGATACTAAGAGACCATGGATGCCAGCACTTACTAATATACCCAGCAAAACTTTCAATCATCATAGACGGAGTGAACAAGACATTCCAAGACAAAGCCAGATTTAAACAATACCTATCCACAAACCCAGCCCTACAGAAAGTACTAGAAGGAAAATTCCAAACTAAGGAAGGCAGATACACCCTCGAAAACAAAGGCAATAGATAACACCACAGCAGTAAACTCCAAAGAAGAGAAGTATAGACACACTATCACCAAAAAATAAAAATAATAATTGTTCAGGAATAAACAATCACTGGTCATTAATATCCCTTAATATCAATGGACTTAATTCACCTATAAAAAGACACAGGCTAACAGAATGGATACGAAAACAGGAGCCATCTTTCTGCTGCATACAAGAAACACACCTCAAATTCAAAGACAGACACCTCCTAAGAATAAAAGGCTGGGAAAAGACTTTCCAATCAAATGGTCTTAAGAAGCAAGCTGGTGTAGCCATCCTAATATCCAGCAAAATAGACTTCAAATTAAAATCAATCAAAAGAGATGATGAAGGACATTACATACTCATCACAGGAAAGATCCACCAAGATGAAGTTTCAATTCTGAACATTTATGCCCCAGATACAAGGGCACCCACACATTACTAAAGCTTAAATCACATATAGAACCCCACACATTAATAGTGGGAGACTTCAACACCCCACTTTCACCTCTGGACAGATCTGCAAAATTGAAACTTAACAGAGAAATAATGGACTTAACTGATGTTATGATTCAAATGGACTTAATCAATATCTACAGAACATTCCACCCAAACAAAAAAGAATATACCTTCTTCTCAGCACCCCATGGAACTTTCTCTAAAATCAACCACATACTTGGCCACAAAGCAAATCTCAACAGATACAAAACAATTGGAATAACCTCCTGTGTTCTATCAGACCACCATGGTTTAAAGTTAGATTTCAACAACAACAAAAACTACAGAAAACCTACAATCTCATGGAAACTGAATAATGCTCAACTGAATCACCAATGGGTTAAGGAAGAAATGAAGAAAGAAATTAAAGACTTCCTAGAGATCAATGAAAATGAATACACCACATACCCAAACTTATGGGACACTATGAAAGCAGTGTTAAGAGGGAAATTCATAGCACTAAATGCCCAAATAAAGAAGTTGGAGAAATCTCACACTAGTGACTTAACAGCACATCTGAAAGCTCTAGAACAAGAAGAAGCAAAGTCTCCCATGAGGAACAGATGCCAGGAAATTATCAAATTGAGAGCTGAAATCAATAAAATAGAAACAAAGAGAAAAATACAAAAAAAAATTAATGAAGCAAAGAGTTGGTTCTTTGAGAAAATCAACAAGATAGACAAGCCCTTATCCAAACTAACCAAAAGACAGAGAGAGAGCATCCAAATTAACAAAATCAGAAATGAAAAGGGGGATGTAACAACAGACAATGAGGAAATTCAGAGAATCATCAGGTCATACTTCAAAAACCTCTACTTCACAAAACTGGAAAATCTAAAAGAAATGGATACTTTTCTGGGTAGGTACCACATACCTAAGTTAAATCAAGACCAGATAAATCATTTAAATAGACCAATAACACCTAAGGGAATAGAATCATTCATTAAAAGTCTCCCAACCAAAAAAGCCCAGGACCATGTGGTTTCAGTGCAAAATTCTACCAGATCTTCAAAGAAGACTTAATACCAATACTCTTTAAATTGTTCCACACAATAGAAGCAGAAGGAATATTACCAAGCTCCTTCTATGAGGCTACAATTACCCTGATTCCTAAACCAAACAAAGATGCAACAAAGAAAGAGAACTACAGACTGATCTCCCTCATGAACATTGATGCAAAAATACTCAATAAAATATTGGCAAACAGACTCCAAGAACACATCAAAACAATTATCCACCATCATCAAGTAGGCTTCATCCCAGGGATGCAAGGGTGGTTCAACTTACAAAAGTCCATCAATGTAATACACCATATAAACAAACTCAAAGAAAAAAAACCACATGATCATCTCACTAGATGCAGAAAAGGCATTTGACAAAATCCAACACCCCTTCATGATAAAGGTCTTGGAGCGATCAGGAATACAGGGAACATACCTAAACATAATAAAGGCAATTTATAGCAAGCCAACAGCCAACATCAAATTAAATGGAGAGAAACTCAAAGCAATACCATTAAAATCAGGAACAAGGCAAGGCTGTCCCCTCCTCCCATACTTATTCAATATAGTACTTGAAGTTCTAGCCAGAGCAATAAGACAACAAAAGGAGATTTAGGGGATACAAATTTGAAAGGAAGAAGTCAAGCTTTCCCTATTTGCAGATGACATGTTAGTATACATGAGTGACCCCAAAAATTCAACCAAGGAACTGATACAGCTTATAAACACCTTCAGCAACATAGCAGGATATAAGATCAACTAAAAAAATCAGTAGCGCTCCTATATACAATTGACAAACAGGCTGAGAAGAATATCAGAGATACATCACCCTTTACAATAGCCACAAATGATATAAAATGCCTCGGGGTTACCCTAACTAAGCATGTAAAGGACCTATATAACAAGAACTTTAAGTCCCTGAAAAAAAGAAATTGAAGATGTTAGAAAATGGAAAGATCTCCAATGCTCGTGGATAGGCAGGATTAACATATCAAAAATGGCGACATTACCAAAAGCAATCTACAGATGCAATCCCCATAAAATTACCAACACAATTCTTCACAGACCTGGAAAGAACATATTCAACTTCATATGGAAAAACAAAAAACCCAGGATAGCCAAAAGAATCCTGTACAATAAAACAACCTCTGGAGGCATCACAATTCCCGACCTCAAGCTCTACTATAGAGCTACCATAATAAAAACAGCTTGGTACTGACATAAAAAATTGAAGACACTGACATTAACTCATACATCTATGAACATAAAATTTTTGACAAAGAAGCCAAACCTGTACAATGGAAAAAAGAAAGCATCTTCAACAAATGGTGTTGACATAACTGGATGTCAATGTGTAGAAGGCTACAAATAGATCCATATCTGTCACCGTGCACAAAACTTAAGTCCAAGTGGATCAAAGACCTCAACATAAATCCAGTTACTCTGAACCTGATAGAAGAGAAAGTAGGAAGTAGTCTTGAATGCATTGGCACTGAAGATCACTTTCTAAATATAACACCAGTAGCACAGACACTGAGAGAAACAATCAATCAATGGGACCTGTTGAAACTGAGAAGCTTTTGTAGAGCAAAGGACATGGTCAACAAGGCAAAGCAACAGCCTACAGAATGGGAAAAGGTCTTTACCAACCCCACATCTGACAGAGGGCAGATATCGACCATATATAAAGAACTCAAGAAATTAGACATCAAAATGCCCGAGTTCAATTAAGAAATGGGCTACAGAACTAAACAGAGAATTCTCAACAGAGGAAGCTCAGATGGTTGAAAGACATTTAAGGAATTGCTCAAAATCCCTAATTATCCAGGAAATGCAAATCAAAATGACTCTGAGATACCACCTTACACCTGTCAGAATGGCTAAGATCAAAAACACAGAAGACAGCTTATGCTGGAGAGGATGTGGAGCAAGGGGAACTCTCCTCTACTGCTGGTGGGAATGCAAGCTTGTACAGCCACTTTTGGAATCAATATGGCACTTCCTTAGAAAATTGGGAATCCATCTCTCCCAAGACACAGCTATAGCACTCTTGGGCATATACCCAAAGAATGCTCAATTATACCACAAGTGCATTTGCTCAGCTATGTTCATATCAGCATTGTTTGTAATAGCCAGAATCTGGAAACAACCTAGATGCCCTTCAACTGAAGAATGGATAAAGAAACTATGGTACATATACACAATGGAGTACTACTCAGCAGAGAAAAACAATGACATCATGAGGTTTGCAGGCAAATGGATGGATCTAGAAAAAATCATCCTGAGAGAGGTAACCCAGACTCAGAAAGACAAACATGGTATATACTCACTCATAGTAGGATACTAGATGTAAAACAAAGATGACTATACTGCTACTCACAACTCTAGTGAGGCTACCTAAAAAACAGGACCCTAAGAAAGACACAGGGAATGCCCAATGACAGAGAAATGGATGAGATCTACATGAACAAACTGGACGACAGTGGGAGTAATGAATGGTAAGTTTTGAGGGAATGAGAGCTTAGGGGAGCAGGAGATCCCAGGTGGATCAAGAACAGAAAGGGAGAACAAGGAATAACATGCCATGATAAATGAAGACCACATAAGAACAGGAAGAAGCAAAGTGCTAGAGAGGTCCCCAGAATTCCACAATGATACATCCACTGTAGACTATTGGCAATGGTCGAGAGAAAGCCTGATCTGACCTAGTCTGGTGATCAGATGGCAAAATACCCCAACTGTTGTGCTGGAACTCTCATCCAATAACTGATGGAAGTGGAGTCAGAGATCCTTGGCCAGGCCCCAGGTGGATCTCCAGAAGTCCAATTTTCGAGAAAGAGGAGGGACTGTAAGAGTGTGAATTGTTGAGACCAAGATTGGAAAAGCACAGGGACAAATAGCCAAACTAATGGAAACACATGAATTATGAACCAAAAGCTGTGGAGCCCCCAACTGGATCAGGCCCTCTAAATAAGTGAGACAGCTGAATAGCTTGAACTGTTTGGGAGGCACCCAGGCAGTGGGACCGGGACCTGTCCTTAGTGCATGAGCTGGCTGTTTGGAACCTTGGGCTTACACAGGGACACTTTGCTCAGCCTGGGAGGAGGGGACTAGACCTGCCTGTACTGAATCTACCAGGTTGAGGTGAATCCCCAAGGGAGTCTTGGCCCTGGAGGAGATGGGAATGGAGGGAAGGGAAGGTGGGGGTGGGGGCATGATGGGGGAGGACATGGCTGATATGTAAAATTAAAACACAATTATAATAAAAAAATAAAATAAAATAAATTATTCTAAATAATAGAAACAGAGGGACATTGCCCAATTCATTTTGAGGCCACAGTCACCCTGATACCTAAATCACATAAAGATTCAATAAAGAAAAAGAATGACAGACCAATTGACCTTATGGACTTAGATGCAAAAATATTTAACAAAATACTCTCAAAATGAATCCAGGAACACATCAAAAACATCATCCACCATGATAAAGTAAGCTTTAATCTAGAGATAGAGAGATGGTTCAATATATGAAAATCTGTCAGTGTAATCCACCCTATAAACAAAATGAAAGAAAAAACACACATGATCATCTCATTAGATGCAGAAAAGTTCTTTGACAAAATCCAACAGCCCTTTATGATAAAGTCCTGGAGAGATCAGGAATATAAAGAACATACATCAACATATAAAGGTAGTTTACAGCAAGCCCATACCAAACATCAACCTAAATGGAAAGAACTCAAAGCAATTCCACTAAAACCAAGAATGAGACAAGGTTGGCTTCTCTCTCCAAACCTATTCAGTAAAGTATTTGAAGTCTTATATAGAGCAAAAAGACAACAAAAACAAGATCAAGGGATACAAATTGGAAAGGAAGGTGTCAAAGTATCTTTATTTGCAAATGATATGGTAAAGGACATAAGTGACCCTAAAAATTCCATCAAGGAACTCCTACAGCTGATAAACACTTTCAACAAAGTATCTGTATACAAAATTAACTCACAAAAATCAGTGGCCCTCCTATATTCAAATGACAAACTGGCTGAGAAAGAATTTAGGGAAACAACACCTTTCACAATAGCCTCAAATAATGTAAAGTATCTTGGGGTAACTTTAGCCAAGCAAGTGAAAAGACTTGTATTATAAAACTGTTAAATCTCTGAAGAAAGAATTTGAAGAAGCTATCAGAAGACGGAAAGATCTCCCATTCTTAAGGACTGGTGGGACTGTCATAGTAAAAATGGCTGCCCTAACAAAAACAATCTACAGATTCGATGCATCAAAATTCCAACACACTTCTTCACAGATTTTGAAAGGACAATACTCAACTTCATACAGAAATACAAAAATCCAGGATAGCTGAAACAATCCTGAAAAATAAAAGAATTTCCATAGGTATCAACATTTCCAATTTCAAGTTATATATAAAGTTATAGTAATAATAACAGCATAGTATATAAACAGACACATTGATCAATGGAATCAAAGTGAAGACCCAGACATAAACTGACACAGCTATGGGCACATGATTTTAGATAAAGAAGTCAGAAATTTATACTGGAAAAAAAAAGACAGCATCTTCAACAAATGGTGATGGTCAAACTAGTTGCCTACATGTAGAAGAATGCAATAGAGTCATACTTATCACCCTGCACCAAACTCAAGTCCAAGTGGATCAAAGACTCAGCGTAAGACCAGATACATTGAATCTGATAGAAGAGAAAGGTGGGAAATAGCCTTTGAGCTACAGGAAAAGACTTTCTGAACAGAACACAGATAGTGCAGGCACTAAGATCAAAAATTAACAAATGACACGTCATGAAACTAAAAAGCTTCTGTAAGGCAAAGGATACTGTCATTTGGACAAACAGCACACTACAGAATGAGAAAGATTTTCACTAATTCCACATCCAATGGAGCACTAACATACAAAAACATATAAAGTACTCAAGAATCTAGATATCCAAAACCCAAATAACCCAGTTTAAAATGGGGTACAGATCTAGTCGGAGAATTCTATAGGAAACTCAACTGGCTGAGAAACACTTAAAAAAGGTTTAACTTTAGCCATCCAAAAACATGCAAATCAAAACTACTTTGAGATTCCATCTTCACTCCTGTCAGAATGGCTAAGATCAAAAACACATTTGATTGCTCATGCTGGTGAAGATGTGGAGCAAGGTGAACACTCCTCCACTACTGGTGTGAGGCAAACTTGTATAGCCACTATGGAAATCAATATGGTGGTCTCTCAGAAACATTGGAATCAGCCTACCTCAAGATCCAAGTAGACTACTCTTGGATATATCCAAAGGACGCTTCATCCTACCACAAGGACACTTGCTCAACCTTGCTCATTGCTGCTCTATTCATAGTAGCCAGAAATTGGAAACAATCAGGTAACGGTTACCACTGGGGGTAGGGCGGGGAGTCAAAGCAAGAACTCAAGCAAGGCAGGTACCTGGAGGCAGGCACTGAACCAGAAGCCGTGGGAGATTAATCCATGTTATTAATGTTTATAAGATTAATCTTTGATATTAAGACTACATACTGTGCTGCTTACTGGCTTGTTTCTCATGGCTTGCTTAACTTGCTTTCTTATAATATCCACTACTACCAGTCCAGGGTGGCACCACCCATTGTGAGATGGTCAATCATACATCACTCATAAGTGAAGAAACCATAAGCCAATGTGGTAGGGACATTTTCTCAACTGGTGTTTCCTCTTCCTCAATCACACTAGATTGTGTCAAGTGTCCTAAAAACAAGGCAGCACAAGGCATGTACATTTCTAGAGAAATTGCCAATATGACATTGACTGTGGCCACAATTAAGTTTTGCTGCAGTAAAACCAGCTGCAGTTCAGGAGTCGGCGAACTAACCACTCACACAATTACTTTTTTATCTGAATGGGTAAAATTTCTCTGGGGCTGGTGAGCAGGGCAAAAGTTAATTCTCTAGGGCTGGTGAAAAATGGAAACACTCACACACACACACACACACACCCTTAACATGGTTTTTCCCTTTACATCTCTCCTGATGTTTACCTCCTGTATTCTTTAATTCTTTTTCCCTTACAGCTTATATACACCAGCAAAATCTTTCAAGCAATATAAAAATTACAATGTGGTTACATTCTATTTTTTAAGTGAATGATTACAATGCATACAAGTAAAAAACAGCATGTTTCCCATTTCCCATACATGATAAACATTTTACATATTAAAGGTGAAAACAAATTATTTCCAAGGACCCACATATATTCATGTCTAAGCAACTTGTTATGGGTTAGCAAAATGTAAGCAAGCAAGGTGTTTTTCTCAGCCAATTCTTTTACTGGAAGTCTGTATTGTGCAGTTACAATCATTTCATTATTTATCTCAAAATGTAATCTTTAAAATATCTTAAAAGAATCACAAATTTAAACTTTTATATATGAAAAACAGCTCTACTTTAAAATCCTCAGGGTGTATACTCACTCATCAACAGTTTTTTATTAAATCATATCAGGAAGCTGAGGGAAGAAATGGATACAAGGAACTAATCATTACCCTTTATCACCAACCAATCCTAGCAAGATAGGTACATCTTCTGTGGGATGAGGACCAGAGAAACTTCTGGCTACATCCATCATCTAGCAATAGCAGGGCTTCCATTCTTCCTGTTCCCTGACCTCCATGTCCCTCACTCAACTATTAAGTGTGCCTTTCTAAACTTTAAATCCCCCCCACAAGATTTTCTACATCAAAGCCATTGACAAAACCCTCTTACCCTAACTTTACTAACAATCTACATGTCTAAATTCTTTCTAAGGTTGGTGGTTGAATCATTAATCTGCCCTAGCAGCAATGCTTGGAAAAAGTCAATCACTGTTCTTATAAGTACCAGTAACACTGCCCAGTGAGAGGTTCAAAACTCCCTTCGAGCTTTCATATAACTCTGTATGTGTATATGACTATGAGGGACATGGTGACCTCCAAGGCAATAAGCAGAGCAACATTAGTAATAACAGCATACTGTTATGTAGTCCTTAGGGCTCCTGCTGTTTGCTGTTCTTCTCAAAACAATGCAGTTTGCACATGATCAGTTAGAAGCTGAGTGGTAGATAGCCTTTGTTCTGAGTAACTTACTTATATTATGAAGTGGACACTTAAAATGCTTTGCCACATTTTTCTTTGTTCAGTTACAGACCGTGTTGAGTTAAACAGTGAGCTTAACTCCACTACATCATTGTATTAGTCTTTACTTTGTTACCATTTACTACATCTGAAAACAGTTTCACTATATTCAACGATCTGTATGTTTCTTCAGTGTCTTGGAGCCTTTCATGCATTTTAATGTGGTCTTTGCTGGCAACCATCCTTGATCTCATCTATCAGCTGTTCTTCCTCCAAAAATAGTTTCTGTAGATGTGTTGCAAACAAGCAAAAGTTAGATACTGATTTTTTTTTTTCTGAAAGTAATAACTACTTAGTGATTTTAGTGAAAACAGTTCCTCTTTGAGAAAATGGTGTTCAGTGGATCTTACTACTAATTGAAGAATGGGAATACAGTGGTGCTTGCACCAGCTTCTGTCAGCTCAGAAAGGGCAACATTTCTCTACCCTTTGTCGAGAACTGTCACTTACACAGCATCCTAACAAGTACTTAACACCATCTTATTCCTTCTCTCCTTGATGTCACTCTTGCCATTTACTATTTGTAGCCTTATTCAACTCCAAAAGGTAGTTCTGAGGGAAAATTCTCCAGTTTGTATTCTGAGAAGCCACTGTATACTTATTTGAAGTCATATGAACACAGTAAGATGTAAGAAAGGAAAGAGGAATCAGGTACTGTAGTGCATGCTGTAATCCTAGCACTCAGAAGGCTGAAGCCACAGGACTGTCATGAGTTCAAGAGAGCCTGGGCTACATAGCAAATAAAAAATTCAGCCAGTGTTATATGATAAAGTTTTGTCTCAAAACTCAGAAGAAAAAAAAAAAAGGTGTGTTGGGGGTGGGAAATAGAGGAAACAAGGAAAGATGTCACATTTTGTGCTGGCTTTCCTCCTGCTTGCTCAGTCCTTTCTTGTACTGAAATCCTTCAGCTCAGGCCCAGCTGCACTTACAATTTCCCATTCATGTGAGAATGAATTAACAGTCAGAAGTTTCCCGACACTCTGTGAGAACTTCTGAGCTTCCCCAGCGCCCTTCTCAGAGCTCCAGTCACATCTTTGTTCCTTAGGCTGTAGATGAGGGGGTTCAGCATGGGTGTGAGGATGGTATAGAACACAGAAAAAATCTTGTCTTGGGATGGGGAATGGTAAGAATGTGGCACCATGTAGGTGTAGATGGCAGCCCCATAGAACAAGGTTACCACAGTCATGTGAGATGAACAGGTAGCAAATGCTTTCTTCCTCCCTTCCACAGAGCTCATATGGTAGACAGTGGTCAGAATCCGGGCATAGGAACAGATAACTACAGAGAACGGAATCAGCAGCATCAGAACACAGCACACATACATCACTGTCTCATAGAGGGCTGTGTCTGCACACGCCAACTTCAGCACAGCAGGCGCCTCACAGAAGAAGTGATTAATCTCTCGAGAACTACAGAAAGGAAAACTCATGGTGATTGGGGTGAGAAGGAAGCCATCCAAAGACCCGCCAAACCAGGAGCCTGCTATGATAGTCCAACAGATTCGGCGGCTCATGAGGACAGGATACCTTAGAGGATTGCAGATGGCCACATAGCGATCATAGGCCATGAGGCCCAGAAGAAAAAACTCGGCTCCCACAAGGGTGAGGTAGAGAAAGTGTTGAGCTGTGCATCCCACAAAGGAAATGGTCCTTTGCCCTAGCAGATAGTCAATTAGCATCTTGGGCACAATGGTTGAGATGTACATCATGTCAATGAAGGACAGGTGACTAAGGAGAAAGTACATAGGGGTGTGGAGGTGACTGTCCGTTCGGATCAGAAAGATCATAATCCCATTGGCTACCAGAGCAGTGAGGAAGACGACAGAGATGGTGGCAAACACCAGACCTGAGGTTTCCTCTGTGTTAAATAGCCCCATGAAAGTGAAGTCTGTAGATGATGTGTTGTACCCTTCCATTGATCCTATGATGTTGCTGATAGGATGTAAACCTTTCCCAACAAAATGGTGATGCTTCCAGAGAATTCAAATTATAACCTATGGATTCAGTAAAAGAAAACATTCAGAACTAGTTTTCTTGGTATTTTTAAATTGATACACAATAACTGACTCATATAAGAATATTAATATCTACAAGTTTTAAACACAATTTATCATTATTAATTAATAATTCCTTAAGTACATTGAGCAAGATGTCAGTAGATGTTACTGTACCATAGTCACACTCATATTTTACCTAAACATATGTATTATACCATAGTCTAGTGTGTGTAAAGTTGGGTACCACTCATCTTACCTTAGGTGAAACTTTCTTGGTATTGTTTTTTAAGAAAAAACAAAAGGTATCTAAGCAAGGGCCAGCATAACTGCCATCATCAAAACATTCCTGACCCTGGCTGTGCATTGTTTCTCTACCATTTAGCCCTGAGTGCATGTAATCTAACATTAGCACTACATTATATTATGAGAGCATGTTTGCTTCTGTTCACACATGTAACAATGAAGTGTGTAAGGGAAAATGCACTGGGAAAGCAGAGTGCTCTTGCAAACTCAGACATCAAAGGGTCTGAAAATCATTCTTACTTTTAAGAACAAAATTTTATCTTAGAATGATGAGGAAATGGAGTTATTATTATGATTAGCATAAGCATTAGTGAGTGAGATTAGCAATTAGGATTCAGAGTTAAGAGCACAAGAAATACATAAAGTGTATATTAGATATTGAGCCACAACACACTTTTTTTTGAAAGAATTTTTTTTGAGATAGGGTTTCTCTGTGTAACCCTGGCTGTCCTGGAATGATCTCTGTAGACCAGGCTGGCTTTGAACTCATAGATATCTGCCTGCCTTTGCCTCCTGGGTGCTAGAATTAAAGATCTGTGCCACCACTGCCAACAGAAATTTGAATTTTTGTACTGTTCATAATTAACAAAAAACTCAGTGACTGTGTCACATAATCTCAGATATGAGCAAGGGAAAACATCAGCACTGCAATGTATGTGAAAGTCAAGGATGATCTTTTATGTGCTTTATGGATAAGGTTACAGGAGACCTTTCCCCAAACTGCCTGTGAGTTCATTCTAATGTGTTGCTCCACCAAACACTCTAAAGCTGTGAGCACCTGAGTGATTGCAAGAAAACGATGGTGAAGACATAGTGGAGAGCATAGTTGCAGGTGCTATGTGTCCCGATTGCCTTTCCTAGATCAAGAGTGAGACTGGTGAAACCCATTCCCCAGGACTGGAAGCTGTGCCTGTCTGGCAGCCTGTCTGAGGGACCCCCAAACAGGAGGAGTCTCAGTTCGTTCTGTGTTCGCACCATCTCCCAGAGCAGCAGCTTGGCATTTGCTATCACATACGTGTCAAATATATGGATCTGCTTATTTTAGATATGTGTAAGCATTAACTCGACTGATGAAAATCGTTTACAATGGGGCAATACTATAAATTGTTAGAGCTTCATCTTAAGCATTCAAGGTTACTATACTTATTTTATTTTTCTGATTTCAAAATGTCTGGTACCAGATTTAATAACTTACTCTATTACTATATAAGATTTAATTATTACTTATGATAGTCCTACTTATTTTACCTTTCTAATTTATTTAATATAGTTCATTAAGATATGTAAGTACAGAAAAATGCTGATAAGTTATAGAATAGCCTACACTATTCACATTCTAACTGTTTGCATGCTCCATAACTTTGAGTCTATGAGATCTTCTGACCCATAAGGATAGCCATATGTTGTTCCTCATATTTAAACACTTATCTCTACCCTTCAAACTCACTCCTAAACAGATCTTTAAAATTTTCTGCTGTCCAGCATTTTTCAGTAGTTAGCTGGTCTTCATGTCACAGCACAGTGAAGACTAAATCTGAAAACCATTCCTCATCACAGGTGCCAGCCCTCTCCTTCTGTCTGCACAGGAAAGAGTGCTTATGTCAAAGAGAAGCTCTTTGCTGTGAATTAATAGGCTAAATAAACTGTCCAGACATGTTTATTATCATCTGCATACTTGTTAGGAGGAAAGATCACAAGCCAAACTGTACTTGTTAAATTCTGCTGGTCACAGATTGTATCCCTTTGTAATGATTTAGTACACATGAAAACAGTCAGAAAACACCTATAATGGTTCTGTACTTTCATTCAGAAATGTGCCTGTGGGGTGACATAGTACACATACAGTAAGACAAAATTGGAAATTAGGTGAATTGATTTCCTTTCCTGGTCACAATGTAAATTAATTCTTTGACCTGGATTTTTCTCTTTGGACTCTGAGTTTCAATGTTTCACTTAAATTAGATTGATCTAAGGAAGCAGTCAGAGTTACTGATAGATTTGTTATATTTTTTTTCTAGTATTGAGTACAGGAAGAATATTACTTCTCTGTTTTTGTACTAGACCCATCCTATTGTTGACTCACTATTTATACATTAAGTTTACAGTTAATTATATACCAGGGGTTTTCAGCCAAGGCATATAACATTTTGCAAATTTGAAATTAAATAAGAAAACAATATGTGATTATATTATGCCATACAAAGTATTGGCAACAGTTTGTAAAACTATTGAGAAATATGTAAGTGTTCCCCCCTCTGATAATAAGGAAAGATCCTGGGCTCAAAATGAGAGGATCTGCAAAAGCTGCCATTTTGTTACAAAAAAACCTCCAGGTCCCCAATCATCCCTGTCCTTACACCCCTAAGTCCCCATTTGTCCCTGTCCTTATACCCCCAGGTCCCCACTCATCTCTGTCCTTACAACTCCCAGTTCCCCAACCATCCCTGTCCTTGACTGTGATGTGAGGGTGAAAATAAAGAACACTTCATTGTGCAGAGAATCAGGGTGCCTATGTTTAAATGTGTTTTATCTGTGACTCTCAAATAGTTTTTAACCTTTTAAAATATTTTTTTAGATAATTGCATTTCTCCCTTCCTCTTCCTCCCTCAAAACCTTCCCCAACCCTTCCTTTCTAATTTTTTTTTCTTTGTGAACCAATCTAGTTCTCAAGACCAACATTTAGTTACTTCTTATGGTGTAAAATGTGCCAAATGAGTACTTAGATACATAAATGTATTACAGAAGATGCTTTGTACTTGCACTATTCCATGGTTCCCTTTCCTGTGAAATTTGCTTCATATTCCAACAGGAAACCTGATTCTGAGAACATTTTGTGCTTGGTTTAGGAGGTGTGAGATGATCACTGAGTCAGCAAATTGCTTTCGATTTGTATTCCAGAACTTAGAGAAACAGTGTTGGATTATAGCTCATGGGGAATAAATTCAACCAGCCCTCTCAGTGTTGTGGAAAGCAGTCTTTCTTCCTGTGCTACTGAAGTGATGCTGAGGAATCATGACCACTTTGTCTTTCCCTTCTTAAATTCCTGTCCGATTTCAACAGGAACAGTTCTTCAATGTGAGGGTGGAACAAAGAACTTGTCTAAGTAGAGCAGAGAAGCTCCTAGATTGTTCACCACATTGCTTAATTTAACCTATAATTTCATAATGTTTTAAAGAAAACCAAGCCGGACGGTGGTAGCACAAACCTTTAATTCCAGCACTCAGGAAGCAAAGGCAGGCAGATCTCTGTGAGTTCAAGGCCAGCCTGGTCTACAAAGTGAGTTCCAGGATGCCAGAACTGTAAGACGGAGAAACCTTGTCTTGAAAATCCAAAAACAAAAAAAAAACCAAAAAACAAAACAAAAAAAATTGAATTTTAAAAGTCTTAAAATAATATTAGCTATTAAATACATCACAACACACACATTTTTTGGTAAAAATTATAGAAGGAACACATATCATTGACATCCAGCACCATTCATTTGATGATAAACTGCTCCAATTAAGTGAGATCATCTGACACGTGAGATCAGTTCTCTGCCACATCCATTTAATATAGAAGACATATCTTAAAGATGGGGAGAGTTACACATGATTTAACAAAATTTCCAGCAAACTACCACAACTTTACATTAATAAATACATTGTTAGAGTGAGAAGGGGCTTTTTAGAAGATGGAAGGTGTTCTGTTTCTACAGGAGAATATTGCTTCAATTAATAGAATTCCAGTTTGTACTGAGATTCAGATACACCAAACAATCCAACATCATGTAACTCCATAATAAGATATAGTCCACCTGTGTGCTCAGCTTTTGTCAGAACATAACTAGACAAGATCCAGCACACACAGACCTTTATATATATATTTAAGAACTAGAGGTGTCCTTCACGTGTGATGATAGACTTGGCATAAACAGATTCATACAAGTTCCTAAGAACTGTAACTTTACTGATAGCAATCAGCCAAAGACAGCATCATTAAAGAAAAATAATGCATACCTAAATCCCCTAAACAGCATTTAATACCTGGCCAAGAACACAGATTCTTCAGCCTCCAAGAGAAATGTAACATTGCTTGCTTCCAAATGCTAGAGGAAAATATTTTGCAACTGAAGAAGAATAAATACCCATGAACAACTTTTTTTGTTCTTTTATGAGGAAAATCTCATGCCATGAAAGGATACTGGATCCATTTGGAGTTTCTGGTTGGAGGTCACTGGTAAGATAGGAAGTACCAGAGTGAGAAGATGAGGTGTTAAATAGTTTTCTGAAAGCCACAGATGGAGACAGACAGAACAGGTCTCTTCTCAGTAGTCCTCAGGGGACTTTGCTGACAGGCTAGCTTCATCCAATGGGAAATGTCTTGATGGAGAAGAACGTATCTAAAGTCACACGGGCTTTAAAAAAAAAAAAGCCTTTCTGCTGCTGATTTCAAAGTGGTTGATAAAGTATGATAAAATCATATGCTGAGTGTGATTTTTCTGAGGATTTCTTCAGAAGTTTCTTGCCATTTCCCCACCAAAACAAATGTTATAAACAAGTGAAAAATAGATTTTGTAATAGTTTAGTGTTTTATTAATAGTTGAATAATTACTGGTTTTAAAAGTATTCATTACTATGTGCCAGAAAGATATATAGAAAGTCCTCCCTTTCCATAATAGCGTAAATATTCATAAAAATGTCATATGGATAGCTATTACATAAGGATATATGAATTTAGATTTATGTGTTTAGTTTCTTATGTGCATGTATATGAAGATTCTAATGCCAATTATTATGCATCAACATAGATACACATATGCCTCTGTATAATGTGTCTTTGTATTTACATATAATCAACAATTTATGTTGTTCTCAAAATATATCACAGGCTCCTTCAAGTGTAACAAATTATACCATGAACTATTCTTTTTCATTGAAAACAATTTCAAACAATATTCTGATCATAATTTCCCCTCCCCAGCCATGAATCCAAGAAAACAATAGCATTTTTTTTTCAAATGATCTATCTTCAACACATGTATTGTTTAAATGAATGGGATTAACAAATTATGTGCCGATAAATGTATACTTCATTTTTGGGATACACCATGAAGTGTTTCCCTCAAAATGTCTTCAATTTGAAATACCAAATCAATTTTTACAAACAACATAGATTATGATGCTAACTTTTCAGTTAAAATATTACAAATTTGTCCTTCATTCTCATAGATTCCATTTCACTGGAGCACTTCATGACTCTATCTCTGCTTCATCTCTAAGAATGAATGAATGAATGTCTTTCACTTCCTTATTTAGACTTTTGAGGCTGCTGTGAATGAGATTGTTTTCCTGATTTCTTTCTTTTTTTTTTTTTTTTTTGGTATGTTTGTTATTTGTATGTAGGAAAACTATTGATCTGTGTTTGTTAATCTTGTATCCTGCTACATGGTGGATTTATTTATTGGATGTAAGAATTTCTGTGGAATCTTTAGAATCTTTTATGCTTAGAATCATATAATTTGCAAATAAAGGTAATTTGATTCTTCTTTCCCTGTTTCCTTTATTTCTTTCACTTTTCTTGTTGCTCCAGCTAAGACTTCAAGCACTATATTGAACAGAAATGGTAAATAAGAGTGGGCATCCTTTCTTGGTTCTTGATTTCTATTTTAGTTGGAGTTTCTACTGCTGTGAAGAGACACCATGACCATGGAAATTCTTATAAAGGAAAATATTTAATTGAGGTGGCAGTTTACCATTTCAGAGGATTAGTCCATTATTATCATGGTGGGGAACATGGCAGCTAAGAGTATGGTGGCATGCAGGCAGACAGGGTACTGGAGAAGGAGCTGAGTATTCTACATCCTGATCCAAAAGCAATAGAAAGTGAACTAAGACACTGGGTGTAGCTTGAGCATATATGAGACCTCAAAGTCCACACCCACAATGACACACTTCCTCTAATAAGGCCACTTGTTGTATATTTTTGTCATAAACGGATATTGGATTTTGTCTAACAGCCTTTCTTCATTCAATGAGATGATCATGTAGTTTCTGACCTTGAATCTGTTTATGTGGTAGATTATGTTAACTGATTTATATATATTAAACCATTGCTATATCTCTGGGGTTAAGCCAAATTGATCATGGTAAATAATCCTTTTTATGGGTTCTTGAGTTCCATTTGCAAGTATTTTATTAAGAATTTTTGTATCTATGATAGACCACTAATTTTCATTTCTGCTGGATCTTTCATTTTGTTGGACATTTGTGATGGTAATCCCAGCTTCATAAAAATAGCTTGGAATTGTTCCTTACTTTCCTATTTGATAGTATGATTTGAAGAGTTTTGCTGTTAATTCTTTGAAGGTCTAGTAGAATCTTTTGATGCCTTCATCTGGACCTAGGCTGTTTCATTTTGGAGGTTGTTTTAGGTTTTCCAGTTCAGTGGAGTATAGATTTAAAAGTAAATATATGTCCATATGATTCTCTGAGTTTCCTCAGTATCTATTCATCTATGATTTTATTAATTTGGGTCTTCTTTCTTAGCTAGTTAATATTTTCAAATAACCAACTTTTGGCTTCACCTTAAAATTTTTTAAAGATTCTAGCTGACAAGATTTAGACATTTTGGGGTCCTTATTTTAAATGTTGACAAGTCACCTAAATTTGTCATGATCAGGGATAGGTTCTATAGTTATGACCCCAGATCTCCAGATGTATATCATTTGGACCTCCTAGAATCTGTAACGTTCTATATTATCATATTGGAGAGAATCCATACAGGAAAAGTGAATGAGTCATGTGCTTTATCTTTTGGTCTTCCTTGAATCAGTAGCTTCCTATCCTGTGTCTCCAAGGAACTGTAGATTCTAATAGAAGATGAGTCATGTGCCTCTTGCCTTTCTGAGAATTTAGATCTTGGGCTATCTGTGCTTTTCTTGACAGACTAAACAGAAAGAAGTGGAGTTACTGGGCATATTGTCATGGAACCCAAAAGAACTGTGTTCCATGGAGGACAATATACATTAACTCTGTCCTTCAGGCATAAAACATAAAGGTACTTTCCAAGTAATTGATTAATCTGATCAAAAGGTACCCCTTCAGAGTCATTATGCATTTCCTTATGTTCTCTTTTCTCCCTGCATTGAGGCTGACTCCTAAGCTTTGCCGTGTCCTGCCACACTCAGGTTATAGTCTCCCTCTTTCACTGAAAACCAGAAGCAAGAGGACATGATAAGGTGATTAGTTATTTGTATTTGTCAGAGTTCTGTGAAGAATTAGAACCAATAGAAAGAATAGATACTAAAAGGAGGAATTACTAGTTTGACTTAATTGACACCGTTTGTGTACCCCAAAAATGGTTGTGAGCACACAGGAGAGCTGAAAACCAGGAAGTTGTCAGGTTCATGAAGCTGAATGCCTTAGTAGGCAGAGTATGTTGCCAAAGGCCTGGACTCCTGGAGAGTCACTGGTCTCTGACCTACACTGGAAGGCCAAAGAACTGATTTCCAATGTTTGTAGAGAATGGAAGCAGCAACAGAGTAGATCCATTCGCCATCAAGGGGCAAAGGCAAGCAGTCAAAGCAACCCTACTTCTCCCTCAGACCTCCCTTATCTAGGCCACAGCCTGAAGGTACTCCAAGCAAAGGTCTTCCCCTTTCAGTGTATCCTTCTATAAACCACTCTGACAAATCTGCTCAGAGGTGTGCCTCTTAGTTAATTTCAGATCCTATCAAGTTGCCAATATTAACTATCACATCCTCCAGAGGTGAAGAGTTTCTGAAGTGCTTGTATCATATATTGGGAGTATCAATGTCACGGAAAAGGATGAAGAATGACTAAATTATGGTGGTCCAATCTGTAATCTTAGTGTTTGGGAGACAGAAGTAGGATGATCACAAGGTCAAAGCCAGGTTGATCTGCATCATGAAATGCTGTCTTAAACTTAAAGTAAAACTATATACATATACATACATATAGTGCATATTTTCCACAGTTAAACAATTAATTCCCAAAATGTTCTCACTAGAATATGTTTCTAAAATATAAATGCTCCTATATTCTAATGAGTCATCAATAATAAAAAATGAAATTACAGATACATAGGGAATAATGGACCAAATTGTGTTCACCATGATTTACTGGAAATCAAACTTCCAGCATGAGTTTATTCTGGAAAAAAATTTAAGATATGTAATCAAGGTTAAGTGAGTTCTTCATGGTGGGGCCTCACTCCAATAAAACTAGCATGTTAACAAGAAATGAGTAGGCATAAGCACCATTGACTGAGAGTGTAAGGACCAGAAAGAAGATAGGCAGTCATCTGAAAACCACACAGCAATAATCCAGAGAAGATCAAACCTACTTGTCACCCCAATACTGGATGCCTAGCCACTTGATCATACGAAAGTAAATTTCTATGTTTAAAACTACCCAACCTGTGCCTTTGCTACAGCAGCAACCCACACGCAGGTGTTATATCCCAATGCTCTTGTTGTAGCAGTAGTTCATATACGAGCTTTGATGGTTGTCTTCCTTTGTAGAAATGAAATATATGTACTCACACAATGTTTTCTCTATTGCAGAATCATGGGCCTTCTTTTTCTCTCGGAACTGAAGATGAATTCACATCATATTCTTACCTTGTACAACTGCCTTGAATAAGTACTCTCTTTTAGAAGTCAAGTCTACACTCATTTGATGTAATTATAGGTCCTATTCACTATCTAGGATCAATTTGGAGAAAGTGGTACTTAGCTCCACCAAAGTCACTGAGGTCTCCACGCTGACTTCCACTCTAAGACAGATGGGGACATTGGTGCAGTTCTGTAGAACCCAGTGACAACAGCAAAGCAAAGTTAGAAAATGCATCTGAGCAGCTCTTCCCTCACACACAGCAGTGTGACAACAATCAACACATCTTTTTCAATAATAACTTTAAATATTAATGGCTCCAACACCTCAATCAAAAGATAAAAGTTAGGTGAATGTATTGAGAAAAAATGGATTAATAAAAAGCTTTTTATTGCGTATAAGAAACTCCTCTTATTAAAAAAAAAAATGGGCACCACCTGGAAGGGAAAAGATAGAAAAATTATTCTAACCAAATTGGACCAGGAGGCAAGCAAATATCACTATCCTACTATCTGACAAAACAAACTTCAAAGTAAAACTAGCCATCAGAGATAAAGGTGGACACTTCATTCTAATAAGAGCAACAGACAACCAAGAAGGTACTATAATCCCAAACATGTATGAACCAACTCTGGGGCATCCAGTCTCATGAAAAGTGTATTGGACATAAAGACACAGATTAACTCCAAGGAGAATTGTATTGAATATGTAGATTGTTTTGGTTAGACAGCTACTTTCTCAGTATTGATTCTTTTAATCCATCAATATGGTAAGCCTTTTCAACCTCTAGTGGCTTACTCAATTTCTTTGGAGTGTTTCAAAATTATTGTGGTAGATATAAACAACTTCTATGGTTAGATTTATTCCCTGGTATTTTGGGTGGCAATTGTAAATAGGATTATCATCCTGATCTCTTCCTCGGGATATTAGTTATTGGTGTAAATGAAGTCTCCTAATTATTGAGTATCAGTTTTATATCCCACCACTTTATTATTTTTTAAAATCACTTTATTGTAATGAACTCATAAATAAAATTGTCACACAACTAGATTAAGACAGACACTCAAAAACTTTCCTAGTCCCAAATGCTAGACATCTCAGTGAACAGAATTATAGTCACCACTCTGGACATAAGGAACTTCATTTGGAGTTTCTCACGTTCACAATAAATACATTGTTATGGACTTTCCGCCCACAAAAAGAAAAAGCTATAGAAGGGTTAAAACTAAAAAACCTTTAGTTTTATCTCTTCTTTTCTGACTCATGTGTTTTTGCCTGTATTCTATGGTTCCCCATAACCTAATAGTACCTTTCTTGGTCTCTTTTCTAAATATTATAGTATACTCACACCTGTAGCTGTTTAAATATAAACATGTATAAATTATAGACTAGGATCCACAAGTGAAGGGGAACATCTGGGTTTTCTTTCTGAGTTTGGGTGACCTTGTTTAATATTATGATGTCCAAGTCCATTGATTTCATTGTGCTTTAAAAATGAAGACTACTTTGTTTTATTTATGTATCCCTTTTCATCATGTATGCACCTACTGGTGGACATTTGGGTTCATTCTACTTCTGTCCTATATTATATAGGGCATCAATAACAGAGACATCCTACACTATTTTGAAAGTATTCTCCTTATGTTCTTCTAAGAGCTGCAGATTTTAATTCAGGTTTTAATTCATTTCCAAATCAATTTGTACGAGGTGAAAATGTTGTGTCCAGTTTCATTGCTCCTCAGGTGGACACTCAGTTTGGCCAGCACCGTTTGTTGAAGGGGCATTTTCTCACTGCATGCTTTGCCTCTGTCAAACCCTAGGTGGCCGTAGCCCTGGGGCTTTGTTCTGGGCTCTCTGCCCTGTGCAGTTGGTAAAGCTCTGTCAGACAATTTGACCTCAGGTTTAGGATTCCAGTAACCATTCTTACTCCTTGGCCTTGCTTTAGCTATGTACAGTGTTTTGTGGTTCCATAGAATTCTCAGGACAAAAATCTATATGAAACAAACCTACAGCTAACATTTTACTGAATGGAGACAAACTGGGAGCATTTCCTCTAAAAACTGGAAATGAGACAAAGATGCCCACCTTTTCTCTTATTCAGTATAGAGCTTGAGATCTTAGCTGTAGAAATTGGACAAGAGAAGGAATGTACGTTTAACAATGGGACTTAAAACTAGGAAACAAGAAAGTCAAACTCTTCCTGTTTGCAGCTGACAAGATTATATTTTTAAAGATCCTACAGTATATACTACAAAACTAATTCTTAGACCTAATAAAGTCTTTTTTATTAAGAATTTTTTTATTCATTCCACATACCAACTACAGATCCCTCCATCACCCCTCCTCCTGGTCTCCCCACCACCTTCCCCCAGGCCCCCACTCCCTCCTCTAAAAAGGTAAGGCCTCCCATGGGGAGTCAGCCGAGCCTGGCACATTCAGCCGTGCAAGGTGACCTACCACAGACAATGGGCTCCAAAAAGCCAATACATGTACCAGGGATCAATCCTATTCCCACTATCAGGGGTCTCTCAAAGAGACCAAGCTACACAACTGTCTCACCCATGCAGAGGGCCCAGTGCAGTCCCATGAGGGCTCCACATCTGTCAGTCCAAAGTTCACGCGTTCCCACTAGCTTGGTTCAGTTGTATCTGTACGTTTCCCCATCACAGACCCAATAAAATCTTACAGTAAGGTATCAAGATAAAAATAAATACAAAAAACAGCCTTAGTATCCACCAACAATATACTTCCATACAATCATCAAACAGGCCTAACCCAGTTTAGCTTCCAAAATCAGATGAGAGAGTGTGTTCAGAGTAGTGGCCACAGACAGCAACATACTTTCAAAGAAAGAAACTGGGGAAATAGCTATCCGTAACAGTTCCAAAAAATTAAGTACCTAGGAATACACCTAACCAACTAATTGAAAGACTACAACAAAAACTTCAAGACATTGAAAAAGGAAATAAAAATAATATCAGGGGGTTGGGGATTTAGCTCAGTGGTAGAGTGCTTGCCTGGCAAGCACAAGGCCCTGGGTTCAGTCCTCAGCTCTGGCAAAAAAAAAAAAATCAGAAAATAGACTGGCATAGTTAATATTATGAAAATGGCCATATCACAAAAGTGAATCTACAGATTTAATGCAATACCCATCAAAGCTCTGATGTCATGTTTCATAGGTCTAGAAAAAACCTACACGGTTACTTTAATCAATGTGTTTATCAGCTCTAAAAGTTGCCTGGCAGAGTCTTTGAGATTTTTTATGTAGAGAATCATATCATCTTCAAATAAGTATATTTTAATTTCTTTGTTTTATACTTGCATTTATTTTATGTGTTCCTCTGGCCTTTTGTCTCTAGCTAACACTCTCAGTACTGTACTGAAGAAGAGCAGTGAAAGCTAACACCCTTGTCTATTTACTGATTTCTGCATTTAGTATAGTGTTAGCTCTAGGGTTATGCTAGATTGCCTTTATCATGTTGTGACATGTTTCTTCTACTTCCAATTTCTTCAGGACTTTTTTTAAATGAAGGCATACTGTGTTCTAAAATCGTTTGATGCATCTACTGAGGTAATTTTGTTCACTGATTCATTTATATGATGCACTACATTTGATGATTCATATAAGTTTAACCATTCTTGCATCTTTGAATAAAGCCAACTTGAATGAAAGGCCTCTTTTGTGAATGATATTTATTTATGTGTTCTTATACTCAGTTTGCAAGCATGGTAGAGAAAATTTACTTCAGTGTTCAGAAGAGAACTTGGGCTCTGTTGGGCTTTTGTTGATTTCTCTTTTTCTTTTGCTAATGCTCATTTTCTTAAATGCTACTCTAGCACACTTTATGTCTGTCCTCTCAGATGTTTTGCCTTGCCCTTCGGTCTGAACAATGCCTTTAGTATCTTCTCTAAAGCTGACTTGTTGGTTATAAATTCCTTTGGCCTGCCTTTTCATGGAATTTTTATTCAGTCATGGTAGATAGATCTGCTGGGTTTGGTTGTCTGGACTAATGGCTGTGGTCCTTCAAAACTTGGAGCTCTTCTTGCTTTTAAATTTTCTATTAAGTGCCAAGCTATGATTCTGATGGTCCTATTTCTTCACCTATAACTTTTTGTTTTTCCCTGACAGCTTTCTTTTTATTTAAATTTTATTGTTTCTAATTGAAATAGAATTATAGCACTTCCTTCAGCCCTTTCTTCCCTCCCACCCCTCCCAGTTACACTCTATTGACCCCTCCCATTCTCAATTTGATAGCTTATTTTCTTTTATTATATTTGTTACACATAAATGTATAAAAAACGTATATAAATAGAGCTTTCTGTTTTTGTTGTTTGTATATATATATATATATATATATATATATATATATATATATATATATATAATTTCAAGACTGACAACTTTGCATTGGACAACCAATAAGGGGGCTCATTCCCAATGCACTAATTGCTCTATATATTTAGTGTTTTAATTTGGTAGGATGTGAGACATTTGTTTTCTGTTACTGCTTGATTTTTCCATATGCCTTTGGTACCTGGATAATCTGAATAATCTGATTTTCTCTTGACTTAGATGTTGGATATTGTCTGAACATATTGAAAATATTTTCTATGATTTTGGTATAGAGTTCTCATATGCCCATAATTCATAGAATTGATCTTTCATGATGTCTCAAAGCTCTCACATGGTCTGTTAATACATTTAAAACTTAGTGTCCTTGACTAAATGTACCAATTTTATTCCACCTTGTCTAGAAAATTAATATCCTGTTCTCTGTACTCACTATGTCCCATACTGTTATTGGGGTTTTGTTTTTAAGCTTTATATTTGATTTATTGAACTATGCATTCCAATATTCCAGGTTTTTCCCCAAGTATTTTAATTCAGTTATCATATCCTATAATGACTTCGCTTTTTCATTCTGCTGTTTAGTTGTGTTCTCATTCATTTTTAATATACTTATAATCACTATTTTTTTTTACTGAAAATAATAATTTTTTACACAATACATTTGGATCACAGTTTTCTGTCACTGACATTGCTCAAGTGGCCAAGAAACTGAGAATATATAGGTCAAGGGCCTGGGGGAATCCAAACACCACTGTTCTGCTGAGGGGACACAGCAATAAAAAGACTCCTGAGGTATTCTGCTTTACTCATAGATCAATGTCTCACTCAGCCATCATTAGAGAAGCTTCCTCCTGCACTAGATAGGAACAAATACAGAGACTCACGGTCAGAAAATGTACAGAGAGTGAGAGGCCTTGGAAGATTCAGTCCTAAATGGGATGTCTCCATCTAATCCACACCCTGCCTCAGGGTTCAGGGAACCCTGCAGAAGAGAAAGAGGGAAGATATTACAAGTCAGAGGAGGTGGATGATACACAATGAGACAAAATCCATATGAACTCACAGAGCCTGAAGCAGCAGGCACAGGGCCTACATAGGCCTAAGCCAGATCAGGTCCCAGCACTGAGTATGAGCTCTCATCCCTAACCAAGAAACTGGCTCCTGTTGAAAACCACTTGCAAAGAAAAAGAATAGTTTTCTCCAATGGAGTCTCACTGGTTATATAAACCACACAAAGGCAGGTCCCATATCCCGAAATAGGTGGCTATCACAGAACTAACTCATTGGTATTATGAGAGATTTTTTTTCTCATATTGCTTTGTGTAGGCATTGTTTACTTGTATATTGTGGTTATTGACTTTGTGTTTATATGTTTGTGTATATGTGTGAGTGTGAGTGTGTGTTTCTTGTGCTTTTCTTTTTCTTTATTCTGGTTTGTTTGTTTTATTTGCCTGTTTCTTTTCTTTTTAAACTCAAATAGACTTGTTTTATTTAGGAATTATTTCCTTTATTCATCAAATCTCTTAAATGATAAATATTTCTTTTTTAAATTTTTCATGGTTAAGCCACAATCTTCACTTTCTTGTTCATGCCTAAGATCGTGCTTAATATTGACATCACAATATAAAACATTTACAACCTTAGTCACATAATCTTACAAATTCAAACACTCTAAAAGCTCAGTGTCTTTAAAAACTCAAACACCTCCTTTAAAATCTAAAGTCTCTCAACTATGGGCTCCTATAAAATCAAAACTAAGTTAAATACTTTCTTTTTTTTGGGGGGGGGAGGGTTTCAAGACAGGGTTTCTCTGTGTAGCTTTGCGCCTTTCCTGGAACTCGCTTTGTACACCAGGCTGGCCTCGAACTCACAGAGATCTGCCTGCCTCTGCCTCCGCCTCCTGAGTGCTGGGATTAAAGACGTGCACCACCACTGCCCGGTACTTTCTTTTTTTGTGTGTCATTGAAAATAGGGTGGTTTTTTTTTTTTTTTCATTTAATATATTGTGATTGTGGTTACCCCCACCCCAGATACATATCCTTTCTTGCTCTCTTTCTCATTAGAACACAAACAAGTATCTAAGAAAGGAGGAAAGGAAAGCAGGCAGAAAGGAAGGAAAGTAGAAAGGAAAAAAAGGCAGAAAGAAAGAAAGAGAGAGAGAGAGAGAGAGAGAGAGAGAGAGAGAGAGAAAGAAAGAAAGAAAGAAAGAAAGAAAGAAAGAAAGAAAGAAAGAAAGAAAAGAAAGAAAAGAAAGAAAGAAAGGTACAGACAAAGCATTATTAGACACACACACACACACACACACACACACACACACACACACACACACTTTCAAAAGTACCATCAAGTTCTCTTTGTATTGGGGCCTGGCTTTAAGAGTGGTTTGTACACCCAGTGAGACTGGAGAAAACTAATTTTTCATTTGTGGGCAGTTCTCAGTTTGAGAAGCTCTGGGTTAGGCATGGGAGCATGTGTCCACTTCCACTCTGAGCACTGATTTCCCCTCAGGCTAAGACTTATGGAGGCCCTGTGCATACTGCCACAGTCTCTGTGAGTGCGGACATACACTGGGCCTGTTGTGTTTAGAGGGCTTTGTTTCCTTAGTATTTTGCATCTGCTCTTGTCCTTACACCTTTTCCTCTTCCTTTTTTGCTGGGTTCCTTGAGCCATGGAGAGAGAGAATTGATGGAGATATACCATGTAGGACTGAGTGTTCCAAGTTCTCTCACTCTCTGCACCTTGTCCAGCTGTAGGTCTCTGTATTTGTTCCCCTTAACTGTGGGACAAAGCTCCTCTGATAATGACTGAGCAAGGCACTGATCTACAAGTATAGCAGAATGTCATCAGAAGACATTTTATTACTAAATTCCTTTAGTGGAGCAGTAATATTTGGTTTTCCCCTAATTCCCTGGCCTATCTATTCTCAAGTTCTTAGCAACCCTCTCTGTTCCAGGAATGAATTCCATCTCATGGAGTGGGCCTTAAATCTGATCAGATATTGGTTAGTTAGTTTCTCAAGCTTTGTGCCTCTATTGCACTGTGCATCTTGCACGCAGATTGCCATTGTAAACCAGAGGGTTTGTGTTTACCTTTCTTCTCTGTAGTGTGCAGAGTACTGACAATATTCTGAACACCAGTCAATAGGGATGAAGGCAATAGGTAGACACCAGCTCAACCTGTCTTTGTTCAGTGAGTTGTGTGGGTGTTGTCTTCAGCGATAGGGCTTTACCATCAGTTTGTAGAAGGCAACCAATAGTCATGGCAAAGCCTAGGTTGTTTGGGGGTTCTCATGGAACCCTTTTGGTCAACAACTAGGTTAGATAGAACTCATTCCCAGAACTGAAGTCTTCATTTGTTGATGAGAGATATCCAGCTGGGGCTCTATCTTTCTGTCACTTGATATTCCATTTATATCACCTTTATATTTGTTATAGAAAGCTTCTATTGTGCTAGACGTGCATACAACTCCTCAGATGGACCTTAGCTTTGGTTGCCTCTCCTCATATTCCCTCCCATCCCCCTTGTCTTTCCTCCCATTTTCCATTCGGTCCTCCAATTCCAGTACCCCATCTACCCATAGCTATTTATTCTATTTCCTCTTCCTATGGTGATCCAATCCTCCTAAAGTTTCTTACTTTATATTTAACTCTAGTGATTATATAAACTACAGCCTACTTATAGAAAGACTTAATAGCTAGTATCCATATATAAGTGAATGCACAACATACTTGTCTTTTGGGGTCTGGGTTACCTCACTCAGGATGATTTTTTCTAACTCCATCCATTTACATGTGGATTTCATGATTTTGTTTTTAAAAGCTGAATAGTATTCCATTGCATAAATATACCACATTTTCTTGATTCATTCATCTACTTTGTCCAATTTCACGTTGTCCAATTTCTGGCTATTATGAATAGAGAAGCAGTGAATATGGCTGAGCAAGTGTCTCTGAAGTAGGATGTAGAGTTCTTTGGATACATGCCCTAGAGTGGTATAGCTAGTCATTGAGGTAGATTCCCAGCTTCCTGAGAAACCACCAAACTGATTTCCACAGGAGCTATATAAGTTTGCACCCTGACAGTTCATCAGCAACGAAAGAGTACCCCTTTCTCCACACCCTTGCCAGCATGTGCTGTCATTTGTTTTATTGATCTTGGCCATTATGATTGATGTAAGATGAAAGTAGTACTCTTGTATAATATTAGAGGAACCAGCCTTAATATTATACATCCCAGGGGCTCAGGAGAGAGAACTACTAACAGTGAGAACTGTTTTCAGGAAATAGAATCTCTGCACACTGAGCTCTATTAGTCCACTTGCTTTAATTCTTCTGGCATAACATCCTGTATCACAGCTTCAGTTCCGTTCTTGTCCCTAGCTCCTTTCTTGACTGATTTCTCTCTGTATTTAGCTATTGCTCCCTCTAAGTTCTATCTTAATTCTCTCATCTTAATTCTCCCTAAACTAGGTCTTTTTCATCTTATTCTTACCCAGATAGTACTTCCCCATCTGGCTCTTCCTCATTTTCCATCTTATCCCTCTAGTACTGTCTTCTAGCCTTTCAATCTAGTTCTTCCCCATCTCAGTTTGTTCCTCTCAAGTTCTTACCCATCTAGTTCTTCCATTCCCTTTTCTCTTCTCCATCCTCCATGTTCCCCTAAGTCTCCCAGGAATCCAGTTATAAACCCAAACAATAGCAAGCCCCTGTTCGAGCAAGGTCACCAGGCTTAAATTCTACAGGATCATAAAGGCAAGTAAGAATTTTCCTCAGGTAGTGACCATCATGCTTTCTTTTACAATCCAAAATGGGAGTGGTAAAAGAGAAGGTCAACTGAGTGCTAATGACCAGCTAGTATATCAAAAAGGGGATCTATGTGCTCAGTCTACATTCCTAGAAGTGGTTAGGTAAGAAGGTAAGGGTCTATAAAGTTAGTAAGGCTGTAAGAAAGTATGGTCCAAGCTAAACTGTGTAAAGCTATTATTTAAGTCTACCTAACCTAGGCAATGTGGAATTTATCTTAAATCAGGTAACTAGCATGTGTACTCTTAATACTGCTAGTCCTTGAAAGTGGCTAAGGGAGATATCTGATTCCAGAGAGAGCCTTTCCTGAGGCTGTTCTTCAAATACCTGGAATCAGTCCATGCTGTTAGCCCTTCTTAGGGAAAAGTCAATTGGGAAAACTACGAAGGCACACATGATTTTCATAACAGAATACAGCTGATATATAACAAGCCGAATAACACCAAAAGCTCCTTGGAATTTGGCTTTCTCTGGAGGAATTCTCTGATCCTTCCAGGTAGAGACTTTGCCATGACCAGCTGAGATCTTATGATATATTTCTGCGGCCTGCAGCATAGTACTGATTTGCATTTCCCTAATGAACTCTCTATCAGATGTTCTCCGGCTCTTACAATCTTTTCTCCTGTTCTTCTGCATAGTTCACTGAGGGCTGATGGGAGGAATTTGATGAATATATCCCATTCATGATGTGTATTCCAAGGTCTCTTACTCACTGCACATAGTCCAGTTGAGAATGTTGAATATTTCTTTAAGCATTTCTCACAGCCACTTGAGTTTTCTCTTTTGAGAATACTTTCTCTAGATATGTACCCCATTTAAAATTTTTTTATGTTTTTTGAGTTCTTTATACATTTTAGATATTAGCCCTTTATTGAATGAATAGTAAAAACATCTTTTTCCATACTGCAGCTTACCACTTTGCCTGAATAATGGTGTCCTTTGACATGCAGAAGCCTTTCAGCTCCATGAGATCTCATTTATTAATTGTTTATCTGTAGAGCCTATGCTATCAGGGTTCTATTCAGGAAGATGTCTCCTGTGCCAAAGCATTTCCCAACTTTCTCTTCTATCATACTCAGTGTATCTGGTTCTATGTGGAGTTCCTGAATCCACTGAGGTTGAGTTTTGTGCAGAGATTGAAAAGTATGTATCTATTTGAATATCGACACAAAGGTTTCCAGTTTGACCAGCACCATTTGTTGAAGATGCTGTCTTTTTTTCCAATCTATATTTCTGGATTCTTTGTCAAAATTTGGGTGTCCATAAATTGTAAACTTCTATCTGGGTCTTCAGTTTGATTCCATTGATCAACATGTCTGTTTTTATGACGATACCATGTAGTTGTTTTTTTCACTCTTTGTTATTTGTGGGGCCACCATCCACTTCCCAGATACATTCACAGTGACTTATTCAGGGGCCAGGCCTTAGCTTGACTTATTTATAGCCAGTTTCTCTTAACTTAAATTACCCCATTTATGTTTTGCCTCTTGGATTTTTACCTTTCTCTAGTCTACATTCCTTCCTTTCCTTCTTACTCCATGGCTGGCTGGGGAGCTGGGTGACTGGCATTCTCATCTCCTCCTTTCCTTACTGCTCTCTGTTCC
The DNA here is from genome assembly GCF_903995425.1 of Onychomys torridus. NCBI lineage: Eukaryota > Metazoa > Chordata > Mammalia > Rodentia > Cricetidae > Onychomys > Onychomys torridus. Next base: position 21,447,685 of record NC_050451.1, read on the forward strand.
ATCATCTCTCTTCTAATTTCTCTCTCTACCTGACAACCCCATCTACTCCTCTCCCCTGCCTAGCTATTGGCCACTCAGCTCTTTATTAGATCAATCAGGTGTCTTAGAAAGTCAAAGTAACACAGCTTCACAGAGTTAAACAAATGACACATAAAAGAATGCAACCCATCTTTGCACCACTAAACAAATATTCCACAGCATAAATGAATGTAACCTATCTTCAACTAATATTCCACATTTCCCCCTTTTGTCTAAATAAAATTAAAAGTTGTTAACTTTAACATAGTAAAAATATGTACAACAAAACAGTTATCAAGTAGTAAATACATTTACAATAGTCTATACATTTGTATTTAGCAAATTCAGAGAAAATATTCTATTATCTATCTTATCTTAGTGACTTGCAAAGTTTTATACCTAAGGAAAGCTATAACTCTAAATATTTAGTCTTTAACTCTATCAAAGATTCCATAATGATGTAATATTACTCAACAACAGAGACATCTGGCTGCCTGGACAGTCACCTAAAGTTCATGTGCAACATTAGGGCACCCATCTTTGGCCTGCAAGCCTAGAACATCTGATAGATTTTTCCATGAAGCAGGAAATTTGAAGGACTGTCCTGCCTTGTATTGGCAAAATTTGTCAGTCAACTTTCCTCTGTGCCCTGTAGAATATCTGGCAGACACTTCTGTGAAGCAGAAATCTCAAAGGATTCTTCTGCCTTGTCTTGATGATATACAATAGTCTTTTTCCTGTGTCCTTGCCACATTTGAAGTAAACTCCATATGAAGCTTCTTCAATGTCCATCATCCTTTTATGAAGTAAATTGGTGCTTCCAGGAGCAGCAATTTAATGTGTCTCATTGTCATGAAAAACCTTAGTTTACTAAACATCTTAAAAACCACATTCTGTAGGTCTTTAAAGTATTTGAAAATCATCTGTCTAAAATATACTCTTTAACCTTGAAAACATACCTAATGTTTGATCATATAGATTAACTACTAACCTTGCTTCTTAATTATACATTAGCTATATAAGCACAATATCCCAAACAAGAGCAGAAACACATATGCAGTGTAACAAAATAATTTTAAATTTGTATCAATATACTAAAATCCATGCCAATGCAAAATATCTGAGATTAATAGTTGCCTTTTTATCCTATATTCCTATATTCCCCTAAATGATAACAAACATCCATAACCCACCAAATAACAACAACAAAAAAAAAAACCACTCACAGCCTACCTCTTGGAAATGTGGGCATCATCTTCTCTAGACTGCTTCTTAGTGTCTGTGAGTGAAGGCATCTTTAGGGTTCCCTGAGAAAATTGAAATAAAGGTCAAGTTCTGAGAAGACCAGCTCTAACCTTTGTTGATATATAACACCTGTCAAGTTCCATGAAGTCTCCCAAGATCAAACCTGATCCATATCAACCTTGAAGGAATTCACAGCCTCTTATTTCCTTCTCCAAAACAATGCAATTTTTGAGTTCCAGTTTAAAGCTAAAGCATTCTTAAAATACCTAGTCTGGTTTATTACAATAGTCCAGTTCACAATCCCATGTCTTTTAGGTGCTGTCTTTTGCTTATCAACAATCAAAAGGTCAAGGTCAATATATCAACATACAGGATCCAGTCTCCCTGTGTATTTCCCACCTTTCCCTGGTTTATTCCTTTTTTTATTTCTCTCTTTAAAGAATTGACTTTATTGTTCTTAAACTATAATTTTTCTATGACTGTCTATATCCTTTCTCTTTTCTTAAGCCTATACACATTGTTAAACACATTGTAACCTATTTAGAGATTTTTTTTTCCATCACAACCTCTATACTGCATATCTCTAGTCTTTTTTGACCACATGAGCCTTTATACTACTAAGCACCTTGGCTAAGATGTCCCCCGTAACATGAGTGGCTGGTTCTGCTTATTGAAAGCCAAGCCTAAAGCTCATAGCCTGGTTGGAGGTATGTGACTGGGAACTGCTTTCAACCACCCACAGCTCTAGAATGCCAATGGTTACCAGTGCTTGTGCTGCAGCAGGCATTTTTTACTTAGCTTTGTTTTCAGTTTTGTTTTAATCTTAATGTACTGGCTGCTTAAGGGCTTGCTGTAAGGCAGAAACTCTTATGGGAGCCATGTCCAGGTTTCTGTTTTTAGCTTTCTCAGGCCCTACATGGAAATATGGGCCCATGTTGGAACACCAATATATAATTGGTGTTTTTTTAAACCATTTACTCTTTACCCCCCCCCCCACACACACACACTCAGCTCCCAAATAAACACACAGTGACTTATTCTTACTTATAAATGCCAGGACTTAGCTTAGCTCACTTCTAGCCAGCTTTTTAAAAATTATACCATCTACCTTTTGCCTCTTGGATTTTACCTTTCTTGGATTTTACCTTTCGCTATTCTATATTTCTTTCCTTCCTTCTTACTCCATTGTTGGCTGTGTAGCTGGGTGACTGGCCCCTGGCATCCTCCTCTTCTCCTTTTTTTCACTTCTCTCTCTTCTCTCCTCTTTCTCATTTTTTTCTCTCTCCCTGCCAGCCCTGTCTATCCTCTCCCCTGCCTAGCTATTGGCCATTCAGCTCTTTATTAGATCAATCAGGTATTTTAGACAGGCAAAGTAACACAGCTTCAGAGTTAAACAAATGCAACATAAAAGAATGCAGCACATCTTTGGATCACTAAACAAATATTCCACAGCATAAATGAAGGTAACACATCTTCAACTAATATTCCTTAACAATGCCATGCTGTGTTTGTTAATCTCTCTTTGGGGTACAGAGACATTTGCTCAACCATGTTCATTGCTGCCCTATTCATAATAGCTACAATATTGGAGATGGTGCTATTTTCAGAAGTTCTTTTAATATTTAGGATTGTTTTATATATGATGAGCTTTTTGTGTTTCTATATGAAGCTGAAACTTGTTCCAAGTTCTGTAAAGAGTTGTGTTGAAATCTCAATGGGGATTGCATTGACTCTGTAGATTTCATTTAGCAGGATGGCCATTTTTACTACATTAGTGCTACCAATCCATAAACATTGGAGGTCTTTTCATTTTCCTCTATCATCTTCAGTTTGTTTTCTTTAACATCTTAAAGTTTTTATTACACAAGCCTTTTACTTTCTTGATCTATTCATGCCCTCTTTGAGGTCCTTGAACTTATTCATGGGAAGGATTAGGCACTAATCTCATGAAAATATTCATCTACTACAAACAATATACATATGAAATATAATATGTAAAATACTAATATCATTGATCATATAAATAAATTATAAGTCTAAAAATTATATGACATCTCAAAGATTCTGCATAGCCAATGAAATCTCATGTAAAAATTATAAAACTGGAGGTTTCACACTACGTTATCTTAAAAGACTAGAAAACTATATTTCAATTTATGTTTCTATTCTGGAACCCCCATAATGTTTTCAATAATGTCAAACAGTATAGGGGGGTTCCAGAATAGAAACATAAATTGAAACAATATGACCCTCTGGATGTGTGTTCAAAGAAATTAAATCAAGATATCAATGACATAGTTGTCCCACTGTGTGAACTGTAACAATGTTTAACTGGAGAAGTTAAAGTTAAACATTGAAGAATAAAGTTAATGCTCATATAAAGTGAATGTATATAGAATATGTGGAATCCATTCTGTTCATAATGGAATGCTATTTGGCCTTCAAAAGGGAGATATAACTATATCATTTAAAATCACAAAGATGATATGGTAAGCATTACATTAAAGAAAATAAAGGAGACTTCAAAAGACAAATGCTAAGAAACCGTGTGTGTGTGTGTGTGTGTGTGTGTGTGTTTTAAAGTTGATCTTATGTGAGCTCAACACCAAAAAACAGTATTAAAGGCTGTGGAGTGTAAAAGAGAAGCAGACTTTGTAGATTGTGTGTAAGGCTCAGGGAACATCTTAAAAGAGATGTTTTAGTAAATGCTGGAACCCAGCGATGGGGAGAAAGGTTGTGAATTCCTGTCTCCTGAGGATGACATGATCATTGCAATCATGAATTTATAATAGCTGTGGTTGTCTCTACTGGGTCCCCGCAAGGCTGGACCTCTCGATTTTCAGTAACAGATTATTTACCCTCTCTGAGGAGCTATTGGCTGTTGACGGATGCTGCAGAATCACTGTCTTTAATTGCATATCCACTGGTGAACTCAGCATGTTTCAATCAATAATTCCACACCTATGCATACACAAATAAAATAAAACAAACATGCATCAAAGAGGGATAAGAACTCTTGGGATGGTGGGTTGATATGATAGGAGGGAGATAGGAGCAAGGATAAGGGTAATAAAATATATAATATACACATATGAAACTGTTAGAGAAAAAATGAAAATAAATAAAAATCAAAACTTCTTTGAGAGTTATGTCAGTAAAATGGCAATTGCCAAGAATACAACTGACAGCTAATGATGGTGAAGATGTGATAAAAGGGGGACATGTGTACACTATTGGTGGAATAAACTGGTACAACCACTGTGGAAATCAAAGTGGAGATTTCACTAAGTACTAAAAAATGATATACATATACCGCCCGTGGGTATGTATCCAAAGGGGCCTAAACACTATGTCACAGATACCTACACATCCATATCAATTGCTTCCCTATTCACAGTGGCTAGAAAATAGAATCAGCCTTGATGACTACCACCTGATGAACAGCGTCATACAAAACGGTTCTAAGAACCAAGAAAACTGTATTGTGGGGCATTTAGCTGTGCCCCCCTGCAAATAACCATCCCAACTGAGCTTGCTGACTGTTTATGCCTTCTCATGGAGGGGCAAAGGTCAAGAGACCCTCACTTGAGTATCCAGCTGCTCTCTCTTACCTGTTTTTGTAACTTAATTACATGTGGCCTTGGGGAAAAACATAGACAGAGGAAGAGTAGGGAAAGAGGCTCTGTTGATGTAGCTATAGAGATGTTCTCATGTCTGCTGGGTAAGGCTTTTCAGATGTGATTGGCTGGAGGGGAAGCATCCACACCCCTGTAAGCAACCCTTCACATGTACTCTAAAGAAGCCCAATAAACTCACTTGTTCCTTCAAAGTGAACTAACGAATTCCCCCCAAGTGCCTGCCTTGAGGAGATTTCTATCAAGGTCCAGAACAGATGCTACAAGTGGCTAAGGATACTAATCTTAGGGATATCGAATGAATCTAAGCACACTGATTTTTTTGGTACATTCACTTTATTCTTCTATATACACAGCTTCAGCCCTGTCTTCACATTCAGCTCCTCTCTGTGCCCAACTTTCCTGTCTTCATAGTTTTAGTAAGCTCTTATGCTTTCGACCTGATCATTATCTTCCTTTGTCCTCCATCTATATCCTTCCTGGCTCCTTACCCCTGGCCCTGATAAAGTGTATAAGAGATCTGCTTTACCCTATACTGAACCTCTGTCTTTCTGTCTTCTCTCTGCCCACATGGTCCTGTGTCTGTTGTTCCTGCCTTGCCCTTCCCTCTTCCTCTCTTCTCTCTGGCCACAGGGTTCTGTGTCTGCCTGTGGAATTCTGCTCCAGTCCTTACTGCACCTGGTTATGCAAAAAGCCCTATTGTCTTTAGTCAATCCTTTTGCTCTGCTCCCAGGCCCAAAGGAAGGGGATGGTCTGAGCTTCATCTGCACAAGAAACAAAGCTATGCATCTACAGCCTGCTTGTCTCCTAGGCTGGGGGAGGGTAGTTAGTACCTAGTGGAACAGTTTCTGAGAAGCTTAGCTGTTTGCCAAATGGTCTATAGTATTTGAGCACACAGAATTTCATAGTAGAATACAGCTGAAATATTAAAAACTGGATAACACCAAATATTCCATAGTAAATGGCTTGCCTTTTGACAGACCCTTGGCTGGTCAAAGTATAGCTTTAATACACAGCTGAATCTCTATAATATATTCTTGAGGGAAGAGTGAACTTTGAAATTGTGCCTCAGTTTGTCTTGGGATCTTAGGGGAAAGGGCAGACATTGCTAAAGTCTCCCTTTGGGTTAGCTCACTCAAAATTCACATTGGCATTCTATTTTTCAGGTCTTGTTTAGGCAGCCATATCGTCTGTAGTATCATTGGTGTATGTTCCCTGTCATTAATAGGAGACAGTCTCACAGCCGACTTCCTGGCCCTTTGGCTCTTAAAATATTTCTGCTCCCTCATCTGTGATGTTCCCTGAGCTATAAGTGAGTGGTAGATGTAGCCAATGGGGCTGGACAACCTTGTAATCAGTTGTTCTCTGTATTTTAACCAATTGTGGGTTTCTATGATTGTCTCCATCTGCTTCAAAGAAAAGCTTCTTTGATGAGGGGTAGAGCCACTCTTATCTGTGGGTATCAAAAGAAATATTTGGAATGCAATTAGGAATTAAGCTGGTTTGGTAACTTGATGGTTGTAGGTTCACCTCTAAGATCCATGACCTCACTAGTCATAGGTAATTGATTAGGTTTCTAGTAACAGACATGATTTTCCTTTTGTTGAGTAGGTCTTGATATCAATTAGAGGTATGTTGGTTACCACCAAGATAGCAGTCCACTATTGTACCTCATTATTACAGGGCTAGCTTTGTTGTGACTCATAGGCATCATAGCTGGGTAGCTCCTAGGCAGCTTGTACAACAAGCACACACACACACACACACACACACACACACACACACACACACACACAATCTATCTCTTACATATATATCATATGTATCATATATATCCCATATCATATGTGTTATATGTAATTTTCGGTAAATATAAAATAATGTTTCCTTAGAGCTTTTTAAACATCTTCAGTGTTATATTCCTCTTTCCTCCTTCCTCTCCAATTAAAGTGATCCTCCCCACTCTTCCCATCCTCTACTTCATATCACTTGTATCTTTTTATTTCTCTCTATAGGGCCTTTCACTCCCCATGATCCTCTTTTGCTTTCCTGGTTTCTGTGATTACTCCAGTTACCCACTATCCAAGGACCACAAACCTGTCTCTCTCCCAGCTTCATGTCTATTATCATTATCATTATTTTTATTATTACTATATCATTATTTATTTATTATTTATAATAAATTTATTATATATTATTATCAACCCAATGAGTTCAGTAATGCTGTGATGTGTGAATGAGTGTAAGGCTATCTGCTGCGGTACTGCAAACCTACCAGAAATCATTAATGTGATTACTAAACTGCAAGGAGCCTTGTTTATACCTGAATTATGCATTTTTATTTAAAAAAAAAGTAGTCAACATGTCATTGTAAAGCATTATATCAGCATATTCATAATATTAACTGTGCTATTATCTGTATACTTGAAATATTTTAAGAAAATTAAGAAGTTATTTTATTAAATTATTCTGTTTATAAGATATATAAACTTAATTTAATTGATGATATTAATAAAAATAAAAAATTGTACAATTAGATTGTCAGTCTTGAAGAATACCCAAAATAAACCAGCATAAATGTCCAATGGCCCTTCAAGAGCCCCCACCATGGAATATCTTCTCTCAGCACATTGAAGGGAAGCAGATGTTACCATATGTGCTTTATATGCACCAGATTAATTATCACCATGGATATATGAATCACATTTTGAATTGAACACTTGTTTTTCATGAGCCTAATTGCTTTTATATTTCTTAGTTTAAATTACTGTATAACATCATGACTTTGTTTTAGGGTAACAGAGTTAAATTAGAAGGTATGATGTAACTAGCAATCAGTGCATACAAAGCAAAGGCTATCTAGTAGACAATTAGTTTGATATTTAGTTCATAGAAAAGTAACTATTGCTATGAGACTCATTTCTCTGCCTACTGCAACTGCATTAAATGTGACTTTGTATGTTTTGAATTTGCTAGTAAAGGGTCCATATTGTTTCAAGACAATTCACTACAGTTCCTTTAATATATTGAGGATCCAATTAACCACAAGTCATAAGGGGAAAAAATAAAGTTCTAACTCTTGATAATTGGGAAGCTATTTAGCAAGACTCCCTGGGAACTCAGCGCTATCAAACTCATTAAAAGTTTTCTTCCACAATCCCCAAAGCATGACTTAATGTGCCTCTGAAAAAATACTCTCTTATTAAGAGCTCTCTGTTCCATAATTCATGCAGGGACATATATTTTCCTTTGATTGGTTGGTGCCTTACTGCCTTTGTTAGTAACCCCATGTGTGTAAAACTTAAAAATTAATTTAAATTTCTGATTATTGAAGAAATTGTTTTGTGTATTAGATATTCTTAGCATTCTTGTTGAGTATAAATTAACTTGTTATGTCGGCCCTTGTTTTAATGCCCTTGACTCATGAATGTATTTTTAATGGAAATATTAAAATGTTTTAATTACTAAAGAATTAATAATTACTTTAATTATTGTAAAAATTGCATCTTTACAACACATTCTGAGTCAGGTACTTTGCTGATTCAGTACTTTTGCTCTAGATTTTTTTGACTGTTTTTGTGGGTCATATGAATGTTGCAATTAAAATTTTCAACTTATTTACACAGTTGCATTGGAGTTCTTTATATTTAATGTATTTTAACATTATCTTATACAATTTTACATACACAGATATATATGGCATTTAAATCAACTGCTGAATATATATCCATAAAGAAATAAAGAAAATATCTAAAAGAGAAAAATTAAGTGAACTAAGAGTACAAAACACACATAATATATTAGAAATATTTTATTTTATAAAAATTAATGAAAGGTATATTTGGGATCATAAGCATGTGTATACATGACAGGCAATCTGAAGAATCTTGGAAAAACCAAGAGGAAGAAAGTGAGTAAGACCTAAAATTCATTTCTCTTATGAGCAGAAGTTAGTGTTTACATGCATACAGTATACAATAGGAACAATGCTACCATGATTCATTATTTGCTATATTATTTATAATAGGTACCAAGGAGTCCCCACTCCATTCATTTATAAAAATAGGACTTTAAATTTTCTTTATTGTAATTAAAAATGATCTTTTCTTGACATTAAGTAGTGTTTGTCATAAATTATGAGTAAGGAAATTCAAGTAAAAATGATGAGTTTTTCAAACTACAGAAGCCCATTATTTCATTTGATGAAAAACATTTTGTCAATACTCTGTATGATGGTATTATATTCCCTAAACTGTCATTAATGGCTTCTATTGTCATTCATGCCTTTTATTGTCTACTGCTCATAACCAACTTTTCCCTCATAGTTTTGTGTTTCCCTACACAGAGATTTTCTTTGTTTTTATTTAAAATTAAAATACAATTACACCATTTCTCTTTTCCCTTCCCTCCCTTGAGTCCCATCCATGGATACCCTATACTGCTTCCTCTCAAAATTGTGGTTTCTTTCTTTGCAGTTGTCATAGTAACACACACAAATATATGCATGCATATATGTATATACATGTATATGTAACAGTGACATGTATGTGGATAAATATATCAATAAAACATGTTCTATCTGTTTTTTTTTTTTTTTTTGTTTTTTTTTTTTTTTTTTTTTGCAGGAGCTGAGGGCTGAACTCAGGGCCTTGTGCTTTTTCTTATGACTTTTTCCAATATCCTTAGCTATTCTACCCTCATTCCTGACTCTCTTGTCGTGGTCTTCCTCCCCTAACCTCAATTAAACTCTACTTTATACATTCCCCCTTCCAAACCATTTGTATCCCTGTTCTGGTGATCCTCATCCCACCGTGGTCCCCTTTACCTCTCCTGTTCTGTGGTTACTCCAGGCTGTATACTCACATCAGAACATCTGTGGCTAAGAACCACAGATGAGAGAGAATGTGGTTTGCCTTTCTGCATCTGGTTACTGCACCCCATGTAGTATCTTCTAGTTCCATTTATTTGCCCAGCTGGGCCCTGCTGCAAAATATGCAGGACCAGGCAGGGCTAAAACTCTAATACACAATTATATTTGTATTGGGAATGAATTATTTATAGATCACTTTTATATGGATGGATAGCTAAAACATGGAATACAATTTATTTTATTGCAATCTATTAGCTCCCTATAACCAAGTTTTATAGTTTTAAGTGTATGGATTTTTTACTTTCCTAGTTAAATTGATTCCTGTTTTAATATTTATGGTAAAGGTGATATGTTTTTATATACATATGTCATATTTATATCTACAGATATAGGTAAATCTATCTACAATGCTAACTTATGAGTCAAAATGTCAAAACTTTTGAATGGGAAAGTGCTGTGGATATCGCTCTGTGTAAATAAAGTTCTGATTGGCCAGTGGCCAGGCAGGAATATAGGCGGGACAAGAGAGAAGAGAATTCTGGGAAGTAGAAGGCTGGGAGGAGACACCACCAGCCGCCACCATGAGAAGCAACATGTAAAGACACTGGTAAGCCACGAGCCATGTGGCAAAGTATAGACTAACAGAAATGGGTTAATTTAAGATAGAAGAAGTAGATAACAAGAAGCCTGCCACAGCCATACAGTTTCTAAACAATGTAAGTCTCTGTGTGCTTTCTTGGTTGGGTCTGAGTGACTGTGGGACTGGTGGGTGAGAGAGATTTGTTCTGACTGGGCCAGGCAGGAAAACTCCAACTACAGGAAAGGTATTAAAAAAACAAACAAACAAAAAACAAACAAACAAAAACCAAAGAGGACACCATCATCCCAGGTGGGTGTTTATGAATTCAAGCACTAACTTAACTCTCACCATGTGTGAATGACTACTTTCCTACTCTCTTCTACTCCTTGATGTTTCCTTAGTTAAGGCCTAAAGGAGACAGACTCTTTTTGTACTTCATCAAGCCAAGCATGCCTGCATAGCATTTTATTTAGCTCTAGCTAGCTAAGATTCTGTACCTTGTTATCCTGCTCCTAGGATTCCTGGTGTGGCAACACATACTTAACTAGATAGTTAGGACTCCTCAGACACCAACCATGCCTCCTTCCTGCCATACACTGGGGAAGTTCTGCGTCACTACAAGATCAGTTGTCCGTCCCTGCCTTGTTCTCTCGTCCACCCCAGCTCCCATTCCAGGATAATTGCTTTATGGCCTTGACAGTCTAAAAGGACAGAAGATGCCTTCAACATGTAAGAAAAGGAGATGTCCCCCTGGGATGCACAAATAGCACCCCCTGCCATGAATGGAATGGGGATAGTGTTGGTCTGGCCCAGGAAATCCACTCCTTTGAAAGGATTGTTTGACCTCCCCCAAAGGAGGATGCTTGTGGGGCCCAAGACAACTGGAGCACAGAGTTGCCATGGCAGGCTTAGAGGCTCAAACACATCTTCTGTGACAGGCTTACTGGCAGGCAACACCTGGACCCAGGAAAAGCCATAAGCTGACTCCACCCAGGGATGGCTTGCATCTAAAGGGAAATAACTTTCCAAACATTCCCTTTACCCCTAGACAAATGCTAATCAGAGTCCTGAACCCTGGAAATCCCCTCACCCCAACCTCTCCTATGATAAAAACCCCACCCTGCCTGGGCTCTGGGTCCTCTGCTCTCACCACTGCATCAGACAGACAGAGAGACCAAACTCCAAGCTTGAAATAATGGCTCTTTGCTTTTACATATGGGATTCAGTCTCTGTGGTAGTCTTTTGTGGGTCCCTGAGATCTGGGCATAACAATGCTCATCTGCCTTTTGCTTTTTAATTCCATCTAGGACTTCAACCTATGGGTGGATAGTGTCACTCACATACAGTATGGGTCTTCTCTCTGCAGATGAACTTTTCTGGAAACCCAATCACAGACATCCCCAGAGATGTGTTTCCATAGTGATCCAGTCAAGCTGACAATGAAAATTAAGCATCACATCATCCCTTGCTGAATACTGGTCCCCAGTGTCTAGCACAGCTTTTAAAAAGTTCCATGTTCCAAATCAACTTTGTTTGATTTCACTCTTTAAATACTTGTTGAATGCTTTGCCCAAGGACATAGACTATGGTGCCAACATTGTTTTCTGGCCCAGGTAGGGTAGAAACACAGAAAGGAAAAGAATTAAGTCCTGGCTGTTCATGACCATCCTCACTGGAGCTAGAGCAGTGCTTAGAACATCTGTGATGGGATCCTTGGGTGTTGTCTTCCTCAGCCTTCCCCAGCCTCTGTTGTGTACATTTAAATTGTTTACTTTAAAATTTCTGCTAACCTAACTTCCATTCTTTCTTTTACTTCATTTTATGAGCTAGCACCCTTTCCTTTATGCAAGAAAAGCACAGTTTTCTCAGGTTGGATAAGTGGGTTTTCAGATGGACCACCAAGGCTGGTAAAGGAAGGTGACTAGGGCATTCTGACTGTCATCCTTTCCTTCCAAGCTAAAGGCTTATCTTCCCCCTTCTCCTTACACCCTCACTGGTTGAAAATGGCTTTTTGTCTTGTCTGAAGCATCTGGCCTCTGGGTGGCCTTTTCTGTGGTCTCCCTTCTTCCTGGCATCCTTCCCCTTGGTTTCACTACACCTTCCTTCCATGGCTCGCTCCCTTCCCTCTCCCTTTTTGGTACTCTCTTCTCTGTTCTATTGTATATTCTTCCTCTTCCTGGCCTTTGTATAATCATAATAAAAATAGAATAAATATTATCACTGAAACTTTAAAGAGTTGTTGCCATGGTAAAGCAGTTCCTTCAGCCCTCAAACCAATCTTATAAAATAGGCAAGGCCATGATGTCATTTCTCTAATGAGGAAACAGACTGAACATCTCAGAAACTCACCTGGAATTGTGGGGCCTGTAGAAGTCTGGCAGAACAGTTATTCTTATGTAAATCTGTGTATCCAGTAAGGCTTGCACATGTCATTGTGTCTGATGACTACAGCTGTATTCTTCCTGGCAACTGCCATTATATCCTCTTAAGGATATAAAAGGCCTGATTGATTACAATAAACTGGTCTCAGCCTCAGTCTTGCTGAGACTCCTCAGAACCAACCTAGTTTTAGTTCCCACTGACCTCATCAGGAGAACCTGGTTCAGTAGATGGTGTCACTTCAAGTGGCACTTGAACAGAAAACTGAAACATGGGAATTAAAACAAAATTAAGGTAAACCACTGTTAGAGTCAGCGCTGAAACCAGAAGCTTCACTCCAATATCGGGTCACACAGAAACAGTTTATTGTGCGCGTGCACACGGGTCAATCAGTCAAGCTTGGGACTGAAGACCCCCAAGCTCAAGCTTGCAGGCTTGTTTTAGGGCAGTTTCACATAGGTGGGGGAGTGGGGTCGCTCGGAGTTCAGCCATCTGGCTGGACCACACATGGGTGGGAGAGTGGGGTCGCTTGGAGTTCAGCCATCTGGCTGGATCTTGTGGCTTTTAGGTGGTTTTACAAGGTGGTTCTGCCACAAGCAACTTATTTTTGCAAGAGCTGCAGGCTAGCTTTACAACATGGAAGCCTTCTGTAAGAGCTAAGCAGAAATATTGTCCACTAAGCAGAAATACATTTCTCTACTGGGACAGAGCCTAAAATGGAGTCCTTCATTCCCTCCTCTTCTTGTACTGACCTTTAATCCTAAAGGTCGGTCTCTGGTATAGGCTGATATCTTTGTCTCAGGACCATCATTTTAACCCCGTCTACTTGGGACCGAACAAAGCCTAAAATCCGATTCAGGACACATGGTCCAATCATTAGTACTAGCAGCAGGACAATTAGGAGCCCCGTGAGGGCTGAGAGCAGGGCGGTCATCCAGGGTGATTTTTCATACCATTCCTCAAACCAGCTCTGGGAGCCGCGTAGGGACCTTTCCCTTGCATCCAGTCTCTCCCTGTGTGGTCAGTATAGAAGCAACAGTTTTCTTTTAGGGCGGCACAAAGTCCTCCTTCTTTTAAAAATAGTAAGTCTAGGCCACGTCTGTTCTGCAAGACTACCTCTGACAGGGAGGTTAAGGACCTTTCCAGAGCAGTTATGGATGTTTGTATTGCCCTTAGATCTTGCTGTATTGCGGCTTCTAAAATCCCTAGCTGTCTAGGGCCCTCAATCAAAGCTGTAGTTCCAGTCCCCACCCCCGCCAATATACCTGCTCCTAATAGAAAAGCCAGGGTGACACTGACAGGTTCGCGTGTGAACCGAGTTCTGCCCAGAAAATGTCCTTCAAATTCTTCTGTTGAATAATAAACTAACCTTGGGTAAATCCGGACTAACACACAAAAATCCTTAGATTGGCTAAAGCTAGCAATTGAGAAACACGGTGTGATCCCAGTATTGCATGCCCAGTATAAACCTGATGAGGGGGACTATGTACTGAGATGTGTCAGAAGAGGACACACTCACTATACGTGCACAGAGCTTGCTTCCCAGCACTTGGGAGTGTCCTAGGCATGTTCCTAAACCAGTCACCTCAGGTAAGGTTAGCATATGCTTTGTTCCCCAGTCTCAGCTGTTGGAGGTGTTATAGGTGAAACTCCCATTGACAGCTATCCCTTCATAGTATGGGGGACTTGCTTGGAGGCAAATCCAGCAGGATTCAGTAAGGTTGGGCTGAGTAGAGTTGAGGGCTTGGTATCCCCCTTCGATTAGGTTTATCAACCGTTTTCCTGACCTTGGTAGAGTGGGATTCGTGACAGCCGGTGTGGTCAGCGGGGGTGGGGGGTGGTTGGGGGGGGTGGAGGGGTTCTGACAGGTTGAGTTAGATGGGGGTATTTGCCTCGGGGGTACCCGTTTATTATTTGTTTTAGGAGGAGGAGCTTTCTGGTCCTGTAATACTTTATTAGGGCCTATCGGCTGAGGGTCGGCGTTTATTATTAACTTGATTTTGAATAGGACTCCTGGATCACAGGCCGTCTGGTGATATACCCTCAGGCCCTACAGTCTACCTTTTATCCAATCTCTTGATGCTTTTCCTGCCTGGGTGAAAGTGATGTTCAAGGGGTTGCAGGCAAACTCTGTACAAGGTCCCGACCCGTACCATAGGGTCGTGACTGTCCTAGGTGTGCTCTGGCAGTAATCTTGAGAGAGTGGGGGTTCATTCCCACCTGTCTCCCTCTTTACCTGGATCAGATCCCAGGATGAGCTCGGCTTCCACCAAGCGTCCCCCGTAGTTTCACATCCCCATGACTTACAATAGTAACTTTCATGCTGCCCACAAGAGCGCGCTAGCTTCTCCCGTCCCTAGGACACACATAAAATGGTCTCTTTCTCAGGGCCGCCCAGGCCCTCGGGTCTCGGCACCCTGCTGGGTAATGCGAACAGGGGCAGCGTCCACTTTGGGTGCACACTTCTGGTTCACCTGGGTTTGCCGGGTCAGTGGTTGGGATGTCAAAATCTTCTGCTCCCGCCAGCATGTGGCAGAGGTCGGGTTCCAGGGCAGGCCACCAAGTCCAAAGGGGGTGCCTACCAGTTTTCTCCCAAACCACATCCCCTGCCCCTGACAATACTTGCCATGTTTGGCTCACAGGTTGGTGCGGATTAGTTTGTCTGATTTCCACATCAGATCCAAAGCTTGAGGGGATTGTCAGTCCGTTCCACAGTCCAGTCCAAATCCACATCCGGAGCAGGAGCGGGCTTAAGGTGGGAGCCATGGATCCACGCAGCAACTCCGTCAACTTTAACTGCCGTCGGGGTGGCCAACAGGACTTGATAGGGACCCTTCCACCGAGGTTCTAGGGTCTGATGCTGGTGTCGGCGGACGTACACGAAGTCCCCTACATGGAACCGGTGGGCAGGACCATCTCCACTGGGCTGGTACGCAGCAGACAACTGTTTCCACAGGGTGTGCTGGACCACTGCCAAGGCTCACAGTCTGTCAGATAGGAAGGAAGGCATGATTTCCCCTTTTCTGGAAGGCTAGGTCCTTAACTGGGGGAGCACAACCAAAGAGTAGTTCAAAAGGGGTAAGGCCCTTAAGGGAAGGGGTATTCCTAGCTCTAAAGAGGGCATACAGTAGGAGCATCATCCAATCTCTAGAGCCAGTCTCCATGGTCAATTTGGTTAAGGTCTCCTTAATGGTCCTGTTTGTTCTTTCTACCTATCCTGAGCTCTGGGGTCTGTATGCACAATGCAGCTTCCAATCAATCCCCAGTACCTTTGCCAGTCCCTGACTTACCTGAGCCACAAACGCTGGGCCATTATCTGACCCAATTACCTGAGGCAGTCCAAATCTTGGGAAGATTTCTTCCAGGATTTTCTTAGCGACTATTGCTGCAGTCTCCTTTTTGGTGGGGTAGGCTTCTACCCATCCTGTAAAGGTGTCTACAAACACTAGTAAATACCTTAGGCCATATTTAGCCGGCTGTATTTCAGTGAAATCTACTTCCCAATGTTGGCCAGGCCGACTTCCTCATAGCCTCTTTCCAGGAGCCAACCGAGCAGGGTATGCATTAACCTGTTGGCAGGCTTGGCAGTCCGCTATCACTTTCTCTGCCATCCGCTTCCTTTCAGATGGGGAGTGAGTTTTATTTTCTTCAGTGAGTTGAACTAACTTTCAGCTACCCAGATGGGTCAGCTTGTGGATTCGTTCCAGCGTGTCCTTCAGGGATTCAGGGGACGGGGGTTCTTCAGAGACCGGGCTTTCAGGGGGTGATAGGTGGACTATCAGGTGCCTGGTGCCTCAGAGAGCTGCTTCCCTTGCTTCCTGGTCAGCCCTCCGGTTTCTGACCACAATTGGGGAGTCACCTTTCTGGTGCCCTGGGCAGTGCACAATGGCCAGTGTGCGAGGCAGCATGACGGCATCTAATAGTGCCTCAATTTCTTTTTTATTTTTAATTTCTTTTCCGGCTGAAGTTAACAGTCCCCTCTCCCTGTATATGGCCCCATGCACATGTGCAGTTGCAAATGCATACTGGCTGTCTGTGTAGATGGTAGCCCGTTTAGCAGCTGCCATGGTAAGTGCTTGGATGAGTGCAATCAATTCGGATTTTTGAGCTGAGGTTCCCTCTGGGAGGCTGCTAGACCAGATGACCTTATTTTTGTCCACCACTGCCACTCCCGCTCTCCGCTGGCCCTCATTTAGGAAACTGCTGCCATCTGTATACCATATCAGGTCAGGGTTGGCCAGCGGTTGGTCCGTTAAATCTGTCCGGACCCCGGTTTCTTCCGCCAGAATGGCACCACAGTCATGAACTGGCACCCCCCTCCTCTCCTTGTTTAGCAATTGGGAGGAGGATGGCCAGGTTAAGGACAGATGGGGGCCCGAAGGTGATGCGGTCCCGGTCCAGAAGAGTCGTTTGATAATATGTGGCCCGAGCATTGCTAAGCCATTGGTCAGGTGGCTGGCGGACAATGCTCTCCAATGCATGGGGAGCTATAACAGTCAGATGATGTCCCAAAGTTAATTTGTCCACGTCCTGCAGTCGGCCATCCCCTGACCACAGGATCGAGCCGCTTGGATAAGTAAGCGGTTGGTCTTTTCCACGGACCGAGGGCTTGTACTAGGATGCCGACCGCCACCCCACCCTTCTCATGCAAGTACAAAGTGAAGGGTTTACTCACGTCCGGGAGAGTGAGTGCCGGAGCGGATAAGAGTGCCCTCTTTAACTTTTCGAATGCGGCCTGGTGTTCTTCCTGCCAGACAAAGGGGGTCTTTTCTTTTAACAAGGGAGAGAAGGGCTCTGTGATGGCAGCGAACCCTGGAATCCAAAGCCGGCAGAACCCAGCTGCGCCCAGGAATTCACGTAACTGCCCGTGGTCCGTTGGAGCCGGTATGCTGGCCACTGTTCGCTTGCGGGCATCCGTGAGTCACCTTTTTCCTCCCTCCAAGGAGTAACCGAGGAAGATGACTTTGTTTTGGCAGCTCTGCACCTTCTTGGCAGATGCCCTGTACCCCAGGCTGGCCAGGGTATCCAGAAGTTTCTCAGTCCCTTGTTTGCAGGTGTCCCGAGTTTCAGCTGCCAGGAGTAGATCATCCACATACTGGAGGAGGGTGACATCAGGGGTGGTCTCTCTATACTCCCGAAGGTCTCGGTGTAGGGCCTCATCAAAGATAGTTGGAGAGTTCTTAAATCCTTGCAGAAGTCTGGTCCATGTCAGTTGCCCTGTCCCCCCTCCCTCAGGGTCTGACCATTAAAGGCAAAGAGCTTTTGAGAATGGGGTGGAGGGGGAGGCAAAAAAAGGCATCCTTTAAATCCAGAACAGTATACCAGTTGCGCTCTGGAGGTAAGGTACTCAAAAGGTTGTAAGGGTTGGGCACTGTAGGGTGAATTTCTATTACCCGGGAGTTTACTTCTCTCAGGTCCTAGACTGGTCTGTAGTCATCTGTTCCTGGCTTCCTTACCAGCAGGAGCGGAGTATTCCACTCTGATTGACATGGTTTCAGGATGCCCAGCTCCAGAAACCTCTTGATGTGGGGTTTTACGCCTTCTCGGGCTTCTCGACTAAGCGGGTATTGTCTTACTCGCACGGGTACCGTGGTGGGTTTGAGGGTGACCACCACCGGGGGTTGCTCCTTAGCCAGTCCGAGGCCCCCTGTCTCTGCCCACGCGTTAGGGAACCTATGAATCCACTCCTCGTTGTTCGGTGAAACAGTGGCTACAGAGGCTTTTGCCATCGCTCCATACAACCGGTATTCCTCAGCGGCTGGTGGTTCTAGCATGAGGAGATGGAGGTCCCCTACTTTTGGGTGGGCAAATTTTAATTCTGGGCCCTGAGAGGTAAAGGAGATCTGAGCTCCCAGTTTTGTCAGGAGGTCTCTACCTAATAGCGGTGCCGGACAGTCAAGTAAGACCAGAAAAGAATGTTGCACAGTACCTTTTCCCAAGTTGACTGTTCTCTGGGTGGTCCAGGGTCTCTCTCTGCTTCCATTTGCTCCTTGGACCAGTGACTTTTGGGTAGACAGAGGGCCTAGTGGATGCTGGATGGCTGAATATACTGCCCCCGTGTCCACCTCAAAGTCCACTGGGGTCCCCTCCACTTCAAATGTTACCTGGAGTTCGGGAAGGGGGTCCAAACCCTGACTCCCTCAGTCCCCAAGGGCGAGGACCTGCCGGCCTCGCCCTTTCTGCTTCTTTGGGCATTCTCTGACCCAATGACCTTCCTCTTTGCAGTAGGCGCATTGATTTGGTCCCAAAGGAGGACGGCCTCCCCGACCTCCTCCTCCTCCTCCTCGCCCCCGTGGCCCCGGCCCGTCTCTTACTGCGGCTACAAGAATCCATGTTAGATCCCGATTTTGGCGTTTTTGCCACTGTATTTCTCTTTCTTCTCTTTGTTTTTCTAACCGAGCCTCTTTTTCTTCCACGGTCTCTCGCTTATAATAGACTTTTTCTGCCTCTTTAACCAGGTCCCTCAGGCTCATCCCTTGTAACCCGTCCAATCTTTGCAACTTCTGCCATATATCTGTGGCAGACTGCCCTATAAAGGCCATGCTCATTGCTCCCCTCAATTCCTCTGACTGTGGGTCAAAGGGTGTATACCATTTATATGCTTCCATGAGTCTCTCAAGAAAGGCAGAGGGGGTCTCTTCAGACCCTTGAAGAACCTCGCCTACCTTAGCCAAATTAGTGGGCCTTCTGGCCGCTGCACGGAGACCTGCCATTAGAGTCTGGCGATAGAGGGACAGATGCTCCCTACCTTCTGGAGTGTTCGGATCCCACATTGGGCGCTGCAGGGGAAAGTGCTCATCAATGAGATTGGGGAGCTGAGTTGGCCGCCCATCCTGTCCAGGGACCAACTTCCTAGCTTCCAGGAGGATGCGTTCCCTTTCTTCTGTGGTGAAAAGGACCCCCAGAAGTTGCTGGCAATCGTCCCACGTAGGCTGGTGGGAAAACATGATGGACTCTAGGAGTCCAGTTAGGTGGGAGGGGTCTTCAGAAAAGGGTGGGTTATTATTCTTCCAGTTATATAAATCTGAGGAAGAAAATGGCCAGTATTGGAGGGCAGGCATGTCTCCTCCAGCCCTATCATCAATAGTTCCCCCAATGGGGCATAGGGGCAGTGTGACTGCCGGTGGGGCCTCATCATGAGGGTGTGCCCTTCTCTGGTGGGTGCCCTGTGCAGGCCCCGAAGGGGAGACCAGGGCCAGTCTGGATCCTGCCCCCGCTGGCGGCGGCGGCGGCGATCTGTAAGGCGTGGGGGGTCTAGGTCAAGAGAAATGAGATCAGCCTGAGACTCTGGCAGGGGTGCAGGTGTCGGGATCAATGGGGGAGGGGAAGATTTAGGCGAATCAGAGGTTTTGGTTAGAAGGAGAGAGGTATGATCAGTAGGTGGTGCAGACGGGCTGACCTGAAACGACTGGACCCACTTAGGCCGGTCCACCACTAAGTCTTCCCAAACCCAGATGTAGGCTTGTTGGTCCAGATGCTCATGTGAACCTGGAATGAAGATTTTTTTTGTTTAACTGCCCTAATAAGGTTCAGATCGAAAGCGCCATCAGTGGGCCACCCCACGCCGAAGGTGGGCCATTCAGATGAGCAGAAAGTCTGCCACTTTCCCTTCTTCACTCGAACTGCCAGGTTCGATGCACGAGCCGTCACTTCTGACCAATGAGAGAGAATGAGAGAGAGTGGTGTAGAGGCAGTTTGTCCCATACCAAACAGATAAAATAAGACACCGAAGGACACAAACAAAATCAAAACACACAGAGACAGGACAAGCCAGCAAAATGGTATAGAAAACGAAACCAAAAGATTATCTAGCAGCCCGGGCCTTCTAAAAAATCTCCTAGGCAAGAGGGTGTCTGAAGGGGTCCCTCTTACAGGATCCCCACACTCTAGAGTGTCCTCCAGAGTTGCAGCCTGTGGGTTCCGGACACGTCTGTCCCCCACTGTCCAGGAGTCCTCACGGGCAGCCTGGACAGCTGCTCACCCTCCCAAGCCGACTCACCACCAGACATGAAGAATATCTTGGTGGGACCTCCAAATGTTAGAGTCGGCGCTGAAACCAGAAGCTTCACTCCAATATCGGGTCACACAGAAACAGTTTATTGTGCGCGTGCACACGGGTCAATCAGTCAAGCTTGGGACTGAAGACCCCCAAGCTCAAGCTCGCAGGCTTGTTATAGGGCAGTTTCACATGGGTGGGAGAGTGGGGTTGCTTGGAGTTCAGCCATCTGGCTGGATCTTGTGGCTTTTAGGTGGTTTTACAAGGTGGTTCTGCCACAAGCAGCTTATTTTTGCAAGAGCTGCGGGCTAGCTTTACAACGTGGAAGCCTTCTGTAAGAGCTAAGCAGAAATATTTTCCACTAAGCAGAAATACATTTCTCTACTGGGATAGAGCCTAAAATGGAGCCTTTCACCACCTGGTTGTGATGCATGCACAAGTGTAATAATGCAGGAGATTAATGCATAGAAGGTAGTATGGGACAGACAGGGTCAAAGGAGGGACATTTGTTTACAGAAGTTCCATGAACTTTGTTGCTGGAAGGAGTTAATGTAGGATGCCATCAGTTGATGATGTTTCTGGGGTTCACTAGTGAACCTCAGCCATTTTTCCCTGAAGAGGGATCTCTGAATCATAGAACTTGGTCTCAGTTAGGAAGAGCAATTCAGGGAGAATTAGATGCAAGAGAAACAGTGAAAAATCCTAGTAATGCTTTTCAGCTTTGGAAAGAAGTAAAAACAGTAACTGGTAAAACTGATGTAGTTAAAAATTAAAAGTGAAAGAGATCAGAAAGTAACAATGGGAATAGAAGAAAATTAGCACCCCAGAATATATGCTCTAGTGTCTCTCTCCATGATAAAGTTGACTGTTTCCTCTTCCAGGTGCTGATTTCACCCCTCACCCTCCCGCTCCAGTTCCCTCCATTCCTAACCTCTATCCATCAAGTGCAGTTCATGATAACACGGACACCTTTTTTCTCGGCTTTGCTTCATCTCTTACTGAGGTTATTAAGGGGGTTTCTCATCTAACCCCATGAGAGAACAAGTCTCTTCCAAGCCACAGTATAGGTCTCTGATGCAAAAGGCTTTTTGTATTGAGCCTGGGAGATGGAAGATGACATGGAAGGAGTCTCTCTTGGGTGTTTCACTTACTGGGAAAAGAGAGACTCCTTCCATGTCATCTTCCATCTCCCAGGCTCAATACAAAAAGCCTCTTGCATCAGAGACCTATACTGTGGCTTGGGAAACACCCAATCCTAGTAACCCAGGGCAATGAGTTAGAAACTATATACTCATTTCATTTAAGAATCTAAAAGGTCTTGAGCAGACTTGTGCTCAACATGGACCAATTGATCTTTTTACACTGTCTCTCCTTGATTCTATCTCTGGAGTTGTTTTTGTTCCCTCATACTGAAGGATCTTAGCAAAAGTTTGACTTACTGGGAGTGAATATTAACTATGGAGGACTGATTATTCAGAAAAATGTCATGACCCATAATTTTTTAAATATTAGCAGAACAAAGCATGTATAGCGATGCTCAGTTACAGATTGCATATCATCCTGAAGCCTATAGAAAAAAAAAATGCCTTGGCGCTACAAGCATAGTGTGACTTACTAGATTCTGGAAGGAAGAGAACTTTCTAAAATTAGACAGGGGCCCGGTGAGCCATATCAAGATTTTGTTTCTCCTCTTTTATAGGCGGTCAGTTACCTGGTGGTTGATGGAGAGTCAGGGGTGATTATTGTCAACATTCATAGGAGAATGCTAACATTGCATGCCAGACTGTCATGTATACCTTTTGAAAGAAGAGAGATATTATTGACTCCATCAGCCTCTGTACTGATACTGGGCCTTTGTAAACTTATATTGGGTTATCTCTGGCTGCAACTCTTTAAGGGGAAATGGTGCCTCAATTATTGGCAGTCGTACAACAAAGCAAACGTCAGAAAAATGGCTTCTGGTGCAGGCTCTGCATCAATTCAATGCCACCATGGAATTGATGGAACCTTATGCAGGCTTTCTAACACCTGTTACTATTCCTGAAGTGTGGCCTCTTATATGCTTAATATAAAGGACTGTTTCAGTACTAGATCTTTACATCCTAAAAATTGTAAAAGATTTGCCCTCAGTGTACCTTCTCTTAACTTTTATGAACAAATGAAAGGATGACATTGGAAAATTTTGCTTCAGGGAATGTCAAATCACCCAACTTTGTTTAAAAAATCTGCTGCCACTGCTGCTGCTGCTACACTAAAGAGACCTGTTTCCTCTTGCTTTTATTATACATTATATGGGTTATAGTAGTCTTTCTGCTAAAAATAATAAAATATTAAAAGAATTGTTTGCTAAAGTAAAAAAAAAATAGATTAACTCATTATTGTAACATGAATCTTAGAAAACCTTATTAATAAAATCAAACCTGGAGCCAGGTATTGGGGTGAATGCTGGAAGATCAGAGAAGCAGAACAAACCACAGCTTCCTCACCTTGCCAATTCCTCAAGTGATCCTGTTTCTTCAGACTGGATGCCTCACAGCTGAACTGTGCTGCTCAAAACCTAAAAGCTTAACCAGGCTAGTTCCTGATCCTCATACCTTATATACCTCTCTGCTTCCTGCCATCACTTCCTGAGATTAAAGGCTCTTGTTACCATGCCTAGCTGTTTTCAGTGTGGCTTTGAACTCACAGAAATACAGACAGATCTCTGCCTCTGGAATGCTAGGATTAAAGGCATGTGTGTCACCATTTTCTGGCCTCTATATCTAGTGGCTGTTCTGTTCTTTGACCCCAGATAAGTTTATTAGGGTGCACAATATTTCGGGGAACACAATATCACCACACATTATGGATGTATTATAGCTCCTGAGAAAAATTCAACATACTACCCAAATCTTATATTTAGGAAAGCTGATAAAATCTACAGTGATCATTCTTCAAAGGGTGAAATTTAGGAAGGACACCTTAAAAGCTCTAAATGATTTCCAAAAACTGTGAAGGGACTTAAATTAGATTAGACCTATGCTGTGGAATAACTCTTTTGTACACTGTGAAGATTTGTTGCTGTGATTGGTTTAACAAAGAAGCTGGCTGGCCAAAAGCTGAACAGGATAAAGTTAAGTGGATGAGCCAAAGTAAGAATTCAGAGAAGAAGGGTGGAGTCTGGAATAGCCAGCCCCATGCAGAGAGAGAAGGAGATGAACATGCCATGCTAATAAAGGTACCATCACATGGCAGGGCATAAATAAGAAATATGGGTTAACTTAAAGTGTAAGAGCTAGTTAGCAATAAGCCTGAGCTATTGGCCAAGCAATTATAATTCATATAAGCCTCCAAGTTGAGTCAGTTATTTAGGAAGTGGCTGCCAGGTATTTGAGAGCAGGAGGGCAGGAAAGAAATGTCTGATTACACATGGCACTCCACCATGGGGCCAAAATTTCCACACAAAACCAGACAAAGCTTAAAAAGAGGTTCCAGACACACAAGAATGGAGTCAAACATGGCTTCTCGGTAGCTGCCTTTTCTCAGGTGGGCTCTTTCACTGGCAGTGAGCATAGGCATGGCTTCTTTAAGAGACAGCTTACTAGCTCAGTGCTAGTGGCAAAAGTGGCAAGGCTCTTTTGAGAAGCCCTGGTACTGAACACTTGGATGGGGTTGGTAAGCAGCAGGCAGCATGCTGCTCAGTGGCAGCATGGACCCAGAAGCTTCTCAGAGTTGAGGTGGTGAACATGGCTCTTGCCAGTGCCTCTAGCATGAAGGTGAACTCTTAGGGAACCAGGTAAGGTAGAACCAAATGTCAGGGTGGAGGCAGAGGTCCTTGCATGCCACTTAGCAGTTTAAAGACTCATGTGGTCAGAAAAAGTTAGAGATCTACAGTAAAACCAGATTCAGATTAGGAAAAATACTCTAAATGATTTACAATGGGTTTAAAAATATACATAGGCTTGGGAGAGAGAAAAGACTATATACAGTCTTAGATGAAAAAAAAATATAGTTTTAAAATAATAAATTCCTTAAAAAGGAAATAGAGAGATAAAAAATATAAAAAGTCACATAAAGATGGAGAATACACATAGAGTTGGATACTGTATGTTATTGTGTTGTCTTTGAATTATTTGCCTGCTGAAGAAGGAGCAGCAGCTGTTAATAGACATTTGATTATAAATGTTGCTGTATTAATCCAACCTATATATTTAAAAAATGTCTTGACTGCAAAATTTAACTCAAAAGATGTGTTACTTTGGGGGAGAAGTTTTGCTTTTATTTCCACAGGAAATGAGAGCCTGTAGATTCATTCCCGGTTAAAGGAAATCAGGTTTGATAGAGGAAGAATCCCCCCCTGAAAATTCTGACTACAGACATAAAAAAGCAAACATAGAAGAACTGCTGGACATGTGATGCATATTTTACTTGCTGAAACACATAACAAAAATCATCTTTGGCTTACTTTTGTAAAATATACAATCTATACTTGCATTAATGCAGATATGTATGTTACTGTTGCTTGAATCCTAATTGGTCTTAATAAAAACCAGGAGCCAGATATCAGGATGAAAGCTGAATGATCAGAGAAGTAGAGCAAGCCACAGTCACCACCTTTTACCTCACCAACTCCTCAGCCTGAAAGAACAAGGGTTCCTGTCTCCTCCCACCTTATATTCCTTTCTTTGCCCAGCCATATCACTTCCTGTCTCAGTTTTCCTAGTGCTGGA
Organism: Onychomys torridus; assembly: GCF_903995425.1. Classification (NCBI taxonomy): domain Eukaryota; kingdom Metazoa; phylum Chordata; class Mammalia; order Rodentia; family Cricetidae; genus Onychomys; species Onychomys torridus. The sequence goes on from NC_050451.1 coordinate 21,473,117, forward strand.
ATTAAAGATGTGTTTTCTCAAGTGCTGGAATTAAAGGTGTGTGCCACCACTGCCTGGCTCTGTTCCTCTTTTAGACTGGATTAATCTCATGTATCCCAGTGTGGCTTTGAATCAGAAATCCAGATGGATCACTGCCTCTGCCTCCCAAGTGCTAGAATTAAAGCTGTGTGCCACTACTGCCTAACCTCTATGGCTAACTGTATGGCTGGCGCTGTCTTCTGATCTTCAGGCAAGCTTTATTCCTTAATTTACAAATGTATCACCACATTTCCCCCTTTTGTCTAAAATAATAAAAGGTTATAATTAATATAAGAGAAACTATTTACAATAAGTATAATAAGTATACATAATATATACAGCCAAGAATTACATTAATAATGTCCAATCTATTAACATTTGGCAAATTCAGAGAAATCCCTCCATTATTTATCCTATTTTGGTGAGTCCAAAGGTAATAAAGACTACTGGGATCCAGCCTCTGTATGGTCTTCTCCCAGAGTTCCAGAAGAGATGCTACCAGTGGCAGATTAATTAAGCTGAGGGATTCTCAGATAAATCTACAAACATGAAACTCTTTAGTCCATTTTATTCTTCTGAGTCAGTTCTCTCTCTATATATATAGTTTTAATTCTGTTCTCATACTTAGCTCCTCTCTGCCCCTTCCTCTCCTGTCTTCCCATTGTTCTATCTAAGTCCCTTCCATCTTTGTTCTCTTCCTCTCTCCCCAGGCCAGTTTAAATATACATACAATCTGCAATTCTCTGGCTCCACCACTTTCTGCCTAGATGGGGCAAGTCTATTCAGTAGCTAGGAAGCTTGCACCATAGCTTGATGCACCTGGTATGTAAAAAAGCCCTTTTGTTCTGAGTTAATTGTTAAAGAGGAAGTCTAGAGATACTATTAAGGCTATGAGAGAAAGGAGGGTTAAGTTTAATTTGAACAAAAAATAAAACATTATACCTAACATCCACCTGACCTTGGCATTTGTCTCTGTATGGATATTTACCTTATTTTAAGAGACTAAAAGATGATCTGGAATATTTATCTGTCTGCAGTATATCCTTGGAATTGAGAAAAATCTTAGACAAAATGCATTTGTCTGGAGATGACCCTGGCCCCGGATACTTCCTAATGGAAATAATTACAGAAGACAGATAGCTGAGTCTAATGCTAAAAAGGGAAGGTATGTGACTGTTGTCAATACAATTGGGGGAAGTATCCAAGTATCTTAATTGTGTGGGGAAAAATTATGCCCAACAAATGATCAAACACACTGTAAAAAAGTTCTAAGGAATAAGAATCAATTTGGGAAACTATAATAGTGAACATGAAATTCATTGCAGGAAACAGCTGATATATACAAAATCTAAATAACATCAATACTCTCTGAGCCTTGGCTTCCTCTGGAAAAAGTCCTTGATTCCTCCAGGATTCTTTGTCATAGTAAGTTGAATTCCTACATCATATTTCTTTAGCCCACAACACAAAGTATTGTTCCTAATTCACTTTCTATCCTATCTTGTATTATCAATGGAAAACTATCTTTTGACGTCTTTCAAACTTATGAACTTTACAGCTCTTTAGTTTCTTTTCTGAATTTGTTAACAAGGAAAACTATAACTATAACTGATATGAATTTACAACATGCTCCCACAGTTGGGCATGCCCGGTGGACCTAGACACTTCCGCCTAGCTGTTTCCAGTTCAAAATAGCCATTTTCGGGTCAAAACGTCTTGCGTGACCAGGACCCTATGGCTTTGTGTGGTTGCGTAAAGGACACAGCACAACCATGTGATCTACATGCATGCATGGAGTAGCCACAGCCCAGCCTTTATAAGCTGGAGACATGTTCCCTGGTCTCACTTCCTTTCTTGACCACGTGTGTTTTTCACAGGCCTGTTCACGTCTGTCCCTTTCTTTCCTATCCTAATACAACTCTTGTTAATGGATTCTGTTGTGTTTCATGACATTTCCTCGCAGGGTAAGAGCGCCACCAAATAACTAACAATAACTATCTAGTCTTCAACTCCCTCAGAGACCCAAGAAGGAAACAATATTAACTGAATAAGCAGGAAGTGCAAGCAAGTGGCTTCCAAAAAATGTGAGAAGTGACAGAAACAGCTGGCTGCCTGGATAGTCACCCAAGGTTCCTCTGCAATGTTGGGACATCCATCTTTGGTCTACAGGCCGAGCATATCTGACAGACTCATCTGTGAAGCAGGATTTGCTATAGTGCTGTCCTACCTTATCTTGGCAATGTTTGACAGCTCTTTCTTCTGTGTCCTGCTTGTCCCATTTGGACAGCATATTGTCAGCAGTTAAGGGAAGGGCACTTTCTTGCTCAGTGGCTAACTTTTGCCACAAAGAAAGTAAACTCCATAATGAGTTTCTTCAATGCCCATCATCTTCTCTGAAGTAGACTGATGCCGCCAGAAGCAGACATGTTTCACTATCCTAAAAAAAAGCATCTATGTTTTTAAAACATCTTAAATGTTTTATTTATTTTTGTTTTTTATTTTTCTGTATTGATTTTATTTCTTTTTTCATTTTTCTTTATTAAGAAATTTCTATTCACTCTACATACTACCCAAAGATACTCCTCCTCCCTCCTCCAACCCTCCAGCACACTCTCTCTAGCCACCCCACATCCCACAAATCAAGGTCTCCCATGGGGAGTCAACAGAGCCCAGAACACTGAGCCGAGGCAGGTCCAATCCCCTCCCCACTGCACCAAGGTTGCACAAGGCATCACACCACAGTCATTGGGCTTGCAAAAGCCTGCCCATGTATGAGGGATGGATCCCTATCCCCCTACCTGGGTGCCCCCCCAAACAGTTCAAGCCAAACAACTGTGTTCCCCTTGCTCCACATCCTCTCCAACATAAGCTATCTTCAGTGTTTTTGATCTTAGCCATTTTGACAGGTGTAATATGGTATCTCAGAGTTGTTTTGATTTGCATTTCCCTGATGACTAAGGATGTTGAGCAATTCCTTAAATGTCTTTCAGCCATTTGAGATTCTTCTGTTGAGAATTCTCTGTTAAGCACTGTAGCCCATTTTTTAAATTGGATTATTCAGTATTTTGAAGTCTAGCTTTTTGAGTTCTTTATATATTTTGGAGATCAGCCTTTTATCAAATGTGGGGTTGGTGAAGATATTTTTCGCATTCTTTAGGTTGTCATTTTGTCTTATTGACCATGTCCTTTGCTCTACAAAAGCTTCTAAGTTTCAGAAGGTCCCATTTATTAATTGTTGCTCTCAGTGCCTGTGCTACTAGTATTATATTTAGGAAGTGGTCTCCTGTGCTGATGCATTCAAGACTACTTCCTACTTTCTCTTAAATGTTTTATATTATAATCTATATTCTATAGATCTCTGAAGTGTTTGAAGACAACATATCTAAAATATATCTTTATTTGACCTTGAAAACATACCTAACATGGCTACAAGTTTGATTGTAATGACTACTAACTTTCATTTCTTTATATTCTAATTAGTTGATAATAATAACTTTCAAGGACTATAAATTTGCATTACATTGTTAAATGAACTGTATCAGTACAATACCTTGAACAAGAGTAGAAATATATATAAAGTGTATTCTAATAAAATTAATCTCAAATTTATATCAATATATACAAATGCAATCCAATGTAAAATATTTAAAACTAGTAGTTTCTTTTTAAAAGTAGATTCAATAATCTACCTTTTAATTTTATATCCATATTCCTGTTTTTTTCTTTTCAGAGTAGATTCAATAATCTATCTTTTTATCCTATCATATCTGTATCCATCTTTTTTCTTTTAAAAACAAGAACCCTGAACCTAATCTCCTTTGTTTAGCTTTTTTCCTGACCATTACCAATAACAACTTATAATCAGCCATCCTAAACAATGACAATTATCTATAACTCATTGAACAACCAAAAACCACCCACCCCACCTCTTAGGAAAGTGGGCATGTGTTCTTAAAATTACTTCCTGCTGTCTGGAGGTAAAGAAATCTTTAGGAGATCCTGAAGAGAGAAATTTGGGGTTAATTGTCAAGTCCTGGGAGAAGCAGCTGTATCATTTGATCTCCCATCTCTGCATAATGGGAAAGTGCAGGGCTTGTCTCAAGTCCTGGCTAGAGTATTCTGTGAGGCTGGATCATCTCAGCTAGCCATCTCAAAATTGTTCTGAGCAGTTTGTAGTCCAAAGCTGGTTTTTGTGTAGTGTTTCTCATCTTAATGATGTTATTATAGTCCATGTGGAATCATCATTGTGGAATCCTATCATCTTTTTGGAGACTTCAGAGATTGCATTAGGTGAGATTATTACTTTTCTTGGTAATTGTTTCCTAATAGTTCTTCCTTCTTCTTTGGATGCTTATTTGTCAAAGAGTCTTTGAATTCTTAAAATGGTTATTTTTATTGTCCTGAAAAGGCAAAAATAAACCTTTCCACAACTCTTAACTTTGGGGAGTTTTCAAATCTAATCTTTACCAATTTTGATTTGTGGTTTCTCCTTAAATTTTTGTTTTATTTTTCTAAAGCTGTTCTATCATCCAGAGCAGTATGGTTTCTTACAAAAGGCACTAGATTCTTTAATTGCTCTGGGAAGGAGTTTCCTCTATGATGACAGGAAATGGCTGAACTGAATTTGACATGGGGACCTGCAAGAGGCCCCTCAGGGAGTTTCATGCTGGCAGAGGCAAGGGATTACCTTGTTTGTCCCTTGTTGATCTACATTTGTGAGTCCAATGTCTGCCATTGCCACACTTTCACATAATCCAGAAGGGAGAGGCATGCTTTTGGGATTATTTTTTTTTAATACATTGTTTCTAGGAACCCTCTGTTTACACTCTCTTTTCAGGTGACCTTGATTACCACAATTGAAAACTTTGACATTTCAATTTTGATTCAAACTCCTGGAAATCACTTCTCCTACCCAAGCATCATCATGATCATGAGATTCAATATTGATTCTATCTCAAATCCATTCCTCCAAGGGTGCTGATCCTGCCTTTAATGGCCTAATTATACTTTATTATTGTGCATTAGCATTTTCAAAAGCCAGAGATTCAATTATTTCTCTAGCTTCTGAAGTTGGTATCACTCTATTTATTGCTGAAGTCAATCTTTGTAAGAAAACCATGAAGGTTTCTTTGGGGTCCTGGATAGCTTTTGTAAATGACTAATTTTTTTTCCTACTTCTTCAATTCTGTCCCAAGCATTCAAGACTGCTATGTGGCATAAAGCCAGAGTGTGATCATCATATAAAGATTGTCTTTGTATGTCAGTATAATTGCCCTCTCCAAGAAATAGATCTTGGAATATTTCAAAACCTCTAGCCCTACTTTGTTGTTCAATGGTCCTAGCCTCATCTTTATACCAGGTCCTCCATTGTAATTGGGGACCAGACTCCAAGAGTGCTGTAGCCAATTCTCTCCTGTTTTGAGGGATAATTCTATTATAAGTTGACCAGTAGTTTAACATCTGCTTCACAAAAGGTGAAAACATGCCATATGAGACTATTTTTTTCCTGTAATCTCTTCAAATCTAACATTTACATAGGAGTCCATTCAGCTCTTACACAGTCTTGGGAATATCTATCATTTGGTAGATCCTGTAAAGTTACTGGATAAATTAACGTTGGCTGTTTGAAAGCCTTAGGCTGTTTCTCTGTAACCTTATAATGCAATGCTGAAATTGGTTCTCCCTTAAATTCTTCTGTCTGGGTCTGAATATCTCTATGATCTGTTTTAATAAGTTTTTCTAAGACTTGTATCTTGGCATTCATATCAACCAACTTTTTAGGGAATGATCAAACCAATAATGTTTATAATTGACATTATATAAATCCCATGTAAGTTAATTATTCTCTCATTTAATTGTTCCATGTTCAAACCATCTAACATATTATCAAACAGACACCAAACTCCTTCCATTGTAATGGTGTTTTCCATTTTTTAATATGGAAAAACTCTCTGACTTTTTTTAACTAATCCCCCACCTCTAAGAAATCCCATTTGACTCACCAAATCTTCTGACAATAATGATTCAAATGATGGCAACATGAGGCAGCTACCTTGTGTGGATGCAGCTGGAGGAGGGGCTCCAGTGAAAGACACAACCCACCAGGAGAGACAAGAAGTAAAAGAGTCAGTTGCCTCGCTGGCTATGTGAAATGTGTGAAAGCTGCTAATTCTTGTGGCTTTTGGAGCTCAAAACTCTATGGAGTTTGCTGAAGATAGGCTGTAACAGAAACTTAGCCAGCAGGGTAGGAACTCTGACTCAGGTATGGTGGAGACTCTGGTCTTGTGCAGCTCCAGCCTGAGCCAGTGGCTATAAAGACACAAGGCAAACTGCTTTTTCATGAATTTGTGCCCCAAAAGCTGGATGCCAGATATTTATAGAATCCTAATTGGTCATAATAAAAACATGGAGCCATCAGAGTGAAATCTGAAATATCAGAGAAAGTAGAGCAAGTCAGTCATCACCTCTTACCTCACCAACTCCTTAGCTTGAAAGAACAAGAGTTCCTGTCCCCTCCCACCTTATATTCCTTTATCTGCCCAGCCATATCACTTCCTGTCTCAACCATTCTAGTGCTTGGATTAAAGATGTGTGATCCCAGTGTTGGAATTAAAAGCTACCACTGCCTGACCTCTAGGACTAACTCTGTGGCTGGCCCTATTCTCTGATCTTCAGGCTAGCTATATTTCTTAGGTTATACCACATACTACCTTTAAAAGTTTGTGTATTTTCAGAGCAATGGCACCAGATACCAATGAAGATGGGTGACCCAGGTGATCCAGCATCTCAAAATGCCTCTGTTGTAGTCTCCTCAGAATTCTTCATCCAGAACAGCTTTGAGGCTGCTGACTAAGATGATCCAGCCTCACATACTACTCCAGTCAGGACTTGACCATAATCTTGAGTTTTCTCAGGGTCCCCCAAAGATTACCAGTTCCCCCAATCAACAAGTAGTCTAGAAAACTATACCCACATTTCCTAAAAAATGGGTCATGAGATATTTATTATCATTTAGAGGGGATTGATCACAAATTGATATTGGTAGTAGTCAGAAAGAAAGCTGAGTGAAGGAAATTAGATTCAGGGATCTCATTCTAAAAAGAAAAAGGGGGATATAGAAATGATAAGATAAAAGGACAGATTATTGAATCATCTTTAATCCAAACAAAAACAGCTATTAATCTTAAATATTTCACACTGGTATGGATTTTGGTTTATTGATACAAATTTAAAGTTATTTTTTTATACTGTATATATTTCTACTCTTGTTTAAAATATTTTGTTTATGCACCCCATTTAAAAATATAATGCATAATAAAGAAATACAGATTAATAGTCATCTATAAGAGTCAAACTTATAGTCATGTTAGATAAGTTTTCATGGTCATAAACAATAGATAGATAGATAGATAGATAGATAGATAGATAGATAGATAGGTAGATAGATAGATGGATGGATGGATGGATGGATGGATGGATGGATAGATAGATACATAGATAGATAGATAGATAGATACATAGATAGATAGATACATAGATAGATAGATACATAGATAGATAGATACATAGATGGTCTTAATACACTTCAAAGACATACAGAATAAGCATTTAATATGTTTAATAACCTAAGGCTTTTCATGACAATGAGACACTTCTGCTCCTGACAGTACCAATCTACTTCAGAGAATATGATGTGCATCAAAAAGAAACTTCATATAGAGTTTTTCTTTATGGCAAAAGTTAGCCATGTGGGCAAATAAACTGCCTTACCTCAATTGCTGACAGTTACTGTCCAAACTGGACCAGAAGGACAAAAGAAACGTGACTGGTGAACTTTGCCAGGACAAAGTAGGACAATCCTTCAAATTTCCCTACTTCACAGGTAAGTCTATCAGATATTCTAGGCCTGTATGCCAAAGTTGGATGCCACAACATTGTAGAGGAACCTAGAGTGACTGCCAGGCAGCCAGATGTCCCTGTCATTAGGTAACATTTCACTCTTCTGGGGTCTTTGATGGAGTTAAAGGCTAAATAGTTAAACGTATAGTTTTCTTTAGTTATGATAGAAAGAAATTAGGTATAAAACTTTAGATTTACCTAGACAGGATAGATGATTGAGTATTTTGTATGTATTTGCCCAATATAAATAGACTGGATATTTTAATTGTGATTCTTACTTAATAATTATTTTTATTGTATGTAATTTTACTGTGTTAAAATTAACACCTTTTTTTTAATTAGACAAAAGGGGGAAATTCTATGGAATAATCCTTTTTCTACAGTGAAGATTTGTCATTGTGATGGTTGAATAAAGAAGCTAACTGGCCAATAGCTGAACAGGATAAAGTTAGGCAGAAAAGCCAAACTGAAAGAAAATGGTAGGAAGAAGGGCAGATGCAGAGAGCAGAATATGAGCATATCACGCCAATAAAGTACCACCGTGTGGCAGAGGGTAAATAAGAAATAAAGGTTAACTTAAAATGTAAGAGTAGTTAGTAATAAGCCTTCACCAATGGCCTAGCATTTGTAATTTATATTAAGCCTCTTAGTCAATCATTTGGGAATCATCTGCTAGATATTTGGGAACAGGCAGGTGGGAGAGAAATGTTCGTTTGCAGACCTAGGTTTAAAAAAAATCCCACACCACAACTGCGACCTTCATTTGATGTTTTTAAGGGGAATTCTTATCCTTCACTCCTAGGGAATGGACTGAGCTTGAACATATAGAATTATAGTAAGTGGAAAATGGGTATAGGAATGAATGCTCACCTTCAGTGCATCTCAAATCCCTATGCTGTTGCTGCATCATTAGTTATCACTTCTTCCAACACCCCACAGAGTTGCTCTGAAACAAGGTGCCAAGATAGATCTAGGATGAGATACTCGTCTGTCTATCAGTCCAAAAAAAAGGTTATCACTCCATATTGGCTTATAGTTGCAGAACTGATAATTCTTGGGAGGTCTCATGCAAAGTAATTATTTGGACAAGAGCCTATAAAAAATTTTATTCTTTTATGTGTGTATTTTTTTAGGTATGAGTGCTCTGTCTGCACATATGCCTGCATTCCAGAAGAGGGCATCAGATTCCATTATAAATGGCTGTGAGCCACTATGTGGTTGCTGGGAATTGAACTCAGGACCTTTGGAAGAGTAGCCAGTGCTCTTAACCACTGAGCCATCTCTCCAGCCCCAAATTTTTATTCCTTATAAGAAAAAACAGAGCTGTGTGGTGGTGGTGCATCCCTTTAATCCCAGTACTTGGGAGGCAGAGGCAGGCAGATCTCTGTGAGTTTGAGGCCAGCCTGGTCTCCAAAGTGAGTTTCAGGAAAGGCACAAAGCTATACAAAGAAAACCTGTCTCGAAAAAAATAAAAAAATTTTAAAAAAAGAAACAAAAAAGGAAAAAAAGAAAGAAAAAAAAGAAAGAAAAGAAAAGAAAAAAACAGGATTTTTTGTTAAATACCTCAGATAAGTTAGCTTTTCCTGTATATTCTTTTCCAATTGATAGTCATTTCCCTTCAAGCAAGCTGATTGATTTTGCATCAAAACATGCTATTTTATTTCCTGGAAGTACCAGGATTCAGCCAATACCCTCTGTACAAATCATATTTGTAGATGGCACAAAAAATGTTAGGATGCCCTTGTTTCTAGAGATGCTTCACTGATTTTAATCACCCAGCTGTTTCTGTACAACAGATGAAATTACATATGATTTACATCACCTTACAATGTTACTCTCAACTCAAAACATTTATTATGATTCACAGCATGCAGTCCTGTCAGTGCAGAGTCTAAAAACAGCATGAATCACTTCATCAGAGACCTCTGGTCATGATTTGTTACAACTAATTCAACAGGAATTGCAGACATGGGAAAACCCAGTTCATTTTGGTTATAGTGGATCACATTCTAATCTTCTAGGACCTTGTTCTGAAGATAATGCAAAGGCAGAATCCCTTTTAACACTGTCTCTTCCCCTAGGAACTAACAACCTAAAAGAAGCATGAGAATCCTGCGCACACTTTCATCAAAATGCTTCAACATTAAAAAAAAAAATTCGGGTTTGGGATTTAGCTCAGTGGCAGAGCACTTGCCTAGCAAGCATAAGGCCCTGGGTTCGATCCTCAGCTCAAAAAAATTTTTTTTCACTAACTAAAGAGCAAGCTCTTTTGATAGTCAAGGCATGACCTTAATGTGTAAAGATTAATATCAGGCCTCTTCCTTCCTATGCCATAACTCCCCAAGGAAAATTGGCAAATCATATTTGGCTCATGGATGTCACTCCTGTCCCTAATTTGGGAGTGTTCAAATATATTCATGTTATTGTGGACACCTATTCATTGCTCATTTTCACTGTTCCCCTATCAGCAGATAGGGTGTTATCATCTTTTACTTAGAGCTTTTACTGTTTCAGGTCCCTGTGAAATATGAAAACCTGACAAGGCCCCCACACATACTGTCAAGTCTTTTCAGGGATTTTGCCAACAGTATGCTGTAAGCCACATCACAGGCATTCCACATAACCCTCAGGGTCAATAGTTTCTGGAAAGAGCTAGTGGACAACTTAAATGTTATTTAAAAATAAAGGAAGGGGGAAGGGTATCATGGCTACTCCTCACAATGCTTATCTTCTATTTTATATACTTAAATTTTTAAAATTTGGGCAAGGATGGTCTTACTGTTGCAGAACATTTTTGGGCCCCTCCAAAACAACTCAAGGTCATGGTTCTCTGGAGAGATGTTATGTCTGGTCAATGGAATGGCCCAGGTAGTACAAGGTGCTGAAAAACTGGTGTGGAGAGCTGAAAGAGACTTGACTTGTGGAAGATGGATGAAGAAGTTCCAAAGCAACTGCATCGGCTACACCTGAGGTGAAGGAAGAGAATGGGGTGACATCGAGCCATGAAGAGCAGAGTCTGCTTGTGAACACTGGCTCAGATGAAGAAACTAGTTAACTGAGGGAAAAGATTTGGTGAAATCTTGGGGAAAGGATGTGGCTGTAGAATTGCTATTCCTTGCTTTGATGAATGCATCTGTTACTGCTGAGACATATTGGGCTTAGGGGTTGGATCCTCCTGTGCTTCACATTGTTAACACAATTCCTGTTTATGACAATTATTTTCAGATTTTGAGTGCACCTACTGCTGATCATATTGTTTCCAAGACAAATATGGTCACATAACAGTTTAAGTATTGATGTGCAAGCCTTACATGATGAAATATTAACTATTCAACATTCAAAGTAAGATGTATTGCCCTCCTCCATTACTGTACAAAACCTTGCAAAGAATTTTGGTTATTTATTTTTCTGTCTCTAACTAGATTTCTTATATTTTTGGTTGTGAGCCTAGCCTTTAACGGCTGAGCCATCTCTCCAGCCTTCTAGCTAGATTTCTAAACTGTGGTTCATAAGAATGTCTCTGAGAAATTTGTTATTGGTTATACTAGGAAGCATAATAATTTTAAGATTAATTTACTACTCCATGTCTGTTTTGAAATTCACTTGCATGGCCTAAATTAAAAACTAAAAAGGGAAAAACTGCAGGGGATCATGGAGTTGGCCTGTCTAACTGCTTTGAGAGGTATGCATCATAGGATTTTCAGGTGAGAGCCTATGGCTCCTCTGACAATGTGTGTCTTTCAGTTCCTGAGAAACCAAGACACTCCCTCAGGCAGTGGAGCATTCAGGGCATCTGTGTGTCTCTGCATTCTCTAGAAGTCAGCAAAGCATATAGACATTTGGCAGAAAAATTTGTCCTAGACATTAATCTTGTGTGCTCTGGATGAGTTGCAAACATCATTGTATCCTGGTATCTACAATTGTTCTCTTTCTGGCAACCACCATTATGTTCTTTTTTCTGATAAGGGTATTAAAAAGTCTGATTGATTGCAATAAACTTATCTCAGCCTCAGTCTTACTGAGACCTCTCCATCACAACCTGGTTTTAATTCCCACCAACCATATCATGAGAACCTGGCTCAGTAAGTAAGTGCTTTCTCTTACAACTGTAGTTATAGGGGACTTCAGTGTTCCATTCTCAACATTAGACAGGCCATTTGGTCAAAAATTAAGCAAACAATGTAGTTAACAGGCTCATAAGTCTAATGGACCTAATGGAAATCTACAGAACATTCCACCCAAACAATAAAGAACACACATTCTCCTCAGCAGTCCATGTAACTTTCTCCAGAATTAATTACATATTGGAACACAAAGAAAATCTCAACCAGCATAGGAAAATAAAATAATATCCTGCATTCTATGTGTCCACAATGGAAGAAAGTTAGAAATCAGCAATAATGGAAAGGAAACAAGTCCTGGAAGCTGAGTAACACACAATTAAATGACAGTTGGTCATAGAAGAACTCAAGTAGAAAATTAAAAAATTCCTTGAACTAAATGAAAATAAAAACACAATATATCAAAATACATGAGACACAATGAAGGCACTCCTAGTGGGAAAAATTTTAGTGTTAAAAGTCAACATCAAATATTTTAGGAGATTAATGATTTTAAATGAATAAGTTACAGTTTTAAGGTTTTGGAAAAGCAAGAACATTCAAAACCCCAAAACAGTAGATGGGGAGAGATAAACAAAATCAGAGCTGCAATTAACTAAATAGGAATGATGAAAATTATATAAAGAAAACAAAGAGAGGTTCTTTGAAGGGATAAACAAGATTAATAAACCCATATCCAATCAATGAAAAGGAGAGAAAACACAAATTATTAAAATTATAAATGAAAAGGGAGATGTCAAGCAGATACTAATTAAATTCAAAGAAGTATAAGGACATACTTTGAAAATCCCTGTTCAATGAAATTGGAAGATTAAAAGAAATGGATAAATGTCTAGATGCATAACATTCCAAAATTAAACCAAAACAGTGTAAATAATTGACAAGAAATAAGATTTAATCTGTAATAAATTCTCTTACAACAAATAAAAGCCAAGAACTTCAAAAAAGAACTAAAACTAATACTACTAAAATTATTTCATAAAATAAAAAAGAAAAGGTTTCCAAATTCCTTTTATAAAGATAATACCTTATACTTGCAAAAAATACTGTTTGTAAGTATTACCTTGGTACCAAAACAAGATAAAAATATAACAGAAAGCTACAGATTGATCTTGATAAACCTACATAGATATATTCTCAATAAAACACTTCCAAAGAAAATTTAGTATCACAACGAAAGATTATTCATCATGACCAAGTTGGTTTTATTTAAGAGATGCAGGATGGTTCAACATACATAAACCAATAAATGATTCCCATCACATAAATAGACTCAAAGACAGAACTCACATGATCATATCATTAAATGCTGAAAATGTATGGAAACAAAATCCAACATGCCTTCCTGATACAAGTCATGGAAAGGTTAGGGATGGAGGGAGCACATCTCAATGATTACATGCTATATATGGCAAATATATAGCCAATATCATTCTTAATGAAGAAAAACTCAAACAGTTCCCAACTTAGACCAAGAACAAAATGAGGATATCTACCAGTCTCTCAAATATAATTTGACATAGAGCCTTAATTCTTACCTAGACCAATAAAACACAAAGAAAAAGAAAATAACACGGATAAGAGTAGAAAGAGAAGTCAAAGTACTACTATTTGTGAATGGTGTCATTTATCTACATAAGGGATTCTAAAACCCACTAAAAGAATCTTAGAGCTTATAAATGCTTTCAGCAAAGTGGCATAATACAAAATTAACAAAAGAGCCCAGTAAACAGGGTCTTTGTGTTTTATTGCTGTGGAAAGACACCATGGCCATGGCAACTCTTAGGAAAGAAAGCTTTTGAGACTTGCTTACAGTTTCAGAGGTTTAGTCCATTATCATCATGGCACAGAGCATGGCTGAATGCAGGCAGACATGATGTTTGAGAAGTAACTGAAAATTCTACTTCAGGAACTATGGGCAGCAGGAAAAAATAGCAAGTTACTGGGCCTGGCTTGGGCTTCTGAAACCTCAAAGACCTCCCCCAATGCCACACTTTCTCCAACAAGAACACATCTAATCCTTCTCAAGTAGTGCCACTCCATAATGACCAAGATTTCAAATCTGTGCTCCTGTAGGAGCACATTCCACTCCCTGGCTCCCATAGGCTTGTATCCATTTCATAATGCAAAAAAAAAAAAAAAAAAATGCATTCAGTCCAACTTCAAAAGTCCCTATTTTATAACCATCCCAATACTGTTCAAAAGTCTGAAGTTCAAAGTATCTTCTGAGACTCATGGCAATCCTGAGTAAACCCTTGTAAAATCAAGATCAAAAAGCAGATCACATACTTCCAACATACCATGGCACATAATATACATTATTATTCCAAAATGAAGGAAACGGAGCATAGGAAATACTAGACAAAAGCAAGATGGAAAACCATCAGTGCAAACTCCAAATTCTGCATCTCCATGTCTGATGTCAAAGCGCTCTTCAGGTCTCCAACTCATTTTAGCTTTGTTGACTGCAACACACTTCTTTCTTTTGGGCTGGTTCTACTTCCTGTTAGCAGCTCTCCTTGACAAGTATCCCACAGCTTGATTATCCTCAACATTTTGGGGTTTCCAAGGTAATCCAGGCTTACCTTCACTCCTTCATACAATAGCCTCTCTAGGCCTCCATGCAAGAACACCCTGACACATGCCTAGCCTTGGTGGATTTCTTTAGCCATGGAGGTAGATTCCATAACCCCTTTCTTCTATCTTTGACTCTACAGCCAGAACCATGTGGTTGAAGCTTCCTACTTCTGTTTTCTGGGGCCAGACCTTGGGCCCTTGTTCAAATACATTTTTACCAGCTTTCTGTTTTTAATGGTTTCCTTCACTACTTAAGCTTATCTTAATTTCTTCTTCACAAGTTGGAAGCTTATCTGGGCAGAATCGTTCCCTGAGGTCACCACTACTTTTATCTACTTAGCATCAGGCTTTCCTTTAAAGTTTTTTATCTCCTTGAGCACTGAATTTGACTCCATTACATTTCCTGGTGCCCCTTTTCTCCTCAAACTGTACATTGTATATTTTCCCTTGCTTAGCTTTTTCCTTTTCATTATAAATCTGTCTAAGTGGTTCTATAACTAGAGCCACTAATAAACAATAGGATAGTTTGACAACATCTCTGCCAATGCCATTAATCCAAAAGTCATCAATTTAGCCTCAGGCATATTTTTCAAACAAGAGCAAAAAGCAGCCTCATTATTTGCCAAAAAATTACAGGAATGGTTTCTAGGCCACTTACTAATGTGCTTATTCTCTAAAACCTCTTGATCTAGGTGCCCAAATTCCACATTGCTTTCAGCACTATTTTTTTTTTCTGCTTCTGCTAGTACGGCCCATTAAACCTAGCTTAAAGTACCCAGCCAATTTTCTAGTCTCAAGTCCCAAATCCTTTCATAGTACCCCAACAAACAGCATGAGGTTGTGGCAATACCTCACTCCCGGCACCAATTTCTGTCTTACCCATTGTTCTACTGATAGGAAAAAACAGCATAGCCACAGCAACTTTTAGAAAGAAAAGCATTTAACTGGTGCTTGTTTATAGTTTAAGAAGTTTAGTTCATTGTCATCATGGTAGGGAGCCTGGCCACATGCAGGCAAATGTGATGTTGAAGAAGTAGTTGAGAGTTCTACATCTGGATCTTCAGGCAGCAGAAAGAGGGAGCCACTGGGACTTACTTGGGCTTCTGAAACTGCAAAGCCCACCCCCAATGACATACCTTCTCCAACAAGAACATACCTCCTAATTCTTCTAAGTAAAACCACTCATAATGAGCAAGCATTCAAATATATGAACTATAGAAGTCTTCCTTATTCAAACCACCATAGATAGACATACTGAAAAAGAAGACAATCCCATTCACAGTACATACACACACACACACACACACACACACACACACACACACACGCACACACACAAACCTTGGAATAAACCTAACTTCTGGTGACCATGTCAAAGGAGCTGCAGGTGGCATTTCAAGTTCAAGGGTGAATCTTGGATAGGCAAGGTTCCAAGACCCAAGACCCCAGACTGTCTTTTGCTTCTGCTGTGCCTTTACATGTTTTCTGCTACTATCTTTCTCTAGTGTCTGGCATGGTATGAGTGAGTATGGGGAGATGCCCACTGCCTGTAATGTAGTGTGTTTATCTCATGGAAACATCTCATTCTACTTGGTATTTTACCTGTGGACTATTGTTAAGATGATTTCTTCCTAAGCTGTACTGTCTGAATGGTAATAATAATGTTAGTTTAAATGGAGTTTTAATTATTAAAAATATAAACAAGGAAGTGTCACACTTCTATAAAAAACACATGAGTTTATATAGACTGTGGCTTTGGTTAATGATTAAGAAAAACAGTTGAGTCCAAGTTATCCCAGCTAGTTTAAATTTTCTTTACCTCAATGTTAAGAGATGTATTCACATGTTTCAGAGTGTATTGTAGCTGAAACAAATCTTTGAAAACAGCTTAAAGTTAGACTAAGTTGTTTTATTGTCAAATAGCTTTGAGGTGAAAACCCAAAAAGATAATCTAAAGTTTTAGAAAGGCACAGAGTTGAAGGCAGAACTCTTTAAGGTCATCATGGTGTAGCATTATTTGAAAGGATCAGGAGATGTGGCCCTGTATGCAAGGGGGTATTGTATGTTGGAAGTATTTAAGTTGGTTTTTAGTTATGTTGGGATTTCAGTTGAGAGAGTACAGTAAGTCCCTTAAGAAACTTTGGGGTGGTGGGGGGGAACAGCTTAATAAGAAAAAAAAAAGCCTAAGAAAGTGATTCAATGTAAGTTTTCTATGACATTGAGGCCTTCAGCAAGAAAATCTGAATGTTTGGTGGTTCCTGTGTATTTTTCTGAGTGGCCAATCAGAAGTTAGAGTGGAGGACAGTGGGAATAATCTAATGGTCATAACCTGGGGGAATGTGGTGATTTCAATAGAATGACGCACCCTGGCATGTAGGGCCCTGGAAGTCCCAAGTTGGGTAACTGCCACCCTGATTGCCTGACCTTGACCTTGATGTCCTCCCTATGCTGATTCCCTGCTGGTCTCCACCCTCCTGAATGCTTAAGGGAAGTTCCTTGTTTGTGTGTCCTGCATTTGGTGTAAACAGCTTAGATGCAAGAATGTAGAACATTCAGTAGCAAACTTCTGCCCTCCGGGGTTCTTCCATTGTGCTGTAAGCCTGTATTTAAGGTTCCCTCCCTTCTTCAATAAACGGCATTCGGCATCCCCTGGCACGAATGACCCGCTGTCTTTTGTCTCTGTTTTTTGATCCACAGCCCCTCGCTCAGACATGGTAAACAGGTGGTGATATCACGGGTGCTAATGCAACAAATGGAGGTCCCACCGAGATCCAAGAAAGAAGGGAAGAGCTGATGGACACCTGGGTAAGTCTGGCGCCAGCAATTTAAAAAGAAAAAGAAAAGAGAAAGGTGAATCGAAATGGGTGCAGCTAGCTCACAGTCAGTTAATTGGACTGCTGAAGCAGGAAGGCACCAAAGGTAAGAAAGAGCAAGACGGCTAAAGATTTAAAATAAAAAAGGAAATCTTCCCAATGGAGAAGAGGGAAGGAAAGGAAATTTCCCGTTAGAAAAGGGAGAACATTTTAATCAAGTGAAAAGGATTTTCCCAGTAAAAAGGGGGAAAAATTTTTGAAACTAGGCCTGAAGATTTTGGGGCCTTGTAGAGGAAGGATGAAGGGAAGAGAAAAGCCTCTTCCCAGTGGTAATGGAGGAAGAAAGGGCTCTTTCCGATGTAGAAGTTTCAGGATAACTAGAGCTCTGAGCTCTTTCTGCCTGCCAGTGCAGAGTGGCAGCACCTGAATTACAGGGAGTCAGCAGGTGGCCTCACTGCTGCTGGCTGAACAAGCAAGCAAGCCTGGAGGTTCAAGTTTCATTGTCTATTTTTCCCTCAGGGTGGGAATAATTCAGTATTTAGGATCCCTTCATGGGAAATGTTTTTCTGTTTTTCCCTTATGGTGGGAATAACTCATTATTAGATAGTCCCTTCATGGGAAGAAGAGGAAGTTTAAACTGGAGTGCATGTGTGTGTGGCAGACAAAGGCGCTTGTGATGGCATGTGAGATGGCCAGGCAGGCAGGCAGGTACACACCATGGGAGGTGGAGTTGCAATGGAGCGTGGCCCAGGCAGGCGCTGGCACTAGAGCCCAAGCACCTGGTGGAGCCAAAGCCAAAGCCAAAGCCAAAGCCCACGCTAAGCGAGCAGAGGCCTGGAGAGGGACAGGCACTAAAAGTTTAAATGGGCCCAACTTCTGCTGAAAAAGGTTTTGGTCAGGATATGGAATGCTAAGTCAATGCTGTTTGAATTTCCAGGATTATTAGTCATTCATTGCATAATGAATGTTATGTTCCTTTGCCTTAATAAATGTTTGGATGAATGGTTGATTCTCATGGTAGATAAGCTAAAGGAACATAATTCATAATTTTAAACTATATATATTAGGTATGCTCTTGTCTGTTGGTCATTACTGAAAATTTGGCTCTGCTCTTTAAGTTGCTTTCTAGAAATTCTTGGTTTAATGCTATAGAAATATAACACCTGAAATGGATTGGGTTGTTATCTTATTAAATAATGTTGCAAAGATAAAACCATAAAAAATAATCTCTTACTAATAAAGAGGTTATAAAATTATTTCTCCAGTAAATAAAATACAGGTAAATTATTTGGTCTACATTGTTAATAATTGGCTTTTTGCATTAATGTGTTACTTGGAATCTATAAAGAAGGATCCATTTTTTTTAAGACTTTATAAAAATACTCAAAGAGTATTACCTAAAGTTACCCCTTCAAATCGTAGAGAGATTGTAATTAATGCTTTTATAACTGGCATATATAAAAAGGACCACAGAAATAGAAGCTGGTGATAGAATTGCTCAATTATTATTGCTTTCATATTTTAAATGCAAAATGGCACCTATATGTAGAACTGGAGGCTTTGGAAATACAGGAGAAAAGGTTTTGTCAAACAGTTTTCAATGATAAACAGCCTAATTTAAAATAAAATTATATGGGATTGAGATTAAAAGATTATTGGATTCTGGTGCTGGATATATCTATAATTTCACAAGAATCCTGAGATCCCAACTGGCCTCTACAAGAAGTCAGGATCTTAGAGCTGTAAATAAAACCATGCTTCTCATAGGAGCAACACAGCTTGGTTTGCCTGCCCCTGTGGCAATTCCTAAACATTGGCATTTAATTGTGATTGACTTACATGGATAATTTATTGGTTGCTAAAGATAAAAACTTGTTTTTGATGTCTTTTCTAAATTACAAGAGGTTTTTAGCCTGGCTATTTACAGATAGCCCCCCAAAAAGGTATAGGTATCCTTTCCCTATCCTTATTTAGGTCATGAATATTTTGTTTTACTCATTCACCTACTGGAGTATTTTGGCAAACAGGCCCTATTCTATGGGTACATTCCCCAGCTTCCCCAGCTTCCCCAGCTTCTCCAGTGAAAACCATTACTCCTTATCCTCAGGCTGTTGCTCAGATTATATTTAAGGGAATCAAGATCAATGTTCAAACTTTTGGTAAGGAGCCAGATATTGTGGTAACCCCATACACCCAGTCTCAAATAGCATGGTTGCAAGCTAATGATAATGATTGGACCATACTGACATGCTCCATGCAGGGTCAGTTTGATACTCACTACCCCTCCAATGATGTGTGTCAATTTTTTTAATTGCATCCTGTCATATTTCCCAAGATAGTACAGATGTCTCCTATTCCTCAGGCCCGTGTAGTAGTTACTGATGGCACATCACATGGTTTTGCTATGGTAGTTTCTGGTAACAGTGAAAAGAATGAAAGTCCAAGGCACTTCTGCCCAGTTGGCGGAGGTACATGCACTGTTGCTTGCTTTACAGATGTTTTCTGATGAGTGTGTAAATATTTATACTGATAGCCAGTATGTGGTACATGCAATTATGCCTTTGGAGACAACAGCCTACATACCATCCCTTTCTCCCATTCATGAACTTTTGTTGCAAATGCAAGGACTCCTATGGTCCCGCTCACATAACCTTTATGTGAGCCATATTAGAGCTCATACCAATTGCCTGGACCTCTAAGTGAAGGTAATCAGAGGGCTGATGCCATGGCTATCACATCAGTTACTCAGTTGCATCAACGTTATCATCTTAATGCTGGATCTCTTCATTATCACACAGGCATAACCCAGGAACAAGCCATCCAGATAGTTAAATCATGTCCTCTTTGTGCTGAATTTTTACCTGTTCCTCATTTGGGAGTTAATCCCCTAGGACTTTTACCTAATCATGTGTGGCAGATGGACGTCACACACGTGCCTTCCTTTGGAAAATTACAATATGTCCATGTGTCTATTGATACATATTCCTCTATAATTTTTGCCTCTGCCCATTCAGGGGAAAAGGTTAAGGATGTAAAGAAATTATTGTCTTCATGCCTTTGCTTATATGGGAGTGCTGAAATGCATAAAGACTGATAATGGTCCTGCCTACAGCAGTACAGGATTTTCAAAATTCTACCAAGATTTTTCTATTGTTAATAAGATTGGTATTCTTTATAACCCTTAAGGACAGGCTGTAGTAGAACACTGCCATCATACCTTAAAAACATATATTGCTAAAGTAAAAAGGGGGGCTAGGGGCTCATCTCTCCTCCCCACATTCTATTCTTTCCCTTGTTTTATACATTTTAAATTTTTTATCGGTGGATTCTGCTCGAGTATCCACTGCAGATAAGCACTGGAGGGCTCCTGTTACAAATCATCCTCTGGTGTGATGGAAGGATCTTTCTACTGGCACTTGGAAGGACCCGATCTGGTGTTGGTGTGGGCCCGGGGTTCTGTTTATGTCTTTCCTCAGAACAATGAGGTTCCTCTTTGGGTTCCTGAGTGCTGTGTGTGCCCTGTGGCTGCTGCTGAATCCCAGCATGGCAGAGACCTATTAGGCCTTCGTGAAAATCTCTCCCCTTCTGATGCCAATGGGATTGAGAGCCAAATACAGCCAGCCTTGGCAAGCATTAACATAAGCCTAGGAACTGTAGCCATGCAGTTGGATTCTTCAGAAGGTAATGTATGGTAACTGCTCTTTCAAGTATGTTTGAGAACGTGTCACTCAGACACCTTGGAGATTAAGGATAACAGGATAACTCTGAAGGTTACTGACCTGCATTTGTTAACAGTAGCATGCCAGCTAAGCCTTTTCATTTTTTGCAACCCTCTTCAAGCTGATGTAGTACCTACTTTTCAGGAGTGGCTCTGTGTAACATTTATTGGCCTCCTGAAATTCATCTAAACCCTTTTGAAGAAACCTTAAAATCTGTGAGCCTGAATGTAGCCATTATGAAACCATTAGTTCTGCTCCTTGTCTTCTGTCTTAAGTCATGCTGGGATCAAGAAATAGGCCTTGGTGGTTCATGTTCCTGGAGCTGTGTCCATGCCAGTGGACTGTGGCAGTTAGACACCGATGATGCTCACACGCTCCAGAAGAGAATTTGACACTGCTGTTGCCATTGTTGCTGTGGCAGCCAGTGCTGCTACTGTTTCTGGGATTGCCATTTCACTACAGCTAGCACAATGGAGACCCTGGCAGCAAAAGTAGCTACCATAGTTAATTACCCTTTCATTCTATTGGGCATGATAAATTTAATTCAGTAGTTATATACATTTCGATTGGCTTTGAATATTATAAATTTATAGACTCAAGTTCCATTTGCTTTTGGGATACCATCTTACAAGGACTCCAATTTGCAGTAAGGCTCATTAAGGAAGGGAATGGCTCAATTGCTTCTAGCCTACTGGCTATGAGTGGGTTAGGACATCTGTTGGTCTTTTCTGTGTCACACAGATTGCAAGCCCAGTGCCAATTTGAGATCTTTGGCAGCAGTTAACCCTACAGCTCACGTGGTTGAACCTGTATGATAATGAGTATTCAGAAATGGGTAATGCTTGGGGGGTGGTTGTCAACCTAAGACAGAGCACTTGTGTGGCCTGAACAAGTGTCTCCAAGACGGGTAAGGCAACCTGCTGATGTCCCACACAACCTAAGTCAGAAGCTTATTTTTTAGTAAAAAGGGGGGACCTGTAGGGCCCTGGAAGTCCCAAGTTGGGTAACTGCCACCCTGCTTGCCTGACCTTGACCTTGATGTCCTCCCTATGCTGATTCCCTGCTGGTCTTCACCCTCCTGAATGCTTAAGGGAAGTTCCTTATTTGTGTATCTTGCATTTGGTGTAAACAGCTTAGATGCAAGAATGTAGAACATTCAGTAGTGAACTTCTGCCCTCCAGGGTTCTTCCATTGTGCTGTAATCCTGTATTTAAGATTCCCTCCCTTCTTCAATAAACAGCACAGCCCCTCGCTCGGACATGGTAAACGGGTGGTGGTAGAGCAGGCACTACTGCAACACTGGCACATAGATTTGACTGCTTGGATGCCTGGAAGTGTTACTATTTGAAAGGATTAGAAGGTGTGGCCTTGTTGGAGAAAGTGTGTCACTGGGGATAGGCATTGAGATTTCAAACAGACCATTCCAGGCCCAGGATCTCTCTTCCTGCTGCCTGCAGATTCAGATAGAGAACTCTCAGCTACTTCTCCAGCACCATGTCTGACTGAGTGCCACCATGCTCCCTGCCATGATGACAATAAACTAACTCTCTGAAACTATAAGCAAACTCCAGTTAAATGCTTTGTTTTATAACAGTTGCCATGGTGATAGTATCTGTTAGTATTTATTTTGGCACTAGGAACACGTCCCGAACACGACAAGACCACAGGAGAGTTTTATTGAAGAGGACAGAGGTGACAGGCCTGCGTGAAACACACGTGGGTGAGGAGATAAGGAGAGAGGGGGGAGGGGGCTGAGAGTCTCATGTAAGATGGCACCGGCCTTTTAAAGGTTGGGCCGCGCATGCGTACAGGGACTCCTGTGTGTACTCCACGCATGCGCGTAGATTACATGGCTGCATGCGCGCTTTACACAACCATGTAAGGCCACAGAATCCCAGTCCCGTGAGATGTCTGACCCAGAGATGGCTATTCTACACCGGAAATAGTTAGGTGGTCCGCCGGGCAAGCCCAACCGTGTGGACATGTAATTATCTATCAGTATCTCTTCAGAGCAATAGTAAAATTAACAGAGACACCTATAGTCACCATTATACAAAATGAGAGAAATATAACTCATAGCCAAAATGCTTTCTCTGCTTCTTGAATATAGTGCTGTAGGTCTTACATAGAACAAGACAAGAAAAACAAAAAAGAACAAAATAGCAAAGGAAGAAATGAAAGCATACATTTTTGGAAATGCTTTGCCTCTGTGCATATGAGATGTGAAATTTAGGGCCTAAAGGTCCAGAAAATTTTCAAAATTGAAAAACACTTTTAGCAAAATGCCAGGATACTAAGGTGATATGCAGTGATCAGTAAGTAGCCTTTATGCCAATACCAATCATATTCAATAACAATCCAAATCATAAAATGCTTTGTAGAAAATGTAACAACAGCCATGAAATACCTTCCCAGTGAAACTTTAAGACACCAAAAGAAAGAAATTGAAGAAGACACTAGAGAATTGGAAGACCTCCCATGCCTATGGAGCATCAGAGTCAATGTTGTGAAAATGATTATGCTCTCAAATGCAGTCTACATTTCCAATACACAACCTGTCAAGATGCCAATGGAATTCTTTACCGAAATAGCAAAAGCAGTCAGACAAATAATTCCAGAACAAAATGAATAAAGCTGGAGGTATCAGCAAACATGATTTCAAGTTATAGTTTAGACTAAGAGTGACAAAAGTCACATGATCCTGACACAAAAAGTAGACACAGATCAAAGACTATAATAAAGAATTCAAACTCGTCTACCTGGATTCAAAGTAGACACAGATCAAAGACTATAATAAAGAATTCAAACTCGTCTACCTGGATTCACATGATTTTTAATACAGATGACTAAACCATGATTTGGACAAATGGCATCCTCTTTATCCAAAATGCTAGAAAAACAATATCCACATGAAACTAGATCCATATCTCTCACACTGTATTTAAAAAAAATGTCAGCAAGGCGGTGGTGGTACATGCCTTTAATCCCAGCACTTGGGAGGTAGAGCCAGACAGATCTCTGTGAGTTTGAGGCCAGCTTGATCTATAGAATGAGAGCCAGGACAGACACCAAAAACAACACAGAGAAACCCTGTCTCAAAAAAAACAAAAACAAAAAAAACAAAAAAAAAGAAAAAAAAAAGTCAAGTCAAAATGTACCAACATTCACATAAATCCTAAAAGCCTGAAACTTTTGGAGGAAAATATATGAAAATACCTGAAAGCATATTCATGGGAAAGACCTTTTTTTTCTTTTTGTCCTTTAGAGCATCTAACTTTTTTTTAATTAAGAGATTTTATATTCATTTTACATACCAACCAAGATTCCCCCTGTCCTCCCTGCTTCTGCCCCCAACCCAACCCCATTCCCACCTCCTCCAAGGCAAGGTCGCCCATGGGGAGTCAGCAGAGCTTGGTACATTCACTTAAGGTAGGTCCAAGCCCCTCCTCCCTGCACCAACGCTTTGCACAGTGTCTCACTATAGGCACTAGGCTTCAAAAGGCTGGCTCATGCCCTAGGGACAAGTCCCTATTCCACTACCTGCGGCCCCTATACAGTTCAAGCTTATCCAGAGGGCCTAGTCCAGTACCATAGGGGCTCCTCAGCTATTGGTCCACAGTTCATGAATTTCTACTAGTTTGGCTAGTTGTCTCTGTACTTTTTCCAGTCATGACCTTGATATCCCTTCCTCACAGTCTCTTCTCTCTCTCATCGATTGGAATCCTGGAGCTCCACCTGGGGCTGGCTATGGATCTCTGCATCTGCTTCCATCAGTCAATGGATGAGGGTTCTATGATGACAGTTAGCATGTTCAGCCATCTGATCACCAGAGTAGGCCAGCTCAGGTACCCTCTCAACTATTGCCAGTAGTCTATGTTGGAGTCATCCTTGTGGATTCCTGCGAACCTCCATAGCACTCTGCTTCTCCTTATTCCCATGGTGTCTTCATTTATCATGGTATCTATTTCCTTTCTCTCCCACTCTGTTCCCATTCCAGCTAGAATCTCCCACTCCCCTAAGCTCTCATCCCCTTCCCCTTGCTCTCCATAACCCCTACTCACACTCAGTTTGCTGATGTAGATCTCATCCATTTCTCCATCACTGGGCAATCCATGCATCCTTCCTAGGGTCCTCCTTACTAACTAGTCTTCCCAGAGCTATGGGTTGCAGTCTGGTTATCCTTTGCTTTATATCTAGTATTCACTTATGAGTGAGTACATACTATGTCCTTCTGAGTCCCAGTTACCTCACTCGGGATAATATTTTCTAATTCCATCCATTTGCCTGAAAACCTCATGATGTAATTGTTTTTCTCTGCTGAGTAGTACTCCATTGTGTATATGTACCACATTTTATTTACCCATTCTTCAGTTGAGGGACATCTGGGTTGTTTCCAGTTTCTAGCAATTACAAATAAGGCTGCTACAAACATACTTGAGCATATGTCCTTATGGTATGATTGAGCATTCCTTGGGTATATACATAAGAGTGGTATAGCTGGGTCTTGAGGAAGACTCATTCCCAATTTTCTGAGAAACCACCATATTGATTTCCAAAGTGTCTGTACAAGTTTGCATTCCCACCAATAATGTACAGGTGTTCCCCTTGCTACACATCATTTCCAATATAAGCTGTCTTCAGTGTTTTTGATCTTATCCATTCCAACATGTGCAAGATGGTATCTCAGAGTCATTTTTATTTGCATTTTTCTGCTGACTAAGGATGTTGAGCAATTCCTTAAATGTCTTTTGGCCACTTGAGATTCTTCTGTTGAGAATTCTCTGTTTAGCTCTGTAGCCCATTTTTTAATTGGACTGTTGGGTATTTAGATGTCTAGTTTCTTGAGTTCTTTATATATTCTAGATATAGCCCTCTGTCAGATGTGGGGTTGGTGAAGATCTTTTCCCATTCTGTAGGCTGTTGTTTTGTCTTATTGACCATGTCCTTTGCCCTACCAAAGCTTCTCAATTTCAGGAGGTTCTATTTATTAATTGTCACTCTCAGTTATCTGTGCTTCTGGTGTTATATTTAGGAAGTGATCTCCAGTGCCAATGCATTCAAGACTACTTCCTACTTTCTCGTCTATTAGGTTCAGAGTAACTGGATTTATGTTGAGGTCTTTGTTGTGCATGGTGACAGATATGGATCTATTTGCAGTCTTCTACAAGTTGACATCCAGTTATACCAGCACCATTTGTTGAAGATGCTTTCTTTTTTTCCATGTACAGTTTTGTTTTCTTTGTCAAAAATTAGGTGTTCATAAGTGTGTGGATTAATGTCAGGCTCTTCAATTCAATTTCATTGGTCCACATGTCAGTTTTTATGTCAGTACCAAGCTGTTTTTATTACTGTAGCTCTATAGTAGAGCTTGAAGTCAGGGATAATGATGCCTCCAGAAGTTGCTTTATTGAATAAGATTCTTTTAGCTATCCTGGGTTTTTTGTTGATCCATATGAAGCTGAGTATTGTTCTTTCCAGGTCTGTGAAGAATTGTGTTGGGATTTTGATGGGTATTACCTTGAATCTGTAGATTGCTTTTGGTAAAATTACCATTTTTACTATGTTAATCCTACCTATCCATGAGCATAGGAGATCTTTCCACTTTCTGATATCTTCTTCAATTTCTTTCTTCAGAGACTTGAAGTTCTTGTCATACATGTCCTTCACTTGCTTAGTTAGAGTTACCCCAAATTATTTTATATTATTTGTGGCTATTGTGAAGGGTGATATTTCTCTGATTTCTTTCTCTGCCATTTTATCATTTGCATATAGGAGGGCTACTGATTTTTTTTGAGTTAATCTTGTATCCTGCCACATTTCTGAAGATGTTTATTAGCTGTAGGAGTTCCCTGGTAGAATTTTTGGGGTCACTTACGTATACTATCATATCATCTGCAAATAGGGTAAGTTTGACTTCTTCCTTTCCAATTTGTATCCCTTTGATCTCTTTTTGTTGTCTTATTGCTCTAGCTAGAACTTCTAGTACTATAGTGAATAAATATGGGGAGACTGGACAGCCTTGTCTTGTTCCTGATTTTAGTGGAATCGCATTGAGTTTTTCTCCATTTAATTTGATGTTGGCTGTTGGCTTGCTGTAAATTGCCTTTATTATGTTTAGATATGTTCCTTGTATTCCTGATCTTACTAGGACCTTTATCATGAAGGGGTGTTGGATTTTGTCAAATGCCTTTTCAGCAATTGAGATATTCATGTGTTTTTTTTTTTCCAGTTTGTTTCTATTGTGTATTACATTGACAGATTTTCATATGTTGAACCATCGTTGCGTCTCTGGGAAGAAGCCTATTTGACCATGGTGGATAATTGTTTTGATGTGTTCTTGGATTTGGTTTGCCAATATTTTGTTGAGTATTTTTGCATCAGTGTTCATGAGGGAGACTGGTCTGTAATTCTCTTTCTTTGTTGCACCTTTGTGTGGGTATCAGAGTAACTGTAGTCTAATAAAAAGAGTTTGGCAATATTCCTTCTGTTTATATTGTGTGGAACAATTTGAAAAGTATTAGTATTAACTCTTCTTTGAAAATCTGGTAGAATTCTGCACTGAAACCATCTGGTCCTGGACTTTTTTTGTTTGGGAGACTTAATGACTATTTCTTTTATTATTATTATTATTATTATTATTATTATTATTATTATTATTAATTATGTGTTTTAATTTTACACATCAGCCATGGGTTTCCCTGCCTCCCCCCTCCCGCCCCCAACCCCACCTTTCCCCCATTCCCTCCCCTCCATTCCCATGTCCTCCAGGACCAAGACTCCTCTGGGGATTCATTTAAACCTGGTGGATTCAGTACAGACAGGTCCAATCCCCTCCTTCCAGGCTGAGCATGTGTCCCTGTGTAAGCCCAAGGTTCCAAACAGCCAGCTCATGCACTAAGGACAGGTCCCAGTCCCACAGCCTGGATGCTTCCCAAACAGTTCAAGCTATTCAATTTTCTCACTTATCCAGAGGGCCTGATCCAGCTGAGGGCTCCACAGCCTGTGGTTTATAATTCATGTGCTTCCATTAGTTTGGCTATTTGTCCCTGTGCTTATCTAATCTTGGTCTCAACAATTCACGCTCTTATAGTCCCTCCTCTTTCTCGCCAGTTGGACACCTGGAGCTCCACCTGGGGCCTGGGTGAGGATCTCTGCATCCACTTCCATCACTTATTGGATGAGAGTTCCAGCACAACTGTTAGGGTGTTTAGTCATCTGATCACCAGACTAGGTCAGATCAGGCTTTCTCTCAACCATTGCCAGCAGTCTACAGAGGATATATCATTGTGGATTTCTGGGGGTTATTGGACTATTTAAATAGTTTATCTGTTCTTGTTTTAATGTATGTATGGGGCACCTATCCAGAAAATTGTCCATTTCTTTCAGAGTTTCCAATTTTGTGGAGTACAGGTTTTTGAAATATGACCTGATGATTCTCAGGATTGCTTCATTAGCTGTTGTTATGTCTCTCCTTTCATTTCTGATTTCGTTGATTTGGATGCTCTCTCTCTGCCTTTTCATTAATTTGGATAAGGCCTTATCTATCTTCTTGATTTTTTTTTGAAAGAACCAACTCTTTGTTTTATTGATACTTTGTATTGTTCTCTTTGTTTCTATTCCATTGATTTCAGCCCTCAATTTGATTATTTCCTGGTGTCAATTCCTCCTGGGTGAGTTTGCTTCTTTTTGTTCTAAAGCTTTCAGGTGTGCTGTTAAGTCACTAGGGTGAGATTTCTCCAACTTCTTTTTGTGGGTATTTAGTGCTATGAATTTTCCTCTTAGCATTGCTTTCATAGTGTCCCATAAGTTTTGGTATGTTGTACTTTCATTTTCATTGAATTCAAGGAAATCTTTAATTCCTTTCTTTATTTCTTTCTTGACCCATTGGTGATTTATTTGGGCATTGTTCAGTTTCCATGAGATTGTAGGCTTTCTGTAAATTTTGTTGTTGTTGAAATCTAACTTTAAGCCATGGTGGTCCAATAAAATACATAAAGTTATTCCAATTTTTTGTATCTGTTGAGATTTTCTTTGTGACCAAGCATGTGGTCAATTTTAGAGAAGTTTCCATGGGATGCTGAGAAGAAGGTATATTCCTTTGTGTTAGGGTGGAATGTTCTGTAGATATCTACTAAGTCCATGTGAGTCATAACTTCTGTTAGCTCCCTTATTTCTCTGTTGAGTTTCAGTCTGGAAGATCTATCCAGTGGTGAGAGTGGAGTGTTGGAATCTCCCACTATTAGTGTGTGGGGTTTGATGTGCAATTAAATCTTTAGTGATGTTTCTTTTATAAATGTGGGTGTTCTTGTATTTGGGGCAGAAATGTTCAGAAATGAGACTTCATTTTGGTGGATTTTCCCTGTGATACTTACGTAATGTCCTTCTTGATCTCTTTTGATTGATTTTAGTTTGAAGTCTATTTTATTAGATATTAGGATAGCTACACCAGCTTGCTTCTTAAGTCCATTTGATTGGAAAGTCTATTCCCAGCCTTTTACTCTGAGGTAGTGTCTGTCTTTAAAGTTGAGGTGTGTTTCTTATATGCAGCAGAAGGATGGGTCCCTGTTTTTGTATCCATTCTGTCAGCCTGTGTCTTTTTATAGGTGAATTGAGACCATTGATATTAATGGATATTAATGATCAGTGATTGTTCATTCCTGATATTTTTTTGTTGGCAGTGTTGTGTGTTTCTCTTCTTTGGTACTTGTGGGATTATCTATTGCCTGTATTTTCATGGTTTTATCTAACTTCATTATGTTGGATTTTTCCTTCTAGTGCTTTATGTAGGGTTGCATTTGTAAATAGATATTATTTAAATCTGGTTTTATCATGGAATATTTTTTATTCCATTTATAGCAATTGAAGATGAGATTTTTGATGGATATAATAGTATGGGTTGGCATCCATGGTCTCTCAGTATCTGCATATCATCTGTCCAGGACCTTATGACTTTCAGAGTCTCCATTGAGAAGCCAGGTGTTATTTGGATGGGTCTGCCTTTATATGTTACTTGACCTTTTTCCTTTGCAGCTCATAATATTTTTTTAATTTGTATGTTTAGTGCATTGATTATTATATGGCAAGGGGTCTTTGTTTTGGATCCAGTCTATTTGATGTTCTGTAAGCTTCTTGTTTCTTCATAGGCATTTCCTTCTTTAAATTGGAAAGTTTTCTTCTATAATTTTGTTGAATATATTTTCTGTGCCTTTGAGTTGGTATTCTTCTCCTTCTTTTATCCCTATTAGTCTTATGTTTGGTCTTTTCATGGTGTCACAAATTTCCTGGATGCATTGTGCTATGATTTTTTTGTCGTTAGTGTTTTCTTTGACTGATGAATCTATTTCTGCTATTGTATCTTCAATGCCAGAGATGAGCTCTTCCATCTATTGCATTCTGTTCATTATGCTTGCATCTATAGTTCCTTTTCATTTACTCAGATTTTCCATTTCCAGCCTTCCCTCAGTTTATGTCTTTTTTCTTGCCTCCATTTCAGTTTTCAAATCTTGGACTTATTTATTCAACTGTTTAATTGCTTTTTCTTGGTTTTCTTTAACGGATTTATTGATTTCTTCCAATTTTTTATTTGTCTTTTCTTCGAAATCTTTAAGGGTAGTTTTCATTTCCTCTTTAAAAGCTTTTATCATCTTCTTAAAGCCATTTTAAGGTCTATTTCTTCTGCTTCTTTTGCTTTGGGATGTTCAGGTCTTGCTGATGTAGCACCACTGTGTTCTGATGGTGACATATTGGTTTTTATGTTGTTGACTGTATTTTTGCACTGGTGTCTACCTGTAGTGGGCAGCCATCCCAGCCTTGGCCTGGAAGTTCCAACCCCCATTGAGGCTTCAGTAATGGTCACACCCACAAGGCAGGGCTGAGGGAGGAAGCAGAAGACCCAGGAT
This sequence comes from Onychomys torridus, assembly GCF_903995425.1. NCBI lineage: Eukaryota > Metazoa > Chordata > Mammalia > Rodentia > Cricetidae > Onychomys > Onychomys torridus. The sequence continues at coordinate 21,504,163 of NC_050451.1, forward strand.
GAGAGGAAAGGCTTCTCTTGCTTCCTGAGACAGAGCCCACTGGTGCCCTTGGACTAAGATCTGCTCCCTGAGACACAGAATCCATCAGTACTGACTGGACCAAGAGCCTGGATTAGACCAAGAGCTACCATTAGACCAAGAATAACAATCAGGCCAAAAGAGACTCCCTCAGACACAGATAGCACTTGCATGAAGTCGAGAAAGAGATGGGTAGATATTGGTGAAATTATTAAGGCCACTCCACGTAGTTAAAAGGGAGGTTTATTTTGTGGGGTAACTTACAAATGAGGGGATAGGTTGCAGGGTCTGGGAAAGGTATGGTACAGTCCAGTGGTGTTCTCTGGAGAACTCTGCTCAGTCTACCTCCAGCATCCAGGGTCCTGGAACAAAGAGAAGCTTCTCCTCTCGATCCTGGGTCTTCAGTGTCCTCCCTCAGCCCCGCCTTGTGGGTGTGACCATTACTGAAGCCTCAATGGGGGTTGGAACTTCCAGGCCAAGGCTGGAATGGCTCCCCACTACATCTCCCCCTTTTGTCTAAATACAAAGGTTCTAACCTAATACAAGAATATATACAAAGAAATGGTTATCAAATATTGTCCAGGAGTAATGAGGGATAATGACCTAGATAAGTTGGAATTACAATAAATGCAAACAATATCAAGCAGAAAACACATACTGAAATCCAGGGAAGTCTAGAGGATGGGTAGGTGGCATGTTACAAAGATCGTTCCAATATATTTATATATAAAGTTGTAACTATAACTGCTAGTCTTCAACCTCATCAAAGACCTGAGAAGGAATATAATAATACCTGAGAAATGAGAGAAGGATGCAAACAACTTTTGGGAGTCTTGCAAGAGGAGACAGAGACAGCTGGCAGCCTGGACAGTCACCTAATGTTTCTCAGCATCGTTGGTGCATTCAAATTGGCTACAGGCCTAGAGTATCTGACAGACCATTTTCGGAAGCAGGAATTCTGAAAGACCATCTTACCTTGTCTTGGCAAAGTATAGTGGTCGCTTTCCTTGTGTCCCACTTGTCCAGAAAGGACAGCATTTGTACTGTCAGCAGTTGAGGCAAGGGCAGTTCTTTGCCCAGTAGGCCATTCTGTGCCAAGAAGACAAACTTCCAAATGGAAATGTCTTAGAAGCCCAACATTCTCTCAGGATCAACTTGGTGCTGCCAGGAGCAATTGTCTCTCACATCAACAGAATTCTAAGTTATTTAAATGCCATATTCTCTAGGTCCAGGAAGTGTTTGAAGATTACCTGTCCATCCAACCTATGTATTTATAAATCTGAATAACCTAACTAACGTAATTATAGAGATGACAAGCATAGGTGACAATAAATCTATAAGTCTTATCTACCTAAACAACCTAAGGACTAAGGCTTCATGTAAACAAGGCAAACAGTTTGTAAGCAAATGTACAGTAAAAGGACAATGACTTTAAAATTGTGACAATACACAAAATATCTTTAACAGAGGTAGGAATGTATAGTGCAATACATAATATGATAATAATCCTAAATATAGATCAGTATACAGAATATCTTAAACAAAAGTAGAACATACATACAGTATAACAGATATAAATTTACGTTTGTATCAATATACAAATATTTCAAATAAGAGTAAAAATATGTGTGCATTATAATGAACATAGTTCTGTATTTGTATCAATATACAAATTATCTTAAATAGGAATATAAAAAGTTTATATTAGTATCAACATATAAGAATTCATAACAGTGCAAATTACAGTTCAAATTATCTAAGGCTGCTATTTTACTAAATGTGTTTACTAATGTATATGATAGTCTACCATAATATCTTATACCTATCCATTCCATTTCTTCTTTTCCCTTTTTTGAGACATATTTTCTTTCCTTAAGGAGAGTATTGAGTTTAACATTTATTCCACCCCCAACCCTAGAACCATCATCCATAACCCTGAGAAATATGAAACCCTAGGGAGAAGGGGCATCGTTTTCTTAGAACTGCTTCCTGCAGTATAGGGGGCAATGGTATCTCATATGTAACTACTGCTTCCTTTATATTTTTAAGGTCCCCTGTTGAAATTGGTTGTAATGTGTATGTCATATATGGCTCAGTGTGTGTGTCATCTGCTGGCTTCTCATGGATGATAACAGGATAAGCCATTGTATGAGAGTCATTTGGAGACGTTACAACCTGTATGGTCTTGCCCTTCTGCTTATTAGGTCCCTTGTCATGTTTATTGAGAGTTTCCTCCAGGGCTTGTAAACAAGCACCTAGGGTCTGTTCCAGGGAGGAAACCTCCTCTCTTATAAGGGATTCCAGATTTCTCATGGAATCATGGAAGTTTTTATGTTCTTCTGAAACACATGATTCCATGGACCTTATCTTATCAATTAATGATAATTTTTCTTCCTTATATAGTGTCTGAGTAGCTACAATTTCACTCTGGAGAGTTAGTGTTCTACCCATTAAATATTCATATTTATTATCAATAAAATCAATTTTGAGTATAAGCTTGTTTTGTAAATTCTGGTCAGCAGACTCCAGAGAGAGACTATTTTTATGTAAGTCCTGGTCAGCAGATTCTAGAGAAAGACTCATTTTCTGTAAGCCTTCATTGCTATCTTTTAAAGCCTATAAATCCTGGTTTGCAGATTCCAGAAAGAGAATCTTTTTCTGTAAGCCTTCATTGCTATCTTTTAAAGCCTGTATCAGTCCCAATAATGACTCATCTTTGTTCTTATTATTAAACCAGTGTTTAAACACTGTGTGAATTACAATGAATGCCAAAATGGTACAGGCCAGATATGCCTCAGGGAGGTCATATATTTCCAGGAAAATGTCATTTATCATACAGGCAAAAAGGTTTTTAAATTCTTGTGAGATAATGTTGTCAGCCATATTACAAGAATTACTCAAAATTTGTTAGTCAGTTTTAAGGTGTAAAATTATCAAGTACTTTTACTTGAAAGAAGCTTACCTTTCCATGGTTTTGGGGGGTGCAGTAACACTTTTCAGCCAGCAGGAGGCGTTGGTATAGCTCCAAAGCAGGGCCTGCTGGCGACCTTGGCTGGCGGCAGCTGAAGGCAGGAGCCAAGATAGTGGGGAACCGGCACTTGGAGGAGTGGGAATGCCTCACTCACAGGGTTTTTCCACTGGTCCGGGGGCTAAGCTAGGGAACTGAGACCGGATGGTGCATTGACTGGAAATTTGAGCCCCACGTTGGGTGCCAGTTTTTGGTGAAATTATTAAGGCCACTCCATGTAGTTAAAAGGGAGGTTTATTTTGTGAGGTAACTTACAAATGAGGGGATAGGTTGCAGGGTCTGGGAAAAGTATGGTGCAGTCTGGCGGTGTTCTCTGGAGAACTCTGCTCAGTCTACCTCCAGCGTCCAGGCAGGGTCCTGGAACCAAGAGAGGCCTCTCCTCTCAATCCTGGGTCTTCAGTGTCCTCCCTCAGCCCCGCATTGTGGGCATGACTATTACTGAAGCCTCAATGGGGGTTGGAACTTCCAGGCCAAGACTGGAATGGCTACCCACTACAAGTAAGAGAACAGACAAAATCAGAATGTTGTAATATTTCAGACATTAGTTATGCACCATTTATATCTTTGCTATAAAGAAAACAACCCCTAAATAGTAATTACTTTAATATGTTAAGATACAAGCAATATAAGATTTAAAGATATCAAAAATTCAAAAATCTCAGGAAGATTGTTATGCAATCATAAACATAGTATATTTTTAAATTATTAATGCTTTGAGAAGTTTGTACAATGTATCATACTCATATTTGCCCTCAGTTCCTCCCAGATCTACCTACTCCTCTCTATGCCTTCCTTTGTGTTTGTTTGTTTTTTAATAGAATGTTTTTCAACAGATGCCCTGATCCTTTGGCTCTTACAATCTCCCCCCAAACACACACACACACCTTCGGCAATGTTCCCTAAGCCTTAGGTGTAGAGGTACTTGTAAATGTGTTAGTTAGGGGCAGACACCCTCAAGGTCAGCTCATTTCTATATTTGAACATTTGTGGCTTTCTGTAGTAGTATCATTCTGCTGCCAAAGGAAGTTATTTAGATGAGGGGTGAGGACCACACATACTTGTGGGCATAAGAATAATTATTTACAATGTACTTAGAAATGGTACTGTTTAAGAAAGTGGCAGTGGAAAGTTCTCTTTAGGTTCCATGGCATCACCAGCCACAGATTATGGGCTAAGTTTGCAGTCCAACCATAACCTCCCTCCTGTTGAATGGGCCTCAAGTGTAATTAGGTGACTACTAGTTACCTCAGGATGTTAGTGTCACTATTGCACCTTTCAGAGTATCTTGCCATGCTAGTCATCACAGGCTGAAATCCTAGAAGGAGACTCTCATGTCTGTGAAGTTTTGGACTTGCTAGCAAGGTGAGAGCAAGCAGGTGAGAAGCAAAATATTCTTCCATGTCCTTATATAGGGTTACAGCAGAAGGTATGGTCTATATTAGACCTGGATTAAAGATCTGGACTGAAGGTGTGTCTTTCTACCTTAAAGATCTGGATTAGAGGTAGATCTTCCCTGTTTAAATTAAACAGAAATCCCTCAAAGGTGTACCCTCTATTTTGAGGTTTTAGTTAATTCCAGATGTACTCAATTTGACAACCAAGAATAGCCATCATACCCAACTAAAAACAAAAACAAGGAACAGATAGACTGTAGAGAACGAAGAACTTCAAAGAATAACTAATAACAATGTATTCAAACTATTCAAAAAATAAAAGAAAAGATGTTTTCCAAATATTTTTTATGAAGTCTCAGTATTACCATGATACCAAATCAGATAAAGAGACCATCCCTCAGCTCCCATCCAGACAAGAGCTCCCATCCAGACCAGAGGTGAGAGACTGGGTTCATTCCCAGAAAAGCCGGCTCCTAGGTCCTATCCATGGGCCCTATCTGTTCCCAGGGAAGACCCACCCAACTTGGTCCCAGTTCCTGGCCAGCAGGTAGGGCTCCTGTGGGAAGGTTCACCTTCTCCAAGACCCCTCTTAGCACTGCTTTCATAGTGTCCCATAAGTTTGGGTATGTGGTGTATTCATTTTCATTGATCTCTAGGAAGTCTTTAATTTCTTTCTTCATTTCTTCCTTAACCCATTGGTGATTCAGTTGAGCATTATTCAGTTTCCATGAGATTGTAGGATTTCTGTAGTTTTTTCTGTTGTTGAAATCTAACTTTAAACCATGGTGGTCTGATAGAACACAGGAGGTTATTCCAATTGTTTTGTATCTGTTGAGATTTGCTTTGTGGCCAAGTATGAGGTCAATTTTAGAGAAGGTTCCATGGGGAGCTTCGAAGAAGGTATATTCTTTTTTGTTCAGATGGAATGTTCTGTAGATATCGATTAAGTCCATTTGAGTCATAACATCAGTTAAGTCCTTTATTTCTCTGTGAAGTTTCAATTTGGCAGGTCTGTCCAGAGGTGAAAGTGGGGTGTTGAAGTCTCCCACTATTAATGTGTGGGGTTTTATATATGGTTTAAGCTTTAGTAATATTTCTTTTACATATGTTGGTGCCCTGTTTTGGGGGCATAAATGTTCAGAATTGAAACTTTATCTTGGTGGATCTTTCCTGTGATGAGTATGTAATTTTCTTCATGATCTCCTGTGATTGATTTTAGTTTGAAGTCTATTTTGCTGGATGTTAGGATGGCTACACCAGCTTGTTTCTTAAGGCCATTTGATTGGAAAGACTTTTCCCAGCCTTTTATTCTTAGGTAGTGTCTGTCTTTGAATTTGAGGTGGGTTTCTTTCTTTCTTTCTTTTAGCTTTCCTTTTTTCCTTTTTTCCTTTTTTCTTTTCTTTTCTTTTTCTTTCTTTCTTTCTTTCTTTCTTTCTTTCTTTCTTTCTTTCTTTCTTTCTTTCCTTTTTTTTTGGTTTCTCTGTGTAGCTTTGTGCCTTTTTCCTGGAACTCACTCTGTAGCCCAGGCTGGCCTTGAACCCACAGAAATCCATGTGCATCTGCCTCCCGAGTTCTGGGATTAAAGGTGTGCACCACCACCGCCCAGCTGAGGTGAGTTTCTTCTATGTAGCAGAAAGATGGGTCCTGCTTTTGTATCCATTCTGTTAGCCTGTGGCTTTTTATAGGTGAATTAAGTCCATTGATATTAAGGGATATTAATGACCAGTAATTGTTCATTCCTGGTGGTAGTGTGTGTATACTTCTCTTCTTTGGGGTTTACTGCTGTGGTGTTATCTATTGCCTTTGTTTTCAAGGGTGTATCTGACTTCCTTAGGTTGGAATTTTCCTTCTTGTGCTTTCTCTAGGGCTGGGTTTGTGGATAAGTATTGTTTAAGTGTGGCTTTGTCTTGGAATGTCTTGTTCACTCCATCTATGATGAAGTTTTGCTGGGTATATTAGTCTATGCTGGCATCCATGGTCTCTTAGTGTCTGCATTATATCTGACCAGGTCCTTCTGGCTTTCAAAGTCTCTATTGAGAAATTGGGTGTTATTCTGATGGGTTTGCCTTTATAAATCACTTGGACTTTTTCCTTTGCTGCTCTTAATATTCTTTCTTTATTCTGTATAATTTAGTTGTTTAATTATTATGTGGCAAGGGGACTTTTTCAGGTGGTCTAGTCTGTTTGGTGTTCTATAGGCTTCTTGTATCTTCATAGGCATTTCATTCTTTAAGTTGGGAAAGTTTTCTTCTATGATCTTATTAAATATATTTTCTGTGCCTTTGAGTTGGTATTCTCCTTCCTCTATCCCTATTATTCATAGGTTTGGTCTTTTCATGGTGTCCCAAATTTCTTGGACATTTTGGGTCATGACTTTGTTGGCTTTATTGTTTTATTTGACTGATGAATCTCTTCTACCATATCTTCAACAACAGAGATCCTCTCTTCCATCTCTTGCATTCTGTTGGTTATACTTGCATCTGAAGTTCCTGGTCGTTTATTCATATTTTCTATTTCCAGCATTCCCTCTGTTTGTGTCTTCTTCATTTTTTCTATTTCCCCTTTCAGGTCTTGGACTGTTTCACACATCTGTTTCATTGCTTTTTCATGATTTTCTTTCAGGGACTTATTGTTTTCTTCTGCTTTATTTGTCCTTTCCTCTAGTTTTTTATAGCATTCTTCCCATTTTTTGTTTGTCTGTTCCTCTGCTTCATTTTTTGATTTCTTCTATATAAGGCTCTAACCTCTTCATGATGTTATTTATTAGGTTGCTTTCTTCTGCTTCTTCCATTCTGTGATGTTCAGGTCTAGCTGTTGGAAGAGGTCTAGGTTCTGGTGGTGCTGTATTGCTCTTTATTTTGTTGTATGTACTTCTGCCTTGATGTCTGCCCATCTCCTTGAGGATTCGTTTTTGCTTTTATCAGTGTACTTGGTCCAGACAGAGCTGACAGATTTAGGGAGCCTCTCTCTGGTCCAGATGGAAGCTCTGGGCTGGATGGGAGCTCTGTTCCACGTGGGAGTGCTGCCTCGATGGGAACTGGGGGCTTGTCTCTGAGTCTCAGGAAGTTTCTGGGGTCTCTGTATCTTGTCCAGGTCGGAGTTCAGAGCAGGATGGAAGCTGGGGGCTGGTTTCTAAGTCTCAGAAAGTCATTGGGGTCCCTGTATCTTGTCCAAATGGGAGCTCTGGTCCAGATAGGAGTTCAGGGGCAGGATAGAAGCTGGGGGCTGGTTTCTAAGTCTCAGGAAGTGGCTGGGTCTCAAGCCAATGGATATGGGGGCAGGGAGTGGAGATTGTAGGGTCCACTGGGGGTCTTGGAGAAGAGGAACCTTGCTTCAGGGCCTGCCAAAAGGCCAGAAACTGGGGCCAAGTTGGGCAGGTCTTCCCCAGAATGGCTGTTGCCCAGGGCTGCGACCTAGGTGCAAGGCCGTTCTGGGTGTGACCCCAGGCAGTCACCTCTGGTCTAGATGGGAGTTAAAAAACTTTCCCAACTTAAAGAAGGAAATGCCTATAAAGATACAAGAAGCCTATAGAACACCAAACAGTCCCCTCACCACATAATAATTAAACAACTAAATGTACAGAATACAGAAAGAATATTAAGAGCAGCAAAGGAAAAAGTCCAAGTGACTTATAAAGGCAAACCCATCAGAATAACACCCAATTTCTCAAGAAGGACCTGGACAGATGTCATGTAGACACTAAAAGACCATGGATGCCAGCCTAGACTAATATGCCCAGTTAAACTTTCAATCATCATAGACGGAGTGAATAAGACATTCCAAGACAAAGCCACATTTAAACAATACTTATCCACAAACCCAGCCCTACAGAAAGCACTAGAAGGAAAATACCAAACTAAGGAAGTCAGATACACTCACAAAAACACAGGCAATGGATAACACCACAGAAGTAAACCTCAAAGAAGAGAAGTACACACACAACACACACACACTACCATCAAAAAATAACAGGAATGAACATCACTGGTCATTAATATCTCTTAATATCAATGGACTTAATTAACCTACAAAAAGCCACAGGCTAACAGAATGGATACAAAAGCAGGACCCATCTTTCTCCTGCATACAAGAAACATACCTCAAATTCAAAGATAGACACTACCTAAGAATAAAAGGCTAGGAAAAGTCTTTCCAATCAGTCTTAAGAAGCAAGCGGGTGTATTCATTCTAATATCCAGGAAAATAGACTTTAAACTTTAAAATCGGTACTGAAAGATGGCAGAGGTTGGGTCCAAGTCAGTGTTGTTCGTGTGTCTTGGTAACATTTGCCGGTCACCCATTGCAGAAGCAGTTTTCAGAAAAGTGGTAACTGATGAAAATGTTTCTGACAATTGGGCCATTGACAACAGCGCTGTTTCCAACTGGAACGTGGGCCAGCCCCCAGACCCAAGAGCTGTCAGCTGCCTAAGAAATCATGGCATTAGCACAGCCCATAAGACAAGACAGACTACAAGAGAAAACTTTGCCACTTTCAATTATATACTATGTATGGATGAAAGCAACCTGAGAGATTTGAACAGAAGAAGTAATCAAGTTAAAAACTGCAAAGCTAAAATTGAGTTACTTGGGAGCTATGATCCACAGAAACAACTCATTATTGAAGATCCTTATTATGGCAATGATTCTGACTTCAAAGTGGTGTACCAGCAATGCCTCAGGTGCTGCAAGGCCTTCCTGGAGAAGACTCACTAGATGGTCCTGCCCACCACCATTGAGCAACTCACTCACCAGAGCCATGCCCAAGGGTGGTGGCAGTCCTTAGCCCCGTGCCCCACCTGTCTTTTTGGCTGATTTACTATATATCTTTAAAATAACTGTAGGTGGAAATTAGGTATATATTCAGAAGGATAAAAATATTTGAGCAAGACAATTTGAGGTGTGGCTAAGCATTCTTAGACTAATTGAACCTCTCACCTTGTCCTAATTACAAAATAGTGGAACAAGCAGATATGGAACAAAATAGAACCCAATAAAGTAAGAATGACCTACAAGGTCCAGATCAGCCTCTGAGCTCAGCCAGCCTGAGTAGTCTGGTCTAACTAGAATATGTGCATGGGCAGCACCCAGTGGTACCATTTTCTTGCCTTATACCTCTGTCCTAGACTCTTGTGACAATAACTCATCCATATCAGCCTTCCATTTAACATTAGAAAAGTTTAAACGCAGACACTGAGGGCATTTAAATATTTGAAAGAGGAGAAGCTAGACGTGATAATGCAGGCCTGCAATTCCAGCAGGCCATCTTGGGCTACACAGTGGAGATGGGAGCAACAGACTGATAAAATGAGCATTTTTACTCTTACTTGGTTTTTGTCTGGTGTTTCTGAGCTTTGTTCCTATTTTACCTCAATAGTGGTATGTTTGTAGTGTTCTTTCATCAGCATTTTAAAAAGTTAACAGGCAAGCATAAGTAATTTCAGTGCATTTTCAGAAAATTGACCTCAAATTCATATGGCTATATGTCAGAAGAGAATGTGAGTTAAACTGGGAAGTTAACAAATACAACTGAAATAGAAAAAAAAAAACAAAAAATAAATAAAAAATAAACTTTAAAATCAATCAAAAGAGATCAAGAAGTACATTACATACTAATCACAGGAAAGATCCACCAAGATGAAGTTTCAATTCTGAACATTTATGCCCCATACACAAGGGCACCCACATATGTAAAAAAAAAATTACTAAAGGTTAAATCATATATAAAACCCCACACATTAATAGTGGGAGACTTCAACACCCCACTTTCACCATTGGACAGATATGCCAAATTGAAACTTAACAGAGAAATAAAGGCCTTAACTGATGTTATGACTCAAATGGACTTAATCGTTATCTACAGAACATTCCATCCTCCACTGACTCTGGACTGACAGCTTGGGAATCTGCATGGAACTGAAATAAGCCCGCTGAATGTGGGTGACAGTTGTGTGGCTTTATCTGTTTGTGGGGTCCCTGACAGCAGGACCAGGACTTATCCCAGGTGTATGAACTGGCTTTTTGGAGCTCATTCCCTGTGGTGGGATACCTTGCTCAGCCTTGATGCAATGGGGAGGGGCTAGGCTCTCCTTCAACTTGGTATGACAGACTTTGTTGAATACTATGGGAGGCCTTACCCACTCTGAGGAGTGGATGGGGATAGAATGTGAAGGAGGTGAGGAGGGGGGAGAATGGGAGGGAAGGGGAACTGGGGTTGGTATATAAAATGAAAAAAGAAATTTTTTTTTTGGTTTTTTGAGACAGGGTTTCTCTGTGTAGCTTTTTGTGCCTTTCCTGGGACTCACTTGGTAGCCCAGGCTGGCCTCGAACTCACAGAGATCCACCTGCCTCTGCCTTCCAAGTGCTGGGATTAAAGGAATGCACCATCACTGCCTGGCAGAAAAAAAAAAAAATAATAATATATATATATATATATATATATATATATATATATATATATATTTTTTTTTTTTTTTTTTTTTAAAAGAACACTCCATCCTAACAAAAAAGAATACACCTTCTTAGCACCCCATGGAACCTTCTCTAAAATCAACCACATACTTGGCCACAAAACAAATCTCAACAGATACAAAACAATTGGAATACCCTACTGTGTTCTATCAGACCACCATGGTTTAAAGTTAGATTTCAACAACAGAAAAAACTACAGAAATCCTACAATCTCATGGAAACTGAATAATGCTCAACTGAATCACCAATGGGTTAAGGAAGAAATGAAGAAAGAAATTAAAGACTTCCTAGAGTCACTATGAAAGCAGTGTTAAGAGGGAAATTCATAACACTAAATGCCCAAATAAAGAAGTTGGAGAAATCTCACACTAGTGACTTAACAGCACATCTGAAAGCTCTAGAACAAGAAGAAGCAAAGTCTCCCAGGAGGAACAGACGCCAGGAAATTATCAAATTGAGGGCTGAAATCAATAAAATAGAAATAAAGAGAACAATACAATGGATTAATGAAACAAAGAGTTGGTTCTTTGAGAAGATCAACAAGATAGACAAGCCCTTATCCAAACTAACCAAAAGACGGACAGAGAGCATCCAAACTAAGAAAATTGGAAAGGGGGATATAACAACTAACACTGGGGAAATCCAGAGAATCATTCAGGTCATACTTCTAAAACCTCTACTGCACAAAACTGGAAAATCAAAAAGAAATTGATAATTTTCTGGATAGGTATCCCATACCTAAGTTAAATCAAGACCAGATAAACTATTTAAATAGTCCAATAACCCCTAAGGAAATAGAATCAGTCATTAAAAGTCTCCCAACCAAAAACAGCCCAGGACCAGATGGTTTCAGTGCAGAATTCTACCAGATCTTTAAAAAAGAGTTAATACCAATACTCTTTAAATTGTTCCACACAATAGAAGCAGAAGGTATATTACCAAACTCCTTCTATGAGGCTACAGTTACCCTGATTCCCAAGCCAAAGATGCAACAAAGAAAGAGAACTACAGACCGATCTCCCTCATGAACATTAATGCAAAAATACTTAATAAAATTCTGGCAAACAGACTCCAAGAACACATCAAAAAATTATCCACCATGATGAAGTAGGCTTTATCTCAGGGATGCAAGGGTGGCACTATATACAAAAGTTTATCAACGTAATACACCATATAAACAAATAGAAAGAAAAAAAAAACCACATGATCATCTCACTAGATGCTGAAAAGGCATTAGACAAAATCCAGCACCTCTTCATGATAAAGATCTTGGAGAGATCAGGAATACAAAGAACATACCTAAACATAATAAAGGCAATTTGCAGCAAGCCAATAGCCAACATCAAAGTAAATGGAGAAAAACTCAAAGCAATTCTACTAAAATCAGGAACAAGGCAAGGCTGTCCCCTCTCCCCATACTTATTCAATATAGTACTTGAAGTTCTAGCCAGAGCAATAAGACAACATAAAGAGATCAAGGGAATAGAAATTAGAAAGGAAGAAGTCAAACTTACACTATTTGTAGATGATATGATAGTATACATAAGTGACACCAAAAATTATGCCAGCAAACTCCTACAGCTGATAAACATCTTCAGTAATGTGGCAGGACACAAGATTAACTCAAAAAAATCAGTAGCCCTCCTATATACAATTGACAAACAGGCTGAGAAGGAAATCAGAGATAAATCACCCTTTAAAAATAGCCATAAATGATATAAAATAACTTGCAGTAACTGTAACTAAGCAAATGAAGGATATGTATGCCAAGAACTTTAAGTCCCTGAAAAAAGAAATTGAAGAAGATGTCAGAAAATGGAAAGATCTCCCATGCTCATGGATAGGCAGGATTAACATAGTAAAAATGGTGATCTTACCAAAAGCAATCTACAGATTCAATACAATCCCCATCAAAATCCAAACACAATTCTTCACAGATCTGGAAAGAACAATACTCAACTTCATATGAAAAAACAAAAAACCCAGGACATCAAAATGCCTAACAGTCCAATTAAGAAATGGACTATAGAACTAAACAGAGAATTCTCAACAGAGGAAGCTCATAGCACTGAAAGATATTTAAGGAATTGCTCAACATCACTAATCATCAGGGAAATGCAAATCAAAATGACTCTGAGATACCACCTTATACCCGTCAGAATGGCTAAGATCAACAACACTGAAGACAGTTTATGCTGGAGAGGATGTGGAGCAAAGGGAACTCTCCTCCACTGCTGGTGGAAATGCAAGCTTGTACAGCCACTTTGGTGCTTTCTTAGAAAATTGGGAATCAGTCTCCCCCAGGACCCAGCTATACCACTCTTTGCCATACCCAAGGAATGCTCAATCATACCACAAGGGCACATGCTTAGCTATGTTAATAGCAGTATTGTTTGTAATAGCCAGAAACTGGAGACAACCTAGATGCCCTTCAACTCAAGAATGGATAAATAAAATGTGGTACATATACACAATGGAGTACTACTCAGCAGAGAAAAACAATGACATTATGAGTTTGCAGGCAAATGGATGGATCTAGAAAAAATCATCCTGAATTAGGTAACCCAGACTTAGAAAGACAAACATGGTATGAACTCACTCATAGGTGGACACTAGATGTAAAACAAAGGATGACTAGACTGCTATTCACAACTCCAGGGATGTTACCTAATAAAAAGGACACTAAGAAAGACACAGGAATCTCCCAATGACAGAGAAATGGATGAGATCTACATGAGCAAACTGGATGTGACGGGATAAGGAAGGGCAAAGGTCAGGGGAAAGAGAGCTAAGGGGAGTGGGTGATCCCAGCTGGATCAGGAACAGAGTGGGAGTACAAGAAAAGAGAGACCATGATAAATGAAGACCCCATGGGAATAGGGAGAAGCAAAGTGCTAGAGAGGTCCCTAAAAGTCCACAAAGATATCTCCACAATAGACTACTGGCAGTGGTCGAGAGAAAGCCAGAACTGACCTACCCTGGTGATCAGATGGCCAAACACCCTAACTGTCATGATAGAACTCTCATCCAATGACTGATGGAAGTAGATGCAGAGATCTGTGGCCAATCCCCAGGTGGAGCTCCAGGAGTCCAATCTGCGAGACAAGAGGGATTGTATGAGTGAGAGATGTTCAGAGAGATTTTTCCATGATTGGAAAAAGCACAGGGACAAATAACCAAACTAGTGGAAACACATGAACTATGAACCAATAGCTGAAGCGCCCCCATGGAACTTGATTAGGCCCTCTGGATAAGTGAGACAGTCAATTAGCTTGAACTGTTTGGGAGGCCCTAGGCACTGGAACCAGGACCTGTCCTTAATGAATGAGCTGGCTTTTTGGAGCCTGGGGCCTATGCTGGGACACTTTGCTCGGCCTGTGTGAAGGGAGGAGGGGACTGGACCTACCTGACTGAATCTACCAGGATGAGCTGAATCCCCAGGGGAGTCCTTGCCCTGGAGAAGATGGGAATGGGTGTGGATGGGAGGGGGGGAGGACAGGGGAATCTGTGGATGATATGTAAATTTAATTAATTATAAAATTTTGAAAAAAGTTACCAAAAAAGTTAGAAAATTATAGACCAAACTCCTGATGAACATATATGCAAAATTATCAATAAAATACAAATCAGATTCAGTATGATATCAACAATTTCATTCTTCTTGACTAAGCTGATTTATTCCAGTGATAGAGGGCTGATAACCAGAATATATAAAGAACTCAAGAAATTACACATCAAAATGCCCAACAGTCCAATTAAGAAATGAGCTATAGAACTAAATAGAGAATTCTCCACAGAGGAAGTTCAAATGGCCGAAAGACATTTAAGGAATTGCTCAACCTCCCTAATTATCTGGGAAATGAAAATCAAAATGACTCTGAAACACCACCTTACACCTGTCAGAATGGCTAAGATCCAAAACATAGAAGACAGCTTATGCTGGAGAGGATGCAGAGCAAGGGGAACTCTCCTCCACTGCTGGTGGGAATGCAAGCTTGTACAGCCACTTTGGAAATCAATATGGCACTTCCTTAGAAAATTGGGAGTCTAGCTCCCCCAAGACCCAGCTATAGCACGCTTGGGCATATACTCAAGGAATGCTCAGTCATACCACAAGGGCATTTGCTCAGCTATGTTTGTATAAGCTTTGTTTGTAATAGCCAGAACCTGGAAACAACCTAGATGCCCTTCAACTGAAGAATGGATAAAGAAAATATGGTACATATACACCATGGAGTACTACTCAGCAGAGAAAAACAATGACATCATGAGGTTTGCAGGCAAATGGATGGATCTAGAAAAAATCATCCTGAGTGAGGTAACCCAGACTCAGAAGGACAAACACAGTATGTACTCACTCATAGGAGGATACTAGATGTGAAACAAAGATGACTACACTGCTACACAACTCCAGGGAGGCTACCTAGAAAACAGGAAAGACCCAGGGATCACCCAATGACAGAGAAATGGATGAGATCTACATGAACAACCTGGACGACAGTGGGAGTAATGAAGGGCAAGGTTTGAGGGAAAGAAAGCTTAGGGGAGCAGGAGATCCCAGCTGGATCAAGAACAGAAAGGGAGAATGAGGAATAACAGACCATGATAAATGAAGACCACATGAGAACAGGAATAGGCAGAGTGCTCGAGAGGTCCCAAGAAACCCACAATGATATATCCTCTGTAGTCTGCTGGCAATGGTCAAGAGAAAGCCTGATCTGACCTAGTCTGGTGATTAGATGACTAAATACCCTAACAGTCGTCTTGGAACTCTCATCCAATAACTGATGGAAGTAGATGCAGAGATCCTCAGCCAGGCCCCAGGTGGAGCTCCAGGTGTCCAACTGTCGAGAAAGAGGAGGGACTGCAAGAGTGTGAATTGTTGAATCCAAGATTGGAAAAAGCACAGGGACAAATGGCCAAATGAATGGAAGCACATGAATTATGAACCAAAGGCTGTGGAGCCCCCAGCTGGATCAGGCCCTCTGGATAAGTGAGACAATTGAATAGCTTGATCTGTTTGGGAGGCATCCAGGCTGTGGGACCCAGACCTGTCCTTAGTGCATGAGCTGGCTGTTTGAAACCTTTGGCTTACACAGGGACACTTTGCTCAGCCTGGAAGGAGGGGACTGGACCTGCCTGTACTGAATCCACCAGGTTTAAATGAATCCCCCGAGGTGCCTTGGTCCTGGAGGACATAGGAATGGAGGGGAGGGGCTGGGGGAAAGGTGGGGGTGGGTGCGGGAGGGGGGAGGACAGGGGAACCCATGGCTGATGTATAAAATTTAAAACACATAATAATAAAGAAAAAAATTTAATGTACAGAAAAAAACATAAATCACTAAAAGTAATTCATCACAAGAGTAGACTCAAAGATAGAAAATACATGGTCTTATCAGTAGATGTAGAGAACATCTTTGACAAAATATAGAACCTCTTCATGGTAAATATCATGGAAAGAAAAGGGATGGAGGCAATATATAGAAAGGCTATATACAACAAACCTATTGACAACATTATGCTAAATGGAGAAAAATTCAAAATATTTCCACTTAGATCAGGAGTAAAGAATGTCCAGTCTCTCCACTTCAATTCAATATAATCCTTAAAGTCTTATCTAGAGCAATATCACAAGAGAATAGAATATAAAAGGAAAAGAAGAAGAAAGATTTGTCACCAAAAGTCTCCTAGGACTCAAAAGAGAAGTTACAGGGTACAAAATTAACATGTAAATAAATAACTTTCATGACAAATATACAAAAAAAAGAGACAATCTTATTCACAACACACACACACACACACACACACACACACACACACACACACACACACATACACACACTTCCTAGGAATAACTCTAACCAAGAAAACAAAAGACCTCTACAATGAAAATTTTAAGACTCTCAAGAAAGAAGACAACAGAAGATGGGAGAATGCCCCAACAGAAGATGATTGAAAGAGTTAATTTGTACAACTGGCCATATTACTAAAACAAATTTACAGATTCAGTGCAGCCTCATTTAAAGCACTAGAAACCTTTTCACAGACAGAAAATGCAATCGAAAAGTATATAGAGAGACCCAGAAAATTGAGGCAAAGTAAGCCTAGACAAAAAGAATATTGCAGAAAGTATCACCATACTTGATTTCAAATTGCACTAAGGTGAGCTATAGTAATAAAACAGCATGGTTCTAGTACAAAACCAGACACATAACATAAATCAATGGACTAGATATATGCAAAATACCCTTGTAAATGTACTTCTAAGCCTGCCATCTGGACAATTTTCTTCTTCAACACTTTACTTAACAAGTTCAGTCACTACTTTTAGCAGACACAACTTAAGAACTTTTGCTCAGTCAATTTCTCACAGCCTGATTTATTCATAACTATGTGCATGCTCAGTTGAAGTTGTAATTAAATAATCACATCTTTGTTCTAATATGTGTTTGTGCACATGTGTATATGTATTTATACTTATATATTTTACATAATTGTAGGTAAACATAAAATTATGATTCCCTATAGCTTTTTCAAATACCTTTAGTGTTACTTATCACTCTTCCCTCCCTCTGTATTGTCCTCCACCCCCAACCCCAGTTAAACCCCCTCATTTTTTCATTTCCTTCTTCATAGCACTG
Source organism: Onychomys torridus (assembly GCF_903995425.1). Taxonomy (NCBI): domain Eukaryota; kingdom Metazoa; phylum Chordata; class Mammalia; order Rodentia; family Cricetidae; genus Onychomys; species Onychomys torridus. The sequence continues at coordinate 21,521,712 of NC_050451.1, forward strand.
GTATCCCGCTATTACCTCTCTAAGGCTCCTCTCCATTCCCCCACGGTGCTCCTTACATTTACCTTCTACACTTACTCCAATTTATATGCACACGTGAAATTGTCAGTGAATTATATTGCATCAAAAGAAGAAATCCACTTAAAACATCTTGGAACTAGAGCAATTATCAGTTATCAAGCAATTTCCAGATTCAGTTTCCTGATCTATGACATCTAGTTCAAGAAAATATAAGCTTTCTTGTATTCTAATTACACAATTTGCTTAATACATAATATTTTATGATTTCCAAATGGACCTCTCTAATTCTTGCTGTTTACTTCATTCTGGATTCTATTATATTTTACATTCTACTATTCATTTTCTAAAATTTTCTTTTCAGTATTAGATTATAGGGAGTTGGGAATATAGCTTAGTTGGTGAGTGCTGTGAGTGCTGTGAGTGCTTGCTTAATATGACTAAAGTCCTGGATTCCAGTTTAAGAACTGCATAAAGTTGGACAGGTTGGCACATCTCTGTGAATCAGTACTTGGGAGATAGATAAGGGAGGGTAAGAGTTCAGTCACTTTCTCTGACCCCTACTGGTAATCCTTCTTATAGCTGCGATTTCCTCACTTTGGGGTAACCACCTACTTACTGTTGAACTAGTATATTTGAAAAGTGCCACTTGATCTATGATATTATTGTCTTATTATTACAAAAACTATCAAACTGCTACTATGTTAGAATATATTTCCCAGTCCATAGTCACTTATATTTAGCTTCAGAATAAATTATCTCTTATTACCTTGTGGTGATATTTTATTTGTGCTGAAATGTGATACTTTATTTGTAGGTTAATAAATAAAGTTTGCTAACCCCTATGAACCTAACAACCACTGAAACCATAAGCATACCCTACACCAACCAGAACAACTGATCCCAGAGACAGAACCCACTAACACTGAGTTGACTAAGCTGATCCCATAGAAACAGAGCCCAACAGCACCAATTTAACAAAGAAATTCTAGTGAACCAAGACTAACAATTAGAACAAGAGAGACACCTTCAGACACAGACACTGTCTGCATTGAACAGAGGAAAAGATGAGTAGATGCCAGTGCAAAAACACAGGCAACAACATGAAGACCTATATGACAACACCACAACCAAGTGACTCTACACCTACAAGACCTAAACATACCAAGGCAGAAAATCAGAAGAAATCAACCCTAAAAATGACTAACAGGAACTACAGAAACAAGCATAACCAACCAAATGCAAGAAATGGAACAGAGAATCTTGGACAATGAAGGCACAATAGAGAAAATAGATGTATCAGTCAAAGAAAATACTAAAGACAAAAAAGTCGTAACACAAAACACCCAAGAAATTTGGGACACCATGAAAAGACCAAACCTAAGAATGATAGTGATAGAAGAAGAATACAAACTCAAAGGAATGCTGTGGATATCGCTCTGTGTAAATAAAGTTCTGATTGGCCAGTGGCCAGGCAGGAAGTATAGGCGGGACAAGAGAGTAGAGAATTCTGGGAAGTAGAAGCCCGGAGAGAAACACCGCAAACACAAAAGAATATACCTTCTTCTCAGCACCCCATAGAACCTTCTCAAAAATTGACCACATGCTTGGTCACAAAACAAATCTCAACAGATACAAAAACATTAGAATAAACCCCTCATCTTATCAGACCACCATGCCTTAAAGTTAGACTTCAACAACAACAAAAATTATAGAAAGCCTACAATCTCATGGAAACTGAATAATGCCCACCTGAAACATCAATGGGTCAAGGAAGAAATAAAGAATTAAAGATTTCCTAGAATTCAATGAAAAGGAAAGTACAATATACCCAAACTTATGGGACACTATGAAAGCAGTGCTAAGAGGAAAATTCATGGCTCTGAATGCACACATAAAGAAGATAGAGGAATCTCATACCAATGAATTAACAGCACAACTGAAAGCGCTAGAACAAAAAGAAACAAACTAACCCAGGAGAAACAGACTCCAGGAAATAATCAAACTGAGGGCTGAAATCAATGAAATAGAAACCAAGAGAACAATACAAAAAAAAATCAATGAAATGAAGAGTTGGTTCTTTGAAAAAAATCAACAAGATAGACAACCTAGACAAATTAACCAAAAGGCAAAGAGAGAGCACCCAAATTAACAAAATCAGAAATGAAAAGGGAGACATAACAATAGACAACAAGGAAATCCAGAGAGTCATCAGGTCATACTTCAAAAGCCTGTACTCCACAAAATTGGAAAATATGGAAGAAATGGACAATTTTCTGGATAGATACCACATACCAAAGTTAAATCAAGACCAGAGAAACCATTTAAATAGACCAATAACTCCTAAAGAAATAGAAACAGTCATCAAAAGTCTCCCAACCAAAAAAAGCCCAGGACCAGATGGCTTCAGTGCAGAATTCTACCAAATGTTCAAAGAAGAACTAATACCAATACTCTTCAAATTATTCTACACAATAGAAACAGAAGGAACACTACCAAACTTTCTATGAAGCTACAATTACCCTGATGCCCAAACCAAACAAAGATGCAACAAATAAAGAGAATTACAGACCAATCTCCCTCATGAACATTGATGCAAAAATACTCAACAAAATAGTGCCAAACTGAATCCAAGAATACATCAAAAAAATTATCCACCATGATCAAGTAGGTTTCACCCCAGGGATGCAAGGATGGTTCAACATATGAAAATCTGTCAGTGTAATACACCATAGAAACAAACTGAAAGAAAAAAACCACATGATCATCTCACTAGATGCTGAAAAAGCCTTTGACAAAATCCAACACCCCTTCATGATAAAGGTCGTAGAAAGATCAGGAATAAAAGGAACATTCCTAAACATAATAAAGGCAATTTACAGCAAGCCAACAGCCACTATCAAATTAAACGGAGAGAAACTCAAAGCAATTCCACTAAAATCAGGAACAAGGCAAGGCTGTCCACTCTCCCCCTATTTATTCAATATAGTACTAGAAGTTCTAGCTAGAGCAATACGACAACAAAAAGAGGTCAAAGGGATACAAATTGGAAAGGAAGAAGTCAAACTTTCACTATTTGCAGATGATATGATAGTATACATAAGTGGCCCCCAAAACTCTACCAGGGAACTCCTACAGCTGATAAACCCCTTCAGTAAAGTGGAAGGATGCAAGATGAACTCAAAAAAATTAGTAGCCCTCCTATACACAAATGATAAAAGGGCTGAGAAAGAAGTCAGAGAAACATCACCCTTTACAATAGCCACAAATAATATAAAATACCTTGGGATAACACTGACTAAACAAGTGAAGGACCTTTCTAATGAGAACTTTAAATCTCTATAGAAAGAAATTGAAGATGTCAGAAAATGGAAGGATATACCATACTCATGGATAGGTAAGATTAACATAGTAAAAATGGCGATCTTACCAAAAGCAATCTACAGATTCAATGCAATCCCCATCAAAATCCCAACACAATTCTTCACAGATTTGGAAAGAACAATACTCAACTTCATATGGAAAAACAAAAAACCCAGGATAGCTAAAAGAATCCTGTATGATAAATCAACCTCTGGAGGCATCACCATCCCACACCCCAAGCTCTATTATAGAGCTATAGTAATAAAAACAGCCTGGTACTGGTATAAAAACCAACATATGGACCAATGGAATCGAATTGAAGACCCTGACATTAATCCACACACATATGAACACCTGATTTTTGACAAAGAAGCCAAAACTATACAATGGAAAAAAGAAAGTATCTTCAACAAATGGTGCTGGCATAACTGGATGTCAGTATGTAAAAGATTACAAATAGATCCATATCTGTCACCATGCTCAAAACTCAAGTCCAAGTGGATCAAAGACCTCATCATAAATCCTGTTACACTAAACCTAATAGAAGAGAAATAGGAAGTACCCTTGAATGCATTGGCACCAGAGATCACTTCCTAAATATAACACCAGCAGCACAGACACTGAGCACAACAATTAATAAATGGGACCTCTTGAAACTGAGAAGCTTTTCAGGGCAAAAGATATGGTCAATAAGACAAAAAGACAGCCTACAGAATGGGAAAAGATCTTCACCAACCCCGCAACAGACAGAGGATTGATCTCCACAGTATATAAAAAACTCAAGAAATTAGACATCAAAATACCGAACAATCCAATTACAAAATGGGCTAAAGAGCTAAACAGAGAATTCACAAAACAAGAATCACAAATGGCTGAAAGACATTTAAAGAAATGCTCAACATCCTTAATCATCAGAGAAATGCAAATCAAAATGACTCTGAGATACCACCTTACACCTGTCAGAATGGCTATGATCAAAAACACTAACTACAGTCAATGTTGGAGAGGATGCAGAGCAAAGGGAACACTACTCCACTGTTGGTGGGAATACAAACTTGTACAACCACTGTGGAAGTCAGTATGGTGGTTTCTCAGAAAATTGGGAATCGAACTACCTCAAGACCCAACCATACCGCTCTTGGGCATATACCCAAGGAATGCTCAACCATACCACAAAGATACATGCTCAATTATGTTCATAGCAGCATTATTCATAATAGCCAGAAACTGGAAACAACCTAGATTCCCATTGACTGAAGAATGGATTAAGATGTGGTACACATACACAATGGAGTACTACTCAGCAGAGAAAAACAATGACATCATGAAATTTGCAGGCAAATGGATGGAACTAGAAAAAATCATCCTGAGTGAGGTAACCCAAACCCAGAAGGACAAACATGGTATGTACTCACTCATAAGTGGATTATAGATAGAAAGCAATAAACAATCAGACTGCAACTCACAGAACCATAATGCTATATACATGGCATGGAGGACCCTAGGATGACTGCGGCTTATAATAAGATCTGGTATTACTCAATTACTGAGCAACCCTCAATGAAACATTACACTGTTAAGAACAATGAAATTCCTCATAGGTTTTCTGAGCGCTGAGTGTGCCCTGTGGCTGCAGCGGAAGCCCAACATGGCAGAAACCTATTGGGCCTTCGTGAAAAACTCTCCCCTTCCGATGCCAATGGGGATTGTAAGCCCAATAGGGCCAGCTTTGGCAAGCATTAACATAAGCCTAGGAACTGCAGCCATGCAGTTGGATTCTCCAGAAGAGCTGCCAGCTTAAATCGTGCTGGGATCAAGAATAATGGGCCTCAATGGTTTGTGTTTCTGGAGTTGTGCCCATGTCAATGGATACCCACACGCTCCAGAAGAGAATTTGACATCACTGCTGCCATTGTTGCTGTTATAACAGTGATGACCACCGGTACTACTGTTTCTGGGATTGCCATTTCATAACTGGTTACTACAGCTAGCACAGTGGAAACCCTGGCAGCAAAAATAGCTACCACAGTTAACTAATTTTTCATTCTATTGGGCATGACAAATTTAAATCAATAGTTATATACATTTTGATTGGCTTTGAAAGTTGTAAATTTATAAACTCAAGTTCCATTTGCTGTTGGGATACCATCTTACAATGACTCTAATTTGCAGTAAGGCTCGTTAAGGAAGGGAATGGCTCAGTTGCCTTTAGCCTACCGGCTGTGGGTGGGTTAAGACTTCTGTTGGTCTTTTCTGTGTCCAACACACAGATTGCAAGCCCAGTGCCACTTAGAGATCTTTGGCCACAGTTAACTCTGCAGCTCTCATGATTGAGCCTGTATGATAATGATTATTCAGAGAAGGGTAATGCCTGGGGGACGCTCACCAACCTAAGAAAGAACGCCTGTGTGGCCTGGACAGGTGTCTCCATGATGGGTAAGGTGACCTGCCAACATCCCACACAACATAAGTCAGAAGCTAATTTTTTTTGTAAAAGGGGGGAGGACCTGTAGAGTCCTCGCCCCATTTTGGGTAACTGTTGCCTTGCTTGCTGACCTTGACCTTGATATCCTCCCTATGCTAATTCCCTGCGAGGTTCCACCCTCCTGAATGCTTAAGGGAAGCTCCTTGTCTGTGTATCCAGCATATTGGACATTAACAGCTTAGGTGCAAGATTGTAAAACATCAGAAGCAGGGTTGGGGATTTAGCTCAGTGGTAGAGTGCTTGCCTAGAAAGTGCAAGGCCCAAGGTTTGATCCTCAGCTCCAAAAAAAAACCCTTCAGAAGTGAACTTCTGCCCTCTGGGGTTGTGCTGTAAGCCTGTATTTAAGACCTCCTCCCTCCTTCAATAAACAGCATTCAAAAAAGAAAAAGAAGGAGGAGGAGGAGAAGAGGAGGAGGAAGAGGAGGAAGAAGAATAGGAAGAATAGGAAGAATAGGAAGAAGAAGAAGAAGAAGAAGAAGAAGAAGAAGAAGAAGAAGAAGAAGAAGAGAAGAAGAAGAAGAAGAAGAAGAGGAAGAGGAAGAGGAAGAAGAAGAAGAAGAAGAAGAAGAAGAAGAAGAAGAAGAAGAAGAAGAAGAAGAAGTAGAAGAAGAAGAAGGGATCAAGATCATGATGGGGAAACCCATAGAGACAGCTGACCAGTGCTAGTTGGAGCTCACTGACTCTGGACTGACAGCTCGGGAACCTGCATGGGACTGAACTAGGCCCGCTGAATGTGGGTGACAGTTGTATGGCTTTATCTGTTTGTGGGGTCCCTGGCAGCAGGACCAGGACTTATCCCAGGTGCATGAACTGACCTTTTGGAACCCATTCCCTGTGGTGGGATACCTTTCTCAGCCGTGATACAATGGGGAGGGACTAGGCTCTCCTTCAACTTGGTATGCCAGACTTTGTTGACTACCATGGGAGGCCTTACCAACTCTGAGGAGTGGATGGGGATAGAGTGGGAGAGAGGCGAGGAGGTGGGAGAAGGGGAGGGAGGGAGAACCCTGGTTGATATGTAAAATGAAAAAACTTTTAATAAATATATTAAAAATAAGGAAAGAAAGAAAGGAAGGAAGGAAAGAAGGGAGGGAGGGAGAGAGAGAGAAAGAGAGAGAGAGAAAGAGAGAGAGAAAGAAAGAAAGAAAGAAAGAAAGAAAGGAAAGAAGGAAGGAAGGAAGGAAGGAAGGAAGGAAGGAAGAAAGAAAGAAAGAAAGAAAGAAAGAAAGAAAGAAAGAAAGAAAGTTTGCCTGGAGATCGGAGGTCATAGCGAGCATAAACAGAAATCAGGTAGTGGTAACACATGCCTTTAATCTGATCACATGGCAGGCAGGATCTCTGTGTGGTCAAGGACACAGCCAAGCGTGGTGACACACACCTTTAATCCTAGTACCAACCATAGAGACCTGGAGGTCTGCAGTGATGAGGAAGTGATGTGGCTGGGCTTAGAGTCTATGAGAAGGCAGAACAGAAAGGCAATAAAGGCACAGGTTAGAAGGAAGAAGCTCTCTTGGGAAGCTACAGCAAAGGTGGTAAGCTAAGGCTAGTTGTGGCTATTCGCTATTTCTCTGATCTCTTCAGCTATTACCCCTTTATTTGGATCTGTGTTTCTTATTTAATAAGACTGTTTAGTAATTTGTCTACATTACCCTTTAGGTGGAAGCTGTTTGTTTTTGTGTAGACACTATGCATCCTCTGTGGTTATCATTAGTTTTTTTAATTCAAACACTGACTCTCTGGATTTCTTCTTTAGGTCCAAGGGTAAAGAAAAGTTCTGGCATATGAAGATTCTCTTGACACATTTCTTAAACACATTTACTTCTGCAAAGGTTTCTCTTTATTTAGTGGGACCCACAGAAGGTACAAATTTTCTGTGTACAGGTCTTCACTTTGAACAGATAAGTGCTCCAGTTTCCTCCTCATTTCTTACATAACCTCCCTTTAAAGGCTCCCTGCCAGGCTACTGAACCAGTAGCCTGGAAAATGCTATAAGATAAAGGGAACATCCACCATTTCTTCTTTTGACCCAAATCTCTGAACTTTAAAGATCACTGAATCACTGAATGGTAAATAGGAAAAAAAATTACTTGCTAAAAATCCTTTATGGTTTACTATGTGATCCATTTTGAGGCAATTAAAGTAAAATTGAGTGCACTAAATTCAACCCAGATGAGGAAATCATCTCCGTTTGGTATGATGACAGTGGAGTCTGTTCCAGGCCACCTTATCCCCTCTTATCTCCACTTATTACTGTGACTCCTTTTAGTTTCAGTTGTCCAGGACCTGTAAGATTATTTACTTAAGAGTCTCAGGATCATCCTTCATCCCTCCAGGAGGGAGTGTCTCAATTTCAAAGAAATTATTGTATAGCCTCCCCCTTGGCCACCTTCTTCTCCATCTCTGCCTTCCCATTCCCATCTAAACCTTTACACTGCAGTACCCCCCCCACACCTTGGTTTTCATGTTACCTATGTTCTGTTATCCCCCTCTATATTGCTTTAGTTTTTTGTTGCTGTGATAAAACACCATACCAAAAGCAACTTTTGGAGGAAAGGTGCATTTCAATTTACAATTCATATCACATTCTATCACTGAAAGAAGTCAGGACAGGAGTTTGAGGCAGGAGCTCAAAGAGGAACACTGCTGACTGGCCTTTTCCTGGTGGTTTGATCAGCCTGTTTTTGTATATATCCCAGGACTACCTTCTCTTGCTTGTGTTAAGTTGACAAAACACTAACCATCACACCTTTCTCTAAGGCGTTCTCCACACCAAGAGACCCTTGCTAGTTTCCTGGCTTCTCCAGACACTCCAAGTCAAACGTGTGGATCTAAAGAGTCAGTTCTGGGATCCACATAAGAGACATAGTGTGCAATATTTGTTTTTCTGGACCTGAATTATTTAACTCAGTATAATTTTTTTCAGTAGCATCCATTTACTTCCAAATTTCATAATCTCACTTTTCTTTATAGTTGGATAACATTCCACAGTATATATGTACTACAGGATTACCCATTCATCAGTTGATGGACAACTGGAAAATATTCCTAAAATCCATGGTTATTAAACAAACATATTAGGCCTAGATGTGGCATATCTCCTTATAGTTCTTGCTTAAAGATGTTAAGAGTGCCCCAAAGGGTCCTAAATCAGTAAAGTTCTTTTCATTTCTCTTGGCTGACTATGAGAACTGGTTGATAAAACTCTATTGCTGAAGACATGACACACCTTGATTGCAAGAAATAGGGAAACCACACTGGAACTGAACCAGAAATTTGTTCACTACAGGCTAGCTTTTACAGTGCCAGAAAATGCTATGTAGCATCCTGAATTAAAAAAAAAAGAGAGAGAGAGAGAGAAAGAAAGCATTGGTGGTCTTACACAGCTGTGAACACAGTGAACTTCAATGCCAACTCCCAAGCCAAGATGTACCATTTGATGCAATAGTGACATAACTGTTATTGAGGTGACCAATAACTCTCTGACAATCTTTGAGGCCCCTTGCCTAGTGTAGTTGGAAGTTTTCCCATGTCCTGCCCAATCCCACAGCCACTTAGACCCAAATAAATACACAGAGGTTATATTGATTATGAACTGTATGGCCATGGCCTATGGCTCAAGCTTCTTGCTAGCTATTTCTTATAACTAAACTCAGTCCATTTCTATTAATCTATATTCTGCCATGTGTTCTGTGGCTTTACCTGTGTCCATTACATGCTGCTCACTGAAAGGCGGGATGGTGTCTCTTCAGCCTTTCCTTTCCTCTTCCTCTCTCTCCAGTTGGAATGTACTGCCTAACATTATTCTGCCTCACCATTGGCCAAACAGCTTTATTTATCAACCAATCAGAGCAACACATATTCACAACATACAGAAAGACATTCCATAGCACTTCCCTTTTCTGTCTAATCAAAAAGGAGGATTTAACTTTAACCTAGTAAAATTACATATATAAACTGGACATGCAGGACCCAAGAAAGGTGACCACTGAACTTTACAAGGCAATATGGTCCTTCAAGTTCCTGCTTCACAGAAGAAACTGCCAGACATTCATTCTACAGGACACAGAGAGAGGCAACTGAGAGACTCTAGGCCTATAGGCTGAAGATGGATGCCCCAACATTGCAGAGGAACTTTGGGTAACTGTCCAGGCAGCCAGCTGTCCCTGTCATTCTAGATTTTTGGAAGTTGCTTACAACGCACTTCCTGTGTACTTAGGTAATATTATATCCTTCTGGACTCTTTGATGTAGTTGAAGACTAGATAGTTATAATTGTAATTTTTCTTTGTTATGATAAAAGATAAATTGTATATGAAACTTTAGACTCACAAATATAGGATAGATATAATATATTTAATTTTGCCAAATACAAGCAGACTAGACTAACTGTAATTCTTGCTTGATAACTGTTCCATTATATGTAATTTTACTATGTTAAAGTTAAAACCTAATGCTCTTGCACACTGGTTTAATGAAGCACTGATTAGCCAGTAGCCAGACAGGAAGTATAAGTAGGGCAAGGAGACAAGGGGAATTCTGGGAAGAGGAAAGTTTGAGTCAGGAGTCACCAGCCAAACACAGAGGAAGCAAGATGACAAGGCAGAACTGAGAAAAAGCCATGTGGCTAAACATAGATACGAATTATGCATTAATTTAAGTATAAGAGCTAGTCAGTAATAAACCCGAGCTAATGGCCAAGCAGTTATAATTAATATAAGCTTCTGAGTGATTATTTTGTAAGGTAGCCACAGGACTGTGGTGGACTGATGGGATCAGAGAAAAACCTCTGACTGGTACTGTACAACCAATTAAAAAAAATTGCTGGGGAAGTAACAGACCTGAGGGGAAAATTAAGTACTGTTGGCTAGTTAAATAGACTTAGTACCAAACTGCTTTCTAAATATCTTTGTTTATTCCTATAAACAAATATTACTCTCCTTGTTGATCACAGAAGTCTCTCTCTCTCTCCAATTAACAGCAATAAATACAGAGATTCACAGATGTTCAAGGTGCTAAGTACAAGTAATGGTGCTCAGCCATTTTAGGGCTCAGAGAGCATTGCAGAAACCAGGTAGGGGCAGAAAGAATGTAATAGCCAGAAAACAGGAAGGAAGGCTGAAAAAGCCACCATCTGGGCATGAAATAGCCCTGAACCCATGAACTCACAGCAGATGCTGTTTCCTTCATGGCCCTGCACAAGACTGGCCCTTCAACAATCAGTGATGAACAGGGGACACAATCATAGAGCCCTACTGTTCCCTACAGACTACTGATACATTCTGAGAAATGAGGAGTCATTGTTGTATATCCACTGGCAATCCCACTAGGTTCCAGTGAATAACTTCAACCCAATTCTTACCTGGTTGAACCTGGTTAAACTCAGTGGGTCACCAAACAAGCATGAATGAATACTGGGGGAAATAGTTGACAAGAAAAGAGGATTGCCATGAGTGGTAGGCAGACAGAGAGAGTCGGGATGAGAGTAACTAGAGTGCCTTATATACACATATGTAATGTCAAAGAATAAACAGTACAAGTTATAAAAATAGTTGAGATTGTGGGTTGGAGATTTAGCTCAGTGGTAGAGTGCTTGCTTAGCAAGCACAAGGTCCTGGGTTCGATCCTCAGCTCAAAAAATAGTTGAGATTGTAGTGATAAAAGTGATAATTATGAAGGTATTGCTACAGCCATTTTGGTAGTCTCATACATAAATAAATAATGTATACCTATTGCATACATATCCACGCACCAGAAGAGTAGACCCTGACTAGAGAAATAGAAAATCTCCTGTACATTATTGAGGATGCTGTAAAAGTGCTTAAAGTTCACTTGGCCTGATTATTTCTGTCTCTTGACCACATCTTGGGAATCTTTCTGAAGATGAAAAACTGTTTATAGATATTTCTGCAGTTATCCTTTGCGCTGCTGCCCATAATGGCTCATAGAGGAACCAATAGTAAATTGATTTTTAAAAATTACATTTTATATCATTTATTTCAAGGCTGTTAAACTAAAATTATAAAAGTGCAAGATTGTTTATAATATATTTTGAAATTAACAAATTGACTAAACATTTAATTATGTGACTTAGCAATGATGTATCATCCTTTCAAAAGCACATATCCCAAAATAACACTGGATTTATGGTTGGTGAAATGGAATAGTATTAATTATGATCACTTTTACCCAAGAGCTATAAATCTTCCATCTCTAGAGAGAAAATGGGTGAGCACTGTAAACTTTTCCAGCAGCTCATTTCAATTATAGCAACAAGAAATTACTCTAAAATGACTTACTACATTAAAAAAAAAACAGGAAAAATAACTTTGTAGGCCTGAAAAGATGACTTAGGAGTTAAAAGCACTGGCTGCTCTTCCAGAAGTCCTTAGTTCACTTCCCAGCATCACATGGCACAGCTCATAACTGTATATAACTGCATGTAGTCCCATGGAATCTGATGCCCTCTTCTGGTATATAAATGTACATGCAGGATGAGATTCCTATATGCATAAAATACATTAAAAAACTTTTTTAAAATGACTTTGTAAAATTGTATATTCTTTATTAAATGAAAACTCTCAATCTAGGATAAAATAGGGGTTTTTTGTTTTGTTTTTAACAATTTGATTTCCAATTGCATATTTAAAAGGATGCTGTGGGATGTTCTGTATGTCAAATGTGTTGCTCTGATTGGTTAATAAATAAAACACTGATTGGCCAGTAGCCAGGCAGGAAGTATAGGTGGGATAAGAAGAGAAGAGAATTCAGGGAAGTGGAAGACTGAGGAGGGAGACACTGTCAGCCGCCACGATGACAAGGAAGATGTAAGGTACTGGAAAGCCACCAGCCATGTGGCAAGGTGTAGATTAATAGAAATGGGTTAATTTAAGATGTAAGAACTAGATAGCTAGAAGCCTGAGCCATTAGGCCAAAAAATTTAAATAATATAAGCATCTGTGTGTTTATTTTATAAGTGGGCTGTTGGACTGCCAGGGCTTGGTGGAAGAGAAAACCCTAGCTACAAAAGGGTTCAATAGCAATACTTACCATAAATTGAACTGTTGCTTTAGTTCGACTAATAGCAAAATCCTCCCTTGAGCTGTTTTTTTCCCCAGATTTCTCTTTGTCTCTGCTGAATTGATGAAAATGGGCTGACAAAATGAGCAGACCATTCTCAAAGGATAAAACACAAATGTCCAATAAACGTGAAAACAATGTTCCACCTCACTAGCCATCAGAGATATGCAGACTGAAAATACACTGAGATTCCATCTATTTCCAGTCAGAAAGGCACTCATTAGGAGAACAAAAGAAATGGCTGGAGAGTTGGGTCAATCCTGAGTTCAATTCCCAGCAACCACATGGTGTCTCACAACCATCTATAATGTCATGCAGGAGTATATGCAAATACAGCACTCATATACATAAATAATCAAAAAAAGAAAGGAAATGACAGGAGCTAGTTAGGACATGTATACAGGGACTTTACACTCTTCTGATGAGAATGTCAACTAGTCTGGCCGCTGTGTTAGTCAGTGTGGAAGTTCCTCAAAATGCTAAAAATTGTCCTGCTGTGTGACCTAGCTCTTCCTCTCCCGGGTGTTTAGCTGAAGGATTAAGCTGTCACAGATACCTGCACATCAGTGTTTACCATAGTGCTATGCACAAGCTACAGAATCAACCTTGGTGTTCTGTAGAAGAGCCACAGGTCATGAAAGTGTGGTATACATATAAGAAAGATTGTTTTCACTCATAAAGAATGAAATTGTGCCATTTGTAGAGAAATAGACACAACTAGAAATAATCATACAAAAAGTCAAATATTATGTTCTCTCTCAATTGTGGGTCCTAGGATTTACATACACACAAAATCTTACGTGCATAGATGATATGAAATTGGAAACTGTCTAAGGCAACAAAGGGGCCTCATGTGAGTGGAAGCAGGAACAGGGTGTGGTATGAGGGGTGGGCATGGGGGGCATGAAGTGCATCATACACTTGCTTGTGAATAGCCCCATATTGCCCATCTAAGGTTTGTAAAAATCTTTACTTATTTGCATTTAGTTAATGAATGATAGTAATTGGGAAGCTACTTCATAGAAGAGAAAAATGGGAGCACTAGAATTCTGAATATAAAGTGCCTAATTGAGTGAGTACATGAACTGCTTCCTTTCTTTGGCAATATTCCAAATATTACTAAGTTAGACTCTAGAGATATGAGGGACATAAGGATTCTGGTGATGAAACATTCACTCAACAGTTATCCTCAAGCTGTTAATTAAAAGTGAAGTTCTTTTCAAAGATGACCCGTTCTCTGCTTGCTATCTGGCATTGTGAATGAAGGGTCTGCTTTTAGGCTGGGCCAGTTTAATTGATACCCTCTGGATTCTTAGACATTTTTCCTATGAGAAATCTCAGACTTGTTATGATATCCTTTTCTAAGTTATTTAAACTTTCCCTTCCTTGGTTGCCTAGTGCTGTGTGCTCCAACTTTGTGTAGTGGAAAGTCAATGGCTCAGGTAAGTGGCCCTCTTCACAGGTTCTAAGTAACTAACTGTCCTTCCTTGATGCTCCATGCTTTTCAGCCTGGATCTCCACTATTTTGTGGAGAGAGAGAGAAAGGAGGAGGAGGACAGAAAACAGGAAAGCCAGAAAAAAACTCGTTTACCTCTTCAATTTCTAAAATCATATCTCTTTTGAAGGTTGATGTAACTGACTTTGGCTTTAACTAAAATTCCTCTTTCTAGCTGTCTTAAACTTATAAGTGATCCATGTCATCGTCTTGGACTTTCATCCTGAAGGCAAGAAGGTCAAACATCTATCTTGGATCATGTCTAATAGAACTGTAGATAAGGGAGATTTCCCATTTGAGATCACTCACTTAACTTGTACTTTTTGAAGTGACACAAGCTTTCTATAGGAATGACACATGGGGACATTAAATAGGACTGGGAAGTGAAGTCTTTTCTGGTGCTGTAATAAGGATGCGCACCTTACAGAGATTGGATCAGAAACAGGCAAAACACACCCAGCAGTACAAAGATAATTACTTATCTGTGTTTAATACAATAAAAACTTCAGTCAAAAGTCTAGTTCTCAAATACAGAAATAGATTTTTTAGCTTCACACGGAGATAGATTTCTGATAGGAGTGAAATATTTACGGTCAGCAGTAGACCGTAAGAGTAGAAAGATGGGAAAGACTGCAAATGTTCCACAGCTTTATGTACCAAATGAAGCACTTTCCCATCTGTAAAGCAAACTGACTTCACTACACAGTGGTTGGACTGGACACAGGATGGACTACCCTGCAGGCATTATGATACTGAAAATTGGCTATAATGGGGACAGATTTTACTTATGGCTTTTGATGGTTCATTCAAGACATACCACAAAACAGGTCTGGAAATAGGTACACTCCCACGATGGTGTGGTTTATGTATACATGTATGCATATGAACATATCCATTATGGGGAGATTGGTCAGATGCCATCAGTCACACTATATTGAAACTACAGGCTTGACGTACTCAACTGAGTTAGGAGAGAGCAAATGATCTGAACATTTTTATTTCCTCTGATTTCTGGTGTCATCTTCCTTTCTGTTCTCAAGTTCTCTCTCTTTCAGACTCAGGTTAGCCCTCTTTGTGATGTTAGATCATAGAGAAGAACAAGGTAAATACATCTTCAGGCTTTTGTTCTCTCACTTAAGAGTACCAAGTTTGGAGTAGAAAATGATTGCCTATAGCATCATTAAACTCTAGAAATGATCAATGTATTGATTGGCTAATGGCTGTGGGTACAAAGATTATTTAAAGAAGACTACATTCACAAATGCAACACCATTTGAAGATGTATAAACACGGAATAAGTAACCCAGAACATCAACATGACTTGTAGAAGAAAGATAAAGACTTGTACTGAGGACAAGGGCAATGGGGATTCCTCTTGGACAGAATTAGAGAGAGCACCATAAAGTAGAAAGTGTCTGCATGGCCACTACAGAGCAGCAGAGTCTAGTTTTACTAGGTTTCAAGGCATAAAATATATAGTTAATAGCATACAGCTAAGTAAACTACCTAGGATGCTATGGTAAAGTGTATTCCTAACTATCTGTTTCTTGCTCAAACATACTGTGTGCATGTCTACAAAACAACAAACTATCATTATTATTGATAAGTTCATGGAGACTTAACAATGTTTAATTTAATCAACTTAAGATATTACTTATACTATTTTCAGTTTTTAACTATTAATAACAAGTTTATTTAATATTTTTACATATATCTCTGGCTTTATGCTATGTACTTTATGTTTAAAAATAAATTCCTAAAAGTGGCTGAAGCATAGATGATCTTCTAATGATTTCAACACATTTTGCCAAATATTCCCTCAAAATTGTTTGTTTAAATTCACAGTAGTAGCACATGGTATCACCTACATCCTCACCTGGATGCTGTGATCTCTCTCTCTCTCTCTCTCTCTCTCTCTCTCTCTCTCTCTCTCTCTCTCTCTGTCCTTTCTGTCTCTCTCTTTTTCCTCTCTCTCTGACACACACACACACACACACACACACACACACACATTCAAACATGTATATGTTCTTTTGCCATCTTGCTATCAGTACAGAGAAACATTTTGTTAATAGTTTGGCAATGTGAAAATTGTTGGCATATATACAAACACACATAAATATTCTGCTGTTAAAATACCCTTTTGCTAGAGAGATTCAAACAGTACACACAAAATTGTCTTTAAATACATATTTTTACTCTTATATTTTTGAGCCACTTAGTCTAAAGATTTTATTATTTAAAAGTCTTATTCTTCATCTTGAAGCTTCAATTTTTGTTTCCATGTACATATTGTAAATTCCATCATTTGAACTCTTAACATGTATGTGAAAAAAAAATCCCCTATGGGGATTTTGTATAGTTTCTTTGGCAGTTTTGATAATTATTTCTAGACCTTCTTTTCTGTCCACTTGTTCAACCCCTGTTGTTCAGCCCCTGTTGTTTTGTTGTGTTCTGTGGATTGAAGTCACGGTTTTAGATCCACCCAGAAAAACAACCACCAATGGTCATTCTTCAGATTGCATTTTAGATGCATTTGTCAACACTTCCTAGAAGAATTTCTGTTGGAGTTTAAGACTGCGGTTCTATTAACTTTATAATTTTTCCTTCAAGTTTTAGTAAATATACTGGCTATTTCAGTTTGTATTGTTACTGCATAGATGTTTTCTGTTGACATGTCATTGATACAATTAAAGCAAGCTTACTGGCGCATGATGGGGCATATGAAGCAAGTATGTATCCCAAAGTGACTTCCTGAAGTATATATATAAAGAAAAGTCAAGATCTGGAATTGCTTAAACAGATGAGGAGAGAAGGAGTCTGTTCTGGGCAGAGTTCCTCAGTCAAGTTGTTTCCTAAGAGCCAAGTGTTAGTGATTGAAAGCCCTAGAGAGCCAGAGCCCTGTCCAGGTCTCTTACCAACCTGTGAACTATACTCAGGATGTTTTCTTTAACCAACAATTAATGCAGAATGTTCTAAGGGAATTGAGAAGCCAGTGGACATTTATGAACAAGCATGTATATGTGTGGTTATTGATGAACTGCTAAGGTTAGATAAAATTCATACATAAGTGAGATGGGTTTATAGTTATGGATGTTATAAATAAATAAAAATTACACTTTTCTGCATGAACAATGTTGGAATAGTGTACTCTTAGAAGAATTTCATTTCTTTATTAGTGTGTAGAAATTATATTAAGAGCTTAATTATGACAGTTTCAAACATGGTTATAACATAATTTGATCACATCCACAATCCTTATAATTAATGCTCCCTTCCTTTCTCCTCCCTTTCCTGTTTGGTCCTCTTCCTCCTCTTCCATAGCCTCCCTCTGCTTTCTTTTTCTTCACCACACTGTATTGCACACTGGAAGAAGGAAGTATTCATGCTTGCCTTCCTGAGTCTAGATTGTTTCGCTTATGGATGTTTGCACTTCCATCTCTGTTTCCTGAAAATTGTGTGATTCCATTCTTTGTTATAGCCAAATGCAACTCCACTGTGGGAGCTAGGAAAGGTCTCTCTGCAGTAGACCACTTTGTCAGGTCTTGGGTTTCTGGACCCAGACTGATAAAAATGGAGGTCACTTCCCATGCACCACATTCTCTATCCATTGACCACTGATTGACACCGAGGTCGAGTCTGTGATTTTGCTCCTGGAACTGGTGGAGTGAAAGCACAGGTAGGTATATCATCACCATGCACTGGCGCTGATCCCTTCAGGTATAGACAGAGCAACAGCGTTGCTGGCTCACTCAGTCATTGCTCTGTCTTGTGAGGAGCTTCCAGAATCACCTCCATGGTGGCAACACTAATTTAGGACAGGTAACTTTTCTCCTGGCCTCACCAGCTGCTTATTTTTTAATTTTTAGTTTTTCTTGATGATAGTCATTTTGAATGGGATGAAATGGATCTCAGTGTAATATTGTGTTTCCCTGACGGCTAAAGATGTTAAATATTTTAAAGATGTATTAGTTGACCCTTTTCACTTCCGCCGGGAACTGTTTGGATCATTTGATGATTTCTTGAATAGATTTGGGTGTTTGCTTGTCTGAGTTCTGTGTTTGTCTCTATGTTACTACACGGTAAGTGAAGAGCTTGCTAAGCCTTTCTGTCTCTAAGCTGTCTTCACCGTGTTGTTTTCTTTGCTGGGCAGGGTTTTTAATTTGATGTGGTATGGTTTGTTTTGACTTGTCATAGTCTGGATTACTGGAGTCCTGGGAACCCCAAGCCTGCACCTACATATTGAAGAGTTTTCTCTGTTTTCTTAAGGTAGCTTGAAACTTCCATATTCTTATACTGAAGTCTTTAATCCATTTTTAGTTGATTATTTTAATGAGATGAGAGAAAAAAGTTCTAACTTCAATTTTAGAGGTATTATTAGTTGCTTTCTCAAGTAGAAAATTTGAGGGTCCATAGTTCTACTTTAAAAAATTTCCATGTTGGGCTTGGGAATTTACCTCAGTAGTAGAGTGCTTGCCTAGCAAGCGCAAGGCCCTGGGTTCAGTCCTCAGCTCCGGAAAAAAAAAAATTCCCATGTCTTCCACATTTACAGATACTAGCTAACATTTTTAGAATTTATTTATATATGCATGTGTATACATTGTACCTATATCTAACATGCCTATTATATATACATATGCTAATAAACACATAAAATTAGCTTCATTGGAATTTCCAAATACATTCATATAAACTTAACATATTTCCTTCAATAAATATGTTGCTCTTGTCTTATCTGTGGCTCAACTGTTTATTTTTATTTTTAAATAGTTTTCTTTCCAACTATTATTAGCATGAAGAAATTTGGGTGACTTTTATCTCTGTTTCAAAGAAACTTTTCCAGAATGGATATGATGGATGCTAATGTGATAAATGACTGACTTAAAGATTCTGGAGGGCAAAGCCAACTCACACCTGTGAACTATCCTTGGAGACTTAGTAAGTTTCAGAGACAGGTGATAGTGGGAAAGAGAAGCCCTCTCTACCCATCCCCCTACCCCACCCCTCTACACCACCCAATCCTCCACAGGACCTGAAGGTGAAGCATCCAGGGAGGTCAAGTAGCAGGCCTTCACCCCGTGCCTGAGGTGTGGCAGTGTAAGTGAAAACCCTGGTCAGGTTAGGCCAGTGGAAGCTGGCTTGCAGGAGCCACACAGGTGGCTTGTCTGGTCTAACACACGCCTATCCAACCACTCCTGATTCTCAGGGTCTGCTCCACCCTCCATCTGCGTCTAGTCCTGCCCTAGTGGTGGTACTCTGACCCTTTATAGGTGATGTAGGTGGTGCATATTCTCTGTCACACAGATCTGGTCCCATGGCAACCCATAGTGAGTATCAGGCAGGGATGTAGATCCGACTCTCTTCAGTCACTTGAGATGAGATTTCTGTAGTGGTAAACATGGTCCCCCTCAAATGCCACATGGCCATGCACAGCCCACCATCAGCTTCAGAATACCTCTACATTTAGCAGTCCATGGGTGTCTGTTGCATATTTTTAGTTTAAGACTATTTTTAGAATTTCATGTGTGAGCACTGTATTCACATAACTTCTACCTTCTTGTTCCTCACCCTCCAACTCCTACCATGCCTCTAACTCCCTCTCAAACTCACTAGGACATACTTAGCATTTGCTATATGCATTTTGGGTACAGACTGATAGGTGGATGTGTGTATGTGCAATGTAATAACAAAATTTTTAAAAATTACCATTGTCATTTCTGCAACACCTCCTCACATATGTGTGTGTATGTGAGATGATAACATCCAATTACTTTCCAGTTACTTTGAAATACACAATGCACTATTGTTCACTATGGTTGTCCTGACATATTTGAATGTATTCATATATATGAGTGTGTGTGTGTGTGTGTGTGTACTTTGTATAAAAGGTGACAATCTTTACACCCCTGAACCCTCTCCTTGCCCTTGCTATCTACTAGATCTCTCTACTCTGAACTTCCAGGATGTCAATTTTATATTCTGCTTATGAGAAAAAGCCTGTGATATTTATTATTTCGTGTGAGTACTTAATGTCATTTATTACAGTTATGTCTGAGCTGTATTCTGGTGTGTGTGTATAGATGTGTCCTTCCCCACTCATTCATATCTGGACAGCTGTGTGGCTCCATTTGGTGACTGCTGCACTGCGGGGTTCATGCTGCCGTCAGTATGGGAAAGCAGTCATCAGTGCTTGTCATCTTGTCTTTTTGACAATGACCATTAGCTGGCAGTGATACTGAATCATGATTTTGATTTGAATTTCCCTGATTATTAGTGATACTGAGCCGTGGTGCTGGGGATAAAACCCAGAGCCACATGCATGCTAGGTGTTACAGTTGGGATGTAAAATACTCCCAACAGACTCATATTTAAGTATTTGGTCTCTAGCTGTTTGTAGCAGTGGGCTTTGTAGAATCTTTGCAAGGTGAACATGTCTGGGAATCAGGCCATGAGGCACATAGTCTAGCCTGTTTTTCTGTTCCATCTCTGTTTCCTGATCACCCAGATGTAAATAAGTGCCTTCTGTCACAGCTGCAAGCAGCAACCTATAGCCATGCCTTCCCTGCATGAGAGTTGCAACCTCCATCATGTGCCCAAAGAAGTCTTTCCTTTAAGATGCTTCCTGTCAGTGACAAGTCACAGCAAGGACAGAGGTGTCTGATTAGCTAGGCATGTGTTCTGCAGCCCAGGCCTCTGTGAGTCAGGTGTGATTTGCCCTACACAATGGTCTCAACCCTACACAAAGAACTACATGTGGGCCAGGGGTGTAGTGGTGCGCACCCTTGATCACAGCACTCAGGAAGCAGAGGGAGGTAGATCGCTGTGAGTTCAAGGCTAGCCTTATCTACATAGTGAGTTTCAGGACAGCTATGGTTACATAGTGAGACCCAGTCTCATAAGAAGAAGGAAGAGGAGAAAGAGAAGGAGGAAGAGAAGGAGGAGGAGGGAAAGAGGAGGGGAGGAGAAGGAGAAGAAGGAGAAAAAGAAGGAGGAGGAGGAGGAAGAAGAAGAAGAAGAGGAAGAATAAGAGGAAGAGGAAGAAAGAAGAAGAAGAAAGAGGAGGAGGAGGAGGAGAAGAAGAAGAAGAAGAAGAAGAAGAAGAAGAAGAAGAAGAAGAAGAAGAAGAAGAAGTAGAAAAAGGAGAAGGAGATGATGATGAAGAAGAAGGAGGAGGAAAAGGGGGAGGAGGAGAAGGAGGAGGAGGAAAAGTACAAATGTTGAGAAGGGAGGATTTCCTAAAATACCGGGATAAACATGTTAAATGTTATGTAATTTCTTAAAAATCGAACTGCAGTTCATTCCACTCATAATACTTAAAACTTAATTTGAGCTCCTTACTCTGGCCACCTTGCTTTGAGAACCTGACTACCAATCCCTCGCTATCCCTTTCACTGTTGTCTGTCTGTGTAATGTGGTGCTGAAGATGGTACCCAGGCCTTCACATACACTAAGCTAGTGCCCTAGTACTGGCCTCAGCCCTCAGCTCCTCCCCCAATCAGTTCGCCTCCTGAGTTGGCTTTTGATTCCTCCATAGACTGAATTCCGTTATGCTTTACAATATACAGTTGTCTCCTGTAATAAAAGCCCAACTCAAAGTCTACTAGTGGTCATTTTATGTCCATTCTGTGATCATGTTCTCCCCTGGTTCTTACTAGCCCTATCCAAATGTATTTCCCTCCTCTGTTACTTCTATCACTGTTTCTCTTCCAAGAAGATATTAACACAAATGAAACACACCCCTTGTCATCTACAACACTGTCACCAAAATTTCTGCACAGGTGTCACTATAGACAGGCTATGGCAGTAAATCGACTAATGATCATGGTCAGTTATGAAGGATATTGTTATCCAATTCACTACAGCTTCTTAGTTTTCAACAGAGTCCACATGTTATGGTTATTTCTAGTGGAATTGGTAATTTTTAATATTTCTTTGAAAAGAATTATTACATTTTTTATCTAGCATGTATGAGAGGATATCCTGGCATGTATGTAGGCATCAGAAGAGAGTTTGCAGGAGTCAGCTCTCTCCTTCCATCATGAGTCCTGGGGCTCAAACTAAGGTCATCAAGCTTGGTGATGAGCACCTTCATCTGCTGAGCCATCTTTATTTCTAGCCTGAGATTGACAAATTGTAAAACTGGGAAGAAAATTTACAATCTGATCAAATATCATTTTGAATATGTGGTTGTACAAATGAATTTAAAATATCAATTGTTTTGCTGTTCAATATACATTTTAAGTAATTAGGCTGTGCTCCAAGAAAAGGAGCCTCTCTGAGACCCAGATACTATGCAGTGAAAATGAAAGTTTATTGTATTAACTACTCTTTATCAAATATCCACTCAATTTTGGGAAGCAGACTTTTGGGTTACTCTCTAACAAGAAGAAATGGCTGAAAGCAAAGCTGCAATTGACTTCCCAGAAAGCACTTGACATTAGGCAGATGAGTCTCCTTTAAGGATCTCATTCATAGATTTATAATGATTCCTCTCACCTTCAAGACTGCAATAACGTCTGCTTCTCTCTTAATGCTTCCAGCTCAGGTGTGGACACATGGATGGAAACAGAACTTTTCCCAGTGACTTCACCTTTGTGGGGCTCTTTACTCACAACAGAGCCTCGGGATTCCTTTTCAGTATTATCTGTGCCACATTCTTCATGGCTATAATGGCTAATGGGGTCATGATCTTTCTCATTCACATAGATCCTCACCTCCACACCCCCATGTATTTCCTCCTCAGCCACCTCTCCTTCATCGACATGATGTATATCTCCACTATTGTGCCTAAGATACTGATTGATTACCTTGTGGGCAAAGGGACCATCTCCTTTGCTGCCTGTACAGCGCAGTACTTTCTCTACATGGGCTTTGTAGGGGCTGAGTTCTTCTTGCTGGGACTTATGGCCTATGACCGATACGTGGCCATCTGCAACCCACTCCGTTATCCTGTCCTCATGAGTCGGAGGGTCTGCTGGTTTATTTTGACAAGCTCTTGGTTTGGTGGTGCTTTGGACAGTTTTCTCCTCACTCCCATCACCATGAGTCTCCCGTTCTGTGCATCCCACAATATCAACCACTTCTTCTGTGAGGCTCCCACGATGCTGAGGCTGGCCTGTGGTGACAAAGCCATATATGAAATGGTGATGTACGTCTGCTGTGTCGTGATGCTGTTGGTCCCCTTCTCTGTGGTGATCACATCCTATGCACGGATACTTGTCACAGTACATCAGATAAAGTCAGAAGAAGGGAGGAAGAAGGCTTTTGCCACTTGCTCATCACATGTGATTGTGGTGACTTTATTTTATGGGGCTGCTTTGTACACCTATATGCTTCCCCAATCCTATCACACCCCACTCAAAGATAAAATCTTCTCAGCCTTTTACACTATTCTTACACCCTTACTAAATCCTGTTATTTACAGTCTGAGGAACAGAGATGTAGCAGGTGCTTTGAAGAGAGTGATAGCAAGACATAGAGGGACTTGCAGTGTGGAGAGGAAATAATTACAAGAAGCTAAAATTCCTGTGCCTGTCTGGGATAAATCATGGATAATGTGGATATGCTACAGCAATTTCAAAAGCCAGTTCCATGAAATAATGCATCATTGGTGTTTACATCAAAGATAAGAAGCTGAGACTACATTTCACTTGTAAACGATGCTAACTTCACAACAGTATCACTTATTTTCAACTCCTTTGTTTCCACTGGCTTTAATTCACTCTTAGGAATGTTCTTATTAAAGTTCAAGTACACGGAGGTCCCAAAGTGTGTGGTTAATGTTACACATCAGTGACCTTGTAAGAACCTGTGAACTTAAAGGCATTGTTTAAAGTATTCAATGATATATTTTATGAAACTCTTATGAATGTCAAAATTTAAATGACAATAACACATACTATAAATATCCACAGGGAATACCTACAGATACTCAACAATAGAATTTATAAAGTCCAGACATTCCTTTCTGTAATAGCAATTGAAAAATTCTCCTTTATCTAAACTTGAAGGTGGAAAAAAAAAGGAACCACATTTATATATAAACACAAGTGTCCTATTGTATTTCCTGATCGTTATATTGGGGGTATGTAGCAACAGATAGTTGAGAAAGAAGTAGCTCATGCAAGAGCAAATTCTACAATTCTACAAACGTCCCAGGTTCTTTTCCAAATCATTGTGATTCGTGGGCTCTCAGTGTAGATGTTAGAGATCAGAAGGACAATGCCATCTTCTGTCCACGTCCAGAGAAATGCTGTTTCCTTCTCCACAGGACTGGCTTTTTCACTGGATACAAATAAGGAGGAAAAAAGTGTAACTCAGCTTTGTATTTGTAAGTCACAACTAGAAAATCCTTTTTGGAGATAATCTACTATCATTTCTGTTTTAGAAAATTAAAAACTGGTAAAATTATGTAGAGTGGACACAGTCATAAAAACCGTACCCCACCCCCTTGGACCAACTCTGTGTGGTACAGTGCTGGGCTTTGTACCGCTGCCTGGTGGACAAAATCCAAGTTGTACCTAATGATGTCCCACTGCTCTGACAATAGTGCTCCGACTGAACAGAGCCAGACTCTTGCTGTACTGAAATGTTGCTGGATATTAGATACAAAATAGTCAAACTGAGCAATCTTCTCGGAGTTCTGTGCTGGGCTACCAGCTGACTCAGGAGGAAGACCCGGTCCTGTTTGCCTGTGCAGTTTACCACCTTTAAGATGAGAAGCAGCCTCTCAGAGACTCCATTGGGAGAATTTTGTGTACTTTAAACTTGTGAGGCTAGCTCAGAACACACCATATGTTGGAATGTAAAGTTGACCAGCCATTCTGGAAGTCAGAATGGAGGTTTCTCAAAAAAACGAAAACAAAAAACCTGGAGATGTACCATATGACCCATCTATACTCTGTTGGCTGAACACCCACTTGCTGGTGTAATACTTGCATACCAGTTTATTGTGGCACTGTTGACAGCAGCTAAGCTACGGAGCCACCCAGCATCCACAACAGAGGAACAGATGAGAAAAACATGGCATACACACACAATGGGATTTTTTTTCTTTTTACCCACTAAGAAGAATGACATTGTATTGGTTTTAGAAAAATGGATGCAACCTGAGATAACCACACTAAGAAAACCAAGGCAGTCATAGGAAAAGAAATACATGCTTTTCTTATTTGTAGTTTCTAGATTGTTTACTGATACATAAAATCATATGCATGCATACACATACACACATATGTAAAAATTGCCACTGAAACGTGATTTTCAATCTAGGAAATGACATTCAAAAGGCCTAATAAATGAGAAAGGATGGAGGGGGCTAATGCATGATAGCTGTGTATCAATTTCTAGTATATGCTTGTATTAGGTAGGGTTTCCTCCAATGAAGTGTGTGTGTGTGTGTGTGTGTGTGCGTGTGTGTGTGTGCATGTGTGTGTGTGTGTGTGTGTGTGTGTGTGTGTGTGTGTGTGTGTGTGCGTTATTATATAAAGAGAGTTCATTAACTGGCTTTGGTTATTGAGGCTGATAGCCCAAAGTAACAGAAAATTATTTTAAAAATAGATGATTCAGGCTGGTTTCCTCCTTCTCCTCTCAGGCATTGGCCTCTTTGCCAAGGGCCATATATTGTTGGGGTCTGTTTCAAAGGTGTCTCAAGGAATTAGCGCTGCTAAAAGTCACCAAAAATAAAAACTAGGAACTATAGGATTGTCTGTCTTTACAGCTACTTCTGCTGTGGGACTATCAGGAGGAACCATTACAAGAATTAGCAGGACTTGCACTAGTGCAGAAGGCAGTAACCATGAACAATGCCACTTTGGGGAGTAAGATCACCATGTCCAGTCCCCACTATACAACACCAGGAGAAAAATCAGTATACAGAGATTGAGCCAGTCCGGATATGCACAGGAGATGTACCTTCTTCCCAGGGCTACCCCAAGTGGAGACCAGTATCCATATAAAAGCTAAGCCATTTTTTCTGGAAACTATGTAAGTCTAATATTATAGTTTATCCAATAAGTCACTGGAAGCTATTGTCAAATAATTGTAGAAATTTAGGGACTAGGGTGGACCTGGACACGACAAAAGTTTGTTCATAAAACTAGGCTTGGGCTTATGAGTATTTAGTTGAGGACAGTATGGCTAGTATTTATTGAACATGAAAAGTAATAAGAAGAAGATGAAATAAATTTTAGCTTCCCACATTGGAGATACAGTGGTATAATAATTGGTAATTCCTGTTCTAAATTAGCTCTATACTGGTTGCTAATGTACTGTCTTTGTACAGAGGGGAGATAAGTGGTTTATTTTGAGAGAATAAAACATTCTACCCCATATGTTTCTTGTCATATTTCAAGTTTTTCAGATGCTGCAGACCTCTGAGGACAGAAATGGCTCGAAACAACTGTCTTTTCATAATAAGAAATTCACATCTGCATTAGTACAGCGAGTAAAGACTTTGGCCTCTTACTTGGTATCACTACCTCCTCTCCTATATAGCAAGGGTATGCCATGGCCTACACAGACATTTCCAGAGTGCTGCTACCTGGACAACTATCTGCACAGTGACAACTCTTTCTTACTGTGCACATCTCCCCAGACCTCCACTGCTCATCTCCTTCATCCAGAGAATTAGGGCATCCCTTTGCTCAAATCTGCATGGAGTTAAATGACCATCTCACCTGTCTGTAGGTTCACAGTCCCAGGTCTTCATCTTATAATAGAGCATGCATACTTTCTTTTAAACTCTTGTATATTGTCAGTTTATTTCATGGACCAAAATTATTTAATCCTCAAAGGAAAAATAGTTCATGTAAAACATAAATGCCCTGCAGTGTATTTCTGTGAGTTCTGCAGTTCCCTTGTTACCAGCGTAAACAGCCTATTGAACCACGGCTGGTAGAGGGAATGTTTTTTTCCTAATTGAGATGACTAGTTGGTTATTTGTCTTTGTATAGAGGTGTTTCATCCTCCATTGTAAGTCTCAGCCCCTCAAAGTCCTCTCAAAGGACTATGTAGTTTAAATGATTATTGCTGTGGGAAATTACATGGAATTTTAGACTAGTCTATTTCTCCTCTCTGTCATCATGCAAGAACTTTCCTTTGTAGACTTCTGTGATGATCTGACATGTCAGGCACTTACTCATCTGTGAGCCTTTTGGCTGTGCCTGAAGAAATAAGACTTATTTCGGTGTCTAGGATGGTGAAAATCTTAGGATTTTGTGCTTCTAGTAAAAAGGAACTAGTTGAAATGTGTAATTTGTATTCATAGAAGAATCACTCAAGAATGGAGAAGGAGTATTTAAGGATGTTATATATGCATTTGTAGCCTTTTATTCTCTATCTTCCTCATGCTGACCCCTAATATCTAGGGGAGAATGGAAGGATTGTAACCTGGCAATGACATAAGAATGCAGAACTCTACAACACCAACCCAATGTAAGATGCAGCAAAGAGCAAACAAGAGAGATCAAATGCTTAATTGGCTCTAGCGCCTTAGTATTTAAGCAGACTGGAACTTCTTAGAGATCTTTTTATTCCCCCTGAAGAACTGTGTTAATTCACATTACCTACTGCAGGATATACTTTCAATTAATTTTATGGCTGTATGCACAGGAAATCTATATTTCTCACTCACATCTTCCCATGACAAGTACCAAGAGACTGACATTGTCAATGGGTGTTTACATATGACTCCTCTCTCTCTCCTTTCATGTATATTCCTTCCAACACACATGTGAACACACCTCCAGATAACATATAGGGTTGTTTTTGTCTTGACTCATCACTAGTGGTGGTCAAGGGAAACCATAATGAAGAAAATGTAGACCAGGCATTGAAGATTCTGTGTAAGATTAAAATTATCTTATAGTGTTCTTATAGAATTTTTTAATGCTTAGTTTTAAGTTTTAGTTTTCATAAGATCATAAATAATTGAGTATAGGCCTCCTTTTCAATTTGGGGAAAAATATTCTTGTCTGTTTGGAAGTTTTCTCAAGATGCCAAATCCTTGCCCTTTTAGGATCAATGGGACAGTTCCCCTTTCTGTCCAGGAGTCTTGGTTCTCCCCATTCTTCTGACATTGACCAACTCTCATAGAAGACAGCCAATAATGGCTCAAAGAAGAGTATTTCTGAGGATCTTACTCCAGGCAGTATGATAAAGAATGTTCTCTGTGTTGTCTCATGAAACTTTATTGATCAATATTGACCTGTATATATATATATATATATACATATCTTGCAGGGTCCAGCTTTCTGAATTCCTCTCTTCAAGGTGCTTGGGTTTACTAACTATTTAAGATAAAATAAATTCAAGCTCCAATAGTTCTTAATTTTTTAAAGATTTATTTATTTTTATTTTACACTTATGTGCTGTGGTTGTTTTTTAGCTCTTTTTTCTTTTGGTGGTCCCACCACCCAGCTCCCAAATAAATGTACATGAAGGCCTATTCTTAATTATGAATGCCTGGCCTTAGCTTAGCTTGTTGCTAGCCAGCTTTCTTTAACTTAACCTATCTGTCTTTTGTCTCTAGGCTTTTCCTGTTTTCTTACTTCTGTAAATCTTACTCTTACTCCATGACTTGCTGTGTAGCTGGGTGGCTAACTTCTGATATCCTCCTCCTCCTCTGGTTCCTTCTTCCTTTTCCCAGATTTCTCCTATTTATCTCTCTGCTTGCCAGGCCCACCTATTTCTCTCTCCTCCTCACTGTTCAGCTCTTTATTAGACCATCAGGTGTTTTAGACAGGCACAGTAACACAGCTTCACAGAGTTAAATAAATGAAGCATATAAAAAGTAACACATTTCAGAATAATATTCTAAAACATTTATGAGTGCATGTATGTCAATGCACCATGTACATGCTGTGCCAAAACAGGCCAGATGAGGGCATTAGATTCCCAGAACTGGTGTTATAGACCTTGGAACTGGACCCTGTTCCTCTAGAAGAGCATTAAGTGCTCTTAATCATTGAGCCATCTCTCCAGCTCCTCAAGTTCCATTATAAAGATTACCAAAGGTACTATATTATTTAATTTGGGGCAATAATTCCTTATAGGTCACTTGATATCCACCTTTACATGTCAGGAAAAGTACATATCTGTATGTGTTTCCCACAGGGCTTCCATTTTCCCTTTATTGTTGGTATTGGGGAAATGAATTTTTTTTTTACTATTATGTACCTACCCATTACATTTTATATTACCATTGTGTATATGTGTGCATTAATGTGTACATGCATGCATGTGTGTGGAGGGAGAGAGAGGTCTATTTGCTCTCATCATTTTCTGGATGCAGAAAAAGAGAGTAGAGATGAGTGCACCCATGCCTGTATGGTCCTAAAGAGTCAGGATAGGAATGGAAGCACATGGCCCCAGTGATAAGGTTATTCATTACTCAGCTATTATCAGACATCACTAATTACTCTCCAAAGGAATTCCATGATCTCTGTAAACACTTAAGCTTCTTTGAGCCTATATAAACCCTATATACTATCTGCAGTGTATGATAGTGACAGTTTCCCATAAACCAAGAAAGGAACTAGTACACTAAGATAATGGATTTCACTACAATCATTACCTGGAAAGCACATGGAAAGCCCTGATGCTTTTGGACAGGTCACATATTCTGAAAGTTGGTTCATAATTCATGTGCTTTCTTTCGATTGGCTGTTTCTCCCTGTGCTTTTTGCAATCTTGGATTCAACAATTCATGTTCTTGCAGTCCCTCCTCTTTCTCAACAGTTGGACACCTGGAGCTCCACCTGGGGCCTGGCTGAGGATCTCTGCATCCACTTCCATCAGATGAGAGTTCCAAGACAACTGTTAGGGTTTTTAGTCATCTGATCACCAGACTAGGTCAGAGAACAAGTCATAAGCCCCTTCCCAGAGTAGTAACCAGAGGCCTCCAAAGATAAGAGAACATCCCACAATCAGGTGCCATGACAACCGAACATAAAGAGCATTCCATGGTCAGGTAGCCTAGCAACAGAATAAACTGCCCCTGACCAGTGACCTTAGCCGACATCTCACAGTTGCACGATCTGCCTCACACGTCTTGCACCCCTTCCATGTTCTACACGCCCCTTTTCCCTTTCCCTCCTTCCTGCCCCTTCCCCTCTTATGCTATATAAGCCATGTGGAGAGAAATAACCCCAGGCACTCACCTCTGGTCCAGATGGGAGTCTTATTTATTTATTTATTTATTTATTTATTTATTTACTTACTTACTTACTTACTTACTTACTTATTTATTTACTTATTTATTTACTTATTTACTTATTTATTTTTCGGGACGGGGTTTCTCTGTGTAGCTTTGGCACCTTTTCTGGAACTCACTCTGTAGCCCAAGCTGACCTAGAACCCACAGAGATCTGCCTGCCTCTGCCTCCTGAGTGCTGGGATTAAAGGTATTCGCCACCACTGCCTGGATGGCAATTCTTAATTTTTTGGTAGTATATAATTATATTGCTGGATGTGGTAGCACCTGCCTTTAATTCCAGCATTTTGAAAGTAGAGGCAAGTGGATCTCTGTGAGTATGAGGCCAGTCTTGTCTACACAGTGAGTTCCAGGACAGCCAGGACTATGTAGAGAGACCCTGTCTCAAAAAATAATTATTATCATATCATTTCCCACTCCCTCTCTCCTTCCAAAACCTCTAATGATCCCCCCACTGCTTCCTCTCAAATTCATGGGCAATTTCTCTTTATTATTGTTACATATATATTATATTGTGGAATGACTCAGCCCTAACAGGCCTGAGGCCCAGCCGGCCCAAACCAGTAGTGAGAGCATGCACACAATATCCTTCCTGAGAGCCAACCTGCGTCTGCTTGAGGGCCTTGACAATGGTGTCTCAGTGGTGGCAAGAGATAGCCTGGACCAATGAGGGGGTGCCACATCACATCAACAGATACCTATGAAACAGACCTCCCCAGGTGTGGTGGAGGGTATATAAGGCTTGCCCCTTCTGGAGTAAATTGAGCTTATTGTTCCAGACCTGACTCTCAGCATCTATTGGTTGTAGTATTAAGGCAATTCCACATAGTTAAAAGGTAAGTTTATTTTGTGGGGTAACTTACAAGTAAAGGGGTAGGTTACAGTGTCCAGGAAAGGTATAGCGCAGTCTAGCGGTGTTCTCTGGAGAACTCTACTCAGTCTACCTCCAGTGTCCATGATCCAGGAACCAAGAGAGCCGGCACATCCGGATCTCGGGTCTTAAGGGCTCCTGTCTTGGCCCTGCCTTGTAGGCATGACAGTTACCAAAGCCTCAATGGGGATAGTACTTCCAGGTCAAAGCTGGAACAGCTACCCTCTACATCTCCCCCTTTTGTCTAAATAAGAAGGTTCTAACCTAACAAGACTATATACAATAGGAATGATTATCAAATATTGTCCAGGAGTAATGACCTAGATAAGATGGAACTACAACCAACACGAACAATATCAAACAAGAGACACATACTAAAATCCAGAGACGTCTAGAGCATAGGTAAATGGCGTCTTACAAAGATCATTCCAAAAGGTGTCCTATCCTAATAAGAACCTAAAAGCTACCCACTACAGGCATCTGTGTCATTGATGCTGAGCCTTCTCATCCCCTCCCTGAGGGAGCCATTAGGACTCAGCAATGGCCGCACCGAACAGGGTTCTGCTCCTCCCTCTGTCCTCACTCTCGGCACTGGTTGAACACCCCCTTGAATAGTGGATTTTGGTGAGAAGGCCCCTTCATGTTCATTGTTTTTGGTCCTAGTGGCTAGGTAACTGCCAGGACCCTCTCTCCTCTCCTTGTCGTTTGTCTTGTTTGTGAGTCTGTCTGTACAGTAGGGTGGCACATACTTTTTTTTCAGGTTTGCCCCGCATTTCCATATAAGGGCTGGCCACTCAGGAAATGGAGCTATGATCTGAGTCCCGGCAGTTGACCCTTGTTTGGTGACACTTGGGTCTGACACACACTTTCACTTTCTCTGTTGTCTATTGTACCTTCTATTGCTATGGGTAATCTCCCCACTCACTGTAACGAGGCTCCTATTGGAGCCTTCAAGTCCCTCGTAACCAGCAGAGGGCTCTGGGTTACAACATCAGAATGAGAAAGGTTTTGGATGGGTGCTGTAGTGCTTGGCCCATGGATCTCTTCAAAAAATGTGTGGGAACCTGATTTTTGGATGAGAGTTCTGTCCCTGGCTAGAAAAAGGGAAGTGGCCTTGGGAGTAATCCTCCAATTGTCTTTTATGCCCATTTGGTTATGTATAATCGCTGGCCTAAAGTCCTCCTCTACTGAGGGGGTCATTGAGGACCACAATAAGCACTGCCAGGAACAATGTAATGCCAACTGATCTATCACCTTCATTCCATCCATGACTGATATTTCCTTCGCCTTTGATGATGAGGAAATGGAAGAGAAAAGGTATACCGGACAAAAGAAAGTAAAAGAAAAGGAAAGAAAGAGAAAGGAAATTATTGCAATAGCTCCCAAGCCTACACTGGCAGCCTCTCCCTCTGCTCCCCCTACACTGTGAGCAGCTACCCCACCACTGCAGTATCCATGGAGTGATTTGCTGTAGTGGGTAGCCATCCCAGCATTGGCCTGGAAGTTCCAACCCCCATTGAGGCTTCAGTAATGGTCACGCCCACAAGGTGGGGCTGAGGGAGGAAGCGAAAGACCCAGGATC
The DNA here is from genome assembly GCF_903995425.1 of Onychomys torridus. Classification (NCBI taxonomy): domain Eukaryota; kingdom Metazoa; phylum Chordata; class Mammalia; order Rodentia; family Cricetidae; genus Onychomys; species Onychomys torridus. The sequence goes on from NC_050451.1 coordinate 21,554,812, forward strand.
GAGAAGAGAGGCCTCTCTTGGTTCTAGGACCCTGGATGCTGGAGGTAGACCAAGCCGAGTTCTCCAGAGAACACCGCCGGACTGCGCCATACCTTTGCCAGACCCTACAACCCCTATCCCTTCATTTGTAAGTTACCCCACAAAATAAACCTCCCTTTTAACTATGTGGAGTGGCCTTAATAGTTTCACCAATAATTTGCCTTGCTGTCTGCCTGCTGAGCCAGCTGCTCTGCACACCTCCTCACCTATTCCACCTATGGCGCTGTGCATGCCCAGCATGACATTTCTAGTTAATGTGGGCCACTGAGGCCAACCAGCCATGGATACCTACCCCTCTTGCAGACCTGTCCTTGGTCCATAAAGCCACTAATGAATCAGGTCCTGACTTGCTGTATTTTGAGCAAGTCCTACAGTAATGGGCAATACATTTACAGACTTACTATGACTCTTACCTTTTTTATTTCAGAGCTGAGGACCGAACCCAGGACCTAGCATTTGCTAGGCAAGCACTCTACCACTGAGCTAAATCCCCAACCCCCGACTGGTACCTTTGATGAAGGCTTTGTGATCTTCCTTGATTGGTGCACTGCCTATGATGACCAGGCCAAGGCTCAGGCTCATCTTATTTTTATTAAATAATTTTTATTCATCTTACATACCAATCACAGGTTCCCCTCTCTCCTCCTCCTGCCCCTACAGCCTCCTCCCCCAACTATTCCCTCCTATAAGAAGGTAAAGCCTCCCACGAGGAGTCTGCAAAGCCTGGTACATTCAGCAGAGGCAGATCCAAACCCCTCCCCTTGTCAGGTTTATCTTAATATACAATACAACATTGCTGTTTCTCTTGAGATGCTCATGGGCCAAGGACCATATGTTAATGCTGCCACATAAGCCTAAATTGGACAACATGCTTATTTCCAACAGGTTTCAGAATTGGCCTTCAGGGCACTTAAGTCTTGCACTCCCATGACCCATCTGTGGTACTTTTGCAACCTCATCCACCAGCCAGGGGAGTTGTTTACTGACTTCCTTGCTCAGGTCAATGAAGTGGTGGAGCAGAAGGTGAATCCTCACTCTACTTTGGAGATGCTGATTAAACAATTGACATGAGAAGGGCTTAATGCCCCCACCCAAAATGCAGTAGCTGTCATCATAAATGAGGATATTCACTAATAGGTAATAGCTACTAGAGATCTTGATCCCAACAGTGGCTGAGCACTGCCCTCACAGACTCTCTTAATACCCTGCTTGCTGATAAACAGAATAGAGCAGAGACTCAAGCCACGCCCGCTAATAGAACATGCTGGGGATGTGGCAGACCTGGTCATCTTAAGATTAGATGCCTAAAATGTAATAAAGGGTTCCACTGGGCCAAGGACTGCTGCTCCCAACCAGAGAAGGCCAAGGTTCCTTTAAACTCAAGGTGGGGTGCTCCTCAGCCCCACAAGTAAGAGGAGACTCTGCAAACCTGAAGATCTTTTGGACACTGCCCATCTTCCCTCACTCTTCTATCATGACCATCTTCCTCGATGAGCAGCCTATCAAAGGACTGGTGGATATGGGTGTGAACACCACTATTTTAACTGAGGCAGAAGCACTCCATTCCAATGTTGAAAATTTAAACCTGGTCCCCCAATTAGCAGAGTTGGGAGTCAACAAGATTCCAAGATAACCACCCCCTGGGTCCACTAGAAGGACCTTGATGGTAATCAAGGAGTCATTTACAATATCATCTCCACCGTGCCTAGAAGCTTGTGGGGCAGGGATATCTTGGAGGATATGTGGGGGTGTCTTTACAACAGGTGTGTAAACAAATCTTAAAAGGTCTTATAATTAAAAAGAAAACTTGGGGCTAGATATTGGGATGAAAGCTGAAAGATCAGAGAAACAGAACAAACCAGCCGTGTTCTTACCTATATGAAATCTTCAGCCTCAAGAAAGTGAGTTCCTGTTTCCTCATGCCTTATATACCTTTCTCTGCCCTGCCATCTTACTTTCTTCCTAGTGCTGGGATTAAAGGTGTGTGCCACCATGCCTGGCTCTGTTCCCAGTGTTGCCTTGAGCTCACAGAGATCTGGATGGATCTCTGCTTCCTGAATGCTAGGATTAAAGGCATGTGCTACCACTGCCTGATCTCTATGTTTAATATAGTGGCTGGCTTTTTCCTCTGATCCCCAGTCAAACTTTATTTGGGTACACAATACAATATATCACCACACAGATGGTAGGGCCTTCTTTGATGATATTGTTGTCCATGAAGAAATGGGCCTTACTGGCTAAGACCCAGGCAGCACCCCCAATTCTAAAGGCTGCTGTCTCCCCAAAGTCCAGGCTACTAAACAACCAGATCCTATTACAATCAATTGGCTTTCTAACAAAAATATATGGGTGGAATAGTAGCCTATTATTGAGCCTTAATTATCAATATTAAAACAGGTGGTAGAAGAACAATTATGTGCTGGACATATAGAGCCATTCACCAGCAAGAATACTCCAATATTTGTTATTCAAAAAAAGTCAGGAAAGTATTGTCTATTGCAAGACCTCCATGCAGTCAATGATCTGTATGAATTTTCAGATGGGAAAAAAAATGTGTTCAGTGCAACCAGGCCTCCCATATCCCAGCACAATTCCTCCTTCCCATTATATCACAGTATTAGACATCAAGGACTGCTTTTTCTAGATTCCCCTAGTGCAACAAGATAGGAGTCCACTTCACCTTTACAGTCTGGGAGCCAAACATGTATAAGCCGACAAAGAGATATCAATGGATAGTCCTCCCACAGGGAATGTAAAACAGCCCCTTGATATGTCATTTATATATTGCTCAGGCTCTAGTTAACATTCCTAAGGATGTTGTAATAGTATACTATATTGATAATTTGCTATTGGCACACCCTGATTCGACTTATTTACAACAAATCATTAAATCAATAATACAAGACTTGGCTTCCTTAAAGTTAATTGTGGCACCAGATAAAATCCAAATAGTACCTCCCTTTTTTTTTCTTAGGCTTTGTTATTGCTAAGGATGTTCACCCCTTGTCCTTCAAATTGGATATAAAAGATAGATACTCCCTTCTTGAACTACAACAATTATGTGGGACAATGAGTTTTCTTAAACCCTTCCTACCTGTTCTGGAACATGAAATGAGGGAACTGTTCTCACTTTTAGAGGACCCTACATGCCCCTCACAGAATGTCAAGCTCACTACTGGGGCAAACAATGTTCCAGAAGAGGCTCTTACTATACTGTACACTGTCACCTGCAGCACTGTAAGCCTGAGTTGCTCTTGTTGGCTGTAATCCTGTGAAGACCTGGAGAATTCCTGGGGGCACTCTGGCAGGCTGGTTCATTAATGTGGGTTATCAGGCACACTCAGATTTACATAAAGTTATCTATAAGTTTGATCAGACATTTAAAATGGGACTAAAGGCACAGATGCTACCTTGAAGAACTTATGCAAGAGAACCTGATAAGTTAATTTTCCCATTTTCCTTAAAAAGTACGCAAGCTTTCTGGGCAGATTCCATTTCCTTTCAAGAGATGGCTACTGGGTTTACTAGAACAATTGACAATCATTTGCCAAAAAGTCAAGTACTAACAGAGCTTCTGATGCTCCTGGTAGAGATAGTTCTTTATTCAGTACCATCGTCTAAGCCCATTTTTCATGCAACCATAACCTTCTCAGATGCCAACAAGACTAAATGTGGAATATTGATTCAGAGAAAGGGAAAAAAGAAAAAAACATATATTATTCCAAATCCTGGTTCTGTGCAGCTGGGAGAATTATTGGCACTTTTCAAAATCCTAGTGGAGTGTCAATATTAGCCTGTTAACATCCTTTATGATAGTCAGTATGCTATACAGGCAACAAGAGTGTTGGTATTTTCAAGAGTTAAAGATGCTCTAAATCTAGTAGCCAATACAATGCTCCTAATACAAGATGTTTTGAATCAAAGAATTAAGCCCTATTATTTATCATATATTCAGTCACATTCCAAACTACCAGGAATTTTGGCCAAAGGGAATGAGATAACTGATACCATCATTCTAACAGCAGCTGTAGATTTATTAGAACAAGCTAAAGCACTACACCAGTGTAGTTAGAGTTTTCCTGCCTGGCCCAGTCAGGCCAAATCTCTCTTACCCGCCAGTCCCACAGTCGCTCAGACCCAACCAAAAAAGCACACAAAAACTTATATTGCTTACAAACTGTATGGCTGTGGCAGGCTTCTTGTTATCTACTTCTTCTATCTTAAATTAACACATTTCTGTTAGTCTATACTTTGCCAAATGGCTTGTGGCTTACCAGTGTCTTTACATGTTGCTTCTCATGGCAGTGGCTAGCGGTGTCTCCCCCCAGCCTTCTACTTCCCAGAATTCTCTTCTCTCTTGTCCCGCCTATACTTCCTGCCTGGCCACTGGCCAATCAGAACTTTATTTACACAGAGCGATATCCACAACACACCAGCAATTTTATTTGTCACCACAGAGCCTTCACAAATTGCTCCCAGAATTTCTAATTTCACAACGAAACATCTATCTAGGACCTGAGCTGCTTATGCGCCACATGCCCCCTTAGGGCCCTCCAAAGAGAAGAGATAAATCACTGTGGCTTACTGCCCAATGTTATATGGCAAATGGATGTTAGCCATTATGCACCCTTTGGCAGTTTAAGATATGTACATGTAATAGTACATACTTGCTCGGGATTTGTGTATGCCTTGACCTTGCCTGAAGAGAAGGCTGCTAATGTTATTAAGGCACTCAAGTCAGCAATGCTAGTCATGGGAGTTCCTTGGGCCATGAAGACTGACAATGGCCCTGCTTATGTGTCACAACAGTTTAATGATTTTGTGAGTTCATGGAAAATGTCCCATACCATGGGAGTTCCATATAATCCACAGGGACAGGCCATTGTAGAGAGAAATAATAGACCCCTTAAAGAGCTCTTGACAAAAATAATTTCCTCAGAAGCCAAGAGAGATCCCAACCTGGCCCTGGTAGAAGTCCTTTTTCATATTAATTTTCTCAGTTTTGATGACAAGGGATTAAGCCCTGCTTACAAACTTTGGGCTTACCTGCCTTGGGAGACACTATTGCCCCTGGTATATTGGAAGGATCTCATCACCCTTCAGTGGCAACCCCCTGCTCCCCTATTAACCCATGGGCAAGGGTATGGTTGCTATTTTCCTCAGACTACATTGATATTGATACCCTCCAGAGATCCAGCAAAGGACCAAGAGACTCTGGCCAAAGAAGAAGCTTCAGAGGGGTAATGAATGCTATTTTAACCCTTTATAGTGTTATTTGCCCTGCTATCGTGGCATTACTAAGTGGCTTGCCATTGCTGGCATGGAACTCTAGATATTAAGCAATTTGCTTCATCCCCTAAAAGTCACTAATGCATCACCAGAAAGACTTTGATTGGCACAATATGTAAAAGGGATCTTGGTCAGATAAGTTCCTTAATTACTCCATATTACTTTGGGAACAAATACATCAATGAAATATGACTAGGATCCCACCCATGTCCTTGGAGATTGAAGTTTTTATTAATGTCTGGAATAATATTAAAAGACTCTTTGATCCCTCCCTGAAGATCCTCACATATGTCTTACTTGTCGGAATCGTACCTTTAATCCTCCTCTTGTTCAACTATCTTCTACAATAGGTTCACCAACAGAAGACAGCCACAAAGGAAACCCTACAGGTTTTATTGGCTCTCAGACATCCAGAACAAAGTCCTCCTAGAGAGGTAATGCATACATGGCTCACCGAGATACAGAAGGCTACTGCCTAAAGCCCACCACCCAGACAGCTCTTCAGGATTGACGCTGGAGAGGGCTGGTAGTCAAAGACAGGTAAGAACTTGTTTGGCAGGCCAACCTAAGGCAGGCACAGTCCATTATGCTGAGCTCACTTAAGGTGGGGCCAACAAGGTTAGGGCAATGAACTCTAACTCCCACTGAGCATGTCCCATAAAATAATAAAAAGGGGGTGGATATGTGGGATTACTCATCCCTAACAGGCCTGAGGGCCAGCCAGCACAAACTGGTAATGAGAGCATGTGCAAAACCTAATGAGAGCCTTGACAATGCCATCCCAGTGCTGGTGGGAGATGACCTGGGCCAATGAGGGGGAGTCACATCACATCAACAGATGCCTATGCAACAGATCCCTGCCTGGTCAGGGTAGAGGGTGTGTAAAGCTTGCCCCTTCTGGGATAAATTGAGCTTGTTGTTCATGACCTGACTCCTGGTGTCTGTGTCATTGATGCCACACCTTCTCACCTCCTCACTCAGGGGAGCCATTAGGACACAGAAACATTGTATATGCTAATAAATAAAGTTTGCTGAGTCCATTTAGTCTTGCTTTTATGTAAATGTTTTAGGGCTGACCATTAGTGTTGGTTCACATGCACACATGCATGAATACATGCATGCACATGCACATGCACATACTAACAGCTTATAGCTCTTCATCTAGGGGTAGGGCCCTGTAAGATTTGCCACTTCAACATCAACTTATCTGTTGGTACTAATGTTGCTCAGGTTTTGTTTAGGCAGCCATATTGTTGATGTTTCATAAGACAGTGCCCCTGTCATTTGTAGGAGACATAATCTTGAAGAAGACTTTCTGGTCTTCTGCCTCTTACAGTCTTAATAGCCCCTCTTCCACAGTGTTCACTGAGCCTTAAATATGGATGTTATATTGTAGGTGTATCAAGCCAGGATGAGCACCCCATGGTCAGTTGTTATCTGCATTTTGACCATTTGTGACTTCTTGTAATTGTCGCTGTGTGCTGCAAAAAGAAACTTCTTTGGTGAGGGGAAAGAGTATAAGGGTAAATATTTACAATGTAGTTAGGAATCATGTTTGTCTAGTAAAGTGCCAGATGTGGGTTCTCTTCTGAGATATATGACCTCACTAACCATAGATTTTTGGCTAGGTTTGCAGTATAAGACATGGTTTTCTTCCTGCTGAACAATTGGACAGTTGTTGATGACCACAAGATGCCATTATGACACCTTTAAAGATATCTTGCTATGGTTCATAGGCATTCACTTTCCTGGTGTTTGCAGTCACCCAGATCATATGCTCACATCTGAAGATTTGGAGCCAGGACACACAGATGAGAGAGAACACATGGCATTTGTCTTTCTGGGTCTGGGTTAACTCATTCAATTATAACTGGAATGTCATGATTTCATTTTTCTTTATTGCTAAATAGTAGTCCACTGGGTATACATACACATGTTCATTATCCATTCATCTGTTAGAGGACATATAGGTTGTTTCCATGCCCTAGCTATTATAACAGAGCAGCAATGAACACAGCTGAGAGAGTACCTGCAGAGTGGGATGCCCAGTCTTTTGTACACATGCCAAAATTGGAGTGTTACCGCTGGTTCATACAGTAGATTTGTCTTTTATCTTTTTGAGACTTCTCCACACTGATTCCCAAAGTGGCTGAACCAGTTTGCATTCCCACCAAACAATGGTTGAGGGTTCCTCGTTCTGCACATCCTCTCCATCATTTGTTGTCATTTGTTTTGCTGAACTTAGTAATTTTGTCCAGGGTAAAGTGAAATCTCAAAGTAGTTTTAATTTGTATTTTCCTAATTTCTAAGGATGATGAACACGTTCTGAGATGTTTCTTAGCCATTTTTAATTGTGTTGTTGAGAACTCTTTGTTCAGATCCATAACCCATTATTTATTTAGTTATTCTTTTCTCATATATTACATCCCGATCCTATTTTCCCCTCCCTGCACTCCTCCCAGTCCCCTCCCCACAATTCCACTCTCCCAGGGATATCCACCACACATGACACAGAAAGCTGCAATAGGACTGGGTGCATGCCCTCATCAAGGCTGGATGAGGCAAGCCAGTGGGAGGAAAAGGGTCCCAAAAGTAGACAAAAGAGCCAGAGACCACCTCCACTCCCACTGTTAGAAGTCAGATAAGTACGCCAAGTCACACAACCATAACATATATGCAGAGGACCTGGCTCAGACCCACACAAGCTCCCTGATTGTCGCTTCAGTCTCTGAACCACTATGAGTCCTGCTTAGCTAATTCTGTGGGCTGTGTTCTCCTGGTGTGCTGGACCCCTCTGGCTCCTACAATTCTCCCTCCCCCTCTTCTGAGGAGTTCCCTAAATTCAACCTAGTGTTTGGCTATGTGTCATTCTGCATCTGCTCCCATTAGTTGCTGGATGAAGCCCCTCTGATGACAATTATGCTAAGGTCAAGTCTGGTATAAAAGAGTATTATTAGGAATCATTTCATTGCCTTTTTTTCAGTCATGTTTGGGTTTATCCTGCACCTCTGGGCTATCCAGCTTCCAGTTCCTGGCCCAGGCTGTGTCAGCTATGGGCTCCCTCTTGTGGTGTGGCCCACAGGATGTACCAGTCATTGGTTGGCCACCCCCACAAGTTCTGTGCCACTGTTACTCCAGCACGTCTTGCAGGCAGAACAAGTTATAGATAGAAGGTTTTCTATCTGGCTGTGTTGATGTCCCAGTCCCACCACTGGAAACCTTGCCTGGTTACAAAAGATGGCTGGTTCAGGCTTTGTACCCCATAACTAGTAGTCTTTGCTGGGTCACTCATAGATTCCAGGTCTACAGAGTGAGATCCAGGAAAGGCACAAAGCTACACAGAGAAACCCTGTCTCGAAAAAAAAAAAAAAAAAAAAAAAAAACAACCAAACAAAAAAAGGAAGTTTGTCATATAACTTTCATTTCCTCAGTTACATTTATGCCCAGGTTTTTTGTTGTTGTTTGTTTTTTTGAGGGGGTCTTTGTAAGTGTGTGTGTTGTTTATTTTCCTTTGTATGTGATTAATTTTTCTGTTTTTTATTAGTACCTTGTTTTTGTTCTGTTTTTAACCATAATATTTCTGTTTTCTTTGGCATCACTCAGGCATTAATTATCTTTTTAAAGTTCATCAAGCTATTTTTGCATTTGTTCTTTAAATTATTTAAATTGTTTTATGAATTTTTTGTTATTTTAAATTCTGTGTTCTGAAGTTCATTTGCATAATCCTCATTGGAAAACTGTTTCCATGCTGCTAGTAGGTTTGAGTGGGTACATACTGTCTTGGTCTTTTATGCTGTGTTTTGGGGATGTGACCTGGGCATCTGAACTCCTTCCTTTGCTTGTTTTTGTGTATCTGATATGAGAATCCAACCTGCCTCAGGTTGGCCTGGGAAGGAGCGGCATGAGGAGAGCCAGGCCAGGGACAGTCAGTGCATGAGCTGCTGGGTTGGAGGGAAGCCACTGGGTGTGGAGATGGCCTGAGGCATGGAGGGAGCACAACTTGTATCCTTTAGTTCTGTTTACAAGTATTTTATTGAGAATTTTTGCATCTCTATGCAATAGCTGATCATTTTCTTCTTTATTGGATCTTTATCTGGTTTTGGTATCAGGGTAATACTAACTTTACAAAAGGAATTTTTAAGTGTTCCTTTCTCATTTTGTGGAAAAATTTGAAGACTTTGTATTAGTCTTTGAAGGTCTGCTAGAATTCAGTAATGTATTCAAGAGGGCCTCGGCTTCTTTTGGTTGGCAATTTTTTAATTGTTTATTCTATCTCATTGGTTGGGATGGATAGGGAAGAGCGGGTACATATGGAAGGAGTTGTAGGTGAATATAGCCAAAATCCATTGTATGAAATTCTGAAAAAAATTAAAGTATTATTTTAAAAATAAAATTGAAAATGATGTGGGAAGATGCATGCTCATGAACTGGCAAAATTAATATTGTAAAAATAGCTATGTTACTAAAAATAATTTATAGTTTTTATGCAATTTCTCTCAATACTTTTTGATATGAAAATATATTTTGTTATCAAGTTTTGAGAATATTTACAAAAGTGGGTTGTGACAAAAATATAAAAATATACTAAGCAGTGTCATTATACACTACTTTGAATGACAATTACCATGTTCCTAAGAACCAATTATGTCTTACACAACACAACTTGGCTTTAAAACAAGACAAAAGGTTCTGTGGTTCACACAGTGGAGTAGGTACTCAACTCCAGGTTACCTGGCCCTGCCTTTGCAGTCTCTTTCTCTTTAGACTGCACAGGGCTCCAAAAAAAGAGTGTAATTAAGTTCATAGCTTATAAAGTTTGATTATAGAAGAACAGCAAACTAACAGTCACTCCAGTGAGTTTTCACCTCACACAGCAAAGCAACAATGTTGCCGAGGGATGCAGAACTGTTCTGTCTTGTACAGTTAGTCAAGCAGCCCTTGTAGAAATCCAGGGAAGTCATCAGTCATCACCTATCACAGGGAAAATACATTCATAGAAGTTTTGTAAAATTACTCTTCCCAGCTACTGTCTGAGAACAATCACAGAGATATGTGCAAAGTCACCTGGAGCCACACACAGATGTACAGTGTGTCATCAACAGCTGGGACAGTTAAAAGGGACATAGGCCTGGGTTCAAATCCATGTTTGGACCCTATGAACAGCTGACCTTATGCCTCAATTTCTTTAAACTTACTTGGCCATGTGGCTACTGTGAGGACAGTTTAAAGCATAAGAACTTACAACTCAGTGACAGCCTGTAATGTCTCTGTTTCTTCAGGGACATTTTTAATTTTCTGCAGCTCACCTGTGAAAGCACTGTGGTCTACACACGAAACTGTTTCCTCTTAGCTCCCTCTGAATCAGAGTTAACTGGCAACATTGACATTCCAGACTGTCAGAGATGCTCACACATGCCTCTCTTCACAGTCACACTGAGGAAGGAAAGCAGGAATTTATGATCTCAGTTCTACAGACTGAGTACTTAAATGCTTAGAAAAACTGTCACTTGTCTGGCCCAAAGACCTAAAAAATAAAGAAGCCAAGACTTAAACCAGGTTTTCTGACTTCAAATTTCTTATTGCAGTAAAGAAACAAAACAAAAAACAAACAAACAAAAACTCCTATTCTTGGTAACTTCTGAGCAATGAAGGAACAAAAGACTCTACATTTCTTAGGAGAGGGTTTGTCCTGGATCTTTACTTTTCTTTGGGTAAAGCACAGATTGAATCCTTCAATATTGTAATGACATTCCTAATTAAAAAAAAAAAACACCTAAAATATAAGCAGAAACACCAAAAGCTATACATAACCAAAGTCATCCTAACAAGAAACAGCAATATCAAAAATATCACCAAGTCTGATCACAAACTATACTACAAACCCATAGTAATAAAAATAGATACTAGCATTAAAAATACATTGTGGTGATATTTTGATGTATTGTAATAAAATTTACCTGAAGAACAGAGAACAGAATAAGCCACTAGATTAAACATAGATGCCAGGCATTGGTGGTGCACACCTTCAATCCTAGCACTCAGGAAACAGAGATCCATCTGGATCTCTGTGAGTTCAAACCCTCCCTGGACTACATGAGATTGACTCAGTCTAGGAGAGAAATAGAGCCAGGCAGTGGTGGCCTGGCTCTATTTTAACCCCAGTACTTGAGATCTCATGCCTTTGCTACCAGTATTTGGGAAGCACACACACTATTAATCTCAGTACTAGGAAGGAAGTAATACGGCTGGGCAGAGAAAGGCATACAAGGCATGAGGAGACAGGAACTAGAGCCTTTTGGGCAGAAGCCCTTTTTCGCTGAAGCCCTTTTGGCTGGACGCCTTTCTGTTGAGGACTCAGAGACATTCACTCAGAGACTGGCAAGGTGAGAAGTGGCTATGGCTTGTTCCTTTGTCTCTCTGGTCTTTCAGCATTTGCCCCAATATCTGACTCTGGGTTTTTAATTAAACGATCTATTAGATTTCGTGTTATAATGTATGTAAACTAATGGACTGAGGCGAAGGACCCCAAAGTAAAACCTCATAGTTACAGCCACCTGTATTCTGACAAAGGTGTCAAAAGCATTTATTTGAAAAAAAAAGATAGCCTCTTTTAAAAATTGTTCTTGGAAAACTGGATGTAGCCCTTTTATAAGAATGAAACACACACTAAACAAAATCAATTCAAATGTTTCCAAGCGGCAAACATAAATCCTGAAGTTTAGAAACTGTTGGAGGGAAGATAAAGGGAAGACACTGAACATAGGCAAAAACTTTTGGAAAATTCATCCAAGAAGACAAGAAACACTCCCCCAAACTGACAAATATGATTGCATAAACTTGAGAAGCTTCTGTTCACCAAAGAAAACCATTAGCAGAGTGAGGAGACAGCCTACCATATGAGAGAAAAAATGCTTCCTAACAGTTGTAAGACAGGAAATTAGCATCCAGAATTGAAAAGAACTATAAATATCAAATGCCAAAAAGCAAATGACAAGTTCACCAACCAAGCCTTTAGGTGCTGATGGCATGGGCTGTCTTGCTCTGGAAGGGTCTGTCCTTCCGTGGGAAGATTGACAGTGATCAGCTGGTCCTTAAGGTTGCAGTCCTGCATTAGGAAGCAAGGAGAGCTGGGAGTGTGCAGTGGGCAGACATTAGACAATGAGCAGGATGTGAACTTGCTAACAGTGGCTCCACCACTAAGACACTTACTTATCTTTTACATGCACTGAACAAATGCGAATGAACCTTACTCCAGCATATTTACTCATGTTGATCATTTCTCTAACTCAGCAAAATGTAAGCATAGAATAACTCTTTATAAATAAGCTTGTATAACAAATATGTGAGCATGTGATTATACATATCAGCTCCTAACATCTCAGGAATCAAATTATTAACCTCAGGCTAAAGAAACAGCTCAATTGGTAAAGCTATGGCCTTACAAGTACAACAGCCTGAGCTTGGTCTCCAGAACCCCATGTGAAAGTAGGGCATGATGGCACACTCTTCTATGTTCAACGCAGAAGAAGCAGAAACAAGCAGGTTCCTGCTGCTTGCTGCCTACCTGGCTTAACCTAATGGGTGATCTCCAGGCCAATGAGAGACTGTCTCAGGAAACATGGTTGCTGCTCCTGAGGAACAACAAGCATGTGAGGTTGACTTCCAGCCTCCATATTCACATGTGTTCACATACATGTGCACCCAAATGAACATGTACACACACACACACACACACACACACACACACACACACACACACACTGCTAAACACTTTGGTAAATTAATTATGCATTAATAAAATGTTGAGATATTGGAAGAAATACTTTATTTTAACAGAATTAAATCTATAGAACATCTCATATACAATATAACATATCTCATATATATTTCTCTTAAAGACATATATGCTATGTAACTCATAGGAATACGACAGAGGCAGTAGAGGTACAGGGAGGCATTTTTCAGGACCCATACACTGCAATTCAGCTATGGATTAGCTGTTATTGAAGCTGTAAATTCAGAAGGAGAAACTTGTGCCCCCCAAAATGTTCAGAGCACCAGCCTCTAGACTAGGAAGGACTCTATATACCTTCAGTATTTATAGAAATCCGAGATGCTTCATTTTTCTTTCATATTTGAGTTAGAGTTTATCCTGCAGACTTAGGTCTGTCTTGTGCAGGGAACTTAGAGTATTACAGGAAAAAGTAATTTACAAAGAATTCCTCACAATACTTCTGGTTGTCTCTCAGAAGATTGAAATGTCCATTGAAGAGACAGTATAATCAGCCCTAAAGGTTGCCTAGCTCAGGGCACATGGGTCACACAGGCCAACACCAATGAGAATGCAAAATCTCAGACAGTTCTGCCCCTCCTTCATGACTCCTTTGCTAGTCTTCTAAATGGGAAATTGTGACTAAAGTTAACTGCACATAACAGCAAGTGGCTGTTAAAATTGTTTATTTAGGGGCATTAGTGTTATTTTTATGAAGTTGACTCATGGAACTGACCTACCAATTGACAAACACATCTTCAGTCTATATATTAAAACAAGCCCAGGAAATAAGGTGTTGAATATTTCCCTTACCATTTTTAGGGATACATCTCCCCTCCACGTATACAGGGAAGACTGATTTAAAGTGTCTTAGATTCTCCACGTCAGGCTAGGGCCTGCCTGTTGCTGGGACCTGCCAGTCTCTCCTCTTTATCTGGAACCAATCCTGTAAAATTAAACCCAACTGCTATTTTCACCCACAGTTCTTTTGAATACCAGGAGATGCCAAATGCTCACTAGACAGGTACCTGCAGAGACAGAGAAAGCCCTGGATTATGGGGGGGGGGGTGTCATACATCTGATTTTAGTGTGAACAGATGGTGGAACACTTTACAGCAACAGTAAAAAAATCACAAAAGCAAAGACTTGGTGAAGTTGCCTGTTGGGTACACTTGGGGACTCATGCTTAGATGTCACTCAGAACAGAAGGATGAGGACCCCAAACCTCACAAAGAGAGAGGTCAACCAAGGAAATGAGAAGCTTTGTAGATATCATGTGTGTACTTGGTGTGGGTGACCTCAATAACAAAGACGAGCTGGTTAGTGAAGAACATGTCAATAGGTGGAGTCGGGCTGGAGTAGACAGTCAGGTTGGAGAAGACAACCAAGCAGATGTCTCCATCCTCTCACAGGGATCTGTAGCAAGCTTTGTTGTCACAAATAATAACATGGAGACTTCTTATTAGTTATGAAAGCTTGGCCTTAGCTTAGATTGTCCCATTAGCTCTTATAACTTAAATTAACCCATTTATGTTAATCTACATTTTGCCTCATGGCTTTTTACTTTTCTTTCATTCTGTATGTCCGACTTCCTCCATGTCTTGTCAGCATCTCCGACATGCCTAGATTCATCTCCTTCCTTTCTCTCTACCTGGAAGTCCCGCCTATACCTCCTGTCTAGTTATTGGACACTCACCTCTTTATTAAACCAGTCACTGTAACATATCTTCATACAGTGTACAAATATTCCACAACAGGGCTCCCTGGAGTGTGGACTGTTGTGCTCCATGTAGAATGTATGGAACATGGTTTGATATTGATAGATTCTTTGGATTTGTCTCTGCTTCTGTTAGCTACCATTCTCTAGGCTCCAACGTATTTTTAGCTTCATTCTGGGTCTTTCTGCCAAACAAGAAACCGAATGCCTTAGGATAAAGTTGAGAAAACTATGAATGGCCATGAATAATCATGGCTTCTTGCTAGAGAGAGGTCACACTGTTAGGACCTTTGCATTGGAGGCTACGTTTTTGGTAATCACTCTATTGTAGTTTGGATATGAAATGCTTTATAAAAGCTCATGTTTTAAAAAGGTATGAGTCCCAGCTGCTGGTGACACTGAGAAGTGATTGACTTACAGTGGCACTGTCCATCAATTTGTTAATGCCTTGAGTTCATAGTTAATGGGCTACTAGAGGGTGCAGATGTATTGAGTCACTGGGGGTTTTCTTTTGAAGGTATACACTTATCACAGGCCAGAGTAAACATTTTCAGTTTCTTACCCCATCAGGTGACATGGTGACAGATGTGACCAGCACATACACCTTGGAAGAACTGAGTCCATTCAGGTAAAAAAAAAAAAGAAAAAGAAAGGCTCACTGAAAGTTGATGTCTTTGGGTAGACAGCATCTTTAGACAGTTTTGTTGTTATTGTTGTTGTTGTTGAGTCAGGGCCTCAGTATGTTGCCCTGGAACACACTATGAAGAGTAGACTGACCTCAAATTTAAGAGATTTTCCTGTCTCTGCCTCCCAGTTACTAGGAGTAAAGGCATGCATAAGAATGCCCAGGAAGATTGATCTTTATAGAAAGTGGAGCTTGAATTTCTTTGCTAAAGGGGTGGCCATTCACTATGTGTTTCTTGTAACTAACAATCCAGTCTTCATAAGCATTTTTGTTTATGAGTAGATTCTGAACACCACTTTATTCATATACCATGTATAGTATGAACCCAATCTTTGTAAGATCCTTATAGTTACAAAGGGGCTTGATATAAATCTCCAGTTCCTCCTGACCTATACACATTCGTGAAAGTCTTAGGATGACCTCCACAGTACCTCTTTTGTGGGGATTGAGGATCAGTTTCCATATAAAGTTATAACATCCTGGTAGCATAAAATAGACTGTCCCTTAGCACCAATTTCAGCAATTTTGGATTCTACTTTCACAAAAGTCAAGCTTATGGGTAACTATCACAAACTCTTGGATCCACACATCCTTCATGGGACATCATGCCTCAGGACCCAGAAGAGTTTAAGACCAGCATAAGAAGTCAGCTACACAAAGTATTCAGTTTGTGTCCAAAGGTAAACTTTGTTGTGAACCCAGAGTTTACATTAATTAGAAAAAAACCTGGAGTTAAGAGGTGGAACCAACAACTAGTTGATAGAGAGTAGTCATAGAGAGTCATATGGTGTCTGTAAGACTATAGAGGCATGCACAGGAAGTAGTAGGGGGACTGTGAGTGTGGCAGTCTTTTTTGGTTTGGATGTCAGAACAGAGTCCTTCTAGCTGGGTAGGTGGCTAAGGAGGAAGGACAGCTGGTTGCTCTTCTTCCTCTCTGAGCTAGGTTTTCACCTCAGCATCTGACTCTAGAGTCTTCATTGGTAAAATAGAATGATAGAGACTGAGTTGAAAACTACATTTGGCCGCAGTGGCAGAGGTGGTTCAGATGGGATGCTGAGTCTTGCGGCAGGGCCGTGAGCCACAGTCAGGAGCTGGAACAGAAGTAGATTCAGGTGCAGCCGCCATACCAAAGGTCAGACAGCAAAACTTGTAGAAGTCTATGCATTAGTGTGGAATTCAACATCTGAGGTAAAATCCCCGGCTTTAGACCTCAGTGGGTAAGATTCTCTGGGATAGTGTTGCCTAGCAGTCATCTCAATTGCAGGGATTTGTAAAAGTAAATGACAGCAAATCCGTCCAGTGGTTGTGCTAGTTACTCTTTGTTGCTTTGATAAAGCACCATGACCAAAAGCAGCGTATGAGTTTATTTTGGCTTGAACTTTCAGAGTCCTTAATAGTGGAGGAGGTGTGGAAGCAGTTGGCTGGAACAAGAAACTAAGCTCACATCTTCAGCCACACCCAGAGAGCAAAGAACGAACTGGAAATGGAGTGTGGCCAGAAACTCCTACAGCCTATCCCCAGTGAGGCACATCCTCAAGCAGGATTTATACCCCTGAAAGGTTCTTTAAGATGTCCAAACAGCAGCACCAATTGGGACCATGTGTTCAAATAACTGTGCCTCAGTGGGACATTTCTCTTTTAAAGGCTACAGTGGGGTTTTATGTAACCATTTCCCATCCCGAAGACTATTTCAACATGTACACACAAAAATAAGTAATGCAAAAACGTTTTTGGAGATAATGTCACTAAATTAAAACTAGGAAATATGGGGTGCTTTTTCCTCAGATCAGGGAAAGTGTGGATTTTAAAGGTAAAGAAAAGAGATTTTATTCCTGCCTCGCTGCTTAGCTGTTATGTTTATGTTATGTTTCCTATCTTTATGTCCCAGTTTGCATGCCTCTAGACGATTGAGGACCTGGAGGAGTGTGGCACCTGTTTTTTATTGTTTCTCACCTCTGTATTGTATTTTCAAGTTGTTAGAGGATTTCCAGATCCTGTCGGTTGCAAATGTAACATAAGTAAAATAGCTAAAAAGGAAAACAGAAGAGATTCAAGAAACTGTGCTTGGGCCCAGCTCTAACCCCTGAGAGACCTAGAGTAAGAAAAAGCCCAGGTGAACACCTGAGCTGGTGGTGGTGGAGGCGGAGTCGGGGGAGGGGTGTACAGGAACTCAGACCTCTCCAGGTGCTCCCGCCAGTGGCCACTTGGGGACGCTGCAGGCGGCGGAGTCAGAGAGGCAACCGGAAGTCAGGCTGGCGGCTACAGGCGCCTTCCGACTCCTCCTGCTTCCGCTGGTGGTGCAGGACGGCGCTCTGTTCCCGCAGTTTGCTCCTCTGTTGTCGCCATGCCGCTGGAAAACCTAGAGGAAGAGGGTCTGCCCAAGAACCCCGACCTGCGCATCGCGCAGCTGCGTTTCCTGCTCAGCCTGCCCGAGCACCGCGGGAACGCGGCGGTGCGCGAGGAGCTGATGGCGGCCGTCCGGGAAAACAGTGAGGCCCGGGAGCGCCGAGTCAGCGGCCTAGGCCGGGGCGGTCGGGTGGCCTGGCTGGGCGTCTCCCGTTGGGGCTTTTCGGGGAACCCTAGGGAGCCCTCCTAGTGCCGAGAGGGCCCTGCCTCTGGTTCGTTTTTGCTGCGGGCTGCTCAGGGAAAGCCTCTGGTGCTTGTCGAGGTTAGGCTCCTAGCAAAGGCTCCGCGGGTTGTGTTTGTTTTGACAGTTTGTCTGTCAGTGTTGCGCTCCCTGTCAAGGGACACGTGGGGTCTGTCCCTGCAGTACATGTCGAATATGTGTCCTGTCCCTGACATAGGGACTCCTCTGGAACAGGAACTGGATAGAGCAAACTGAGGATTTCACTCCCTGCGTGCTTAGGAGAGATCCGCCTTCAAGCAGGCCTCTCTCTCACTTGCAAAACCTTAGCAATGCTGTCCCAGGCCCACAGTTGGTAGGCATCTGCTGGCTGAGCTTTGGTGGGATGGGAAGAAGCAGGCAGACACTGACAAGCGACCTCACGATGCCCGATTTATGGCTTTTAGATATGGCTCCTTATTATGAAGCCTTGTGCAAATCCCTGGACTGGCAGATGGACATGGATCTCCTCAGTAAAATGAAGAAGGCAAATGAAGAGGAGTTGAAACGCTTGGATGAGGAGCTGGAGGATGCAGAGAAGAATCTGGGAGAGAGTGAAATTCGAGATGCAATGATGGCCAAAGCGGAGTACCTCTGTCAGATAGGTGACAAGGTCAGTGGAGACACTCCTCTCTGGAGGTATAGACGGATGTTGGGGACCAGCGCAGATGGGTGGTATTTCAGGGAATAAAAGAACTTTTGTAGTTGTTTTCAAGACACTGTTTGTCTGTGTAGCTCTGGCTGTCCTGGAACTCACTCTATAGACCAGGCTGGCCATGAACTGACAGAGATCTGCCTGCCTCTGCCTCCCGAGTGCTTTAAGGAGTGGGCTGCCACTGCCTGGCAACCCTTTTTAAAAGGATAATCACGTTTACCTGTACTAAGGCGTCAGTATAAAGACAGTAAATACATGATAATGTTGCAGCACCCGATTCCTTGCTCTCACCAGTAGCCAGGTGTATATTACTTCTCATTTCTGTGTCATTCAAAACAAGTGCACATGGGGCAATGGTATGGCTCAGTGGTTTAAGAGTGTGTACTGTCTGGCAGAGGACATGAGCTCAGTTCCTAGCACCCACATCAAAAGGTTTGCAACTCTAGCTCCAAGGGATCCTGCACTCATGTGCACACACCCCCAGAAAGACAGAAACACATACTTAAAAATAATAAAAGTAAATCTCCAAAACAAGACAAGTGTACAACCAGAGGTTTTGGTCACTCCTTTTACAACAGTGGGATCATTAGCAGTAGATCACTTGTTTGGTTGGGAAGCATTTTGTGTTTAAAAGGTACAGTAGGGGGATGGAGAGAAGGCTCGAGTTGAGAGCATTGGTTGCTCTCACAGACGACCCAGGTTTGATTCCTAGCATCCACAGGACAGCTTACAGCCCACTTTAATTCCCGTTCAGGAAACCCCACACCATCCTCTGACCACCACTGGCATCAACCAGGCAAGCACATAGTGTACAGATGTGCATACAGACAAAACATTCATACACATAAATCTAAAAACTTTACTAATATTTTCCACCTGTCTTTTAAGTTTAGTACTGGTTCATTGTAAAAACCCGGAAATACAGAAAACATTAAAAATATTGTATGGTTTTGTTTCAAAGATTAATCAGTATTATATGTGAATGAGAGATTTGAAGGTTTTGACTCAGGTCTTGAATTTAATCAAGATTATGGGTGAGTCAGCATCGAGTGATTATGGCTGTATACTAATTCCTTCTATGTTGATTCAGCAGCATTCTCTCAAAAACAAAGTTCAGTTTTTATATTTTGACTTTAAATGTTTAATGGATGCAGTGGGTTTTCTTATCATCAGTGATTTTTATGATGCTTAGTTTGTTGCAGATTTGTTAGTAGAGTCCCTTTAACACAGTACCCTTGCCTTTTAACTCCATCTTCTCATGCTTGCTTTTCTTTTTGATATGAGATGGCATAAACTCGCCTGCTATTTTAATTCACTCTACAAACGTGTGGTTGTTTTTCCCCAAATCCTGTTCCCTAGTGAGGAACAGAATGACCTGCCCAGGTCTGGGTACTGGGTACACTGCTGCTGTTCTGACGTCCCTTTTATACATTTATAAAGCATGACTAATAACTGAAACAGACGAGCTAGTCACACTCTGAAAACCACCAAGTATAAACATCTAATTTTATCAGTATTTTTGTAGAGCAGGAACATTTTATTTCAGTTGAGATGAACTTGCATATGCATGGATGCAGTGGTCTTTAATATAATCAGTGATACGTCTCTTCTTAAAATGGCTAATAATTTGTAGTGAACTTATTTTGAAGTAGTGTAATTGTTAAAGGCAGAAACGCAACAGTACCACTGTGTATTACCAGTGCTTTTCATGTCATTCTCAGAGTGAAGTAGCCCCTGGGCATTGTCTACACTTTGTGCAGCTGAGGGAACAGCCCTTGGTCCTTCCAATACAGCACTGACACTTCCACTACCATCTCATTTCATCTCCACTTTCTAGTTCCCCACCACTCTTGCAGGGGATCCGGGAAACTGATGGTGTTGTTGAACTGTCTACTTTTCTCCCCTTTGCTCTTGAATTTGACAGGAGGGAGCTCTAACAGCCTTTCGCAAGACATATGATAAGACTGTGGCCCTGGGTCACCGACTAGATATTGTATTTTATCTCCTAAGGATCGGCCTCTTTTACATGGATAATGACCTCATCACTCGAAACACAGAAAAGGCCAAAAGGTACTTTTAGCAGTGGGTATGACCTGGAGGTTATGGGCTGTTAATAAGTCAGTAGGTCTAAGCTTACCCATTTTGTTTTGTTTACAGTTATGGAGTTTGGTCAAATAGTTGACATTTATGGAAATACTTCAATTAAATTTTTTTTTCTTTAAAACAAAAACTTCAAGAATTAACATTGTTTCATTTGTGATGTTTGCTAGCCTAATAGAAGAAGGCGGAGACTGGGACAGGAGAAATAGGCTGAAAGTGTATCAAGGTCTGTACTGTGTGGCTATCCGTGACTTCAAACAGGCTGCAGAGCTCTTTCTTGATACGGTTTCTACATTTACATCCTATGAGCTCATGGACTATAAGACATTTGTGACTTACACCGTTTACGTCAGTATGATTGCGTTAGAAAGACCAGATCTCAGGGAAAAGGTAAAGAGTGAGACCATAATACCTTTAAAGACTGTTTCATGCTTCCTAATTTAAACACAGAAATCATTAAAATGTGTTTATTGGTTTTATCTTTTGCTTTTTTTTTTAATACCCAGGTCATTAAAGGAGCAGAGATTCTTGAAGTATTACACAGTCTTCCAGCAGTTCGGCAGTATCTGTTTTCTCTCTATGAATGCCGTTACTCAGTTTTCTTTCAATCATTAGGTAAGGATTGATTATCGTCTTCATCTTCTGATCCTGTGGGTAAATAAGCAAAGCTGGATTTTTCACATGTAAGAGATAACTGCAGGTCTTCTCATTTTCTGCCTATTTTGCTTAGAGGAATGTCAGCAAACTTGATGTGTATTTATATATCTCCAAATGTAAGAATGATTGTGTGTGCTGTGTGCACATGTATGGCAAGTGCCATGTATGAAAGTCAGGACAGTTGCTTCCCTTCCACTGTGTGGGTCCTGGGGATTGAACTCAGGTCATGAGGCTTGGCGGTAGATGTCTTTACCTGCTGCACTAGCTCACTGGTCTGATTTTTGTGTTTTTAAAGTGGCATTTAAAACAATAGAAAAAGAATGCATGACAAAGAGCTGTATGTTTGGCAAAGCCCCAAAACTGTTGTCTTCCCTGTGATGTGGGCATTTGCCTGACCTGAGGTTTAGTCTTGAGGAATAAAGCGACTATAAGCAGATAGTCTGGTATTAGGTGTGTGGTGAAGAGGGGATTCGGTGTCCCTTGAGACCAAGATTAATCATCACTCCATTCCAGGATTTTTTTTCTTTTGTAAATAATAGCTAGGTCTGTGGATTGAAAACATAATCTATGGACGATTCTTATGCTTCTTCCCAGCTCATTTACAGAGCCCCGTGGACACCAGCTTGCTTCTTTTGGGGACTGTACTCCCTTCTGGCCATTTGGTTTGGCTACTGGTGACTAAATCACTTAAGATGATAAAGGCATCCTCCTCAAATGATTTCCCTGAAACTACTCATGACAAATGCTGCTGCTGTTTTGGAGGGAAGTGTGTTCTTTCTAGTGAAACTAAATTGATGATTTTGGTAGCTTTTGGATGTTAGGGCTTCAGTCTTTCCCACTCACTCTGTTCTTATCAACCTTTTATTCAAGTAGTTCTGAATGAAAGATTGGAGGTTTAATAAATGTGTACACTTCTTAGGTGTTTTAAATGCAGAAAACAATAAAGTTCTTATTTTTCATTTGCACTCATGAACCATATAAAGCTTGTTGAGTTTTGTGAGATTAGTTCTTAAATAATCATAGACTAATGTGTTTACACTTCAGCTGCAGTGGCAGGGAGGGAGTGTGCTTTTGAGATCCGTAGTCGTAAGTGACTCTCATGGACTGAGTGCAGAGCGTTCAACTGACCGGAGTTCCTTCGAGCTCCTCCCTGAGCGTGCCATGTGCCTCAGCTTACTGTTTGATAGACAATTTCCAATGCCAGCTTAGCCTGTAAAGTAATCTGGTTTTGAACATGGAGGTAGCACTGCTGTCCCACTTATTTCCTTAGGTGGAGTCGAAGAAATCAAGTATTAATACCTTGACCATGCTGCACCTAGAAAATTGTGCCACTTTGTGGGCATATCGTTTAGACTTCTCTCATTTTATAGTATTTGAAAGAACTCATATCCACATTTTAATAAAATTTTAGGCAACTTGAAAGAAAAAAAGGAATTTTATTGGTCGTATGTACCTTACTGTTGGTGAGAGTGTACGCACCATCTTAGTGGCCTGCTCCTTGTCATCCTGTCTCACTGGACAGAGGACCATCCTTCAGTTTTCAGTTTTGTTCACTTGGTTCCTTAGGCACAGACTTTTTTCTTTGGACCTTCCTTTCAGTGACAGACTGCTTTTGTTGCCCCTGCCTTGTCTCTGTCCTCTTTTAGAAAATACATCTGGATGGCTGTGTGCTCCAGATTCCTGGTTCTAGCCCTCAGCCTTCATCAAATACTAGACCCATTCGTGACCTCTCCTTGATATCCTTGCTTGTCTGATGGGCACACCCACTTGAACAGTGCCTCAGTATATTTGAACCTCATTCTTTACCCTCTAAAAAACATTAACTGCCAAACAGACTACACCCAAAATTGTTGCTTTTCCTGGGATTTTTCAGCTTGTTCACACCAGATTCCCTAATCACCTTGTCTCTACCCTCATTTACATTTTTTCCAGTCCTTTTTTTTTTTTTTTTTTTTTTTTTTTAAAATTCTGAACTTAGTCACACTTTTCCTGCTTGGGACTTATGGTTACTGACACTGCTGTCTGATAATGGTCTCTACTTAAAGTTTCTCAGTTCTTCCCTGTCTGTTGCCATAGCCGATGGCTTTATAATCATGCAGCCACTGCCATTTTCTTTATACGACTTACTAATTTTGTGTCATCATTTGGGATCCAGAGCAGAAGGATTTTAGTAAGGTAATTTATAATCCTGAGGCTTGCCCATTAGTATCCCGTGTATACTTAACAAAATTTCAATTTTGTTATTAACTTACTGTGTTACATAAGCCTTCTAATTTATAATTTGTCCTCAAACTCTACATTTCTTATAATAGGTTTCATCACCATTGTTTTTGACTTCATAAAAACGTCTTTTTGGTTTTTGTCTTTCATTTTTCACCATCCCTGCTGTTTCTGTTATAATTATACATGAAACTGTTGAACTTGGCCTGAATACATAAAAAAGTTCCCCAATGGGAAGGCCATAATCTGGTGATAGTTCAGTAGGTATGTCTTCGGGGCTGCCCATCCATTGTTGGATGGTGTGAAAGGACAATGATACATACTGGACACAGAGCTATTGGACTTCCAATTCCTTAGGTGAGAAGGAGACTTATAATTTGTCATCTTATTTCTTGTAGCGATTGTGGAACAAGAAATGAAAAAAGATTGGCTTTTTGCGCCTCATTACCGATACTACGTAAGGGAAATGAGAATTCATGCATACAGCCAGCTGCTTGAATCATACAGGTCTTTAACCCTTGGCTATATGGCAGAAGCATTTGGTGTGGGTGTGGAATTCATTGACCAGTAAGTTTAACATACTTATGCATAAAAGCTGCCTTTTAATGTGTGGTTTTCTACATTTTCTGAATTTATACTGCTTCTCTCAGTTTTACAGAAGAAAACCGAGTGAAGTATTATTTTAACAGTGGCATCTGTCCATGTGTCCATGTCCTTGGGATACAGTTTCCAGTGAGATGAGAGAAGCAAGGCATGGAAAGTGCTTTGAGTAATTTCACCAGTTTTACCAGGTTGCAGAGGATCACACTGCACTGTGCTCACAGTGCTGCCCAGATCTTGCTTTGTATTTTGTATTTAGTGGCATTTCCTCTGATAATGTTGGAGTTGTTGACAAAATGTGGGACCGCAATCATCGATTCATCAAATACTGAGCTGTTCATGTTTGGTGCTGTTGTGGATCTCTTTAATAATGCACCTTCATTCAAGTAAACAAATCAGTACTGGAGTGTAGATAGAACAGCAGGAACTGTCTGCTTCAGATATGACACACTTAAGAGAAAGTTTGCTCTGACTTGGGAAATGTCAGCCATGGGAAGATCTCCACATGTAGAAAAGGAAAAAGAACAAACACAGATGGGAGCAAGTTGTACCACAGTTGAGGAATAGCAATTGACTATGGTCTTACAGTTTAAGGTATAGAGCTTAGATTTTGAATCTGTGCTATGGGATACCATTGGGGGGTTTTTACATGAGAGCAACATGGTTCCATCCTTTGCCTTCAAACAGTGAGGGGGCCTAGAGAGCAACTGGCTGTCGGAGCACTCAGAAAATGTTAGTGTGGTTGAAGATGTCTATGCTGCGTGTTGATGTGGACTGTTCACAGCCCACAATGAAAAAGTGATGACACTGTTCATTTAAACCTCACTATTCTCTTGTGTGGTGTATATTTTTTAATTATAGTTTAAGAAAATTAAAAGAAATTCTAAATAGTACAGTGTATTTTCTCTTGTTACACTTTCTGAACCCAAATAACTTCCAGGCAAATTTCAGACGTCAACAGATGTTCCTAAGCTATTACTACGCGTTCAGTTGGGGTAAAGTTTGTCTTCAGTGAGATGCGTAGTCCTTAAGTAACTTAAAGCCCCTGTGGAGTGCTTCACTCATTTTAGCTTTTCAAACCACCCTGACCAGCATGAAAGGGCAGTCACCCACATTTTGCTTTTTTTTTCCCACTTCTGAAAGAACCTGCTCTGATGTCTAGGTGTGGTTGCCACTGCACATAGTCAGGTGTGTGTCTCATGAGCTGGTGGAAGGAGTGGCTTGTGAAAGGTTCATGAACACAAGGACTAGACCTGCTTTCTGATTTTATTCTGCAACTAAACAACTGTGGCCTTGGTCAGGTTTTTTTCTTCCTGTATTTGGCCAGTCTTGTTCTGTAGCCCTGGCTAGCTAGGGACTCATGAGAGCAACTATTCTGCTGCCATATCCTGAAAGTTGAGTTCATGCTTTCTCCCCCTGTAGTCTCCTTAAAGCCTTCACTGGGAATAAGGGGGAGTGTGACACTCACTCGCCCCAGATGCTTACAGGTGACGCACTGAAGTGACCATGCTTTAAGAGCTGATGTAGTATTCTTTAAATTGTGTTGAGAAATGGGTTCAAAGCAGGTTTTGTTTTTTAATTGTATTCTCAGCATAAGCAAGAGAGGGAGAGAAACTGAATTTTTCGGGAAGGAATAAGCTGCTTTTCCAGTACAGGCAGCTGTTGCATTTGGGGTCAGGATTTGTTGGTTCTATAAGTTTATTCCTGTCTGAAGTTTTGCTCTGAGCACTCCACCTTGTGGTATTTTATTCTAGTGCTGATTCAAGTCTGCAACAAGTCAGGGATGTTGCTGTTGTATATGTGGTAGGTGAAGCTGGAGGAAAGTGAGATATTGCCTGTAAGAGAGAGTTCAGTTCTTCTGACTGTTCTCGGAAACTAATGGTGAATTTTGCTTTGTTTTCTGAATCAGGGAACTGTCCAGGTTCATTGCTGCTGGAAGACTACACTGCAAAATCGATAAAGTAAATGAAATAGTAGAAACCAACAGGTATTCTTATTATCCATCATTTCCTATTGCTGATAATAGGGAAGTTTAAGTGCCTGTGTATACAAGTAGGTCAGCTCTTGTCATGGAGTCGTGTGGCTGCTCAATAATTCATTTTTTTCCCTTAACTTTATTTACAGACCTGATAGCAAGAACTGGCAATACCAAGAAACCATCAAGAAAGGAGACTTGCTGCTAAACAGGGTTCAGAAATTGTCCAGAGTAATTAACATGTAAAACTATTTAAAAATGTATTCCCTTACAGATGTTACTTGAAGCTTTCAAAAATTTCTTCACTGTGTGCCCACTTCACAGCATCAAATAAATATGCTATTGTTTCTTTGTTTAATTCTTGTTTTCTTAAACATACATATCTTTAGTACTGGGTCCACTTATGCCATCCTGAATTATTAATAAAAAGTGTTCTTAGACTTTGGCCTACCACAATAGAAAGGCTATAGTCAGACTCACTTGCTACAACTCTGCCCTCTTTACTGCTAAGTTTTAGATACTTTTAACCACAACTCAACAGTGATTCCCACTTAGAATATAAAATGGAAATTTCTCTTGGCACAGTCTTGTTTTAAAAAAGTGGTGCCCCTCTCTAAGAAGCTGGCATGAACTAGATTCTAGAATATGATTTACCTGAACACATAAAGTCCGATAGAAATATTAGCAAAATGATTTTTTTTTTTAAATAGGAGCACAATGAGCATGAAGTAATCAAAATTGTTCCTTATCTTACAAAAGCATATAAAGGGGATACAGGTTGTGAAGGGAACTCTCTTCTGTGTGTTACATAAGTCTAAGAACATGCAAATTGCTGCCTAAAGGGAGTGGAGAAACAATGGGGATGCTGGACAAAGGGTGACCAGGTTGGACTAAGTGTTTTGCTGTCACTGCATTCAGTTGGGAGTGCTCACTAGGTAGAGGCAGCAAGATAGTAAAGATTAGAGTAAGGCAGGGGACAGGTATAAGAAAATGAGCCAAAGGAAGATCCCTTAAGTTAAGGATGAGTAAGTATCACTCTAAAGAGTCTTGATGGAGGCAAATTATGAGTTTTACCATAAAAGGCAGGGGAGGAAGAGGGAGAGAAGAGGTTCCTGGTGCTTTAAGAACACATTCATTCATAGGAATGACCTATTAATGTATTAATGAAAGTCATCTCACCTGACTGAAAATTAAATTCAGCATTTCTCCATTAAAAAACAAACTACAGGAATTGAGATGGGAAATCAGAGACCCACTTTGTAAAAGAGATACTCCATGCCAAAATATTAGAAGCATGATCTTCAAAGTCAAGACCATGTCCTCAGGAGTGGCCACTGGTATGAGGGAAGGGTAACATGGTCAGAGTTGTACCCAAAAGTTTCTTGGAGGTGCTATAGTGGGCAGGAAGGAGGCTTGTTGGATATGCCTAAAGTATTTAAAAATACCAAGTCAAGGAAAAGTGCTTATCTTGATAACCTTGATAAATTACTTATTAGCCTTTTTGTCAAGATTAAGTATAAAATCTGTTTAGTAATGAAAGAATTAAATCACTGAGTGCAGTCTCTGTAAGAACTTACCCTGTTCCTCAGCCCTAAATGAGATGTCTCCAACCATTTCCTCCCTGCTCTGGGAACTCCTTGGGAAAGCAGGCAGAGTGTCTGAGCCAGAGGGGATGGAGAACACCAAGAAAACAAGGCCCTCTGAATCAACACAATTAAAGCTCATGAAGTCACAGACACACAGCATGCTCAGGGCTTGCACAGGTCTGTACCAGGTCCTCTGTGTATACATTATGGTTTCCAGTTTAGTGTTTTTATGGAATGCATGAGTGTGCAGTGGGTCTCTGATTCCTGTGCCTTCTTTCTTGTGTTGTTTTGTCCAATTCTGATGTGTGTGTTTTGTTCCATCTTACATTTTGTTATCCCTTAGAAACCTGTTTTCTAATGAGAGACAGGAAGGCAGTGATCAGGGAGGAGAGGTAGGGAGAAACTGTACAAGTAGAGGTAGGGGAAACCCTAATGAAGATGTATTAGGTGAGGAGAAAAAAATGTATATCCAGTAAAAGGGAAGAGAACTTACCAGGTTCTTTTAAAATTCGTATAATTTGGTTTGACTCAAAGTAAGTCTGAAAGGCCAGGTTTTGTTTTTTTGTTTGTTGTTGTCTCTGCACTCCTGACTTCTCCATCTCCTTCAGGGTACAACACTGTGTGCTTACCCAGGATTAACTTCATCCAAGGCAAAGCAGGGTGAGGTCTCTAGAGAATTCACCTGTCCTGTACAAGGGCTGAAGCAAAGATGTCTGATGTAAAGCTCATGGGAAAGGTACTGAGAAGGCTTAGTACCACAACAAGGCAGAAACATGTAAAATAGTTCATGCAACCAACCTTATTTATTGAGAAGTCCTAATTTTATTGCCCATTTAATAACATGTTTGTTCAACAAACTAATTTCTCATAAAGCAAAGCACAACTTTTTCTTATAAATAGTATAAATTATTTTATTTACAGAAACTTGTTACAAAACAAATAGACTATATATTTCTTCTCTTTTAAATATCCAAAGTAATTTTTCTATCCCTTGACGTTTGTTCATTTCTATACAGCAGCCAACACAAAGTCCAGCTGAGATGCTCTTGATTATGTGTACACATTTATCAAACTATTCACACATTTTAACACAGGATTGCTTTTATAACCAAGCTCAAAAAAAAAAAAAAAAGCAAAATTCTTTCAAGGCCCTGCATTCACACTGACAATATGTAGTGCTCATTTCAGTGATCTGAAA
Source organism: Onychomys torridus (assembly GCF_903995425.1). Classification (NCBI taxonomy): domain Eukaryota; kingdom Metazoa; phylum Chordata; class Mammalia; order Rodentia; family Cricetidae; genus Onychomys; species Onychomys torridus. The sequence continues at coordinate 21,583,927 of NC_050451.1, forward strand.
AGCTAAGATGTTTTACAATAAGATGTAAAATGATTATTTTATTTTAAACAATGAAACTTTTAACAATCATTTTTTCAAAGCCTAACTTTTCCCCGGCCTGGGACAGAATGGAGACGGACGTTAAGAAACCCCTTGGCAACAGAACTCTTACAGGAGACAGCTGCCTTTATAAGTTACATTGTTTTTCAAATTAAACATTTTGTCAATGTTCTCAGAGGTACTTCTTGTATTTTTTAATACAAAATATTTTAAATATCCTATCTTAAACTCTGTATTTCATGAGTAACAAAACAGCTGCTGGCTGACAACAGTTTATAACCCTTGGTGGCACTGGGCAGGCCATTGCCAGGTAGATGACTGTGAACCAAAATGTCTTAATTTAAAAACCCCTTATAAAAAATTACCAGCCTTGATGGCTTTTAACTTCTCCCCTAAAACTTTAGAAATAATATTTAGGTGGAAAAGCAAACTCCAGAAGTTCAACTCAGCATTCAAGTCTTTGAAGAGAATCTGTCTGAGCTTCAACTAGGTTCAGGCACTTTCACTTTTGTTTTGTTTTCCCATTAGTTTAAACCACATCACATACTAATAACACAGGTGTGCTCAGAGTGTTGCGCGCGCACACAGACACACGCACACAACTAAAAGAAAAGCAGTGTGTCACTTAGTTCCATGTAGTCTACCTGGAAATCAGGCAACTGAGAGAAGCTACACCCAATTCATCTGCATGAATCCACTCCAGAGACACTAAAAGGGACAGACTTTCACAGAACAGAGGCATCCCTTAACTGTAAAGGAAGCAGGTTCTAAACTATTGGCTTGGCAGTGAACCACTTCAAATTATAAAAAGGTATTTATTTTTATTAATTAATAAATAAATACTAGATGATCTCAATTGTACCAAAACAGGATATCAGAAAAAAAGACCTGTGCAAAAATACGTATTTAAATATGTACAATTCATTTTTAACAAAATATGTCTTCTGAAATAGGGATACTTCCATATTTATAATAGAACAAGAAATTCCAAAATAAAGATACAAAAGTAGTTTTTTTTTTTTTTTAAATAATTCTTTGTTCATCATTGCAGCACTTTTTTTTTTTTTTAAGTTTAAGAAACTGCAGAAACTGTCATGAATTCTATTGGAAAGAATATAAAAATTATCTTAGTTTTAAATTGACACCGAAGTCTGTCTAGAAACAATCCAAGTACTGCAAATTTGGTTTTTGCAAGTTAATCTAATTCAAAAAATATTTGTACTCCCATATTTTAAATGGTCTTAACTGTGTTCATCATCATAAAAAGTAGTTGTCAGAGAAAATAAAATATCTGAACAGTCTAAACTTTAGTAGCACTGTTTAGAATATGTCTGTTTGTGGCAGGCAGAATCCAAAATGGCTTTTCCTAATCCCGAGGCTCTGTGTTACCTGGAGATATAATGAAGTTCAATTAAAACCCCAGTCTAAGAAATCAAATGATGACACTCACTAATCTAAGTCTCTACTTTATTCTGAATAAACTTCCAATTGTGGCTCCTATTCACATCTTTCGGAACAACATGACCTGTCTATAAATTCCATCATTAAAAGCAACTTAATTTATAACCATCAAGTCCCCTTGGCTCTGAGAATAAATTCTACCCACACCCCATTGCACTTGTCACCAAGTAATTACTATATAACTGATCCCCTCCTGCCTCCTTCCCCACCACTGGGATGAACAACAGACCAGTCCCTTCTAACCTGACCACGCTGGTCATCCATGTTCTCTCCTTAGAGCTCTGTTCTAGCGTCATCTTTAAAACATTCACTGACTGATTGCATAATAAGTGAATAAGATTCTGTTTTCCCTCCCTTAAAAAATTCAACATTTTACATTAATTTATAGTTAAAGTATCTGCATAAAGTCTTTGTGTTCTTACAGAATAAGAGTAAGTGTAACAATTCACATTATTAGGCTGGTAACCAAGTATTTATTCATTCTACCTGTTGTTGACTGAAATTCCCTGAAACTCAAGTTTGTTACCTAAGAACTGTAGGGAAAGGATACACTGACTGGACTCTGCCCAGACACTGGCCAGGACAGGGAGAGCCCTGGGACCGCACTCTTTTGGCCACTCAATTGTACTCTCCTAAGCCAGAGGACTTGGTTGTCTATGCACGAGCTGTGGTACTGGCCCTAGATCCTCCCCAAATTCACAGACAACTTTTCAAGCAATGTTAAACATTCTTTGGGAGTGGGACACTGGAACATCTTAAGAGGGATTTACATCTCACTGAAGGAAGATGGCTGTCACTATCACGAGGAAGGAGGGTGTGCGTGAGTAAACACTGCTGACCCTCACCAGCAGCTCCCTCCATGGGCACATCCAAGGCTCTCTCACCACTCTTCCTTGTGTCTGGCTTGGCCCACTTGCATCCACATCAAATCTCTAGTGGCCTGAAGGGGGCTGTGACACACACAAGGACGGCAGTCCTGAAAGCAGACACCTACACTTCTCCAAACATTTCTGAAAGAGGAAATGGGAGTAATGCCTTGGAAATATTTAAGGACATCATAATAACTTTAAAAAGGCAAATCTTAAAAAGCAGACCGAGTAAGACAATCAGCCCACTCTGACACACTGTTCAACATGAATGCATTAACAAGAGAAGTCCATGTCTTTGGAAATCCTGTAAGGTTTGCCCCACTTCATGATTTTTTTCACCTCCCCAAATCCGGTGTCCCAGCTGTTTTTCATCACCAAAACTAGTTTTCCTTTTGTCTCCGTCTTCCTTTTCTTCATTGTTCTTTATTTCTCCTTTTATCACACATGCTTTTGTACCATAAAACTAAGCTTCTGAGATACTTTCAACTTAATATCCGGTTATGAGCAGCTTCAAACCAGTTCTTAAGTTTGAAGAACTTGATAAGCTTCTTATCCCACATTACTTGGAAAGGGCTTGGCTACTATGTCATGATGCACTGACCAACATCAGTACTCTATTCCTGAACACTGCTATAAAAAAAAAAAAAAATCTAAAGCCAGATATCCTCTAGGAGGCTAGTCAGGATGCAACTCGATCCCCTTTCTTTGGAAGGCCTCCAGTCTCCAGTTAAGGTGCCTACCTCCTGGAGAGTGACCTACAGGTGAGAAGGTGTTCAAAACAATTCTGGCAGAGAAAGGAGGAAGAGACAGAATGCTCTTGCCAAAACATTCTTTTGCCCAGCCAATCTACTTCAAGAGTGGCTCCACGATATGCTGTAAGTTAAAAACAAAAAGGAAAACAAAACACAAACAAAAACTTCTCACAGATTGGTAGCAAGCAGTCCAGACCACTTTAACACTGATGAAGCAATCCGGTGGCTGAACTTGATCCAGTGTCCTTTGTGAGTGCTCATGGCTACAGACACAGCTTCAGGAAATCCTTGTCAAACAGCCACAGGTTACCCTGGAGCCCGCACGAGTTTACAAAGAGACTCAAAGGCATCGTGGGGTCCAGAGTGCAGAGTAGAGGTGTAACTTGTCTTCAAAAATGTCTGGATTATTCCTTCCAGTGGTACTGTCAGCTGTCAGGGACGTGCCTTTGGCTTTCAAAAGAGAGAGTGAGGAAATATGTAAGTGATTGGCTAAATGCTGTGCTCCCAATTCTACACAAAGATATCTCACACTAAAGTCCCACTGACCTGCTGGGGCCAGGGAGAACCATCACAGGGCCAGCCTCAAGCTTTGTAAAGACTTTCTTCAGAAAACCAGCAACAAGAGGCAGCTGCCTGGGTTTCCAAACTCATGTTTGCCTTCATGTTTGCCTTCTAGTCTAAGTGTTCTGAAATTTGTGCCCTTGAGAAGGCATTCTAGGATATTAATTTGGAACAGAACTACGTGTGCTAACACACACAGGTGTAGCGGTTTATAACAAGGCATTGCCCACAGCACAGGGAAGAAACTGCCATTCCATAGGGTAAAATAAGGCCAAGGACAGACGGGGGAGGCGCTACTACTCACTCACTGCCATGTCTTAGGCTTCCCTTATTCAAAGACTAGCTAGCCCAAGCAATACCATTTTAAAAGCCGTCTCCTCAGGAAACAACAAGAAGTTTGTTTTCTAGAAATTGTTGTTTTCAGACAAAGTCTGTCTGTGTAGCCCTGGCTGTCCTAGAACTTAATATGTAGAACAGGCTGGCCTTGAACTCGGAGAAATGCCTGTCTGTGTCCTGTGTCACCATGCCCACTTCTAGAGATATTCTTTAAAGTGCTTTGAAGCCATGTGTTCCTCTGAGACTTTTATGCAGCTCTCTAGATCCCTCCCAGTCAGATAAAACACTATGTAAGGTTCACATATTACCTCAGATTGCAAGCCACAGGGTCCCCACAATTTGTGAAGTATAATTAAAAATAAAAGACAAAAGCACCCTCAACAGAGAAAAATCTTTCTGTACCATAAACTTGAGCTGCAATTGATTTTAAGAATCCAAACTTGAACTGTCTGGATCTTCCTAGTAAATAACCCCCAACCCCATATGGAGAAAAAGGCAGAGGGAAAACTGGCAGATCATAAACCAAACTGTCCAACAGATATGTAGGCTGTAGTAGACTTTTAAAAAGGGGTGGAGGAGCAAAGGCTTGCACAGCCAAGCCTAGCTCTGCAATTCTCTTTGAACTGGTACCCTGTTGGTGGGTCCACACTCCACTCCCAGATCTCCCTAAGCACTGTCAAGTCCCTGCTGCCTCCAACACCCATCTCTACCCCCATCTCTCCCATCTGCTACTTGTGGGGAAGAGGAAGGTCTCTACAAGCCCAACGGTCTAAATGAAGACGGTGCTCTATGCTGCAAACGTGGAGTTGATATTACAACTTCTCCTGTAGAGATAGCAACCCACAGGATACATGCTCAGAGGGGGTTTTCAGGGGTCACTATGTTTTTTTCTTGCTGAGTTTGTACTTCTGCCACATGAATATATTAATAACCACAACATAAGCAAAAGCAAAGTTCACATTTGCCCAAGTACTCCTACTCCAAAAGGCCAAACTTAAGCAGCTACTTTCAATTTAAATAGGTATTTCCCCCATTAATTTTGACACTGTCAATTCACACAAATACTGGAGCAAAGTAAATTACAATAGGAAATGCCTTGGCATTTTCTGAAATAACCCGAAGTACTTAAGTTCTGAGGATGAGGAAAAGAGAAAATAACATAAAAGAGAGCCTCACTTTTTAAGTCAGGGCTCTGGGGTGCTGCTGCTGCAATTCCTGTTCGTAAGCAAGGAGAGAAGATATCCTGATGAATGAAATAACAAGATGAGAGATGAGCTGAAGTTAGGGCAAAAGAAGCTGGAAGAAAGAACTACATGAGAGACAGTCAGAAGAAACCAACAAGAAGGTTGGGGAACAGACAAGACACAGCACAAGTAAGTCATGACCACTATGAACCCAGTGAGCCTCCTCCTACTGATGGGGTGCACAATACATGTCCTCTTCAAGTATGACCTGGAGAGGTTTCAGTCTTCAGCTGTGCCAACCCTGAATCTTATCTCCCACCTCCCCTGAAAGCGGGGAGGAGAAACCAGAATATCTGAAATTGCTCAAGATGAAAAAATTTCAAGCTCGCTCGCTCGCTCGCTCGCTCTCTCTCTCTCTCTCTCTCTCTCTCTCTCCCTCCCTCCCTCCTCTCTCTCTCTCTCTCTCTCTCTCTCTCTCTCTCCCTCTCTCTCTTGCTCTCTCTCTCAAGGTTTAAAGTAATCGCTTACTAGAATCAGCTGGTTTCAGCCTGGCTTTCTTCACGGGAACATATTAGAATCACTGCACAGATTGAAAATGCTCCCTGCTCCCTTCGCTAATAGCATCAGGACACCAGCTCTGTGCCTTTGCAGCCATGCCTGACGCTTTCTTCAGGTCCAGATGCTAAAGGCATATTTGCTTTGTCTATTCACTAACATCTTTGAAAGGTACTAGACATTCTGTAGAGATGTTTGCGTCAGATGGACATAGACTTTCCTTTGTTAAAGATTACCACAAAAGCTGGGCATCCATTATGAACAAACCAACCAACCCAAGCATAGTTTTCAAAGCTGGCAAAAGACTCCAAGAAAGAGGCAGCAGGTACCTCCAGAAAATCAGAGTCCATGTCCTACCTGATGCAGGAGGGAATTGTTCGTCAGTCCTTGGGCCCCTGGGATGGCGCCTGTGTGTTTCATGTGGACGTTGTTCATGGCTGGCAATTTGGCAACCTTTGTAGGCTTGCTGCCACTGTTGCTGACGTTGCTAGAGCCTGGAGAGCATTTTCTTTTCTTTCCTATGAGTTTGTCTAGAGGAGTGTGTGAGTGTGAAAAACTGCCCTGTGAGTTGACAGGCAGTTCATTGGACTGATGAATGAATGGGCCAAGGGAAAGAGTGGAGTCGCTGCTATTCACCATTACACTCATCCTTTTGATGGACTCTGCAGAGCTCACACCAGGGGGACCCCTTCCTGCCTGCTCATGCCGCAGGCTCACCGAGTGTGCTTTATTTGTCACACAGTTGAGGCCGATGCTGTGGATCGATGTTGCTGCAGACAGGTATGGAGTCCCAGAGTGAGCCACACAGTTTTTCCTAAAGGAGTCCACGGAATGAGAAGAGGAGGAGGAGGAGGACGAGGATGACGACGAATGAACTAACAGTGGGGAATTGCTTTTGCGTTTCTTTCCTGAGCCACCACTGGAACTGCTACTGGCATTGTGACAGTTACTGCTGTTAGCAGAAGACTCCTTGGGCCTTACAGACTTGCTAGGTTTCAATTTCTGAGGTTTTCTGGACAAAGGGGAGGAAGGGACTGAAGAGAGGCTGGAGGGTGTGGAGGGAGATGAGGATGAAGCAGATACTTGTCTGGATTGCATACTGCACACAGGATCCATTGCCCCAGAAACAGCAGGCTGTGCATTTAGAGTGGTTCCATGAGCTGGTACCAATTTGCTATTTGGAGAGATGCAGGTGGATGACAGCAAAACTGGGGATGTAGAGACAGTGGTTGCTGCAAAATAGCTGATCCCACCTTGTGATGTCGGCACAGAATTTGTCCGGTGAGGAATACGGGCAGAAACAGGTGATGTGCTGCTACAGGGCACCGGTGGGATTTTCCTGTAAAAAGGAGAAACCATGGGTGATAATTAACAAAGCTGGCCATCAATGCTTATCATAACTGTTACTGGCCATGGATGGTTACAGATGGGTGCCCCATTATCTTTGGCACTGAGAAACATACCCTTATAAAGATCAATCGAAAACACAAACCCAATCCTGATGTATCTTTCCTTCCAATTCCAATGCTTCTTGGGGATCTGGAAACACACTGTGTATGCCTCACTCCTGTTACAATTCTCTCTCTCTCTCTCTCTCTGGTTTTTTTGAGACAGGGTTTCTCTGTGTAGCTTTGTGCCTTTCCTGGATCTCGCTCTGTAGACCAGGCTGGCCTCGAACTCACAAAGATCCGCCTGCCTCTGCCTCTGCCTCCCAAGTGCTGGGATTAAAGGCATGCATCACCACCGCCCGGCTTGCTGATCTTTCTTATATCCCAAGCACATGCCATAATGCAAGAACTCCTGCATGTCCTCTGTCTGGGCCACTGCTGTTAGCTCTGGTCTCTGCTCATCACTTTAGTTTCAACTCATCACACTTTCTTAAGAAGTCTGCCCCGGGGACTGGGGAGATGGCTCAGTGGTTAAGAACACTGGATGTTCTTCCAGAAGACCCAAATTCAATTCCTAGTACCCACATGGCAACTCACAACTGTCTGTAATCCAGCTCCAAGTTATTTGACACCTTCATACAAACATAAATCCAAGTAAAACACTAATGCACATAAAATTTAAAAAAACAAAACAAAACAGAACAAAAAGGCTGCCCTGACCATTATGCCTTGCTTATATCTCTCAAGGACCCCTGGTGATAGACTTTGTGAGACTGGAGGTGACTTGAATATATGAATACAAATCATTACTCCTTTGCAGACGTTGTAACCCGCAGCGTATATACCATTTTATCCATATAGTATTCAAACACTGAGGAAATTCAAGCAAGGGTGAGTTAGTTAAGCAACAGGCAGGTGTGACTAATGGCCAGGACACTGCACAGGGGACTTTGTTTGGGTGGTATAAGGAACTTTATTATTATGTTTGTAATGTCTGAGCAAAGTACTGAGTAGGGGATGAGAGATATATTTGGAGAGTCAAACACAAGATAACATCCTTTTATTTTAGCGCTGAGTTTTTAAAATGTGATAGCATAAAAGAAAACCTAATGAGCCTGAGAGCAGCAATAAAATTCAGGTGGTAACAGCTGGACCCAAGGCAAGGAAGGAAGCAACGAGAGGAAGCTGGACGATGACAACGGCTTGAGCCAAGGGATGAAGCCATTTGGTCAACGTGAGACCTGCGCCAGCAAAGACTCTGTCCAGACCATCCTGCCTTAACCAGGATGCAGGGACCCTGGCTGATCCAGGCTCCCTACAGTCAAGGGACAGATGCTGCTGCCATGTGACTTCACTGCTAACATGAGGAATTAATGGCTGTGTCTACTCTAAAGCCACACTGCAGCTGGGCTTCTCCACTCAGTGACACATTACAAGCACTTATTATGGGGGCTTAAGCCACAACCATACTTACCACACAGGAGATCTTAGAGTGAACACACAGACATCAGCCAGTTCTCAAACCTCTCTAGTAGAGTCCAATGTGAAGCCCACAGTGAGAAGCCCAGCTCTATCCTTGTGATACTCACTGATATTATTTAAGAGATCTGCCAGAAACGTGAATTCCCAGGCCTCAGTCCAGATAACCTCAGCAGAATCTGTCTCTGAACAATGTACCCAGGCAAGTTCTTGAGTTCTGGATGCAGTACCTGACTATGGCCACTCGGTGGCTCGAGAGGCTGGGACTTAAAGACCAGGCTGTCTGAGAACAAACCCAAGGAAAAAGATTTCTTCCATAGGCAACATGTGAACCTCTTGGAATGATACAACTGCTTCCTATTTTAAAATATCTAATGACCTAGATAAAGGTATACAAGAAAATAATAAAAAGAGTACTATATGTGGAAATAGGAAGGCAGGAGATGGGGGAACTGTAAAATACCTTTGGGTGACATCTGTGCCCTGCCCTTCCAGACCAGGGGCAGGGTTCAGAGAGCACAGGAGCTTGAGATGGCCTTGAGATCAAGAGAAAGGGCTGGTGGAACTCCACTACCGTTCAAAGTACCCAGGAGCTACCGAGGACTCATTTTAGGCCCACACACCCAAATTTACCAAATGAAGGCGTATGGCGACAAGAGTGCTGCTCAGATAGGGTCTTCTCAAAGGAAAGCGCGTTGCTGAGCCAGTGTGACAGGCCCAGAACACTGGGACAGAGCCCTGCAGTGTCTCACAGAGGCCCATGAGCAGCTCCCTGGGTGAGACATGCTAAGCTCCCCAAGTATATTAAGGGCTATGAGAAAAGGTTGGCCAGAAAACAACTTACAGTGCTTTGGCTGCAGGGAGCATTTCTAGAACACTTATGGCTGGGTCCCAATCCACATCCCTATCCACCTCAAGTTAGCTCATCACTGAACCACACATATTCCCCATTGCTGCACTGACTTTTAAAAACAAGTCACGAGGCTAGGATATACATAGCTCAGTAGGTAGAGCGCTTACTGAGCATACATTCAGCTGCGGGTTTGATCCACAGCACCACATAAAACCAGGCATGGTGTGCCTATAATGCCAGCACCCAAAAAGTAGAGACTAAAGATCAGAGTTCAAGGTCAACTTTGGCTTCATAGTAAATATTAGCATACATAATACTACACAAGATTTTTCAAGGGTAGGATGACACAGCTAAGTGGTGGAGTGCTTAGCTATCCTGAGGACTCTGTTCTATCCCAGCACAACCAAAACCAAAAACTCCCTATGTAAAGCTACAGATCCAAGCTTGCTGTGGGATGTCTTTCCGTACACTGTGAATGTGTTGCTCTCACTGAATAATAAAGAAGCTGTTTTGGCCCATGGCAAGAAAGCTTACAGCCAGGTAGAAAATCCAAGAGAGATACAGAGAAAAGAGGACGGATTTGAGAGAGAGGTGATTCAGCCACTAAAGAAGGAAGATGAAAGCACAGGTAAGCCATGAAGTCATGTGGCTTGAATTAAGTTGAAAGAGCTAGCTGATATAAGCTGGATCGATAGGTCATACAGTTCATAATGAATATAAGCCTCTGTGTAATTATTTTATAAGTGGCTATGGGATTGTGGGTGGGAGATTTCCCCAGGCCGTGGGGCCAGGCGGGACAGGGAAACTTTGTCTACACGAGCTCATGACTCCTCTACTTATGAGCACTCACCATTGCACCCAACAGCTTCAGTGCAGCCTGGCCCCGCTAGTCTCCTGGCCCTGTCTTGTCATACTCATGTTCTTGTTGTTTCTCAAGGCATCACCTTTTCTGGCTAGGTACCTTCACACCTCAGGTCTCTCCTCTGGGGAGCTCACTAGAGCTCACGCCCTAGTGAAAGCTCTTCCAGACCTGTAGTCTATTATTTTCCCATATAAGCTCTGTTTGGAAACAAACTGCCACCTAGCAGTCCTACCACTAACCTGTATATCTGTTTAATTAACTTAAAAAAAAAAAAAAAGAAGAAGAAGAAGAAGAAAGGGATATCATCATTATGTAGCAAAGACTTGTACAAATTCATACAGCTAGCTCCCGGTAGGTGTAGTCGTGACTGTTTCTTCCAGTATCTCTCTGACAAGCTGTAATCTCTTCTGTTGACTCACTTTTGTGTCCTTACTGTAGTGGGTAGCCATTCCAGCTTTGATCTGGAAGTTCCAACCACCATTGAGGCTTCAGTAACTGTCACGCCCACAAGGAGGGGCTGAGAGAGGACCCTGAAGACCCGAGATCTGGATGGGCCAGTTCTCTTGGTTCCTGGACCCTGGACGCTGGAGGTAGACTGAGCAGAGTTCTCCAGAGAACACTGCTGGACTGCGCCACACCTTTCCCAGACCCTGTAACCTACCCCTTCACTTGTAAGTTACCCCACAAAATAAAGCTCCCTTGAACTACGTGGCGTGGCCTGAGTAATGTCACCAACACCCCACTGATATGATGAGGTCCTTATATGTTGGAGTCCTACTCTGAGTCCAGAACAAGATGTGGTTGCTGAGAGTGAATGAATGTATGAAAGAGTAGTACTTTCTTCCTACAGCTGGCTAATGGCAGTCTTAAAAACAGAACTGAGGTCATCAAGAAAATGCAGCCCTGGGACAGGTTACCTCACCATCACTACCACCAAAAGGCACTTACTTCCATAGCTGCGCATTCAAATGCTTCTCTACCATGAGGTTAAGGGCACAGCGAAGCCGGTTCCACCTAGAGTCAAACACGTAGTAACCTCTTCCAATCTGCCGGCTCCCAAATGTGCAAAACTGAAAGAGAGCAGAGTGTCCATGAGTGTCACCTCTGCGGCCAGCACAGGGGTCAGGGGTCTTTCACATTTAAGAAAGGAATAAGACACCAAAGAAAAGACAGTGCTAAAAAGCCTTGAGTAACAGAAACTATGAAACATGAGAGCAACAATGCCTAACACTAATCCTTTTGAGGAAGGAAAATATGAGGGACACAGGGTAAGTACATAGCCCTCTAAGGTGCTCCAAGGACAGCCCTGGCCAGGTCTCTGCCAGCACTGTTCAGGGCCCTGTCTACACTGCGTTGGGGAGGCCACTGCAGTGGATGCAGAACTTACCGATGCTGGCTGAGGGTGATGACCTGAATAATGACAGTCCAGTTTTTCAGCAGACTCTTCTTTGTCATCGCCTTCACCCTCCTCACTAGACAACCGAGAAACTGGCTCAGTGGCAGGCAAGGGAGGGTGTGGAGACTCGTGGCCTGGAGGAGGGTCAATGGGGGTACTCCCGCTTTGCTGAGCAGGGCAGCCTGGAGGCCTGAATGAGTAAACAGTACAGCACAGCTCAGAACAGAAGAAGCACAAGCTGGTCATCAGCAGCCTTAACTCAGACACATATCTAAAACCAGAGGACAGAGGAGAGGAAGCAGGTCCACCAGCCAGCCCTAAGGCAGCATGCTGAGTGAGTGAGTGTGTGTGTGTGTGTGTGTGTGTGTGTGTGTGTGTGTGTGTGTGTGTTGGGGCTTTCCTAAGCATCTCAGTTGTAAGGTTAGTGCCTGGCAGATACAGCCAAAGGCAGCTTATAACTGTTCTTTCCCTAGGGCCATCCAATGTCCAAGCCCTTCTTCCACTCTCCCTAAAGAACAGTGACACACGTGGAACCTAAGAGGATTCTTTCATTGACTACTCTTCACATTTTCACAATATTTTTAACAGTATCTGATTTGTATGGTAACTGGCAAAGTACTCTAGTATAACCTAAAGGGACAGAAGGAGATAAAGACTCAAGTATCATCACTACTTTGCAAAGAGGTCAGCCTGGACATCATTACTCAAGGGTAATGATATTTCTTCCTACATCTACAATAGCCTAGTGGTCTCTAGGCAAATCTTACTTCAGATGAAGAATCTTCATTGAGAAGATGCCAAAGAAAGAATGTGCAGGAAGGTGGCCTGACTTGTATTCTTAGACGCCTACACTGACCTCTCTACCACCTTGTTTCTAACCACAGGGCTCATGCTGGGCTGCTCTGACATGGCCAAGAATACACTTAGGTTATCTAGAGGAAGATGCGTCTATCTTAATGGAGTCATCCCAAAGACCAGATACAAGAGGGTAAAATTAAGCAGCAGTAGCCAGGGGTTGGCACACCAGCAGAAACCCTGTGGCCAACTGCTAAAGAGCACACTGCATCATCATACCTCACCTCCCCCACCCCTTCTCTGGAAAAGGGTCCAAAGTCCTGTACTTCAACTTTGTTAAATAAGCATACATACGTCCCGTTGTCACTCTCTGAGTTATGAACACAGTAAATTCTTATTAAATCACTCTGACCCACTGCTTTCTTTCTTTTTAATTATTAATTAATTATGTACACAGAAGAGGGTGCCAGATCTCATTACAGATGGTTGTGAGCCACCATGTGACCGCTGGGAATTGAACTCAGGACCTCTGGAAGAGCAGTTGGTGCTCTTAACCTCTGAGCCATCTCTCCAGCCCTGACCCACTGCTTTCTAGGCTGCTAAAATGTCTACTTTATGCTGAAGACAAAGTCCCAAATAAGTGAATGAAAATCCATGTTGATAAACAGATGTTAAAGCTAAACGCTTGTCAACAGATTTCTTGCTACTTTAGTTTGCAAATAAACCCAAGAAATAAATGGCCAAAGCCACCTGAAACATTCCTACTAGGAACCTGAAGGCAAGACCCGGTCTCAGCTCTGCTTAACAGTGTCAAGAGAAATCAGGCATAGGACCACCGCAGGGCAGGTACTTCTAACTTTACACTAGTGTTTGCATTTACACCTAGGAGCCCTTGTCAAAATTTATTGAAGGCTTCAACAGTTTTTATTTAGTAAAACTCAATCTTAAAAAAATGCCACCTCCCACTGTGACAGTGGTACAGACTTCTGACGGCACAGCTGTGCAGGAGATGGAGGGGTCCACAGGACACAGGGTGTCTAGACAGACTTTCCCTGAAGGCTTGGCTTACCTTGGAAGACTAGGGGTATGAGGTTTCGGTTTACTAGCTACGAAAGGCTTTGATTCTGAAGAAAGGTGTGGCTCCTGTGGCGTCCGAGGAGGGATGGGATGCGGGTCCCTGAGAGGATGTGGTGGTTGCTGAGAGTCTGGATGGCGAATCAATTCCTTTTCCCTGGTTTTGTTTTTGTGCTCGGCCAGTAACACATCAAATCGTTTTCTTCTGCCCTGAACAGCTCTCCGCTGGGTTAAGGAATGTGTCTATGACAGACACACGCAAACAAAAACAACACAACAAACACAGAAACCAAGAAATTTCAATAAGAGTTTAATATGCTGCATAGCCAAGCATATCCCCGTAAACAGCATGCTATAGCTTTCAAAGATGAGGTGTCTCCACATTTATAAACGGAAATCTTTTCAGAGAAGCTCAAATCACACACTCTAGCTTCTAACCGTACAAACTTGGGCATGCTATGACTCCCGAAGAGAGGAGCAAGCACTCCCTGTGTTACCAGGACAGGTACTCCTGGTTTGTGCCATTAAAGCAACTCATAGGCTCTTGGGAACTTCATTAAATGTAAAGTATTTTTTGAGTAACTGAGGACAAAAATTAACCACGACTGCTTTTCTCTAACAAAATAAGGAATGGAGAGAGGGCCTCATAGAATTGTAAAGACAGTCTGGGGCAGCCAAGAAAGACTTGAGAGAAAGAGAAGACCTGAAGGTAGAAAGGCAAAGAGCTGTGAACAAGAAGAGACAGAGCACAGTAACCACCACAGACACACAATGGCATCCGGCTCTCATGGGTCCAGTCAGTATTTCAGAGACAGGAGATAGGCACACAGACAATGTGGCAGTTCTGGCTTTAAAAAGGTCACTAATCTAAGCCAACTCTTGATCACATCTTACAAGAAAACATCACATTATCAAATGCACTCGGTCCTCCAAGTGTGAGCTGTGGTGCTCATACACAAAAATGTATACAAAATAAATGAAAAGTTTAAGAAAAATAAAAGCAAAGCCTCTCACACAGGTATGAGCCATGGCAACTCACATAGCATTTTGTTACAAAATTGAGGATTTTTTTTTTTTTGTCACAAGTAATTAATACAACCCAGGGAGCCAGAGAACACTGGCTCTCTACGGGTGAGAGAGCCGTGGGAAAGGTACGGTACTAACAGCCCTGTACACCCCAGCCCTGACCTCAGCTGCAGAAAGCACCTACCTTGCAAGTCAAAGACCTGGTGCAGGGCTTCTTGGTATCCAGATCAATGACCCCACAGTGGATGTCAGGATCAAACTCTCTTTCTGCCAGGAGCACACAAACGTTACTGCACTAAGTGTACCAAACACACCCTTCATTGTTCAAATAAGAGGAACTCTCAAGACAGACAAACTAAAGCTGTGGTAAGTGCCATGTTATTAATGAATATACTGCAGATGAGGTCTGAGCACTGCAATGACATTACTATCTCCACTGAAAGGCTACAACTACTACCAGATGCCTGATAAAACATTTACTTATTTTGCATAAAATATATATATTCAGAAAAATCTTGAACAAATTTTCATTACAGCACACAAGTGTGTGCATACACAAGCAAGCATGCTCTTTAAAACTAAGAGTAAAGATGGGCCCACCCCAAAGGAATCTCTCCCCGTGGCTCAAGTTGACCAGCCTTAAGAAGGCCTTTCATTTACAGTCTGTGCACACCCAACTTTCTCTATACAGCTTAAGAGAACTGTAACGTTACCTGATAGTCTCTTATTTAAAAACTTCCTGTTATTAGAACCGTCTTCAGATTTCTTCTCCAGAGTGGGCGCAGCAGGAAGCCCTTTGCCATTCAGAATCTGTCCAGGTGAAGGCAAGGCTGGCTTTGGTATTGAGGGGCAGTTAAGGCCAGGCTTGACTGCAGAGCTCACAGGAGCAGGACAGGCTGGCCCCACTGTGGATTTCAGTAGTGTGCCATCCATCTTCGGATGTGTCTTTTCCACCTTCACAGAGGGCGTCATGCTGTTGCAGGGGAAGTGAGAACATAATCAACAGTGTCCCGTTCACTCCAAAGGGATGGAAGCAGAGCCTAGCTCCACCTGAGTATGCATAGGTCTGGGAATGCCCTTGTACATCTTGTATGAACCTCTAAGAAAGGTGAATGGTGAAGTTCACAGCTCTTTTGACAAAAAGCCCAGTGGATAAAAATGACCTGTTTTTATCCTTTCAGAAACATTTTCCCATGGACCAACCAATGGGGAACTCAGACTTAAGAGTCAATGCAGTTTCTTTTTTTTTTTGTTTTGTTTTTCTTTCTTGTTTTGGTTTAACAAGTGTTCATTTACCGATTAGTGGGAATTCAGCCCATCAGAACGCATGGCATGCACTTGGGGGAGAACAGGATCAACTGCACTGTAGCCCTTCAGTGAACCTGCTAGTCAGTGCAGATTCTGAATCAACTGTGCACTGCAGCCTTCAGTGAACCTGCTGGTCAATGCAGATGCTGCAGGCACAACATGAATGCAGCGTTCTAGAAAGGACCAAGATGACACCACAGAATCTAAGAGAATACTTCACAAGAACTATCACTTTAACGAAGGGCATTATTAAAACAAACGTCATTGAGTACATGTCACTCAAGTCTGAAGCAACTGCTTCTGCCAACAAGGAAGAATGCAGAATCAGCACACGGTGCTACCATTCGGGTTCCCCAGTCCCCGGACGTGAGCTTAGGATAGACACATCTGGCAACTGGTGGGTGAACAGGAAGCCATGCCACTAACAACAATTTCTCTTACGATCTAAGTGACACTGTCACTTTGTTGCTTGGTAAAAATGGTGTCAACAAAACCCTAATAGTTTGTTCACATGGTCTCCCTTCTAAGCCTTCACATGACAATGGAGGTTTGGTAAGTATAGGCAAACTCTGGTGGAGTCTGGGCTCTAATAGCCGGTAAGCTGGCAAGTGACTTAAACGCTTCCCTGCTATTTTCTTTGGCTTTCAGACAGCTATAGAAGTGAAAGCCAAGTTTCCCATGCTCGTTCTCGATGAGTTGAGGCCAGGGGCTCAGCCACAAGGATAAACAGTGGTGAAGAGCTGTACGTGGAGTAGCCTGGCAGCAACAAAGCTATTGCAAACTGTTCTGACCTCTCTCAGCTGGCAAGATTCTTGAGTAACAGCAGGTAATGGACTGTTTTCGGAGATAACCAAGGTTATTAGATATTGGGAATGAATGTATGGCATACCCTCCCAAAGGAAAGCAGGCCAAGGAAAGGCTACTTGCCACCAGTCTGAGAGATATGACATAGCAAGATGTTTCTGCCAGTGTACACTGCTGCTCTTTCAAGTGGCCTCAAGGAAGCCCCCAGGCCCAGATGCACTCAGAAGCTGGTCAAAGCCACAGCAGGCAAGTGAGAACTACTTCCAGTCTTTCCTCCTCATTGCACCCAACTCTGAACCCAAGCCTGTAGGAAACTCTTGTTTAAGACCACTGGGAGGCACTTCACTTTTTCTTACCTCTACCACAGGCACCACAGGCAGCAGCAATGTCAGTGGCCACTCATTTGCTGTCTCTAATGCACCAAAGTCAAGTGCTTGGCAGATCCTAAATACCTCCAACCCTGTAGTGGCTGACACCAGAGACTCACTTCCACCAGGAAGGAATAGAAGCAGGATTTGAACCCAGACCTATATGACTTAAAAGCCTTCTAACATAGAGCATCTCAACCTGTGCTTCCTTTTCCCATGTGAAAAAAGAGATAACAATACATAATTCCATGGGGACATTATAGTCAATATATGACATCACAAATACAACTCACACAGGAAAAGACCAATAAATATTACCAGCCGTATTATTATTGTGATAACTAACTTGAATAGCTTCCAACACAAGGTAGAGAAACAAAAAAACAGTTAACAGTGTCCTTGCCCCCTCCTCCCCCAAGGGAACTCTTTACAATGACTCACAGGAACCCCTGAATGGCACCTACACAGGATTCATCCTAGCAGCCAAGCCATACTTACACTCTACCATGGGGGACTTTAGTCTGTTGCATGGGATGCATGGGCCTGATGTTCCCCCTGAGCTGCAGTTTCTCTTTGGGCAATTTGAGTAACTTGGAGCTTGACGAGGATGTGCAAAGGACCCCTCCACTGGAAGACCGGCTGTTTCCACTGGCACTGCTGCCTTTGCTTTTGGACAGAGAAGGGAAGAGGGAAAATACTGAAGTGTGAGGAACAGTCAAGGAAGGCTTGCTAGATGAGCTATGTCTTCTTTCTGAAACAGAAACCAAAGACAAAGAGAAAAAAAAAAAAAAGAAAGAAAGAAAGAGCATGTTTCAGGTAAGCCTCAAATGGAGAGCTGAGCCAATTCTTTGAAATCAACACATTTATATCAAAACAAAAGTCAAAGTAAAGCATGCAAAATCCAGCAAAGGTTTTTGTTTTGTTTTGTTTTTCAAGACAGTTTCTTTCTTTTTTCCCACCTAAAGACAGGGTTTCTCTGTAGCCCTGGCTGTCCTGGAACACACTCTGCAGACCAGGCTGGTCTTGAACTCAGAGATTCCTGGCCTCTGCCTCCCGAGTGCTGGGAGGGTACCTACCACCACCACCCTGCAAAACCAGTAGTTTGAAGAAAGTTCTTCTTATGCAGGCCCTACAGCCTGCTTAGGACAGTCCCTCTGTTTACAATGTATATTAACATAAAAGGCTTACCATGTTAACCCATTCGGAAATTGAACTATCATTCTAAACATGAGCAAAACGCATTGTGGGTCTCAGGCACAGCAATTTACACTGATAGGAAACTATCTGCGCATCTGCAAAGCTCTGTCTTAACTGACACTGACTGGTGTGCCTTTATCCTTTCTAGCACTCACAATACCTCTGATTCTCAGAAAAACTAAAAAAACTAACCCACCAAGCAACCTATGACACCAAACAAGAATGTTTCTAGGACCATCTTATCGCTCCCTAAGAATCTGTTAAACTTTTCCAGTCAATCTTTTCAAACTCCTCCCACCTTTTTAAAAATAATCTCGACTACAGATGGCATAACTCTGCTTCACACCACTAAGATGCCAAAGACTAAAGGCAAAAATATCATAAGAGCCAGGCCTGTTTCTTTTTCTTCTTTTGAAACCAAGAAGTAATTTATGAGTAAGTAGAGTCTACAAAGGTGTAACTGAGAATAAATCTACCTACTTGAATATAAGCTGTTCTCAGAGTAGATGGAGACTACTGTAAATCAAGAGCTGCTGAAAATGCTACCATAAGAAAACAGTCAGTCATTTGATAATGCTGTTTGAGGACCCCGTGGTGGTGGTTTATTTAGTAGCAGCTTTTAACCCACAATTTAAAACCACGGTGTCTTAATTTAAGGATTTTTACAAGATATGCTAACCATTAATATCACAATATGGAAAAGCCGTACAGATACTTAAAACATTGTGTTGGAATCAGTGACTACAAGCACCATTTAAACAGCTAATTTCCAAATCTTCTCGTCTCAGTAATCCTATGGCTTCTAAAGGGCTAGTGGCTCTGTAGTCTTTTTTTTTCTTTATTTGAGGCAGGGTTTCTCTCTACCTTGAACACAGGATCTGTCTGCCTCTGCCTTCCAAGTGCTGGGATTAAAGGTGTGTGCCACCACCGCCTGGCTAGTTCTATAGTTTTTATCAAGTATTTTAGGGCCAGGTTCACATCAAGACAAATGATGTTAACAACAGAAAACTGCAAATTCTCCACATCAATGCCATCGAGGCTACAAATGAGTGAAGAGGCTAAACCGAGAGCCAACTGCCCTTACCCCCATTCCCGCCCCATGAAACTTGCGTGTGCAAGGAGGAATGTAAACTCAGTTTAGTACTTTCTCCTCTTTGTACCTAGGCTGTTTGTTCTAAATTTCATTTTCTTAGCTTGGAATGGTGGTGTTTGGTCCCTACACAGAAGACTGAGTGAGGAAGGTAGAAAGCCAGCTGGACTAGACCAGTTCTAACTGCACAATGCCCCACCACATACAGACTCAGACAGACTGACAGATGCGAATGAGCATATACACATATTAAAAACAAGGAAATGCAGTTTAGTTGCAGCCATGGCTCAGGTTCTAAGGTCAACTCCTCGCACTGCAAATCTATTTAATTTTTAAAATGTCAGAGACCAGTCAAATTTAGCTCTTCTCTTCTGTTATTCCAAAATGCTCTGAGCATGTACCCAAGCTTCAGCATTTTTCAGCAACAAGTGTAAAGATACACTTAATAGTTTTGCCACCTGCCTGAGATAGCATGCATTTCCAGGAGCCCTGCCTCTTACCCACAAAATAGGTCTTCAGTTAACATTATTAAGAGTAGTACAGCTTTTCTTTGGATAAGACTACAGTCGTCCAGGGGTTCTCAACCTTGGCTATACCAGAACAATTCAAAGAGCTTTCAAAACTCTCATGAATCTGAGAATGGTGGCTGTACCTATAAGCCAGACTTGGAGAGGTGGACACCGAAAGATCAAGAGCTGAATGATGTGAAGATAAAAAAGGTGCTGCTGTGTTAAGTTGGTTTGATTTTTTTTTTCCTCCTCTCTGACTGTTACTGAGAAGGGAGAGCCCTCAAGAATAGGCTATGATGAAGATCTATGAATAATGGCTATCCAAACCAAGAAACCTGCAATTCACAACATAAACACACAGACACACAGACACACAGACACACACACACACACACACACACACACACACACACACACAGAGAAAAGCAAATCAACAAAACTCCTCTAAAGGATTGCTACCAATCAACTACTGAAGTTAACAAATACTAAAATGGGCACAATGTTGCATGTTGTAAAAGTGTATTAAGAAAATGAAGAAGAAAATGTCAATAAAATGACATTTTCAGAGAAGAAAAGGTAATTGGGGTACTGCAACTGAAAGAAGACTATAGAAATGCTGGAAATGAAAAATACAGTGGAAAGCATCACTACGAACTTGACCAGGAAAGAAAGATGGCATTTAAATGATAAAGAAAAAAACCAGACATCAACTAGGATGAGCTGACCACACATCTAAAGCATCTGGACATAAAAAGAGATCGCCCCTAAGAACCCATGAAAGTACTACAGGAATGAAAGACAAAGACATCGACTTCCAAACACAAAAGTATTTAGAGCCTAAATAGACATGATCATAGAATAAATTCTCCCACAAAATATTATACAAGATGTTAAAAATCACAAAAGCAAGCAAACAAACAAACAACCAGCACGAAGGGGAAAATGCCAACAAAGGCAAATATACCGAAACAATATCCCCCTCTCCCAAACTCTCTGCAGGGGGCAAGAGGCTTCTTTTTCAAAGATTTTTTTGCTTATATTTGGATGTGTATGCCATGTGTGTGCAGATGTCCGCAGAGTGACAGGTGGTTGTGAACTACCCAACACGGGTGCTGGGGTAATATTTGGCCTCTAGAAGACCAGCAAGAGCACCCAACTTCTGAGCCAACTCTCTTGCCCCTTATGCAATATATTTCCAAATTTGAAAAAGAGTACTACCAATTAAATTTGCTATACAGCTAAACTTTGAAACTGAGGGAGAAATACATGTACTTCAAGACAAGCTAAAGCAACTCATGGCTAGCAAGTTAACAATGCAACAGATAACTGAAAAGAATACTGTACAATTAAACAAATACTGTACAATACAAAAGGGCAATCTCAAGAATGAAACAGGAAAAAAATAAATTTTATTAGAGTTGATGGAAAGAAAGTAGTAAAAGGGGGGAATCCACCATGTTTAATACAAGTGTGGTATGTCACAGGACTAGGGAAAAAAAAATCTTAAAATTCGTACAGAAGCACAAATGATCCCACAGAGGAGTCCAATGCAGAAAGCAATGTTGGAGGTATCACCACAACACCTGAACTCAAGTTTAACAACAGAGCTACAGGAACAAAACTAGCATGGCACTGGCACAGACAAACATACAGATCAATGAGAAAGAAAAGAGGATACAGAAATATGACCACATAGCCACAGCCACCTAACCTTTGAAAACATCCATTGGGAAAATAACGGCTTGAAAACTCCATAGACACATGTGAAACAATGAAACCAGACCACAGCTCTTACCTCTTACAAAAATCAATTCAAAATGGATCCAAGACCTTAAATGTAAGATTTTAAACTCTTGAAAGCTGCTACAAGAGAATGTAGGTAAAACATTGCAAGGTATAGGTAAGGACTTTCTGACAGGGATTCCCACAGGAAGGATGCAACAGAGTACTGGTAATAGAATTGCCTAAGACTTAAATACTTCTGTAGAACACTGGGGTAACGTAAAGAGATTATCTAGACAATAGGAAATACTTGCCAATCACATTTTAGAGAGGATTCACATCTAGAAATGTATGAAGAACTTCAAAATTTAGATACCGATGGAAGTAGATCATCATTCAATAAACAATGAAGACCAAGGACTGCACACACGGTTCTCCAATGATGAAATACAACTAGTAGATAAATACTTGGGAAAGCACTCAACATCTTGGGCCCTCAAGGAAATGCAATTTATAATGCTTTAAGCTTCAGTTTTTCACCCTAGTCTGAATGGCTGACAAGAAAACAAAGGAGATGTAGCTCAAAGCCTACCATGCATTGGAAGCCCAGAATCTCAAGAAAGGGGTGTAGTGGAGAACACCTATAATCCTAGCACTGGAGAGGTTGATCAAGTCCAGCCTGGGATACATGAGATTTTAACTCAAGCAAATAAAACGAAAAGACAACAAATGCTGACAAGGACATGGGAGAAAAGGAATCTTACACACGGAGAGTATAAACTGTGGGAGTCACTATGGAAATCAGGAAAATAAAATTACCACATGACTCTGCTATGACCACCCCAGGGTATATGCATGAAGGGTTCTAAGTCAGCATACCACAGTCCTCTGCACACTGTGAATATTACTCTCATTGGTTAATAAAGAAGCTGACTGGCCTATGGCAAGGCAGAATAAAGTTAGGTGGGACAATCAAACTGGGGAATACTGGGATGAAGAGGGGTAGAGGCAGATGGGCATGGTATACTGAGAAAAGGTACCAATCCACATGGCAAAGCACAGAAAAGAAATGAGATAATTTAAGTATAAGAGTTAGCTAGTAACAAGCCTGAGCTATTGGCTGAGCATTTACAATTAATATAAGCTTTTGTGTGGTAATTTGGAAGCAGCTGCTAGGACGGGAAAATGCTGCCTACACATCTATGTTTATTATTTAACTATTCACAACAGTCAAGACATAAAACTAGTACTGATTAATGGACAATGAAAATGCAGTACATACACACAGTGCAATTTTGTTCAACTATGAAAATTAAAATTGTGTTGTTTGTAGTAAATGGATGGAGCACTGTGTTTCCTCTCATTGGTAGAGTGTAGATTCAAAATGCGCGCGCGCGCACACACACACACACACACACACACACACACACACACACACACGCAAAGTAGAAAGGACCATGAGAGGGCAAGAAATCTACAGGAATGAGGAAGAAGAAACAAGAGAGGTAATGGAATGTATCATGAAAACAAGGGGAAGAGTACTTCAGGGAAGAAGGAGAAACAACATGGTGCCATGAAGTTTTATGGGGAGAGATGGGGTGAGAGGGGACAACCCCCCCAAAGTATAATGATGTAAGTATGAAAATATCAAAATGAATCAACTTCTTTGTATGCTACTTTAAAAAGTTAATTTAAAAAAATTAAACAGCAGTTAAAAAGACACCTGCTCCATCTCAGATTGTGATGTATCTGGTTTGAAGCATGTCCAGGGCACTCAGACTTCCACAAGCTTCCCTGTGTGACGATATGTGCAGCCTAGTCTGAGAGCCTGTGTGAGACTAGGCTAATGCTTCAAAAACCATTAACCATGGCTAAATGAGTTAAAATCTGCACAGGCTAAGGATATATGCCATATGGCACTATATATAGGGTTTATGAAATAGGGCTCACTGCTACTGCAAGTCTTTAATGTTTTCCAAACTACTATGAAAAGCAATTTTTTATTCTTACCAAAGCCACATAAAATACAAGTTTTGTTGTTGTGGATTTAGATTTATGTCTGAGTTTTCTGCCCACAGGTGTGTATGTGTGTCACATGCATGCCCAGTACCAGTAGAAGTCAGAAGAGGGCACCAGATTCTCTGGAACTGGAGTTATGAACCTGGGTCCTCTGCAAGAGCAACAAAAGTGCTCTCAACCACCAAGTCATCTCTCAAGGCTGTTCTGTTGTGTATTTGTAAAATCAACATTTTTGTGTAAGTTAATTTCAGTTTTGCCACTTTCTCCTTCCGCTGTAACAAACTATTCTGAGGTTATTGCTGGCATCTTACGATGACTGTATCTAAGTGTTTCAGGACACTTAGCATGCTTTTAATCACAGCAGTGCCTATCTGCTGTGGACAACTTAACTCTTCCCACCCTCACATTTCCAAATGGGCTCCAGTAGAATGACTCTCAGCTGACAGCTACTTCCCAAAGCAATATGTCCTTGAAGCAATACTTTGAATGAGCTGGTCATACGTGACATTAAAACAGCTGCCTGTGGCAGTCTACATTTGCTTTCTGTTGCTGGAATAAAAGACTGACCGAAAACAATGTGGTGAAGAAAGGAAGAGTTCTCTTGGTCTACAGATTACAGACTCTCAAGGGAAGCTACACAAAAATTCAAGACAGGACCCTGGAGGTAG
This sequence comes from Onychomys torridus, assembly GCF_903995425.1. Lineage (NCBI taxonomy): Eukaryota > Metazoa > Chordata > Mammalia > Rodentia > Cricetidae > Onychomys > Onychomys torridus. Next base: position 21,608,242 of record NC_050451.1, read on the forward strand.
AAACTAAAACAGAGACCATGGAGGAAGAACACTGCTTATTACTTTCTTGCTTTTTTTGGCTTGCTCAGCCAACTTTCCTAAAGCCCAGGTTTATTTGCCCAAGGTTGACCCTGCTCAGAGTGGGCTGGGCCCCCTATATCAACCAGCAATCAAGAAAATGCCCACAGGCTAATCAAATGGAAGCCAATTCATCATCTAAGAATGCTCCCTCTTCCCAAGTGTGGTAGTTGAAAGAGAGGCATCAGCTCATCCGGGTACCTGAGTACTTGGTCCCAGTCGGTGGTGCTGTTTGAGGGCGGTGTGTCCTGGCGTGAAGGAAGTATGGTGGTGGGGGTATCTGGGAGCTTAGGCCTTACCCCCTGCTGGCAGTTTTGCTTAGTGCTTGGTGTTCAAGATGTGAGCTCTTAGCTACTGCCCCAGATGCCACACCTCCACCCCACTCTCATGGACTCTTAGCCATTCGGAACCAACCAGAAGTGAAAATAAGCTCTCTGCTTGCTTTTGTGTTTCAAGACAGGGTTTCTCTGTGTAGCCTTGGGTGTTCTGGAACTCACTCTGTAGACCAGGCTGACCTCAAACTCAAATAGTTCCACCTGCCTCTGCCTCTTAAGTGATGGAATTAAAGGTGTGTGCCATCACACTCAGCTCAAAATAAACTCTTTCTTAGGTTGCCCTTGGTCACAGTGTTTTATCATAGCAAGAGTCAAGTAATGTACCAGGTCTATCAACTTGACAGCTGACACTAACTACAGAGCACACAAAGACAAGATGCTTGTCCACCTGTTTAATGAACACACTGAGAAAACCCCACTAGAATTGTGAGATTTTTTCATATGCTGAATATCAGATTTCCAAACAGGTGTCTCATAGCAAATGTATACAATTCAGGTCAACTTGAGTCAACTTACCTTTTTTATATTTTTTTTATTTCTTCTTCTTTACAATTTCATTATGGTGCTATAGTGATATCCACTCAGGAACACAGTGCTTGAATTCTTAATGCGCACCATTTCTAAACTAAAACGCTCATATTAGGTATGTTTAATGTATTCTTGACTTACAATTTCTTTTTCTTTCTTTCTTTCTTGAGACAGGGTTTTTCTGTAGCTTTGGGCCTTTCCTGGAACTCACTTGGTAGACCAGGCTGGCCTCGAACTCACAGAGATCCACCTGCCTCTGCCTCCCGAGTGCTGGGATTACAGGCGTGCACCACCACCGCCCAGCTTGATTTACAATTTCATCTTTCTACTTTTTAAAATAAGATTGCTAGCTAGCAAGTGCAATGTACTTTCTCTTAAGATCAAATGATTAGATAAAATGGCCCATCCACCTAAATAGAATCATTTTGAGCATATTGCTTGTTTTGAGAATGTAAATGTCTTCCAAAGCCATTAATAGACTATGGAATAATTTGGCCACAAAAATTTTTGCATTTGCTGTATATGTAATATATATGAGGTGGTAAGCTTTTGGTCAGAGGTGTCTAGAACACTACCTCCCCCAAACAATAATACACTATTGTCATTGCTCTTGGTTGTTCACCAGAACTCAATGGTAAAACCCATTGCCGGAGACACCACATACTTTCACTACAGGACATGGAAAAATTGTTTTGGTACTAAAGAGGAGTCATAGATCTGGATGTTGCTATGCAGCCTTCTGGGATAAACTTGTCATCAACAGTCTTATCCAGCTATGATTCTCATCAGCTACAGAATGACAGCTTACAGCACAGTAAGGTATAGCGGGTAACCAATCACCCTCCAACTGGGTTTAAGGCCAGCGCCACAGGAGGAAATGCATACCTGATTCTTTAAGTCTGGGGTAAGAACCTACGGTTGGGGAGCTCAGAGGGTTAGGGGAGAAGGATCTACTACTTTTATTTTGATAAGTGGACATTGTACCAAAGTGCTCTCTAAATCAGCATCTCTATGTGTGGGAGGCCAGCTCCCACATTTTAAAAGGATTCCTCTGAGGAGGAGAGGGGGATAAGAAACTTTTAGAAAGACAGCAAAGAGGAGAAAGACAGAAACACAGGGCAGCTTCGGGAGGACCTGGATCAAAACCCAATGGCCCCTTCAAAAGGGATTTTTATAACAATGCCAAAGGGTGGGGGTGGAGGGGGAAACTCCCCCTTGCTAGATCAAAGCACACCACACAGCTGAGTGTAGACCCTTGCAAACACCTGGTAACCACGCCTGTGGACAAATCATCTTCTTATGCAACCCTGCTGGGTAAAGCAAGCTCAGATTCTGGGACCCTTAGTAAATTCTCACTGGGAAACCTCTGTGGGTCTCTACATCTATGCTAAAAAAACTAATTTAGCTCTCAGGCCTCATCAAAGACACTCACTCACAGACAGCTGAGAAAACTGTAGAGAATAAGTGTCTATAGAATGCTGGCCATAATAGAACATCTATATCATATCTCTTATCTTCAAGGCTCATGGACCATCCAGGCTGAGGAAGGTGGAGAGACTATCAGACACAGAGCTTGGGAGGAACAGACCAAAACAGTGTCACATGGATATGACAAGAATCAGCTGTGATTGCCTGCACAAGATATGCACAAGACCAAGCCAGCTAGCATTCTAGCAGGAGTGGGAGGGGGAGGTGCAGGATCTGAGTCATTACTACTGACAGCTGATGGCTTCTGGAGGAGGAAGAGCCAGGTCTTCCTAAGGGTGTGGTCCCTGGTAAGTCCTCCATCAAAGTGCCACTGGATGGTCCCATACCAGGATAAGTACAGCACAAATTGGAATTAGTGGGCCATTATAAAAAGGAATTGAACACAAAGTTGGGAAGAAATGGGGAAGTGGATCTGAGAAGCATTACCAGGAGAAATTAGGGTGAATATGACCAAAATAATTATATGCATGCATGAAACTCTAAAAAATTAAAAATATTTTAAAAGAAGAAATAGGGGGTGGGTGTAGAAAGCTACACATGGCTGAACTAGTCACACATAAATATGTAAAGTACACTGGCAGAGGCAGGCGGAGTGGCTGCAGAGGCCGACAGAGAAGCAGCAGAGGTAGGCAGAACTGCGGCAGCGGCAGGCTGAGTGGTGACAGAGACGCGGTCGTAATAAGACCAGAAACTGAGATATTACATATTGAGTTATTGAAAACAAGGATAGTAAGAACTTGGAACAGGAACGCCTTTAACCCCAGCACCCGGGGAAGGAGCCATCTCCGTAACCAGAATGGATACGAACACTCAGTCTGAGGCCAACCCAGGGCCCAGCTGCCGATCCTGCAATACCCAACAACTTGGAAGTGTTGGTGAGATTACCCTACTAAACAACCTGCTCAGCTGAGATCCATTTGGGAGAGGATTCGGAATCCTACAGTCTGCAGTCTGAGGAGACACAATCAGCTGAGGAGTTGACGAGTGAGCAAAACATGACCTGACAACACAAAAGAAGGTGCCGCCCAGCCACCAAAACCAGATCACCAGAATCATAAGCCTACCCTGCACCAACTGGGAACAGGTAAGCCCCCATCTCCAGACCGGCAGATCAGGTCTCTAGTCCCTAGGCCCTACCCATCGGAGTCCCACAGACCAGACAGCTACCTTTCCCTGCTCCCACACCAAAACAACAACAACAATCAACCCCTATGAACCCAACAACCACTGAAACCATAAGCACACCCTGCACCAACTGGGAACAACTGCTCCCTGAGACAGAACCCACTAACACTGATTGGACTAAGCTGATTCCGAAGAAACAGAGCCCAACAGCACGGGTTTAGCCAAGAACTCCTAGTGGACCAAGACTAACAATTAGAACAAGAGAGGCACCTTCAGACACAGACACCGCCTACACCGACCAGAGGAAGAGTAGAATAGACACCAGTGCAAAAATACAGGCAACAACAGAAAGACATATATGACACCATCACAACCTAGTGATCTACACCTGTAAGACCTGAACATACCAAGGCAGAAGAGGCAGAAGAAATCAACCCTAAAAATGACTTTAAGGAGATGATAGAGGCCCTTAAAGAGGAAATAAAAAACTCCATTAAAGAGGAAATAAAAAATTCCCTTAAAGAAATGGAAGAAGGGCTGTATAGATGGCTCAGAGGTTAAGAGCACCGACTGTTCTTCCAGAGGTCCTGAGTTCAATTCCCAGCAACCACATGGTGGCTCACAACCATCTGCAATGAGATCTGGCACCCTCTTCTGTGTACACAAAAAATAATAAACAAACAAACAAACAAATAAATAAATCCTTAACAAAAAAGAAATGGAAGAAAAAACAAAACAAAAAAATTGGAAGAAATCAAAGAAAGCCAAGAAAAAGTAATTAAACAGATGAAGGAAACAATTCAAGATTTGATAATTGAAATTGAGACAATAAAGAAAACACAAACTGAGGGAATGCTGGAAAAAGAAATCCTGATTAAAAGAACAGGAACTACATACAGAAGCAAGCATAACCTCCGAATGCAAGAGATGGAACAGAGAATCTGACACTAAAGACACAATAGAGAAAATAGATTCGTTAGTCAAAGAAAACACTAAGAAAACAAAAACAAAAACAAAAACAAAACAAGAACCACTGAAGACAAAAAAAAGTTGTAACACAAAACGTCCAAGAAATTTGGGACACCATGAAAAGACCAAACCTAAGAATAATAGGGATAAAAGAAGAACACCAACTCAAAGGCACAGAAAATATATTCAACAAAATTATAGAAGAAAACTTTCCTAACCTAAAGAAATACCTATGAAGATACAACAAGCTTAAAGAACACCGAATAGGTTGGATCCAAAAAAAAAAAAAAAGTCCCCTCACCACATTAATAATTAAAACACTAAACACACAGAACAAAGAAAAAATATTAAGAGCCACAAAGGAAAAAGACCAAGTAACATATAAAGGCAAACCCATCAGAATAACACCAGACTTCTCAATAGAGACTATGAAAGCTAGAAGGTCCTGGAAAAATGTTATGCAGACACTAAGAGACCATGGATGCCAACCCAGACTATTATACCCAGCAAAACTCTCACTCACCATAGATGGAGTAAACAAAATATTCCATGATAAAACCAGATTTAAACAATACCTGTCCACAAATCCAGCCCTACAGAAAGCACTAGAAGGAAAAATCCAACCTAAAGAAGCTAAACACACCCATGAAAACTCTGGCACCAACAAAGACCAAAGAAGGAAAACACAATACTACCACAAAAAAAGCAGGAACTAACAATCACTGGTCACTAATATCAATATCAATGGTCTCAACTCACCTACAAAAAAGACACAGACTAACAGAATGGATAAGAAAACAGGATCTATCCTGCTGCATACAAAGAAACATACCTTAACTTCAAAGACAGACACTACCTCAGAATAAAGGGCTGGGAAAAGGCTTTCCAAGCAAATGGACCTAAGAAGCAAGCTGGTGTAGCTATCTTAATATCTATCTAATAAAATAGACTTCAAACTAAAATCAGTCGAAAGAGATCAGGATGGACATTACATATTTATCACAGGAAATATCCACCAAGATGAAGTCTGAACATTTATGCCCCAAATACTAAAGCACCCACATTCATAAAAGAAACACTACTAAAGCTTAAAATGCACATCAGTGCAGTGGAAGATTTCAACACACCACTCTCACCAAAAGACAGATCTTCCAGACTGAAACTCAACAAAGAAATAAAGGACCTAACAGATGTTATGACTCAAATGGATTAACAGATATCTACACAGAACATTCTATCCTAACACAAAAGAATATACCTTCTTCCCAGCACCCCATGGAACCTTCTCAAAAATTGACCACATGCTTGGACACAAAACAAATCTCAACAGATACAAAAACATTGGAATAACCTCCTGTATCTTATCAGACCACCATGCCTTAAAGTTAGACTTCAACAACAACAAAAATTATAGATAGCCTACAATTTCATGGAAACTGAATAATGCCCACCTGAAACGTCAATGGGTCAAGGAAGAAATAAAGAAAGAAATTAAAGATTTCCTAGAATTCAATGAAAATGAAAGTACAACATATCTAAACTTATGGGACACTATGAAAGCAGTACTAAGAGGAAAATTCATGGCCCTGAATGCAACATAAAGAAGATGGAGAAATCTCATACCAATGAATTAACAGCACAACTGAAAGCTCTAGAACAAAAAGAAACAAACTCACCCAGGAGAAACAGATGCCAGGAAATAATCAAATTGAGGGCTGAAATCAACGAAATAGAAACCAAGAGAAAAAAAAGTCAATGAAACAAAGAGTTGGTTCTTTGAAAAAAAAAAATCAACAAGATAGACAAACCCCTAGCCAAATTTAACCAAAAGGCAAAGAGACAGCACCCAAATTAACAAAATCAGAAATGAAAAGGGGGACATAACAACAGACAACGATGAAATCCAGAGAATCATCATGTCATACTTCAAAATCCTGTACTCCACAAAACTGGAAAATCTGGAAGAAATGGACAATTTTCTGGATAGATACCACAGACCAAAGTTAAATCAAGGTCAGAGAAACCATTTAAATAGATCAATAACCCCTAAAGAAATAGAAACAGTCATCAAAAGTCTCCCAACCAAAAAAGCCCAGGACCAGATGGTTTCAGAGCAGAATTCTACCAGAATTTCAAAGAACTAATTTCAGTACTCTTCAAATTGTTCCACACCATAGAAACAGAAGGAACATTACCCAACTCTTTTTATGAGTCTACAATTACCCTAATACCCAAACCATACAAAGACGCAACAAGAGAGAGAGAGAGAGAGAGAGAGAGAGAGAGAGAGAGAGAGAGAGAATATTACAGACCAATCTCCCTCATGAACATTAATGCAAAAATACTCAAAAAAAAAATATTGGCAAACTTAATCCAAGAATACTAAAAAAAAATTATCCACCACGATCAAGTAGGTTTCATCCCAGGAATGCAAGGATGGTTCAACATATGAAAGTCTGTTAATGTAATACACCATATAAACAAACTCAAAGAAAGAAACCACAAGATCATCTCACTAGATGCAGAAAAGGCATTTGACAAAATGCAACACCCCTTCATGATAAAGGTCTTAGAGAGATCAGGAATACAAGGAACATTCCTAAACATAATAAAGGCAATTTACAGCAAGCCAACAGCCACCATCAAATTAAATAAAGAGAAACTCAAAGCAATTCCACTAAAATCAGAAACAAGACAAGCTGTCCACTCTCCCCATACTTATTCAATATAGTACTGAAGTTCTAGCCAGAGCAATAAGACAACATAAGGAGATCAAGGAGATACAAATTGGAAAGGAAGAAGTCAAGCTTTCACTATTTGCAGATGACATGATAGCATACATGAGTGACCCCAAATATTTGACCAAGGAACTCCTAGAGCTTATAAACTTCTTCAGTACGGTGGCAGGATACAAAATTAACTAAAAAAAACGTGGCCCTCCTATATACAAATGATAAATGGGCTGAGAAAGAAGTCAGAGAAACATCACCCTTTAAAATAGACACAAATAATATAAAATACCTTGGGATAACACTAATTAAACAAGTGAAGGTTCTTTTTGATAAGAACTTTAAATCTCTAAAGAAAGAAATTGAAGAAGATATATCAGAAAATGGAAGGATCTCCAATGCTCATGGATAGGTAGGATTAACATAGTAAAAATGGCAATCTTACCAAAAGCAATCTACAGATTCAATGCAATCCCCATCAAAATCCCAACACAATTCTTCACAGACTTGGAAAGAAAAACACTCAACTTCATATGGAAAAACAAAAGACCCAGGATAGCTAAAAGAATCCTGTATAATAAAGCAACCTCTGGAAGCATCAACCATCCCTGACGTCAAGCTCTACTATAAAGTTATAGTAATAAAAATAGCCCAGGGTACTGGTATAAAAACTGACATACAGACCAATGGAATCGAATTGAAGACCCTGACATTAACCCACACACATATGAACACCTATTTTTGACAAAGAAGCCAAAACTATACAATGGAAAAAAGAAAATATCTTCAACAAATGGTGCTGGCATAACTGGATATCAATATGTAAAAGATTACAAATAGATCCATATCTGTTACCATGCACAAAACTCAAGTCCAAGTGGATCAAAGACCTCAACATAAATCCTGTTACACTAAACTTAATAGAAGAGAAAGTAGGAAGTACTCTTGAACGCATTGGCACTGGAGATCACTTCCTAAATATAACACCAACAGCACAAACACTGAGCAGAACAGTTAATAAATGGGACCTCTTGAAACTGAGAAGCTTTTGCAGGGCAAAAGATACGGTCAATAAGACAAAAAGACAGTCTGGGTCTTGGAATCTGAACTCAAGACTTTACTCTGTCAACAGTCACTTTATCCAGAACTAGATTTACTACGTGAAACGTCTGCAGATATGTATTTCTCAACAATTCCAATTCTTTCTTATTAAAAAAAAAAAAAAAAAAGAAATTTTAATTTACTGAAAAAATTGAGCCAGGCAGTAGTAGCATTGCACATCTTTAGTCCCAGCACTCAGTAGGCAGAAGCAGGCAGAGCTCCCTGTTTGTGGGCCAGCCTTGGTCTACAGAGTGAGTTCCAGGACAGCCAGGGCTACACAGAGAGAAATATTGTCTCAAAAAAAAAAAAGAAGGAAGGAAGGAAGGAAGGAAGGAAGGAAGACACACATACTGTGTCATTGTGCATGACTTAGATAAAGGCAGAAAACGCCAGCTCAAATACTTGTTACGTTATGCTCAAATACAAATTCAGCTGTTTCTTCACATGAGAAACTGGCACCTTACTCTGTGAAGAACAGCATCTGGCTTTCTCCTCAAGAGAAATTAAACTTAATTAGGTTTGCAATAGAATCCTCTAATCTTTCACAATATGTCCTTATTTTCATAAGATTTTTAAGCTGAGCATGTAGTTTTGTTTTTAACAAAGTTGTTCAGAGATGCAATAAAAAATGCTCATGGTTAGGGCAGAGTCTATTAGGTAGACAGTGCAGCGGCAGATGCTAGGCATAACTAGCATGTGCCCGTCCGCTGAGGAGTCCAAGTGAAGTTTTCAAAACACCACTCTTCTTTCCACCATCCACCTCCAGGCCAGAGAAAGGACACTTTGTCCTGGAGGGTACTATGAACAGATCTACCAAGAGAAAGCCATGCCCACCGTAGGCAGACAAACAGCCACGGGGAGAGACCAGGAAAGAAGGACACACTGTAGACAGACTTGCAGTGGGATGGGGTGGGGGTATACAGAGTGAGGGATAAAAGGGGAGTCGGAGGAAGGGAGGAGACAGAGACAGGGAGGTGAGGGAGATGAGAAAAAGAGAGAGATTAGGACACTCTCCACCAACAAGGGTATGGCATGACCTGGGGGCATGAGGGTCAGAGCAGGGAGGGTAGGGAGGTGGGAGGGAGGGAGTGCTTCCTCGAGTTTCCAAGTGGAAGGCGACCAATACTGAGTATATAATTCTGAATTCAGGCTCAGTTGTTTTTCCCCCTAATTATAAGTTTTAACACCCAGGTATAAATCAAAAGGAGTAAAGCAAATAATTACACCATTAAATATTATAAATACTGCTTTGAAAACAAATATATATACTAAGTATTTTAAGGTGGTTTACAAGTCCTTAAATTTTGAGAATTTTTTTAAAATATTGAACAGAGTTGACATGATTATTAAATATATAACATTTTTTACAAAATGAATCTGGGCTCAGTGACCGCCACCTGAGGACCCCGCTTCAGACATCCAGAATCTACATAGAACTGGGTGAAGCCCCATGCATCTGCAATCCAGCAGCAGGATGGCAGGATGACAGGAGAATCTCAGTTTACAACGGCAGCTAGCCTGGCTGTATACAGAGGTAAACAAAGAGGCGAGGACCTAGGACAGACACCCAAGGTTGTCCTTTGACCTCCACACTTCTGCTATGGCACATGGATGCTCCACACTCACTCAAACGTATACACAGACACATGCCATATACATATACTGACCTCCGAGAGAGAGAGAGAGAGAGAGAGAGAGAGAGAGAGAGAGAGAGAGAGAGAGGAAGAAAGAGAGAAAGGAGAGGGAAAGAGATCTTATAGAATCTAGAGTTCTAGTCTCAATTTACACATCCAAAATACCATCACAGAATGGTATACCACCATTCATGACCATTCTATTAATTTGTCCTTTTCTCAATGAACATCATGCAAAGAAAGATAAGTGCTTAGAAAAGCCCCCTTAACTTGGGATTCTTGTATCTTTTATGAAATGTTTGATTATTTTTTTATAATCTAAGCAACTGACTGATGAATAAACATATCTCACCACCACCAGCAGCAATTTGTGCCAAGCACAAGCACACTGTGGGATTAATGGGGCCTGTCTCAGTCCTGACCAATTTTCTCACACAGTAGTAAAATGTCTCAGGCTGAAAGGGTCACTAGTGCAAAAGTTTTAAAAATAGCATCTCTTGAATACTATAGCACTGCCACAGTCTACTGCAGACTATGGTATACTCCAGACTAATAGTGCACTTGAGACTACACAGTGTACCCCAGACTAACAGCCAGTACCCCCATGACCTCACGGCTGACAGGAGGGCTATAGGCTCCTGTTACTCAGGATCCACAGACAGTAACAAACCAGCCATCCCTGATCTGGGAGAGATCAACACGGGACCTCTGTATTTGGTTGTAGCAAATGTGAGTCTCACAGAGCTCCTCTGTTCAACTTGGGGGCAGGATCCACCATGCTAACGTCGCTTCAGACAGCAGTTTAGGGGAAACTTAGAACTTATCCAAAAACAAATAAATTCACAACAAAATGTTTATTTAAGCTAATTTCATTTTATAATTTTAAAAGTTGGCTCATTTCCTGAAAGGACTCAAGTGAAACTCAGGGAAAACTGGAAGTAGAACAGCAGAAGGTAATCATGGTACACATTCAGCTTTTTAACAAACCTATGACTTTTCTTTAAACTCACACTTCAAGACACTGCCAGAAAAGGCTAAGCAGTGTGCATCTGGCATCAAGCAATATAAACTTCCACATAGTCTCTGAAAGCCTCATTCCAAAAACATTCCAACATCACTCTCCATTAAAGCAAAGACTTAATAATCAGCCTTATACGTGGTCATAACATGTAAAGTACATGTAAAACACACACAGATTCCTGCCAGGCATAACATGCCGCAATGCATTTTATTGAAAGCTCGGTTTGGAATCTCTCTTTCATTCATAAGATGCCTTCACTGACTTATTCTAATAACTTATGTCCAGGTTGAAAATGCCACTTTCCTCAACCCCAACTGTCAGACTCTACTTTGAGCCTGCCAAAGGCAGCATACAAAAACATCAATTGTATCATCTGTCCTTCCCTTGGTCCATGACTTCCTAAGGAACATCCAAGATACAGACCTCCTGCAAAGAGGGGTAAATCTTACATTCCCAGCAGTCCTTACTCCACCATCGACTCTGCGCTACACCAGAGTTTCCCTAAAGTCGTCACTCACATCCGAGACATGCTTCAGATCTTTCTTAACTCTCTACACTTGGTTTATGATTTACTGTGGTAAGTAAATGTAGTAACTGACTAGAGAATGACTGCTTCAGCACTGTTCTAAGCAATACCTATCAAACAATGGCTTAGGTTTATTGTAGGAGTTCATGTTTATTTTAAGAACTTTTTAAAAGAACCATGTGGCATCCCATTTGAAAAAAATCTCAGCACGGACTGACCCCTCAGGGACCCCTCTATTTAATAGTGTCACATCGCGTTACAGGTACCAGCTTTTCCTGTCACTGTCATCTTTTTAGAAGCACTCCTCCCACGCACTTGCCCAGCAAGCACAGCTCTACTCCAGCCACGGTTATCACAGGTTCATTTCAGTTCTTGAGCTGCTTTCTCTTTGACTCCATTTCTTGAGGTTCTCCTGGCACATGAGGAGATGCTCTGGAGAAAGTCTGACACAGTCTAATTGCTGAAAGGGCAGCCCCTGGTGGGAATGCCCCTGGAACATTCAAATTCTAAGCTGGGGAATCAAGAGCTGATCTCTGGCATGCAGTGCATCAAAGGACAACTAGCCAGGGTTGGGGCTGGGAGGCACTTCAGAGCATGTGTTTAGGTGGGTTACAAATGGCACTGGAAAACACTGGGAAAGAAAACTCTTTACCACAAAGCACTTGGCATCACTTCCACTAGAGAGATTTAACTGAAAGGGACGACTTCAATACTGGCTGCCCTAACAAATTAGTCTCCAACTGCTACCTCTGCCAAAGCATTTTCCTGTCCTCTCACGTGGAGGTGCTTTTTAGATTAAAACGTAAGTGGAAAGTGCAGAAAAGAGAGTCATTTAAAGCACTTGGGCCACTTGAAACAACTTTTCACCAAAGGTCTATAATCAAATTATCAAGCTCCTCAAGTCAGTGCTTTATAACGGAAATAAAGGCCTCACTAAAGAATCTGGGCCTCTTGGCATCTCCACATCTCTGGGCAGGGCTCACACTGCAGCACACCATTCACACTGCCACATGAGAGAGAACAGATCACAAAGGGCAGATTACAAGGGAGAATGACTCCGCTGGTGGGGGAGGGGCAAGCGTGAATGGACTGTAAATAATGTTGCTAAGAAAGGAGCAGGAATAGGGCAACCTCAAATAATCCTCCTGCCTGCCAGGAATGCTGCCCAGAGGACTGTCCTTTAACTGTGCTCTCAAGTATGTGAGAAATATGAAAACCTCACAGAACATCTAGGGGTAGTTCTCCTTTGCCTGATTAACTTGTAGCGCTCTGAAAGCATTTGTAAAATTACTTTTAAAAGGTACCCAATATATCACCAGAAATGACAGAGTACTGAATGTTATCAGTCTTCATCACCGTGACTAGGAGTAACACCTCTTCTTCCTCACGGCTGTCACGAGACACCATTTTGGAAGGAAAACTGAAAGAACACTCGAAGGCAGGCCAGCTGGGCTCCCAAAGGCATCCTGTGTATAGTTCTGCAATCCTGTCACAGGACTCAGACTTGAACTTGAGGGTTACTATCACCTCAGACACACTACAGAGCTAGAGCTCTAAACAAAACCCAATTGTCAAGATGTTTATGTCACCACTGTGATCTAGGTGTCACTATTTCTGATTGCATCCACTGTCAATCCATGAATACCAAGCTGGCTGACACTTCTATTTTGTCAAGAGTCATAGGGACTTCTCTCTCTTTGCTGTCCTCAGGAAACTAGGTGTTATCCAAAGGATGTTGACAGAGAGCAACCACCAATCACTGTGCCGGAAGTAGACATGACCTCACATCATCTCAGATATCCTATCACATTACTCCCTTGCAATGCTCCAATTCCTCAGGTATCAATATACAAGAAAAGGGAAAAGCAAAATTAAAGAGGTGACACTGCCCAATTCATCCATCTCTACTCAAACAGGTACAACTATCTGTTGAGGGGTAAATCACCCTATAAATTCATCAGTTTGCCATTAAAATTTTAGCTGTCAGCTTATTGTACAGGTATGATTGAAATACAAAAATAAAGCTAAAGAAAATAATTAGCCAGAGGTAGTGATTCACACCTGTAACCCCTGTACGTTGGAAGCTGAGGCCAGAGAAGCACCACAAGGTACAAGGCCAGTGTGGACTACAGCATTGACTTTATATTTACAAGTGAAGAGAAAACATTCAAAACAACACGGTACACTACAGACTTGGTTTGTTGTCATTGCTTTTTAAAGGTGGAACTTTTGTGTAGAACCCCCAGCCAGTCTCATCTACCAGGTCAAGGAGGAGGCTCAACTCCCACCTCCCACAAGCAACAGACTAGGAGCAGCACCTGCTGAGTGCTGTGCTCAGTCTGTCTCAGAACCATAATTCTGCACCCTTATTATTTCATCTTATTCTACACAGAGGACAGCAAACCTAATGAACCAAAACACGGCGACAGCAAACCTCAGTCAGGACATTGCCTAGCAGGCTCCGCCTCCACGCACCTGTCAGTCAGGAGTGAGACAGGGTGCCTCTTTGTTGACAGTTTGTCAAGCTCTTTTTTCTACAGAGAAAAAGTGTCTGCTCTACCTGCAAGTGAAAAGCACCAGTGACCACAAAAACAAAACCAGAAACACCAACACTAAAGCCGGCAATTTTTTGAAAGATCATTTCAACAGCATTCTGATTAAAGATCTATTTCCATTTAAAATCCCAAAACTGGGGAGCTGTTTGTTTTAACCTGAACTGAAACCATCCAGTCAAGTACATTATCGAAGAAAGCATGAAATCTGAACCCAGTAAAAACTAAAGAACTTGGTTGTCATCGTATCCCGGCCCAAAGACAGAAGGAATGAGATCATTAGTTTAGTTCTTTCTGCTGGTGCTGCAACAATACGGGGGGAGAGCAAGCAATAATTTGAGTAGAAAACCACAGTGAAATACACACAATTTCAGCTGCTGAGCGGCTTCCCAAGGCTGCTGTTTGTATTTTGAAGTTGCTGTTCTTCACAGTGTTCTATTTAAAATTTGACTGTGGATTTAAAGTCTCGGACAAAACAACTTTCAAACACTCTACAGGAAACACTGTGAGCTGTCTGTCATGAAACCTCACTCACCGCAAGATTAAAAAAACAAATCAAAACAGTCAGAGGGTGCTACAAGGCTCTTCAATTTTTAGGGAGTACTCCACGCTTCCTCCCTGGTCTGAAATCCCAGAGCTGTTTGATGCGAACCTCAGCATTTTCTAAGAGTTAATAGCAAACTCAACTCCTGCCTGCATCTGAACTTTGGCCAGATCACTCAAATGACATTTCAGAATGTCTCCTGTGGACAGCTTGCAGCAGCTAATCCCTCTGGCTGAGATTAGCACTGACCCCCCCCCCCCCCCAGCACTTGAGCAGCAGAGCCCTCCCCTCCAGGCCTGTTAGCAGGACAGGACAAACGCCAGCAGGAAAAGAGGCGTTCATAAACTCTTCCAGGCTCAGCTGGGCTCTAGGCTAGTTAGCAAAGTCCTAACCTACCTTCCACAGGCTTATTCAGAACCAGGCCCCAGGCCAAACCCAGCTTCTGAAAACTGCCAGGAAAAACTCACCCAGCGGAGCTCTCTGCTTCTGTGCAGAGGAAGAGCTCCTCCCAAGAGGCTTCTTGCTACCTTCCATTCAGAGCTGGCTGTGCTTCACTGCACACTTATTACTGCAAGCCTGCATCATGATCTGAGTCTGCCCACCAACTCCAAATATGCTCCATGTTTGAGCTTATGTAACATTTGCTACTACTGTAAAAAGCACTTGAATTACAAAGGTCCTGGCAGATCAACAGAAAAACAGGGGGTGGAGTCTAATTTCATCTAATATGGTCATACAAAGCATGCCGGCTGGTATAAATTAATTTCTCTATTATCAGTGGTTCTCAACTTTCCTAATGCTTTGACCCTTTAATATAGCTAGGTCCTCATGTTGTGGTAACCCAAACCATAATTATTTTCGTTTCTCCATAACTGTAATTTTGCTATTGTTATCTGATGTTCAGGATATCGGTTATGTGACCCTTTAACCCCTCAAAGGGGTCACAACCCCCCAGGTTGAGAACCACTCTTCTATATTAAAGAACAGGCAGTTTGTCAGAATTGAATACGGAATTTATAAATTTGCCTGCTACAATGTGAATTACTACCCACAGTTGTTTTCTAAATACCTGTAGATAAGCAATGCTACTGTAGGGTTTACTAAAATAAAAGATTAGGACTGATTTAAACCCTGAGTAATTAAGATAGTTCTATAAACATTAGTAGCTTTTCTCTATGTTTTATTTCCCTACACTAGCTACATTCGGTCAAGAATATTAAGCAAACTTTTTTAGAGCCAGATTTTCCTTCCTGAATCAAGTACAACAACCTGGACCTGTTTTTTGATACGTATTTTCACAATCTGCCCAATATCATACATGCTTATTGTGTGGTTAAGCATCCAATCCCTGGAAAGCCAAGGCGGAGAGAACAACTGCCCTGTGGCTCCTTGTTAGCAGGTGATGCTGGCATGGCTGTCCCTACCTCAGCACTGCGACCATCTCCACAAACTACCCCTTCCTGTCACTGACAAACCTCAACTTCAACAGACATGAGAAAAACTGACAGCTGATGAGAGTTTTAGGGAATAATGGATCAGGCACTTGGGAGGTCAGAATGAACACTTCAAATGTGAGAAGGGAGGGAGATGACAGGATCCCTGCATAAGTGTGCGCACGCGCATGTGTGTGTGCGAGAGAGAGAGAGAGAGAGAGAGAGAGAGAGAGAGAGAGAGAGAGAGACAGAGAGAGAGAGAGAGAGACAGAGACAGACAGAGACAGACAGACAGACAGACAGACAGACACTGTTTAGCAAAAGTCATGAATTTTCTGGTGTAAATGACTTTACTGTGAAGGAAATAACAGAAATAAGTAATAAATTAACTCAAAAAGAGAACTGCCACACTCTTTACATTTACAGCAAGCATTCAGATTCCAACAAGTTTGCAATTACAATCCCCATGGTAGCGCCTTGCTGGCAATCTACCCTCCATGTCTCACAGGTATAATCACAAACTCAAAACTACAGTAGCCCTGAAGACACTAGAGAAGAAGAGCAGACTTTTAAGTACAAGATAAGGAAGGACACGTCTCCTGAAATCCTTTAAAATTAATTAGCAAAGATTTCAAATGGGGGCATCTTGGTTCACACCCTGTAGTCCCGGTTCTTGGATGACTGAAGAAGTATCTCTGGGACTCTAGGGTAGCCTGGGCTACACAGCGAGTTTTAGGCAAAAGTGGACTACTGAGTGAGACCCTATTTAGTAGTAATAGTAGTTAACAGTGAAGACTTCAGGCTAATCTGTTGAATTTCTTAAACTAGAAGAGAAGCAAATTCTATCATTTACAATCTAAAAACAACAGTTCTTAGTTTGGTCCACAGTGACTTACTTGCTCACTTCAGGGGACAGCTGAAGGGTCTCTGGGACAAGGGGCCTTTCTTAAGCTAAACCACAGTTCCACTGCACCCATGGGATCAGCCTCCAGTGCTCATTTGTGCAAGTGTCTGACTATCTTTTTTTTTGTTGTTTTTTTCGAGACAGGGTTTCTCTGTGTAGCTTTGCGCCTTTCCTGGAACTCACTTGGTAAACCAGGCTGGCCTCGAACTCACAGAGATCTGCCTGCCTCTGCCTCCCAAGTGCTGGGATTAAAGGCGTGTGCCACCACTGCCCGGCTGACTATCTTGTTTTAATTAAATTTATTTTAAATTTTATTACAAAAAAAATCGCATACCCTAATTAATCAGACCCAGAGACTACACAACTCAGTGAAATTCTATACAGTCACAGTGACCACTTGTGACAAGCTAGGGAGCCTCATACTGTATTCCGTACATCCACTAACGAATATCTCCTATGCACTGCCACCAAAAGCGAAGACTCCACCAGAGTTAGAATTAGAAAGACAACTATCTTTATATCCATCTTCATTCTAAGCAGCATTCACTCCACATTCCTAACACTGGGTCTTTCTGGCTCTTCTTCTACTTGTTACACAATATCCACAGATACACTTGTTTACATATAAACTTTTATTTGTTAGATTGTAAGGGACAACATATGGGCCTTTTTCTTTCAAGATTCTAAGACCTCATTTAATATTCTGAGTTTCAAGTCTATCCATTTTCTAGCAAATTTTGAGATTTCATTTTTCTTCAGAGTTGAATAGTATTCCATTTTTATAAACACACCACATTTTCATTATCCACTCATCTGTGGATGGACGCCTAGGCTGGCTCCACTTCCTTGCTGTGGTGAATAAAGCAGTAGTCAACATGGAGATGCACTACCTCTACATGGGGCATGAAGTTCTCTGGGTATGTGCTCATGAGTCAATAGTGGGGTCCTATGGTAGGGGCTTGTTTTGTTTTGTTGTTGTTTTTAATTTGGAGAAATCTCCAAATTGACTTGTACAATGGCTATTATATTAATTTGCACACTCTTTTCTCTCCAAATCTTTTTCAACATTTTTGTTGAAGTTTATTGATGACAGCCATTCTGACTGGGGTGAGGCGGTATCTCAAAGTAGTTTTTTAATCTGCATTTCCCTAATGGCTAGAAACAACGAACAGTTTAAGAATAGTCACTGTCTACTTGTGTTTATTTCTTGTGTGCTTTTTTAACACTCCCTTCTGTAAATAGGGACAGTAAGTAAGAAAGAACCCTGAAAACAGTAAACCTGTAACTGTTCTGGGACTGACTGGGGTGCTGTGCACAGCCAGGGGAGGTCTCTGCAGCCTGCATAACTGTCAGCCTTATTCTGGAACAGTCCTGCTAATGATGAGGCTGGCCCTAAAACCTGTGACCTCCTACTGCAGCCTATAGGGCAGCTGCGATGTAGGCATGTTTGTGGATAAGAGGAATAATCTGAACTTGTTCTTTTTAACTATGTTAGAGAACGTATGAGTGATAGTGAAGGCCAAGAAAAATGTAATTTTGTACATTGAGAACATATACATGAATACAAAAACTAAGAATAAAGATCAGACTAAACGCTACTCAGTGCTCTGAAGAAAATCTTGTTTAAGTCAGTCCTGGCTTTATTTTTCTTGGAAAACATTGTTTAAATAATTTCCCAAGAGTATACACAAAGTTTTTGTTGTTGTTGTTGTTTTGGTTGTGGCTTATTTTTTCCTATGAAAATAATTAAGGCAGATTATTAAAAAGACAAAAATATCGTTTTAATAAGAATAAATAACACCCTTACCTTACAGACCAAAAATCCTGTACCTGCCATAGTTTGAATGGTATACACATAACAGTTTTACCGAGGCTAAGGGTCAGTTCCTGCTAGTGTGAAAGTGTGATCTAGAATGACTAGCAGCCAGAGGGCATTGCTGGCTTGGGATGAAGGCACAGAGACCAGTCAGAGCACTTCCAACTATATGGCCCAGGGAAAGAGGCTCCCGGCTTCACCAGCATCACGTCTCCTCCTCTAGGTGGGGAGTAAACCAGTGTGGTACCAAGTACACAGCAGGCATCCAGTGAGTCTTATCTATTATTGATTACAACCAAGGGGAAAATACAGGATGGACAGCATTTGAAGAGACAGAATTAGAGTAACATAAAGGTTGTACTACAGAAATTAGTCTATCCTTCACAACCCTTGACATTTCCTAAACAGCACCCCTAAAAGCCAGAAGTGCCACCCTATGTTCTGCAGGGCACCAAACAAGCTGTTGGCAGTTATGAAACTCTGTGTTCCGGTCACTGGTGTAGGCAGTTCTTCGTCTTACAAGAGCACAAGCCTCCACTAACCTCCGTCTCAGCAGGCCAGGCCGGTTATAATTGGCCTTAATTGGCACTTAAAGCAGCCTTAACATTCCTTAGCTGCTGCCAAGGAGCACTTGAAAGGGGAAGAAAGTATTTTCAAAGTTGGAAATACCAAGTAATTCATTCAGTTGAGGGCCTGAAAGACTGCTATCTTAGAATCAGGTTAGTTTCACCAGGAAATACAGCTATGCCATCATGCCGAGCTCAGTAGGAGAGCCGGGAAATGAAGTTTATACAAGACAATTCACCTGGGGGGGGGGGGCAATCCTACAGAGTGGCTTGGCTCTGGCTTACGTCTTCTGATCTTTCTAGGCTAAATCAATACTTCATATACATAAGGCAGACATTATACATTACTCTCTGATCCCTAAGCGTTGTTTATCAATTCATAGACAAACATGAACACTATTAAAATACAATCAATAATCAATTACACCAAATGCAAAGAGAGTGTGAGCCCAGAAAAGTGGTCATACATTTTCCATGGCCTTGCATTAATTAATCCGGCCAAGCACTCCATCCTTAAGAGACTACACATTCTGCAGGGGAGAATCCTGAACTGAGAGGACTTTCCTCCCTAACGTAAAAGCCATACAGAATGAACAGAAATTTCCCACAGATGCCAGAAAAATTATTTTGGTTTGAGTATTTCAAAGTCACTCATTTTGAAGTATTTCTTTGCCTTATATGACTAAACATTACCTAGACTTAAGAGGCATTCTACTACACTAGTAGGAAGAAAGTATATGGGTTGAGCAATTTTCTTCAAACTCAAAATACAATTAAACATGTGAGTGTTTGTATGTGTGTGTGTGTAAGAAACATTGTGAGGCTTTAGAAAAGTAAGTAGAAACTCAGCCAATAAGTCCATCACCTCCTTCTAGTGGGGTTAATATTCTCTGTGGCTAGTAAAGTCATAACAGCTCTCCTTTTCATAAAGCCAGAGCAGCAGTTAGCTCTCTCTCTCTCTCTCTCTCTTTCTCTCTCTCTCTCACACACACACACACACATGTGCACATGTGTGCATATTTCTTTTATAAGACAGGGTTTCACTCTCTTAGGCAGCCCTTGAACTCATTATGTATCTTATCTTTCCCAGACCTCCAACGTGAAACAATCCTCCTACATCTGCCTCCTGGGTGCTGGGATTGTAGGTGTACACCATCACTCATGGTTGAGTGTATGTGTGTGTGTGTGTGTGTGTGTGTGTGTGTGTGTGTGTTCGAAACAGGGTTTCTCTGTGTAGCTTTTTTGCGCCTTTCCTGGAACTCACTTTGAAGACCAGGCTGGCCTCGAACTCACAGATATCCGCCTGCCTCTGCCTCCTGAGTGCTGGGATTAAAGGTGTGTGCTACCACCATCTGGCTGAGTATATATATTTAATTCGTCCAGCAAAATACCTTTAAAGAAGGCTGTTTAACGATTTCTAGTATAAAAACTCATCCAGCTACTTAAATAAATATCTATGACATTGCCCTCACTTCCTTTCCCACATTGCTCCTACTCTGTCCACAAGGCCACCTCTCTGCTCCAGCTACCACAATCCCAATTTAAATGGTCTTTCTCATCCATCTTTTAACTCTAGCCATGCAAAACAACATACTAACTGGTTTCTCTGGTTCCCACGGTGGCCCCTATGTCCACCAAACACCCAAAACTAGAGCCTGACACAACAGTCCTCCAGTGACAGTGCATGAGCACCATTCAATTGGATTGCTCGCATACCTTACAGGAGCCGCCTCATCCACCGACCTGGTCTCCTTTTCTAACTTCAATCCAGACCCCTTTCCTCCTGGTACCCTGTTCTGTCTCCTCATGAGCCACTCTGCCAAGCCCTACTTCCATCCTGAACCTTTTACCCTTGCTATTCTCACTGCAGCAAACCCTCTTCCTCCAGATCCCAAGGACTGGCTTCAACTCCTTACAGAAGCTGCCTCTCACTGGTAAAGGAGCCCAGCAATTCCTCCTCTCATGAAACACTCCTGTAGACACTCTCATTTTGCCTTGTTGTCCTCTTTAGCTCTCCATCCCCTAAACAGATACAGACTGCATGATATCAGTTACTCTTCTGCTAACAGCACATAGAAATCCCTGGCATTTAACTGGAACAAAACAAGCATTTGTTAAAACATAAATGTCATGGATGATTTAATGTCTTCTAAAACAAATCCTAAAGACACAGATATTAATACAAGCAGGTATGGATAGGAGGGAAAAATCAATCTATTTTCTAACTAAAAATTAAAATGTTCCTTCAAATAGCAGAAACAACATCAGCATGGAGTGCTCTGATCATATAACAAAGAAAAAAGATAAAATGATGTTATCTAGGACAGGAACATTCTTTTCTGTGATGATACTGAACTTGTAAGTTTTAATTAGCACTATTTGGCTTGTGGTAAAGAAAAATGTAAATTTATTTGACAACATGTGATTAAGCTGCAAAGAGTGTAGGAGGAACTGTCCTCTTGGACTGACTTGCACGGACACTAAGTAGCACATGGAAGCGTTCACCCTGACGCCACTCCTGCTAAGATGTATCTTTCTGCTTAGCACCTTGGCACTCCAACTGCAGGGAAAAGACCTGGCACATGTTTCTTCTGCTCTGCAGTTGAAACAGTTTATCTATTAACTGCAGAAAGAAAGAAAGTAATAAGTTCTCTCAAGAGCTACCCAGCCTTTTCTATTAAAAAAAAGGGACCTTGGCTTTGGCTCACTGCCATGACTCTGGGTTAAGTACATAGGCAGGCAATAGCCAGAAGAGAAACCCAGTGACCGCTGAATCCAACATCTTTCAAGTAGGAAAGGGTCCCTCTGATGTAACAGGTTTATAATGCTGACCCAGCTACTCTAAGCAAACTTAGAAAATTTACCTCAGACTAAACATCTATCACTAATCATAGTCCAGTACATGTAGAATTCATTTTATCTTCTTGGGTTTTTCTTTTAACTCTATCCATCCATAGTACATGCAAAAGAAATAGGTAGCTTGGTACATTTTATCTGTGCAAATGAAACTCAATTTAGGATTTCTATAAACCAGGAATAGAACAGAAAAATGGAATAATATGTGTGAAAATGCTTTGGAAATTATCAAGCACTATTAAAAATAATCAGCAATCTGTGAAAATTAGATGTTTTAATTAATACCAATCTTAAAAAATATTAGTTATCAACAAAATTTCAAAGTAGAAAAATACTCATACTATAAAACTATAATTCACTGGCAAAATTGTTCCCACACTTAAACATTTTTTTCTCATTCAAAAAGTCACCAAAATATTCAAATAAAATAAAAACACCCTAAATCAGTCATCACTTTGTGTGTCTAACTAAGTCAATCAGATCAGAGGGTCTGGCTCTAGATTCAATAGCAAACCCTCTGTTTGTGATGCAAAGTAACCCAGTCACATGACAGCAAATGCTGGTCACAAACACCAGTCCATTGTATCAACAATGAAACCAGGTCTAGTACAACAGATCAGAGTAAGAATCATTTAACTTCTATATTAACATTCTTTGAAATCAATTAATTAGCACAATCACCAAGAGTGATTTCTCCTGAGTAAGTTACCCATACTCTGATGAAAATGACATTTTGTTGAATTTAATTTATGCTAGCACCCACAAAATACAGAGCACCCAATTCATGCAGTGCAAGACTCATCATCAAGAGGAAGGAGCTGTAAGGTGGCGGCAGTGCTCATATCAACGCTGCCCTTGCTCATGCAGCCAGGAAATGGCCAGTTTGTGGCTGTCATTTGTGAGCAGAGGTCTGACACAGGCTTGAGTTTCACACTAAGGCCTGACCAATGGATTCACATGCCACTTACAGTATGAGCAACAGATGGATGACAAAGGTATTGGCATGTAAGCCTTCTGTATAGCAACAGAGTCCAGAATTCTGCTTCCCAAGTCTGTTATTTCCCAGGGGTAAACTCCTAAATCAAAGGAAATAAAATCCAATAGCGCAAGCTGGTGTTTCCCAAAACATGGACTATACTTCACTCCTAACATTACTAATATTAAATCATAAGAGAAGCAAACACACTTTCTAATTCTGTGGCTAAACCATACCGTCTGTGCATAACTGCTTTACTCCTAGCCACTCAGGTCCTTTGAAACAAAAGGGGCAGGTCTCAGGTTTACAGCCAACAGTGGCAAGATTATCAACGAAGAACTAAATATTCTTTACCTTACACTGTCATCCTTTATGTTAAACAACACTAGCCTTTTCTGTTTCCCTTGGGGTTTTCTTTGCAAGCGATTTATACAAATAAAAACTGACTTAAAGAAAAAAAGTAGGTGAAATCAAGTCAGTAAATAATTCAAATTTCACCAGCTAGAGTCTGATGAATATTGGGAATGACTGGCTTAAACACAGGTCACTACCATGCCCTAGAGAATCAAGCCGACCCACAGGGTTAATGAGAGAATCAGCCTAACCAATCTAAGGCAAAATGCTCCAAAGGCTGACATTTGATCAGGGTTTCAATTAATTATAGATTCTAAATATGGTACCTGTCCAAGATGAATCAGTATCTCTCGTCTATTTCTCTTATATAAGGTCACTCCTATGTCTGTGTAAAAAAGTGGTAGCGTGTGTGGGGGATGGTGAGTCAAGGCCCTCTTCCTAAACAAAAATGGTGAACAGCAGAGCACAGGGCAGTGGGGCCTACCCAGAGACTCTGTGGAGTTGCTAGGAAGGATGCATGCAATCACAGGCAGGCTACAAGTCCTCTCTAGCTATATTCTATCTCCACCTGTGCAGATGCAGAGACAAGTTATGTAGTAAAACCACAGTTATCCAGTAGCACATGGCCAACAAATCCATCACTAACTCACTAAGATTCCCATTTCAAAAGAAGGGGCACTTTTAGCTTTAAAGAAAGTTACCACCTTAGTCCTCATTCATGTTTACAGTTTCAGCAGCAATTAATGTGATGCTACCAGCCATGACACAAAGCCTTTAAAACTGATTTTAAAAACAGGGCCTCCTTTCTTAACAGCACTGCTAGTGTCAACAAGTCTGAGTAGGTATGCACCAGTCCCTGTGCCAGCCCCTGTGAGCACCTGGAACAATCCAAGAGTGGATAGTGTCTGTGAAAGCAGGGAGCATTGGCCAACTTGCAAATCACAAGCAGCCAAGGGAGCTCTCTCTGCACTGCTAGTTCCTGGGGTCTGCTCCTGGAGATCCCAATGTGGTAAGTCTGAAGTGGGTTTTGGAAAGTGGTCTACTCAGAACGCTCTCTTGATTCAGATGCAGAACAGGTGCTTTGCATCCACTTACTCAGATTATATTTTTAAAATCTGACATTAACCATAAGAAACATCCTGTACCTAAAAATACTGAGTAACTAATTGAAGATAAACATGAAGAATGCTGGAGTATTTCAAAACACCACAGCAACATCAAGAAAACACACATTACTATTACTACACAGTTTCAAGAAGGGAAACAGGTTATACCACGAGAGCCTGGGAATACTACAGTGACACTGGCTGTTACTGTCACAGCCAAGTATTTCCTCCAAATACAACTTGCTGGCAAAAAACATGTGGCCACTTCTCTAAGCAACAATGTGCTGCCAACCAATCTCCTCAACACCCACATCACCAGATGTAAGTAACTTACAGGTGGCACCATGGCGTCCTTTCCTGTCTGGCATCAGTTGTTTTCACTCAATTACCTGTAGGATTGCGAAGCAACTGCCTGCTTGTTCCTAAAAGTCATAGGTCAATACCAGCAACACATGAATTCACAGAAAACTACTAACACGTTTTGGTCAAAAGATATACTCACTCCATAGGCAGGTATGAGATTTTCTAAGACAAGCTCTGACTCCCAATGCTGAAATCTCCAGGAATCCAAAGCACTCAACACAGTCAAGTAAGTAAGAAAGATTCATCACAACTGCAAGTGAGAAGAGCTGGGAGAGCACAGCAATGCTCATGCCAAAGCTGCTTTCCTACAGCCAGGACAAAGTCAGATTCTTTTAATGACTTCCTCGACCACACAATGATGTGAAAACAATACACATTCAGTAGAAGCTGTAGTTTGAATTCTGAATTCTGACCATTTTCCAGGCCTGATCCTGAGTGACAGCAATAGCCTATAGCTCCCAGCCAGCCACAACCTCAAGGGGAAAGTTTCTCTTGATGACAGAATCGCCCAGTGCGAAGGATTAAAATGCATCTCTAACACCCAGTATTTTCAACTCACAGTGGCTTATTAGTGTGTTGTCCCACCATTAGTTAAGAGCATCAGTACTGTGATAGACAAATGACAGTGGCTACTTGGCAAGATTCTGATTTTGAAAAAATTTTGTAGTTACTAACTTTAGAAAGAGAATGCAAGAATAGTCTCCTGGAATTTCATCAAAAAGGAATGGGAGAAGGGAGGAGGTAAGACTGGTTTGAAAAAATAGTTTAACCTTCCACAATTCCTGCACACGAAAGAAGTGACAGGGCAGCACTGAGTGGATCTCCTTGGCCCTAGGGACCCTGGGAACACCTCCCATCCAGGCGAATCCGATGGCGCCCCTCCTCTACTTCACAATGCCTGATGCTGTCCTGTGCTGCTTCATCTACCTTCCTAATCCACCAACACTCTGCCGCCACCTCCGCTGCTGACTCAGAAAGGCCTCCAGGACACTCCTCTGCCAGGACCTCTTCTCCTAACCTGTCATATTTCCCTGGCCACTAGAGGGACCTCAGCCTCCCACTCTGGATCTTTGTGGTCACTCTGCACTAGGGATTGACAGAGAGAAAGGTAGACACGGGAAGACTGAATCTGTGTATAATGTTGGCATTAAAATAATGGCTTTAAGCTGGGTGGTGGTGGCACACACCTTTAATCCCAGCACTTGGGAGGCAGAGGCAGGCAGATCTTTGTGAGTTCGAGGCCAGCCTAGCCTACAAAGTGAGTTCCAGGAAAGGCGCAAAGCTTTACAGAGAAACCCTGTCACAAAAAAAAAAAAAACAAAACAACAAAAAATTGGCTTTAAAAATACTTATTGTTGCTTCCTTGGTGCTCTGACAGTTCCCCACACTAATCCTGCACCCCTAGACAGGAAACACGCTAGGTAAAGCAGTCCTAGAAGATGACCAAGAATACCTTTTAAGCCTAAAAATGTCCTGCAGGAAACAGCATGTTTATAGTCTCTCTAGTGCTTCCTTCTAATCCAGTCTACCCATCAGTTCCCAGAAGCATCACTAAGTCATATTCTGGTTCTGAGGATCTGCAACAGGTCTCCACTAACACACAGAAAAAAAAGGCCTACGAGTTACTCCCAGCCTACTTTTGTACAGGGCTCATCCACAAATGGGTACAGCAGTTCTGGCCAATGAGAACTGTCTAGCACATTCCAGACAGCCTGGATGTTCTTGGCACAGAGCTTACCCATGTCACTCTGAAACCAGCCTGGACCCACCAAATATGGTTGGTTCAGTACATAAGCTGTGCAGCTGCCTGTGTGAGTGCCTTGTCTAGTCTCATCCAAACACTTCCAATTTCAGGGGCTTGGAGGTCATTACAAACTACCTTCTGCATTTTCCAAAACAGGCTTATACAGCAAGCATGCTTAAAAACGGAAAATATTAAACCTATAGACAGCAGAGGATTTTCCTTTTCACATCCTCATGTGAAGGCTATTATCTCTAAGACGACTCTCAGTTCTGCACTATACTGGCTGGCAATGTGTTCTGCCTTATTCTTAAGGCCTTGGGCTGATCTAGCCCTTCTTGTGTCTGGAGCTGGGCCTCTGTCCACTCTGCTAACTCCCACCCCTGCCCTTGGACCTGTGGTGTTCTAAGCACTGCTGGTGGCTTGAACAAGCATCCTACAGTTCCAGCAGGAGCTCTGAGGTTGCCACTACTCTCTGGATGAAGGCTGGGTCATTTGCTGACGGCAAAGAAAGAACCTGTTGTTCTTACAGGTTTAAACGGAAGTCTAATCTAGTCCAGGCTTCAAAGGCCTATGTCCAAATATTGGGCAACTGACTGGCTTTCTTTTCCAATTCAGTCTTCTGTGTGGTGTGGCACACGCCTTTAATCCTAGCACTTGGAAGGCAGAGGCAGGCAGACCTCTGTGAGTTCAAGGCTAGCCTGGTCTATAAGCAAGTTCCAAGACAGCCAGGGATACAAAGACCCTTGTCTTAAAACACCAAAAAGCAAACCACCAAACAAACAAACAAACAAAAACACCTACTAAATTCACAACCAAGGACTCAAGAAAGAAACCTTTAACAATATTGATGTAAAGTTTCAAGATACTTTCTCCTCAGATTTCAGGAAAAGCCAGAAAATGTGGATCAGAAAATAAAAATATAAAATTCAGAAAACATCCAACGTGATAGCTTTCAGCTGTTTCTATGAATTGGATGCCTACTTCCTGTAAGGACACCTTCCCCATACTGTCACTGGCCCTCAGTCATGCATGTGCCTTTACCTTTCCCTCTTGATGACTTTCATGACTCAGCACTTACCATAATGAGATTGAAATGCCTGCGGTTTGACAACTTGGTTGCAGTCGTTACACACCACCAAGTAGAAATCATCATGTGCTGGACAGAGACCAAATATTGGCATATCTGCAACAAAGAAACAACCATCACTCACTTGTCTGTTAGGCCTGCAAGCACTGGGAGAAGCACTACTTTCCAAAGGCAATGCTTTATTACAGCAAAGAGTACGTGGACCGAGGAAGAAACCAAACCAGGCTAAGGCCTTTAAAGGGCTGAAATATGATGCAACAAAAGTTATTACAAGGTGTAAATAGAGCTATTAAAATGTACACAATGAATACATTAACAATAAAATAATTAAAGGTGAACTCTACCATGATTGAGGAACAATTCACAGGAATATGAAATGTGAGTAGTAATTCACAAAACTATAGCAAATGTTTTTATTTGCTTAAATATGCACTCTTTTCCAGTCAGTTGATCCCAAGTACCACAGAGCAAATAAAAAAGCTGCAGAGATACCACCAGAGAGTGAAAAACTATCCATTTCTCCCCCATGCCATATGAAGAAACAATTTTTTCTACTTGTTTTTAGGGACCAATAACCTCTTACATCCTGATTCCACCAGACTGACTTGGGTACAAACACATTGATTGTAGTTTGATTTTTCAGAATAGGGCAGTTTGGTTTTCACTGTTGTTTAAAAACAAAAATAAAACTATGTGCAAATACATGAAAATGCAAAGTAATTTCATTTCCTATAAATATGGCTAAATATAAAAAGCTTCAACCAGTAGATATTGTTAACAATCTAGGAATCTGCTCAAAGTTTAGATCCAGAATCTAAACTTTTTTGTTTTGTTTTGTTTTTAGAGAAAGGGTTTCTCCGTGTAGTTTTGGTGCCTGTCTTGCATCTCGCTCTATAGCCCAGGCTGGCCTCAAACTCAGAGATCCGCCTGGCTCTGCCTCCTGAGTGCTGGGATTAGGCGTGCTCCACTACCGCCCAGCTAAACTTTTAAAATACTTCAAAATTACCAACTATAAGCAAGTACTTCAATGAGTGGATAGATAGCACATTTTAACTTGGCAAATATTTTAGCAGATCAAACTAAAGAAGGCAAGAAAGAATGAAGTCTGGGGATGTAGCTCAGTGGTAGAATGCTTGCCTAGCCCGAGCAAGGCCCCTACAAAATAAGTAACTAGTAAAAAAGTAGAAAGCTAAACAGCCTCTTTTTTCATTCCTATAGATTTAATTTCACTTTCCGTGCATAATGATTGGTACTGGCTTGAAAAGAAAAGAGATGTCAGAAAATGATATCTAAAATATCAAAACTGGTGATCGACTATTTACAAGTGGCTATCGCTAGCATTTTCTTGAAAGTGTCTATTATTCTGAATTGCACATAACAGCCATAAATCTGAAATGAACTGAGGACATCATGATTCTGGGATGCAGGCACCATCACTGGGTGGGTTTGTCCTGTTTTCTCACTTTATCTGGACAGCTACTTATACAAGTTCCACTATGTCACTACTCTATCAAAGAGGAAACTGAGTCAGGCAGTGGTGAATACTTCATCTAAAGCCAATGGCAGGGACTCAATACTAATTGAGTATTGAGTTTGAACTTGGTCTCTTAAGACCAGATAATGATTCCTAGGCATTCCAGATTCTAACATCAACAACCTGGAATGTCAGAGCCAAACACCTTTGCTTACACAAACTGAGTAGATAGTGTAAGAAACTTGCAGCACACTGTTATTTCCATGACTTAAATAAGCTTAAATAAATGAGAAGTAAGAACTGAACAAGGTACTGTTTTCTTTAAAAGCATGCCTACTTTAGGGAAAACATAGTATATACTCGAGCAGGGGTAAAGTTATAGTCCATGGAACGATGTACATATAATATGCTGTTTTTCTTTTTTCTTTTCCAAGACAGGGTTGCTCTGTGTAACAGCCCTGGCTATTCTGGAACTCACTTCGTAGTCCAGGCTGGCCTCAAACTCACAGCGATCTGCCTGCCTCTATCTCTTGAATGCTGGGGTTAAATGTGTGTGCCACCATGCCCAGTTATAATATACTACTTTTCTAAGGCTATTGTTTGACATAGAAGTTGCATTACATCCCTGTAATAAGTGTCCTAATATGGATACTAATGAGAAAAATTCTAATTACTGGAGTGGCATGAATTTCATGTTCTGAGTTACAGTATAAAATGTCTTTAAATATCAAATTAATAATTTAATTATGAAAACAAGCTAGTTAACCTTATTTAATAAACAAAAGTTAAACAGCATTTAAGAGTGGTTGCAACTCCCTTTTAGCCTGTGATGAGCTGGTCTGTTGTTTCTTCCTGTGCTCAGTGATAGGCAAAGTTCTGTGATACACATGCTTGAGGTAAGCACAGCAGTAAATGATGAAACCCTGCATTTGGGAGGCTGAAGCAGTGGATGAGTTTGAAGCCAGCTTGGAATATATAATAGTGTTACATAGCAAAGTGCTGTCTCAAGAACTAAAATCAAACGTGTCTATATATACATTCAGATACTTCTGGTGGCTGTCTACTCCTTTAAAACCAAGGCAATTTGATAAACTAGGGCAGAGTGTAGAACAGTGGTAGAGTGCCTGCCTAAAATGCATGATGCTCTGAGAACAACACCCAGGGCTAGGAAAAAAAGGAAGGAAGGAAGGGAGGGAGGGAGGGAGGGAGGAAGGAAGGAAGTTAGTTAGTTAAAAAAGAACTAAAGAGATAAAATGTATAGATCCTTGCAAGTTAGTGTTGAATCTTTAACCTGGCTTCCATTATCCTTTCAAAACCAGGGAAATGGAGAGGGGTTATCCTGTAAGGAATCTATATTTATGCTAAAATTTCAACTTCCTAAAAAATGTAAGATCATTTGAGATTTAAATGACAATAATAGAGCCATAATCATAGTTGACTTTTAGTGACTGACACTATTTGCTGTGACCCATGCCAAGCACTTTTCTATATGGCTTATCACATTTGTTTCCTTCTCTTTTGTTCAGAGACTATTTTATTATAACCTTTATTAATTGTATATATTAAGATTCACTATACTGTTTCCACACAGGCATTAATCATGTCCATCTACTTTCGACTCTCACTCTTGCCTCCCACGGCCTATTCCATTTATATCTGAAAAGAATCCTACAATAGAATACTCTTTTTTGACTTTAGGAGAAATGAACCTGTCTAGTACCACCCAGCAAGAAAGCATGGCAGTAGGTCTCAGGTTTGCATGCTGTAGGCTCATCCTTAGCCACCAGTCACACCTTGTCTAGCTGGGCAGCCTGTGTATACGTACACTGGCACAGTGGAAACCATGTGAAACACTTCAGACCATCCTGGGAAACCCAGTCCCTTTCCCAAATCTAAACAACTTTAGTTTTAATTTTGTAAATTATTTGCTTTCAGACAGTCATATTTGGATATAAGCTAGAGAGCAAAAAATAATTAATAAAATATCTTTGGGGTAGGTTCTATAACCATTTTCTGTACTAAGACATTCCAGAGTCCCTAACAACAGGAACAGAGTGTAGAATGTTGTGGCAACCAAAGGAAACGGAGTGATTTATGAGAGGCAGTATGTATGTATATATACACACACACACACATATTTATATATAATATAATATATATTTAAAGCATAAACTTCACAACCAACCCACCTACAAATTAACATATGGGTTCTGTCAAAAGGAGAAGTTTGACTTACAGCAGAAAACATTATTTAGTAAAAATGAAGTTTCAACTAACTTTTTTTTTGACTTACAAAATACACTTTGGACACATACATGAATTCATCAACTGGGTACTTAAAATAATGAAAAGCTTTGAAATTGTACTTGAGTTCATGAATTATGAACTAATTTAAATGAATAAATGCAGTTCTTGTAAGCCCTAAAGTTTCCTTAGGATTTAGGTTAAATAAATGAGGAATGGCCCAGCACCTATATCTAGGTGATCACTTACTTTGGGGACCCCAGACCAGCATAGTGAAAGGACTGGCCATAAGCACGTGGGCCATGAGCATACACATACAGAAATCCTACTGTCTCCATGAGAACGGAGGCCGTGTCGGAGGCTAGCCCTCCGGCTGTAGAGAATATACTGAGTTCGCTTTGGTGTTGGTACCGTGGGAATGGAGGCTGTGTC
Source organism: Onychomys torridus (assembly GCF_903995425.1). Classification (NCBI taxonomy): domain Eukaryota; kingdom Metazoa; phylum Chordata; class Mammalia; order Rodentia; family Cricetidae; genus Onychomys; species Onychomys torridus. The sequence continues at coordinate 21,640,206 of NC_050451.1, forward strand.
AGAGGCTAGCCCTCCGGCTGTAGAGAATGTAGAGTTCGCTTTGGTGTTGGTACCTTCACTTTGAGGACTTTGACAACAGAGAAATTCAGGTGTTATAAGAAACCATTTAATCTTTTCAGGATCCCAAGTATCTCCCTTCTCACACACAACCCAAACTTCTATATACACCAATGGCTCCCATCTTCAGCCCAGACTACCCCCAAGTTCTGTCTAAATCAGTGGTTCTCAACCTTCCTAATGCTGTGACACTTTAATATAGTTCCTCATGTTGTGGTGACCCTGCAACCATAAAATTATTTCATTGCTACTTCAGAACTGTCATTTTATTAGTTATGAACCATAATGTAAATATCTGATATACAGGATATCTGATATGTGACTGCGTGAAAAGGTCATTCAGCCCCCACCCCCTCCCCAAGAAGCTGTGACCGACAGATCTAGACTCCGTTTCCACCTACCAGATGCTATCTTCCAGCTACATACACCTCACACAAAACAATTAGCACACGAGCGCCCATTGCTGACTCAGCCCTAGTTTTGCTTCCAACTACCTCCCCAACTCTGGGTAAGTACTATTTATTCCTCAATGGCTGAACTTAAGACTTAGGTGCTAAGTCTTGGCGTGTGTGATGACCTTGGTTCAACACCCAGTAGGCCAAAAACAACAGTACCTACCATCTTTGAATTCTCCCACCGAGGCTACCTGTAGATTCCTGGTCCGTTCTAAAACCTTGTCATGGCTCTCCAAGGCCACTGGTGCAGGGCTTCTCAGCACCCGTCCCTGCCTGGACTCTGAAGAAGTCTCCTAAGTAGCTACCAGAATACCCTTTAAAAGCTTCCATTAGGTCACAGTGGCATGTACAAATCAAGTCTGAGCCCTTACAATAGCTCCCGAGGTGTGCTGAGGTGCCCTCTTCCTGTTCTTCCTCTGTTCCCACCCCCACCTCCAACCCCTTACCCTCCTGCTTGGTTCCCTCTGCTTCAGGCACACTGACATCCTTTCCAGGGCTGGTGCTGCACTTGCTCCTGATGAGTGCCTGGCAGTTTCTCACACAGGAAGTATCAGCTTCGGTGTCACCTCTTCAAAGGGTGACTCCCCTTTTCTCAGTGACCCACTCTATGACGGGGACTGCAGTAACCTGCCTAAGAGTACGGGCTGCTATCACTCTGAATCTCGGTTTCCCAAAGACAGATATGACTGTGGGCAATTTCTCTAGCTTCCTTGAAGCTCTAAACTCGTCAAGAACTGATGTCCACTGTGTCTTTTACACCGAATATCCACAAGGTAGACACATAAATAGAGTGACACCTGCCCTTGAAGTGCTCACTCAGTGTTTCCCAGCCTGTGTTAGAGTCACGCACTACTGCTGAAGTGGCCAGGAAACTAAAGCACAAGCTAGGAGATGACTGGCCCAGGGTTTGAACTCAGGCCTGCTAGCCTCACAGCTCCAGGACTCTTGCACAGTCAGCCCCTTTCCCCCAAGTTATGTGTGCCTGGGCCCTGTCGGGGCTTGCTGCCCCACACTCTGTCCCCTGCTCCAGACCCATCGGCTACGAAGCACCTGCACCACTCCTGAGTGGGCTGAACTCTGTATTCAGGCTTAAGAGTCAATGCATTCTGTGAGACAGATTCAGAATCCCATCAACTCTCCTTATTTCCCAGGATGCCATCTTTGGGTCAGAATGGCTCCCTCTCTTTCCTACCAGGGAATGGCTCCAATGCCCTGCCAGGTCTGTACTTGTGACATTTGTTTGTTTATTCTGTACACAGTGCTCTGTCTGCAGGTGTCCCTGCAGGCCACAAGAGGGCGCCAGATCTCATTACAGATGGCTGTGAGCCACCATGTGGTTGGTGGGAATTGAACTCAGGACCTCTGGAAGAGCAGTCCATGCTCTTAACCACTGAGCCATCTCTCCAGCCCCATTTACATCTCTTAAAGCCTCAAATACTCAATAAAGACTGAAGACTTCTATAGTCCTTGCCAGACTCAAGAATGAGCTCTGGAGTGTTTGGTGAAGTGGCTGTCATCTGGAATATTTCTGTAGCTTGCTTTGAGAACTAAAAACTAAGATGTGTGAACTGACCCCCAAGGCCCTAAAATATGCAGGCTCAGCCTCTTGTGATCTGGACTTTTAGCCTTCTCCTGGTGTGCTGGGATCCCAACACTAGTTTCCCCCTGCTTGAGACTTGTCTTAAGCAAAGTTCCTGTTACATGGTCCTTGCCATAGACCGCCAGCACCACCTCAACACGTAACGAGCCATCTAGCTGTACATCTTTTAGTCTTCTCTCAGAAGACACAGTTTACCTATTTTTCCCTCTGTCCTAGTAACATGTTTAACAAGAGCTGTAAAGACTCTGGCACTGACAGCAGCCATTCTCTGTGATGCCATCTTAAGCTATATCGTTACAATGGTGCCTTTATGTTATTTAGCATCTGGTGTAAGGAAACATTCAGGTTTGGTAAACCTCTGAACACACAATCCCACCCTCTAAAAGCAGTTTCTGATTTTCAAATCTGCATACAGGAAATCCTCTTTGCCTGTTTTCCAGAGTAGTGATACCTAAGGGCAAATCTGAAGTCCAACTATTCAGATTAAAATATCCAGTTTCTCTATTGGAAACAGAGAACAGTTAAAGCACGTAACTTCTGTAAACCTGTAAATTGCAGCTACTCAGAAGGCTGAGGCAGGAGGATCACAAGTTTGAGATCAACTGGGCAGCACAGGGAGACTTCCACAACAAAAACCCAGCTTTATTTAACCCCATGAACCTCAGTGTCCTTGATACAGAATAGACTTCGAAGAGTCTTAATTTCATTTTACTGTGAGGATTAAACAAAGTAATCTATGGAGATCCCTGAGGGTTGAGCTCAAAAACCACTGCAAATAGCACACACCCGAAACGGCTGTTCTAAGAGCCCCAGCTCTCAAGACACCGATACATACCAAAGAGCAATGGCTATTTTACAATGTGAGCTGATCCTAGAGTGTTTGAGAGATCCCATTCAGGGGACACCAGGGGAGATCTGTAAAGGCAAATGCACATTCAATTCACTGCAATTCGGAGAGAATCTAAGACTTTCAGCGGGGCAGCCACATTCTAGAGGAGACAGCTCAAGCATGAGTGTGCATCAACTAGAGTAGGAGGCGGGTAGTCACCAAGAAGCCGGAGGCAGCTGAAGGACTCCAGAGCCGGCTCCTCCGTTCTCTCCTTTCTCCTGGCAGCGTCTTTAAAAGCGGAGACTAGTGACAGGAGCGGGAAGACTAGAATATTACAACAACACAACACTGAAGGCTAAGACACAACCTGTACAGCCAAGTTAATGTGTTCAAACCCGAGCCTACAACTTCCCAGCCCATACTCAACAGAACCCACATCAGTCATGAGAAGGCATGAGAATAAAACACTCAAGGACATGCCTGTCCCACAGTAAGTAAGTGCTACGGAAGACTGGAACTTTTTTCATCTCCCTCATGGCTGTCCTTTGGCCTTTGAGCTAAAAGTGGTTATGCTGACCTGGGCCCATTCTTCTCCCCAGGAACGAGAATGAGGTCCTAAAATCATAAATAGCACTTGGCCCAATTAAACCTCCTACTGGATGGCTAATGCAGTCATTATGAAAACTAGGGCTTGGAAAGCCTTATAACGCCTGCAGCCTTGGCTGGCACACCTCCCTCCCCCTTTGGCATTCTGGTGTTCTGAGGTTCCCAGAACCACTTCAGGGCCTGCCTTCTCTAAGTTGGTTTCCTCCAGATGGAATGCTTTGCCTGGACAGCTCCAGACCTCAGTTTGTACTTCACTGGGTAACTCTTTCCTCACTGCCTACTTGAGGTCAGCACTTATTTTTTCAGACAAGTCTCTTAGTTATTCATTAGCTGTTTGTGTTTGGGCTACTGCCTCATCTAAGATAGAAACTGACACACACGAGGCCTTTAACAATGAAACTCAGGGTTGGGGATTTAGCTCAGTGGTAGATCGCTTGCTCCTGGGTTCAATCCTCAGCTCCTAAAAACAAAACAAAACAACACAACTGAAACTAGTCTCTAAAGTGAGTCTGCCTAAGCTTAAATCCAACCATGTCACATTAAGGAGTGAGCGTGGGCCATAAAGTACCCTGTGAAAAGGGGGACGACGGTAGGGGGGGCAGTTTAGAGAAGAGACAGTACACATGCACATACACGCACACACACGTACACACGTGCACACACACGTGCACACACACACACACACACACGCACACGCACACGCCTGTCCAGATCATGTGCAGGTGTGCCACGCTGATTACTGCTTTTATTGGGAGTAGAATATACCAACTGATACTCACAGCCTCAGTTTACCTGCAGCCACCAGCCACGAGGCACACATTTTAAGTAAAGACTGAGTTACATATCATGGCAAAAATTTATATGTATCATTTATCATTAAAGCACTGTCTGGGTACTGGGGATTTATTTGCAAAGGAACCTCAGAAAAAAGTTTATCTGAGCTCTGATATATAAAAAGTAATCAGTTTGTAATTACTGAGTACTTCCTGGACACCAAGTACAATGTCAAATATTAAATATTATTTGACTTCTTGGGAATGACACCCCCATTTCAGAAAAACGCAAGCATGGCACAGGAGGTCTGCTGATTTTAGTCACAGAACCAGCAGGCCGAGAGCTCAGATTTAAAGTAGATGCTGTCTCTACTGCTCCCTGAGGTTGTCTCATCTTTCCCAAGGGATTTCTGCTCTTTATGAAGCTTCAAGCCAGCCCAGGTGTTCCCATACAGCAGGACGTTCTGTGGTCCTTCTGGAGTATATACACTCCCACTGTTCAAAGGTTCCTAGGACTCACACTTACGGCGCCGTCCATACTGGAGGTGTTTCCAAACACCCTAAGGACTGTGGAGACAGGTCTCACTCAAGAGCTTGAAGTCCTGACCAGACTCAGCACTCGCTGTTCTCTTCTTTCCAACAGTAACTCTCAATAGAAGGCAACTACAAAACTGTAATGTTTAGAAAGTTTCTAATTGCTGTTAAATACCACTGGAGTCGTAACCAGGAAAACATAAAGCAGAACTTTATTTTTACCCCTTACAAGCATCTCTGAGCATGCCTCAAGTTCATATTACCTATTCTGACTATTAAAAGGAATTCTACCTGTTTATAACTAATGTTAAAGTTGAATCAAAGAACCAACCAGACAGAAAGACCAATGAGCAACCTGCCAAACTAAGTATGGTCTGGTCTAAGGATCAGTCTAAAAAAATTAGTGTGTGTACCTGTGCAAAAAAATGTTTCACATAGAAAGCAACCAACAAAAAACACCAGAGAACAAAAAAGCCTCCATAACAAAACACTACCGAAGAAAAACACTCCATTATGACAATGATCTCCCCAGAAGATATGTATTATAAATGATGAATACTTTACTGGTCGAGGAAGCCCAGAGACAGCCCTTCCCCCTGCAAAATAATAAAATATTATTAACAACAACACCACCACCCAGGCTATCATCATTCCTCCTTGTGCCAACTATAACGAGATGGTAAATCCTATTGCTAAAGACACTGCACTAAAGCTGCAGGACACAGAGAAATCAAGCTGGCACCAAGATACTTCACTCCTGACGGCTAGCTTTCATTATACTGTGATACATCACCCTGGCGACCAGGGGAGAAAACACTGGGGGATGTCTTTCGGTGTACTGTGGATATGTGTTGTTCCCACTGACTAACAAAAAAGCTGCACTGGCCTATGGCAAGGCAGAATGGAGCCAGGCAGAAAATCCAAAAGGGATAGGGTGAGAGAGAAAAAGATGGAGTTGGGGGAGACTCCTCTGAGCTGCCACCAGGAGCAGCAAGATGTGAGAGAAGAGGTAATGCCATGAGGCCACATGGCTAAACAGATTAACAGGAATGGGTTGAGTTAAGTTATAAGAGCTAGCTAGGAAGAAGCCTGAGTCACAGACCAAACAGTTTGTAATTAATATAAGCCTCTGTGCAGCATTTTATTGGGACCAAGCGGCTGCAGGACCCGGAAGGACACAGGAAAACTTCTGGCTACATCTGGCGTTCCAATGTGGGGCAAGAATTTCCATCTAAAACCTGAGAAAGCTTTAAAAAGAGTTCTAAAATGGAGCCAAGAGCAGCTCTCTAGTTTGTGTCTCTCATGGGGATGTGGCACAGAGACGCTGAGGCATTCAAGCTTAAGCACAGCACCGTGGATTCCCACCATGATACACAGAGGCCTCTCCAAACCGTGCAGTGCACTGCACTGAGTGGAGGGTTTAGCTTTTGCTAGTATAGACAAAAGAAAGGTTTCTGGGCTACACACTGCTTGATAGAGGCATGGACCCACTGCTTCCCAGAGTTGGCGGTGAGCATGGCTCCCAGAGCTGGTGGTAAATGTACCTTTGCCATGTTGGGAAGCTGAACAGGGTGAATCAGAAAAGGATTATAGATACACAATAAGGCAGATTCAGATGGAACTGACCTCTAAACGGTTTACAGTATGTGTAAAATTGTACGTAGGCTTGAAAGAGAAAGGAAAATAAGTATAGGCAGTTATATAAAGAAATAGTTTTAAAAAATAAAGTCTTTAAAGAAGCAGTAAAAGTAATAAAAGTTAAGCCATATAGGAATGGAAAATACAGAGTCTTGATTATGTACATTATTGTGTTTTCTTTGATATTTTTGACTGTTAATGAGCTAAATGCAGCAGGTTAGGAATCAAACATTTGCCTCGCAGGCCACAAGGCACAAGGTTCAAAGCCAGCACAAGCCAAAAACCATACAAAAATAAAAAACAAACAAACAAACAACAAACAAACAAACCAGCATCCAACAGTCTAGAATAAAACCTGAGCAATATAAATACTGAAAGTTCTTCACATCATGGTTTTCCATGTGTTTCACCATCTATCCGTCCACCATGTGTACATCAAGGCAAAACATCTCTTCTTGGGATAGATAGGGCCCATCAGGTGACAGTATCTCCTCCTGCACATAATCCCTTCACAAGCCAGTCTATTTGCCTCATTTAGTTTGCTAGTGTACTGCTGAAGATTTCTGTGCTAGTATTCTAAAGGGATACTGGTCTCCAGCTCTTGGCTCTTCTCTGTCAGGTTTTGCTACCAAGATAACTGGCTTCATAGAGTCAATTGAAAGTATTAGCTCCTTTTGCACTTATAAACAAACCTCTGTGTAGCCTTGCTACTGATTCTTTTGTACACTTACAGACTTCACCAGGAAAGCCATCCAGGCCTGGGTTTCTCCAGAGACATTCCCGTCACTGATCCAAACCTCCTAACCCGTCTTCAGGCACTGCAGGGAGTTTGGCAGTCCTTCCATGCAGTTTATCCTGTTCATCAAGACTGTCTCCAGAAGGCTTTTCTTCCTGCACAGGCAGCAGCCACAGTGCCCTTCCATTCCTGACTGTATACAACAGCACAGGCAAGTCCAGTTAAAGCCTCACCCTTTTACTGATCTTGTCAAAGTACCACATTTGGCTTCAATGATTTTTCTACTGTTTCTCTATGTTTACTCATTTATTTCCACTCGGGTCTACCTTTTTCTTTCTGCTTGCTAAAGGTTTAGTGGGGGAAATGCTGTTCTTGATCTGAGCTTCCTTGTTTAATAAAGTTGTATCTGCTTCCATAAACTTTTCCCTTAAACAACCACTATTTTGGTTATATTTTTATTTTACAATGTTGTATTTCAATTTCACTACTCTCAAAAAATATTTTCTAATTTCTCAAATTGCTTGTCTGACCCACTGCTCATTTAGAAATATGTCTGACCATTTTACTATTAAGATAAGAATTTATACTGTATCAAGCTAATAAAGAAAAATTAATTGATTAATTAAAAAAATAAAAAAAGAAATATGTTCAACTTCCACATACTTATACATTTTGCCTATTTCTTCTTTTTATTAATGTCTGTTGTAATTACACTGTGGTTATAGAATACACTCTCTGTATATGAATTCAGTCCTTTACAATTACCGAGGGGTGCTTGACTGCAGCCTAGCATGACCCTGGAGAGCAATGCATATGAGCTTAATTAAGGGTGTACACTCTGGTGTTGCTGTTTGGGTCTAGTTATAATGTTACTCAAGTCTTCCACATTCTCTATTTAGTTGTATCTGTTCTTTACAGTATAGGGTTAAAGTCTCCAACTACGACTGATAGATTGTCTATTTCTTCTTCTGGGGTCAGTTTTTGTTGTTTGTATTTGCTTTGTGTATTTGGAGCTATGCTGTAAGAGTTAGTTATATCTTTATTCTATTTGTTTTGGTTTTTTGAGACGGAATTTCTTTGTATAGCCATGGCTGTCCTAGAACTTACTTCTCAGAGATCTACCTGCCTTGGCCTCCCAAGTGCTGGGATTAAAGGTGTGGACCACTACAGCATGGCTAAAACCTTGTTTCTTTAAAGTTAACTTTTTCCTCATGGAAGGACCCATTCTTGGTTGTGTTTCTGCAGTTGTTTACAGGAAGTCAGTCTTGTCTGGAGTCAGTGTGCCTCTGGGGCTGATTCCCCAAGTGCCACTGTGAGTCTTTTGCAGCTCTGTCTTTCCAAGTGTCCCTTACACATACCACACAACGGTATCATTCTATGTTTAAAACCCACTGTCCAGTTTGTCTTTTATAGTGTTTACTCCACTTATACTGGAGAGTTTCTAGGGAGATAGGATTCATGCTCACCATTTTGTGACTGGCTTTCTATATGCACTGTATCTGCTGTTGATGGGGGTACTCTCTTCTTCTACACTATCTTTTAGGAAATTTTCCCAACATTAAGAATGAAGAAATAAATTTTTCTTAATGTTATTCTCTGGTCACTGCAGCTAATGTCTTAACATTAAATAAACTAATTTAAATGAAAGTCATCTTAATTTAACCAAGAAGTGAAACGAAGAAAATTTTAAGACAATGATTTTTACTTTAAAACTCCAAAAGCAAAGCTCAACAAGTATGACATAGCAATCTCAGAAGCTTCTGTGCAATAAAGGAAAAGACACCAGCAAATGGGAGACATATTTGTAAACTACACTATGACAAGGGATTAGTATCCACAACACACAAGAACTCAAATATTCAACAAGCTCTGCAATAAAGAAGTGGGCAAAAGAGCTAGCATGTTTCCAAAGTAGACATGTGAACTGTCCACAAGTATATGAACACCAACATTCCCTATTCATCTGAGAGATGCAAGGAAAAGTCACAGGAGACAGCATCTCACTCCAGATATAATGACTACAATAAAAATTGTGACAACAAAAAATGCAGATAAGGATACACGTAGAAAGGGAACTATCATACAGTATGTGGGGATGCAAATTAGTACGGCCATTACAAAAACAAAAATATAGAATAGAAAGAAGTTCCTTAAAAAATCTGAGAACAGAACCACTTAGAAAATTGTTTCTCAACCTTCCTAATGTTTCAGCCCTTTACCCTTTAATACAGACAGTTCCTCATGTTGTGGTGACTCTCAAACATAAAATTATTTTTGTTGCTACTTCATAACTGTGACTTTATTACTATTATGAATTGCAATGTAAATATCTGTGTTTTCCAATGGTCTTAGGCGACCATCGAAAGGGTTGTTTGACCCGAGGTTGAGAACCAATGCACTAGATGTTCAAGCTACTTCACTGCTGGGTGCACACTGAAAGGACAGGACATCAATATAAAGAGGGACCTGTACTCCATGTAGATCATGGCACTGTTCACAACAGTCAAGACAGGTGCAACTAAGGTGTCCACTTAGGAATGGACAAAGAAAACTTGGTGTAAGTACAAAACAAAGTAGTATTCATCCATAAAAATAAACAAGATTCTGTCTTTTGTTGGACATGTATGGAATGGAGGACACTATGTTAAAATTGCCAAGCACAGAAAAAAACATGTCAAATTTCTCATATGTGGAATTGAAGAGAACAGTGGTCATACACACCAGGGCACAAGGGAAATGAGGGGCAGGCTACTTAATGGGTTTAAAAAGAATTCCTGAAAGATTTCATCCAGAAAAACAATTCGATATACTAAAAATTAAAAATGAAACAAAAAGCGACCCACTTCCTCAGTGTGGCTCTGCACCCACTGTCACTTCTCTGCTTTCTCATCACGTTTACTGAGGTGGACTGTCTTGGAGCATGGCGGTGGGAGCGCTGCAAACCGCTCTCCCTGTCAGGCCCTGTCCAAGCCTGGTATTTCAGGCTGAGCCCCAGTGACTGTGTAGTTTTTCTTTCTTTATTACCATTGCGTGCATGTGTATGTGTGCGCATTTGGGCACACCACTGTGTGTATGTGTGTATAGTTCAGAGGATTTGCAGAGCTCACTTATCTCCTTGTGGGTTCCAAGAACTGCACTCAGATCACCAGAAGCTTGCATGGTAACTGTCTTTACCTGCTGAGCCATCTTACCAGACCCTTTATTTGGAAGAGTTCCATTATGCAGCCCCAACTGGCCAAAAATGAGAAATCCTTCTGCTTCCCTCTCCTGAGTATTACAAGTGTGTGCCATCATGTCTAGCTTGGAACATGACCTTGTACAAGCATAATTCTGACCAAGAATGCCAACCACAGAGATGAGTCTCTCAGCTTTTGCAAAGGGGCAGGTAGTTTGACTTCTCCTTGACCTTTACTTTCATCTTGCAGAGCCTCAAGGTTAGACACAGGTAAGAGACAGGGCCTTCATAGTCTTTCCTAGAAGTGTACAGCCATACATGAACATAAGCTATTCAAGACTCTTTTAAAAAACGTGTAGGTACTCTTCAGAGCCCCAAGTGACAATCCATTTCTTAATGTTTGCTTCTTATTCACCACCACCGGCCCACCCCAAGTCATCTTCTTGTTAGCTACAGCTGGTATTATTAGCCCAGGCCACTGTAATGGAAATAATAGTTGGGGTTGTTGGTTTTTCTCAACAAATGCTATTGGGACAGAGCACACAATTAATTCTGAGCCAGGCAAAAAAAGAAGAAAAAAAAAAAAGACAAGTCTTGGGTTGAAGTCTTTGTTGGGAGCTACCAGATAATGCTAAGTGACAACTCTCTAGGAAACAGCTTTGGGGTCTCCACGCTAACAGTCCCCTCCAGCAGGTGTTACTCCAGTTAATGTCACTATCAACTTTCAAGGCTATTAGTTTTCAAAGTTATGTAGTGGAAAAACTGAAGCTGAGTTCAAACAGCATACAGTTTTCTGTATTTACAGAGATTCAGGGTTTTTTTTTTTTCTCAAACATTTATCAGATCTTGCAAGACTTTAGTTAATTTTCAGGCTTCTGAAAATGCTAATTGTAACTAGTACTGTATTGTTATTGCTTCTACAGAGGGACAAATTTTTAGAGATCTTTCCTCTGCCAGTAAGAAACACTCAATAGATGTATTTTAAGAGTAGATAATTTCATCACATTATGTTATTATTTTCAATACTGCTGAAACCATAGTGTACCAAGAGAGTGTTCCCAGGGCAAATGGACAACAGAAAGGCTGGTCAGCAGTGTCTGCAGCAGCACTAAGGGAGCCACGGGTAGCTTAGACTGGGGACAGCAGTGACAGGGATTCAGAGGTATTAAGGAGGACTGCCGCCATGATTTGGTAATGGCCCGGATACAAGGGTGGTGAGGTCATTGGTGCCTTGTTTCCCTTCCTGCAGAACAGGATGGAAGAGTACGTCTAGTTTCTGAGAGAGAGAAACAAAGACAGACAGAGACAGACAGACAGAGAGAACATCACCTGGAAGAATGCCAGGACTGAGGATGAAGAGCATATACTCAGAATGAGTTCTAGAGACCATGGCACAGCCCAAAAGAAACCAAGGATACCATTATCTTGAGATTCTTCTCTAACGTTAGGCAAATGCTTTGTAAGTCTGGTCCTAAAACTACATCTTCTATCTGCAAACAAGTAAAAGGCCTGTGTGTGTGTTAACTGTCAGTCCTCCAAAGTCAACCAGGAACTAGTCTGCGATCCCTAGAGTACTGGGGACTGTGAAAATGCCCGAGCCTGCATCACACTCCAGTAACCTAGTTTTCCCCAGAGGCAGCTGTACTGGAAGAAAAGTCCTAAGAATAAAAATAAATCCCTGAATCTGAAAGACTGTTATACTCACACACATGTCAATTTAATGTTCTCTTGGTGCCTCTGGAAACATCATTCTTTACACTCCCCATCCCCATCTCCCATAAACACTACCTCAGAGCTGACAGCACTTAGTCAGATTCAGACTGCAGGAAATAGGCAGGGCAAACTAGGTGCCTGGAAAACGTGGCTTCTTCAGTTCTTAATACTGACTCCTTTGAATATTCTCAGACCTTTCTAGTTCAGTATATTCTTTAGTTCACACTTTATGCAGATGTCTGTCTTGCCTGGAACTTAGACGCAAGAGACTTATAAAGAACCCCGAAGAGAGAAAAGGGGAACTTAAGCTGCTGGCTGAACTATTATTTCTACTTCCGTTCTCCCTACCTTCCATACTCCTTACTCCCACTGTAACACTGCAAAGCTTTATTTTCTTTCCTTTTTTTTTTTTTAAATAAATCATGTGCTGTATGTTACCAACAGGAAACACTCCAACTGCAAATGTTGTTGTGTTTAAATCACTTGTTAATTTCTGCTTCACAAGCTAGCAGAATTAGTGGGAAACACCCCCCTTAGAAAGTCTGATGCAGTTGTATCTGTTTTACCTCTTCACACCTGCAGTTTCAACTGATCAACATACCTCAATAAGGTACCCAAAGATCATTTGCCACAACCAAATGCAAACAGATGGGTTGGCTGATAACATCCGAATAGCCACATTTCAGACTGGTATCTCCACTCAAAGGCCTAGTTCTCCCCAAATTTGTTTTCTTTTGATTGTTTCTGAAGGAACCGGTCAGATAAACATTTAAAATACAATATAACAACAGTAGCCCTTGTATCAAACATCTATTAAGCACTTAATGGGCCAGTGAGACTGATGATGCTACAGAATCCTCACAGCAACCCTGTGGTACAGGCACTCAACTTGACCCAAATGGACAAATGGAGAAACAGACACTGTAAAGAACTTGCTTATGATCACACAGCAGGAATGGGGTGAAGCCGGTCACACCTGATGGAATCAGATCTCAGCAAGGATTGGTCCCTACAGAAAGGAAAGCTGCTTCTGTTATAAACTGGGTAAGATAACTGTCTGTGGAAAACTATTTCATTTGTTATTTTATACAGAATCCTACTTAAAATGTAATGTGGACTAATTTACCCCATCACTTTAAATTACACTGTATAAAAACTATATTTGATTGTGCTAAGGGTACAGCTTAGAAGTAGAGTGTGTATTATATATCAGACCCAATGTTTAATCCTTAGCATCAAAAAAAGAAAAAAGTGTTTAATGGTATTTGTAGAGAGAGGGAATGGGATCCATATATCTTCAAGTAAGGTACAAAGCAGCCAAATATTTTAAGAAAAATTAACATAAAACATTTCCCGAGGGAAATTTAAAGCACAAGGAGCAGAGGAGAGGAGAAGGAGGTAAAGAAGAGGGGAGGGAAGAGAGGAGGAGGGGAGAAGTGGGAAAGAAAAGGAGGGGAGAGAGGAAGGGGAAGAAATAACACATGTTAATATAAACAAAAACAAATTAATTTCCCACTAAGCTTTTGATCTGTTATTTTAATTAACATACTTCTGTCCTCCCTTGTTTCAGGAAAAAAATAAAACAAAAAGCAGCCTACACTGCCTTACTTATTTATGCCCAAGCTTATCAGTAATGCCACGGCCCTATTTCTGTAAACCGTTGGTTAATTAACGTGTACCCCATCTCTGGCAGCCTGCCTAAACAAGTGAAGAGCACAAATAATGACATCAGCTGGGCAGGACACTACACATTTCTTTTAGACTTCTTACCATGTGCTATACAGAACACAGACTACGGTCATTCTAACAAGCCCTGAATCTGGGCTGAACAGAACCAGGCTTATACAAAGAACCTCAAGCTCTGTCCAGGACAGACTTCCATGGTGCTATAATCTGAGAACAAACATTGACTTAGAAACTCCATTGTCAATCTCTGTGCGCCTACATAAAACTGAATGTGACAGTCACACAGGAGATTACCGGGAGCCTCAATTTTCCATCTGAAATCACAAAATCTCTCATCTACACTCTGAACTTCAAACGGTGTCACTGTAAGTCACCTAACAAACAAATGAGGTTCATGGCACTCTCTGTGTGACTAATGATTTGCATGTCTACTTTATTTGGGGGTTTTTGTTTGTTTGTTTTTCCTTTTCTTTCCTTTTTTTCTTTTTTTCTTTTTGGTTTTTCAAGACAGGGTTTCTCTGCTTCGCTGATGTTCACTGATGTTCTGGAACTTGCTCTGTAGAAGAGGCCAGCCTCAATCAGGCTGGCCTCAAACTAAGAGAGGTCCACCTGCCTCTTTAATCCTGCCCAAGTGGTAGGATTAAAGGCGCATGCTACCACACAGCCCTGGCTCGATTGGTTTTTTTCAAGACCGGGTCTCACTCTATAGTTCTGGCTGTCCTGGAAATCGCTCTGTAGACCAGACTGACATCTAACTCACAGAGATCCACCTGCCTCTGCCTCCTGAGCACTAGGATTAAAGGTGCACACTACTATACCTAGCACGAATGTCTTAATTTTAACCGTGTAATCCACAGTTCACAATGGTTTGGTTGGCAAGTCCTTAAAGTATACCTTGAAAACTTCTCAGACCAAGGCTGAAGTTAAAAATGACTGTTTCTAACATGTGAAGTACAGTAAGGCTATGAACCTAAAAGCATAAAGTATACATAATATCTGTGTTTTATTGGCCTTATTGTATGAAAAAAAAAAAAAACAAAGCACAGAAAATTTCTAAACTTCATAATTTATACTAGAATCCTAGGACAAAAAAAAAAAATGTTTATACTTGGGCTGGAGAGATGACTCAGTGGTTAAGGGCATTGACTGCTCTTCCAGAGGTCCTGAGTTCAATTCCCAGCAACCACATGGTGGCTCACAACCATCTATAATGAGATCTGGCGCCCTCTTCTGGCCTGCAAGAACACATGCAGGCAGAACACTGTATACATAATAAATAAATAAATCTTTGAAAAAAAAGTTTATACTTAGAGAAATTTATAGGAACTAACATAAAATAAAGGAACGGCAAACAATATCCCATAGCACTGTGTACTCTATTCAAAGTACACACTCAACAGGCAGCAGCAGCGGTAAGAAAAATTCTGCCCTCATAGAACCTCACTCTGGTTGACCCATGCCTCTTTTTCCAAGTGCATTTCAAAATGATATGCACAGAATGACTAGCAGGATAAGCACTGCACAGTCTACATAAGCTCCCAGCACTTAGGGCAGGCACAGTCCTGGAAGTCTCATCAGTAATATCAAGACTACTACCAGTTTGCACTGTATATGCATCTCAGAGTAAGCAAGAGTACTGAAGTGGGTAAATGTCCATATCCATATGCTGCTTCAAGTGTAAGACAGTGACTACCGGGGTCCAGGGCAATGCTGGTACCACTCCTGGTAAATTCGATTGTCCTCAGCCATGTGAGTGAGCACACAAAACTAAGAGACACACGACAAAATAGGCTGTTCAGGTCTGAGGCTTTCTGTGAGGGATTGTGCTCACTCCCAGCAGAAAGGAAAGGCAGGACATCCTCTGCCCATACAGAGCTTCAATCTAGTCACAAAAAGACAAATATTTTTTTAAAAAATTGCATTTTCTTTAATGTCAAAGATGCCATTAGGTATAAACATCAGCTTCAGAAAACTTAAAAAGTGCCCTCCAAGTTGATAATAGAGAAAAACTGGGCATCCTGGATAACAACCACTCAGTTCACGACCACTGAAACTGAGACCAAGAAGATGGACTTTCCTGATAATATTTTATACCGCATCTATAAAGGTACATTAACATATAGGAAACTTAAAATGAACTCTTGAGGAATTAAAAAGGCAGTGGAGCAATCTACAGAGGAGATGGCAGAAAAAGAAAAGAAAAGAAAAGAAAACAAACAAACAAACAAAAAAACCTGTTGAAATAGCTGAAGGCAAAGCAAAGAAAAACAAGGAGACTTTGATGATGTCTTCTCTCTGAAAAGAAGACAAGGGGGATCAACATGGCGTAGCAGCTTGTGATCTCAGCCCTGGGGAGGTTGAAGCAGGAGGAACAGGAATTTGAGGTCGGCAAGACCTTTGTCTCAAAAACATCTCCCAAAATGGGGTTGGGGGAAAATAAGGAACAGGAACACTGAGTCAGATGCTCAGGGCAGCAAGGCCTTTCAGCTTGAATTTCTGCAACCAACAAAGTCTATGATTGACCTCCACCATTCCCAGGGGCTCCTGCCAGGCACTCTGAAGCAGATTCCACCTGTAGCTACTGTCCAAGATACATGAGTTTGGTTAAGCTCCAACTCTGAGCAGCCAAGTTTCATCCTTAAGAGTAAGTTAGCTGCAGCCGGGCGGTGGTGGTACACACCTTTAATCCCAGCAGTCAGGAGGCAGAAGCACGAGGATCTCAGTGAGTTCAAGGCCAGCCTGATCTACAGAGCGAGTTCCAGGATAGCCAGAGCTATACAGTAACCATGTCTTGAAAACAACAAAAATAGTAATACAATGAAATATAAAGTAAAACTGTTTCTGAACGTGGGCTGCTAAATTTTCTTGAAATTAAGCATAGAGCCAGCCAGCAATTTGGAAGGCTAAGGCAAGAGTAACTCTCCATGTACAAGGACAGTCTGGATCACATATATGAATCTAGGTCACCCTGGGCTGCTGAACAGGAGCCTGTCTGAAAAACAAAGCACAATAGGAAGGAGGGACCAGACAAAAAGAAAGTAAAGAAGGGAAACAAGCACTTCCTTCTCAACATCATCAGCATTATTTGAGAACCACATTTATAAGACATACTTCTCTTGGTTTTTGTTTTGTTTTGTTTTGTTTTAAAGGGGTGGGGGTTGATTCAGTCACTACCTTTTCAAAACCATTAATTGCTACCAAAGACTACAGAGAAAAAATGCCAGATTTGGGAAGAGGTGGGCTCTCTTCATCACCTCTGAAGTGCTTACAAGTAGATTCACTGACCACACCCATCCTGAACTCACTGTGTACACTTTGGGGGCGTGACCTTGAAACAACTCCAATGCCTTGTGCCCGTCATCACACACACACACAAGCAACACCCCAGGGATGTAACATGGCCAAGGCGAAAGTAAACTGCATTAAATTAATATATTTATACAGTTTCCATTTCATTATTGCTTACATATGAGCGATACTACACTCAGGGTGAGCAAAAACAGGAAAAAAGTACCAAAAGTCAGATCAAATATCAACAATATCAGACTATGGCTTAGTTCCAAAGACATAACTAGGAATTCCAATCTCAAAAGGAAGGCTCCTGAAAAATGACAAACTGCAGTGCCCTTTGAATCATTAAGAGGCTTCGCTCAAGTGTTTATTTACCTTCCAAGTGAGAGCCTGTCCCAGGTGGCTAACTTGCATGCTACTTCCATGATGTTTTAGAAATTTGTCAATTGTTTTATATACCTTACCTAAATAAACTATTATAAACCTTAACAAAACAAACCATTGGAGTTTACTTTCTGAGAGTTAACTACATATTCACTACCCATTATATAAAAGGTGTGCACACAGATCTTAAGTCAATCTTTTCATGGCATCATCCTCAGTCCAACACAATCAGGCTGCTGCTCCAACAGCTCAGCAGCTTCCTTTAATCTCCAGCGGCTGTCTAAAGGGTGCCTGAGACATTCATCAAAAAGTGAATGCCAACAGTTTTGAGTCGGCCAGATCAGAACTACAACTCTGCTTCTTAGAGACTGCAACTGACAAGTTATCTTACCTGAGTTTCAAGTTCTCTTTAAAATGAAGCTAAGTGCCTGCTAGGAACTCAATGTTGTGACTGAGGCTATCCATATGAAGTTGTTCACACAGTGCCTCACACTAAGTGTGCAAATGATCACAGCTGGGATGATCGGTACTACTATGACTTGCTACTCAGATACTGACTGAAGCATCTTTCCACTTAAAACGGATATATTAGGGCTCAACAGGATGCCTAACAGCATCAAGGACTTACTGCTAGCTTGATGAACTGAAGTGCATCAGTATGTCCCTGGGACCCACAAGGTAAAGGGAGAAAACTGCCCTCTAACTGCCAGTCAAGTGCCTTTATGCACCACCCCGCCTTGCTCATACACACAACAGAATAAATTGTAATAAAATACTTTAAAATGGGTACTGTATGGCTATCAGGATTTGTCATGTTTTCATAATTCTTAAATGCCATCAATCAAAATCCTGTATTTAAGAAGTGTCTTTTCACATTTACAAGAAGGAAGAAAAGATCTTTGTGAAATGTCTAGACTTACATGAATTAAACCTTGTTTTATTGGTTTCCCTGGCATAACTGTCACTATATGAGAATAACATGATTCATGAACAGATTATAAACTCACTAACAGATTATCTTCAGCAACAACCATCAGCTTCTAAGAAACTATCTACTAATACTAGATCTTTAGAAGAACAGTTTTCTGCAGCTGGCAGCTGACAATGAAAAGCTTAACAGACCAAGATAAAGGGAACAAAAGGGTGGCATAGAAAACCTACAGTAGCTCTGAATCAAGCTCTGCTCCAGTACTTCATCTGAGCAGAGAGAAAACGGCCAAGAAACTGGACTAATGGCTAAGGCAGAAAATAACCCATTCAGAGACTGAAGAAAAAAATTTATTTGGGGAAAGAAAAATCCAGTGATAGAAGACTTGTCACTTATTTATATAAGTAAATATCATTTATCCCTAAAAAAAAAATGTTTTTTTGTTTGCTTGAGACAGGGATTCTCTGTGTAGCCCTGGCTGTCCTAGAACTCGCTCTGCAGACCAGGCTGGCTTGAACTCAAGAGATTCGCCTGCCTTTGCCTCCCCAGTGAAGATCTAAAATCATGTCCCACCCCATTTCTCTTTCTTCACAGCATATTGCTACTCAACCAAAATACAGGGTGCTAGAACACTGGGACAGAGACAATGAAGAATCTTCCAAACTACAGCCAACAAGGGGACAGAATGCTACCCCGCTGGATGACATCTATATCCTTCAGGAAGGCTGGTGGTTAATGGGGGATGGTCACTATTTTTATGCCCCAGACAATTCTGCAAGTTTACCTACGACCTACATAAAAACTTCAGAGTTTATACCCCAGAGTTGTCCATACCAGCTGCTCTGTTTTACCTTGACATGAGACAGTAATGACTTTTGGTCAGTATTACAAAGCAAGGTGACACCTGACCTAGGTACAACCATCTGTAAACCAGTGGGCTGTGAAGCAGGAGAAGCACTGGCCCATCAGGAAGGA
Source organism: Onychomys torridus (assembly GCF_903995425.1). Classification (NCBI taxonomy): domain Eukaryota; kingdom Metazoa; phylum Chordata; class Mammalia; order Rodentia; family Cricetidae; genus Onychomys; species Onychomys torridus. Next base: position 21,659,586 of record NC_050451.1, read on the forward strand.
CAGACTGTGGGAGGCTTTCTAGTGGGAAGAGTACTGTTGTGTGAGAGGAACCAGGACACCACTGTGCTGACAGTCACAGGAAGGAATGGAAGGTGATAAGGTTAAACCAACTGGCAGGTCCAGACCAGGCAGGTCATGGGCTAGAAAAAATACTTAAGTTCCAATGGCCTGCAGTTGTCCTCTGCTTTCCAATAGTCTCCTAATTCTTCTACACCTGCCCTCTTCTACGGCTCTCTGGCCCATTCCAGCCCTCTGCCTGGACTTCAAATCCACCAACCAGGCCCTCTCCCACCATGCTTTAAACTTGAGATTCTGAAATCTACATGGCTTACACCCTCATGATACGTAGTTTCTCTTAAGTTTGTTTATTCTGTATATTTCTTGATTTGCACATGTTAAATCTCCCTTACCTTTCTGAGATGAAGCCCACCTGATTATGAGGTATGATTTTATTTTTTTTATTTTTTATTTTATTTGGTGTTTTGCTGCATGTATGACTGTGTGAGGATGTCAGATCTTGAGTTACAGACAGTTGTGAGCTGCCATGTGGGTGCTAGGACTTGAACCCAGGTCCTCTGGAAGAGCAGTCAGTACTCTTAACCACTGAGCCATCTCTCCAGCCCCCCGGAGGTATGATCTTAACATGCTCTTTAATTTGGTTTACAAGTATTTTGTTGAGAATTTCTGCACATATGTCAAAGAAATTGGTCTCTGCTTTCTTTTTCTGTTGTGCCCTTACCTGCTTTTGATATCAAAACACTTGTTTTAAACTGACTTGGTAGTGTTCCTTTTATTGTCTGGCTATAACAGTAGTGAGTCTGTCTGGTCTTGGGCTTTTCTTTGAGAGGAGACTTTGATTACAGCTTCCATCTCACTGACACAAGGGTGAGAAAAAAAAAAAATCTCAGCATTTTAAAAGGCAGCACCCACACTTTACCTTTCTCATTCCAAATGTATCCCCTAACATATACATTCTGCTTTGTTTTTAACTGTTGCTTATCTCTGTCATTAGAGTAGAGGTTTCCTGAAAACTGGTATTTTCCTGAAAACCAGAACAGATGCATAGTAAAATATATAAGAAATGAATGAATAAACACACAAGTTCAAATCATTCAATGATTTTGCCAGGTGAAAACAATCCATTTTAAATTTTATGAACACAGTTCTTCATCTAACTTCCTTAGCTTATCAATACCTGGAAACACATGCATTACACATGAGCTAGACCACATGCCTCCAACCTGCTTTCTACCTCAGACTCCCAATTCAGCTCCACACTCACCAATCACTCTTCCAACTCACTCATCCAGCACATTCACATCCACTCAGACCCACCTTCTGCCCTCCAGCATCCTTGTCCTGGTATCTCCAGACCCGCCTCCAGCCCAGAGCAGCTCACTCTCCCACTGCCTCCTCTAGGAGGACTTTGTGACAGACTCCGTCCCCTACCAGCCCAGAGCAGCCCACTCTCCCACTGCCTCCTCTAGGAGGACTTTGTGATGGACTCCGTTCCCCTACTCAAGCACTCCAACAGCATTTGACCACCATATGCTGAGATTCCTGGTATTCTGGGCCCACATTCTCACTACTGGGAAATCCTTCTAGGTACACGTGGAAGCCTCACAAGAATGCATAACTGCCTGTTTAGCTGGGCATCTCCCTGTCCAGATACTGTGGAAAAAAAAAAAAAAAATGACAGACAAAACTTCTCCTCCTCCCCACTCTCAATTCCAACCTCTCCCTTCTACAGAAGGGACACCACACCATCTTCTACAAATGCATATTGCTACCTGCAACTGAATTCACTGACTTTCCTGCCATAAAAGGGTGGGTGGAAGGGTGGTGATGGAATTTGATTATGTCCAAACATTACCTTCTTGTGGCTCCTCTGAGACTCGTGTACCCAGGCAACTCAAGGGTACCCTTTTAGATAGCAATTCTCTCATGGGTTCAACTATTCCTCACTTCTGCATCATTCACATTGGCAGCCAAATACCTGATAGTTAGTAGCCAAGTGCAACTAAAATGAAGTGACTCTCCCCTTCATTCCCTTAGGCACTAAACCCATATCTCCTGCTAAGGTTTCATTTCTCCATTCCTTTTCAAAGCAAATTCTGAGATGTCCACACTTCCCTCTCCACTTCTGCTTTAATTCTTAGAGCCTCACAACCAGGTATGTATGTGCCTTCTTGACTCTAAAGAAGGTCATTTACCAACCTACCACCAAAGCCAGGGATCACTTCTCTATCGTAATTCTGTTCTACACAGTACCTGCTGGGCACCACAGCCAACATCTTTTCACATCACCACAATCACATGACCCCATCATCTCAGTGCAGATTTCCCCCTTCACCCTTCGGTGTGAACTGACCAGGAGCACAATCCTTGGTTGGCCCTACAGATTCTCTACAGATACCTACTGGGACAAACTTAGCTTGCTCATAGTCTGTCAACTGATAATGCAGACTTGACCCCAAGAGTTCTGCTGTATGGGACTTCATCAAGTTCCAAACTATACATTCAGGGGCTGACTAGCATTTTGTCTATAAAAATGTATATTTATTGTTTCTAGAGAGCAAGCACTCTTTTTTCTTTTCTTTCTTTCTTTCTTTCTTTTTTTTTTTCTTCCCCTGAAATGGTTTCTCTGTGTAGCTTTGCGCCTTTCTTGGAACTCACTCGGTAGCCCAGGCTGGCCTTGAACTCACAGAGATCCGCCCGGCTCTGCCTCCCGAGTGCTGGGATTAAAGGTGTGTGCCACCACCGCCCCTGAGAGCAAGCACTCTTTACCCAAATCTCCTACACCTATCAGAAAACCTGGCCTTTACAGTCTGTAACTCTCTACATATACACCTGCTGATTGGTTTAGCTAACCTGGGAATTTCAACTATGCCTTCACAGTGGGTTTGTAATTCTATCTTGAGCCTCTAGCCCATGTAAGACCCAAATGATTTGCTTTTCAAATGTCTTAGGGATGAAAGCTAAAGGTATGGAATAAGGCAAAGCTGGAAGAACATGCTCAAGGCAGTCCTCACACTGCTAAAGCACCCACAGCATCCTGGAAGAAAGATGTCCACTGTTCGGAATCTAACACCAATAAGAACCCAAAGTAAGCCAGGGGTGCGGTGCTGACGCACACCTTTAATTCCAGCACTTGGGAGGCAAAGGCAGGCGGATCTGTGTGATTTTGAGGCCAGCCTGGTCTACCAAGAGTGTTCCAGGACAGACAGACAGGACTCTGTTGCAGAGAGAAACCTTGTCTCAAAAAAGAATCCGAAATAGTTATGACTGTCTTCAATCAACTATGAATGACACTAAATCCAAATCCTGTAACTATTTAAAACTGGCCCAGACTTAGAGAGAAAAATCACATGATCATCCCAATGGATGCAAAAAAGGCCTGTGAAAACATCCAACATGCCTTCATGATAAAAGTAGGAGAATGGAGGGCTAGAGGGAACATAGCTCCACACAGTAAGAGCTATATAACAGAAACCCAGAGCCAACATCATCATCCCATGGTAATGAGCTAAGGATGTCCACTATCAACGCTCCTTTTCATGAATGCACGTACATCTGCCTGAAGCACTAGCTGGGGCAATAAGGCAAGCAATGGAAATTAAAGGGACACAAATAGGGAAAAAGTCCAACCATCCCTATTTGCAGATGCATTAGAGATGCCAAAAAGTCTACCAGTATAAACAATAAACAAATTCAGCAATGGGTCAGGATACAGAATCAACTTGCCCATGTCACTGGCTTTTCTATACACCAACAACAAACACAGAGAAGGAGATCTTGTATAGACTCTCATACACATAGTCTCAAAGAAAATAAAATATAGAAGATAAACCTGATCAAGGATGTGAAAGACCCTCTAAAATGAAACCTTAAACCTCTGAAGAGATAAAGAGAAAATGTAAAGACAAAAAAAGTGGAAAGTGGGCAGCAGTGGAGCACACCTTTAATTCCAGAACTCAGGAGGCAGAGCCAGGAGGATCTCTGCAAGTTTGAGGCCAGCCTGGTCTACAGAGCAAGTTCCAGGACAGAAGAACCAGGACTATTACACAGAGAAATCCTGTCTCAAACCACCCCACAGAAAAGATTTGGGGGTTGGGGGTTAGCTCAATGGTAGAACACTTGCCTAGCAAGCGCAAGGCCCAGGGTTCAGTCCTTAGCTGGGGGTGGGGGGAGTGGAAAGATATCCCATGCTCATGGATCAACATTGGGAAAAATGACCATTCTACTGAAAGCTATTCACAGATGCAATGAATCAATCCAAATTCTCATCGCATTCTTTACGGAACTGAACCTGGATAATCAAAACCCAAGCAACAAGCACAGTGCTGGAGGGAGGCCAAGTCCTTACCACACACTATAGAGCCACTGTAGTGGACACAGTGTGGTACTGGCACCAAGACAGGCTTGTTCCTCAATGCAACAAAACGGAAGCCTTCAAACACCGAACATCTGACAAAGATGCCAAATACATATGCTAGAGAAAAGAAAGCACCTTCAGCAAATGGTGCTGGGAAGCCAGATGCTCAGTTATACCTCTTCTATCACCTTGCACAAAAACTAACTCCAAATGGATCAAAGACCTAAATCTAAAACTGCTAGAAGAAAACACATAGGCAGTACCCTATAGGAATGAAGTGTAGGAAAGGACTTCTTGATTAAACTCCATTTGCATAAGAATTAAGGCCAACACCTGACAAGTAGGACTTCCTAAAACTAAAAAGCTTCTTCACAGCTGAAGAAACAGTTAACTATGTGAAGAATGAGAACGAATCTTCGTCAGTTGTAAATCTGACAGAATACACCCAGAATATATAATAAACTCAAAACCCGAAAGTGAAAAACAAAAGACCCAATCAAAAACAGAGTTCTCAAAAGAAAAAAAGAAATAAAGAAAGAAAATGGCTAAGAGCCATCTCAAAAACTGTTCATTCCTAACAATTAGGGAAATGGAAACTGATACAACTTGGAGATTTCATCTTACACCAGTCTAAATGGCAATGAACAACAGAACAGCCAACAGGTGGTAGAGAGGTGCAGGGGAAAGGGAACCCTCACTGTTTGTATGGTTTCTAACTGGTGCAGACTAAGGAAATCAGTGTGGAGAATTCTCAAAAAGCTAAAAATCAATCTGCCCTATAAGCCAGCCACATCACTCACTTGGCACACGTACAGAGGACTCAGCATCCTACTCCACAGACACTTGCTCAGCTGTGTTCACTGCTGCTCTACTCATAATAGCCAGGAAACAGAAAACCCAAATGTCCTGTGATCTGTATGTACTGTGGAATACTACTCAGCTCTAAAGATAACGACGTCATGAACTGTAGCAGGAATCTTAGAAGGTCTTATTAATAAATCAAACCTGAGGCCAGTTATTGGGGTGAATGCTGGAAGATCAGAGAGGCAGAACAAGCCACAGCTTCCTCACCTTGCCAGTTCCTCAGCTGATCCTATTTCCTCATACTGGATGCCTCTCAGTCCTTATCCCGAATGGATCTCAGCTGAATTGTGCTGCTCAAAAGCCTATAAGCTTAACCAGCCAAATGCTTCTAGTTTCTGGTCTACACATGCCTTATATATCTTTCTGTTTTTGCCATCACTTCCTGGGATTAAAGGCGTGTGTCACCCACCTTGCCTGGCTGTTTCCAATGTGGCCTTGAACTCACAGAGATCCAGAGATATCTCTGTCTCTGGAATGCTAGGATTAAAGGCATGAGTGCCACCATTTTCCAGCCTCTGTATCTAGTGGCTGTCTGTTGTCTGACCCCAGATCAATTTACTAGGGTGCACAATAGTTTGGGGAACACAATACCACCACAATGAACTTATGAAGGTAAATGTATGAGACTAGAAAAGGTGAGTAAGGTCACTCAGACCCAGGAGGAGAAATGCTGAATGTTTTCTCTCATTAGAGGCACCTAGCTCCCACCCTTCAAATGTGAATACATAGCCTGGAGTAACTGCAGAAACCAGGAAAGTAAAACAGAACCACTGCCCCAGAGGGGAATACCAAGACACAGTAATCTGATCACGGATATGGGCAAGAAGCTGTTCTTCAGCGAGGGAGAAGGAGGTGGTAAATCCCAAGGAGTTGGAGAGGGCAGAGAGGACTAGCAGGATACAAGTGATCTGACAGGAGACATAGAAAGAGGGGCTCTTCAGGGAGAAAGAGAGAGGAAAATACAGAAGAGATGAGTAACAATGAGGGGTGCCTGAAAACCTGTAAGTAATAATACCATTAACTATTTACCTAAAAATGTATAACATGTAACTCTGTATGTAAATATATACATACAGTTTTCATGAACTTTCCTCATCTGAGTAACAATTGTCCCTTCAAGAACCAAAGACCACTAACAAAAACTTCACTACCAGACATCAGATTCCTCTTGGAAGTGTTGGCCAGGGATGTCCAAGAGACTACTAAATCATAGAGCCTATCGCTGTTGCCCCGTTCCTCCAAAGTGGAAGTTAAGTAAGTCTCTCTGCTGAAGAAACCATGCACTTCAGAAACAGGACCCGGGGACCATGAGCCAGAACTAATCTGAAAGCCTCCCTGAGGACTAGCTGTCATAGGACCTAGGTGCGCCATCCAAGTTGCCAAAGGAGAGAGGCAACTAACAGTCCTACCCAGTTATGATGTCTATCGTCTACGAACCACATCAACAACCAGCACGACACAATAATGCTAAGGGTAAAGTAGTGGTACACATGCTGTGGCAGTAACCAACGACTCTATAATCAAATTTAACACCTGTTCAACAGGAGGGAAACCATGACTAGTACTAGAAACCCAGCTAACTACTCAGTGCTAATGAAGCCATGGATATTGGACAAACTGCAACTACTACTAACTCAATATAATCTCTAACAACAATCTAAAAACATGTCTTTATAGCCTAAGACAAGTGTAGTCTTCATCCTTCATCAAGGAAACATCTCTTTGCAACAGACTACTATAAGAAAACTACAATCAAAATGCAGAGTTATAGAGCCTAGTCCCTACAAAACACTCCTGCATCCAAGGCTCAGAGATGGCAGAGTTGGGGAAGGTTTTAAGAACCAGAAGACCAAGGAGTTTACTGTGACCTTGTGCCTCCTAATAATGTCAGAAGCTACAGCCATAAAGTCTCACCAGCATGACTGCCTAGGCATGAGCTGATCAAGGATGATACCAATGAATATGCCAAAAGAGATGAGGAAAAGCCTTGGAGGCCTCAATCTTACACAAAGAACTATAGGTAACTGAGGATGGCTGGGAGGGGGAGAGATAGCTTCCCCAGGGAAGAGCACACCAATTGATTATCCAATATCAAATGGTTAGCCCTGAAAACATACATACAAGTGATATTATATGGGCTGAGCAGGCTATATTTCGGAACATAGATGTACATACATATATGCACACTAATGAAAAAAAGAGGCCATAAATTTGAAAGAGAGGAAACAGAAATATAAGGGAGGGTCTGGAGGGAAGAAATGTTCTAATTAAGATAGACCTTGATATTTTTCCATTATGATAAGACTTTTTATATAGTTCTAAAAAGAACAGGATAACTTAAATGGAGAACTACTAGAAATAAAATGGAAATTTCCAAGAATTGAGAAGGTAATTTTCTAAATTCCCTCATTAGGCAGAAAACCCCAGATCATCTCTCCGTATATAGACTCACATAAATAGCGTTCTCATTTCTCTCTCTGACCATTTTCCAATGCAGTGTGGATGACTTAGTATCTCCTTACCATACACAAGAGAAAAAGCATTTCACACTTCTAAAGTCTTTATTACAAAGAGGAGTGAGAATGTTGAACCTAGTTACACATTTTTAGTGCCTGAATCATTCTTTTCTTTCCTTTGCTCGTTTATAATATCGCTCCCCAAGATGAATAAAAATGTAACCTTCGACCTTTCTCTCAAAAGTAGAGTAACTCCAACTGTTAAGTCTACTAATAGCTTCTTTTTTTCCTTAGAACTTCAATCAAAATATACTTTAATAATCACAGGGGTACATTTATTAAAACTACTGCCACAGTTTGAATATCAATGTGATTAAAAGCAATCTTGCACTGAGTAGCTGTTAAAGAGTGAAATTTCACTTCTCCAAAATCCTTTAAAAGAAAGGATTTTTTTAATGGTACAAATCCCAGATGATTATATTTACTATCTACTACAACCTTAGCCTTCATTTAATCTCTTAAAAGCTGATCATTTCTAAAGCACACAGTTCACACACCTCAGCTCATTTGTGGCTCTATTTTGTTTTGGGTTTGTTTGTTCATTTGGCTTTTTGGTAAAGTTCCTATTTCTCAACCACATTGTGAAGACAGAGTGACAGTGACCTGTCCATGCTCTTGATAAGCAGTGCACATGTGGAATGTGCTCAGCACAGCAGGGTGGCTAGGCACATAGGCTAGAGGACAGGCATACCCAAGTTTCAAGGCTACATGCTTTGAGATCTTCGTGAATTACTTCACAGTTCTGAAACTCTTCTCGTCTGTAAAATGGAGACAATGGTGGTGGATGACGCATTCACTATGACGACTATACCATTAAACATATTCACTAAACTTGACCTGTTCTCATGTACATGGGAACATTGTGAGATGTGCAGGAAGGAGATTCTTATGAAAAAGAAATGTCGGGGGTGGGGGACGTCGAATATGAACAAAGTACAACGATGTGTATGTATGAAAATGTCATAATGAGGTCCATTATTTACTATGCCAACTTTAAAAAAATGTATTGGGGGATTGGGGATTTAGCTCAGTGGTAGAGCACTTGCCTAACAAGCGCAAGGCCCTGGGTTCGGTCCTCAGCTCCGGAAAGAAAAAAAAAATGTATTGGAAAGAGCAAAGAAAATAGTGACTGTAGACAAGCAAAAATAAGAGCCTATATCATATGTAGGTCATATGCCACAGTGATTTGTACATCCTTATTTTTTCTTTTTGAGATAGTTCACAGAGCCTTGAAAAAGGGGGTGCAGCTCTCAGCAGGGAGCCAGCCATGCATGGTTTCCATGAACCACATCGTCACCCAAGCTTGGGAATTCAGCATGGACTACGTTATGCTAGGTGTTATGCATTTGAGCATACACAAAATCATAGAGATGTGGGATCTACAAGTGCAGTCTCTCCTTCTTAATAAAAAGACAGTTTTGCTTTTGAATAAAGCCTTCCTATAATTCCCCAAACATATGAAACTCTGGTTTCTCCAAATCAACTAAAAGATAGGAGAGGCTCTAAAGAGTTTAAGTGAAAAATCCCACAAGACTTCTCAGCTCCTTTCCCTGAAAGTTTACGGGCTGTCACAGCAACTTAATAGAATCCAAGCATTGGTGTCACAGCCCAACATTCCTGGAAACCAGAATAATAAAAGTTCTGCTGCTCTCCATGTGAACTGGCCTAGGAAAGTATTTATCTCAGAAAGTGATCATCAATGGCAAAAGCAGACAAGAGTCCGGGCTGGGCAAGTGTTCAAAGGGTTTCCTTAAATCACTTGTGTGGTATTTTTATTAGTGAGCTAATCAGAATAAAGTGATTTGAAAAAATAAAAATAAAAATAAACTTTAAAGCAGACAAGACATGGCTAGGCGTGGTGGCACACACCTTTAATCCCAGGGCTTAAGAAGCAAAGGCAGGATGCTTTGAGTTCAAGGACATCCTGATTTATATCCTTCTGGGCCAGTCAAGGATATGGAGAGATTCTGCATAAATTTTTTTTTTAATTAAGAAACTGGATAAGACAAGGAACCTTCTAAAGCACAGCCTTTTTCCTCTCAATATATTTCTTTCTAATTCAGACTCCTCCAACAGTAAATAAACAGTTTTGGCTCAGAAACATGGCTTCTCTTCCTCAACACAGACTGTCTAAGGAATATGTCAACCAGGTTCAGTAGAAGTGGTTCCTTTTCATCGATCACAGAACTTACAAGGACAAGGTTAGTCATCTCCGGTGATGACCAGACAGTAAAGAGCTGAGATCCTAAGTTATGGGGACTTGACTGTTTCCCCTCAACACTGTGTGGAGACAGCAGCCACAGCATGTAAGTAAATGAGTGCCTGTGGCCATGTCCCAACACAATTTTCCTTAATGACACTGATACACAAATTTCATGTAATCGTCACATATCATAATGCCATCTTTGAGGGTTTTTTTTTTTCCAACTGTTTGGCAACGTAAAAAGCCATGGTAGACTCTGACTTCAGACTGTAGTTTGTTAGAATGTCTATAGTGCTTAGAGGCAGGCAGGAAGCCTGCTGAAGGAGTGAGTGCCTGCCTGGATCTTGAGGGTCCTTCTCCCATGGCTGAGTGCACACCCTACAGCTGCAGGGTGCACATGGATGCTGTCTGTCAGGAAGATAGCTACGCTCACTCATCACTGCAGCACTGGGGCTCAACTGCAGAGCCTAACTCTACAGACACCCCACAACAGACTGCCAAGCAGTGCTCCCAAGGGCATCTGCAGATGTTTCAAAGGCAAAGAAGACAGACTTCAAGGACCCCTTAAGAGGCTTGGTTTACATCTCCACTTCACATGTAAGCAGACTGTAAGGACTGTCGTCTGCAGAGACTGGGAGAATGGCTCAAAACAAAAGCATAATGTACAGAGCAGATCCATTCCACCGAATACAAGGTGAAGCCTAGGCAGTGAGACAAAAGGACAAAATGGTCACTATGATAACTGGTGATGGTGGGACAGAGACGAAGCAAGACCGGGCCATGCCTCCTTAGTCACTGGAGTCCAGGGACGGCGACCAGAAGGCTCACCAAGATAATTTCTTCTGTTTCCCTGTTTCAAACCATATATAAGAAAATCTTGGGCATGGAGACCAGATATGAGAATCACTAAAGAAAAATCAGAAGTATTTCAGGAAGGGGATTTTATGGCTATAATACAGTACCTTTAAGAGTAGTGCAAATAAACACCTATCCATTCTCAGTTAACTAATCACAAACCCTTTTCCCTACTAGAAAAGGAAAAGGGTGTGTGATGGACAGTTTTTGTCAACTTGACACAGCTAAAGTCATCTGAGAGGAGGGACCTCAATTAAGGAAATGCCTCCTTATGACCAGGCTGTAGGCAAGCTTAGAGAGCATTTTCTTAATTAGTGATCCATGGGGGAGGGTCCAGCCCACTGTGAATAGTGACATCCTTGGCCTGGCGGTACTAAGTTCTGTAAAAAGGCAGGGTAGCCCTGGTATTGGCGCTCGCCTTTAATCCCAGCAATTGGGAGGCAGAGGCAGGAAGATCTCTTAGAGACCAGTCTGGTGTACAGGGTTCCAGGACAGCCAGGGCCATACAGAGAAACCGTGTCTTGAAAAACCAAAACCAAAACCAAAATCAACCAACCACCAACAACAACAAACAAAAAAACAAAACAAAACAACCCCCCCCCCAAAAAAAAACAGTTGAGCAAGCCATGAGGAACAAACAGGGCCTCTGTATCAGCCCTGCCTCCAGGTTCCTGCCCTGCTTGAGTTCCTGTGCTGACTTCCTTTGATGAACTGTGATGTGGAAGTGTAAGCCAAATAAGACCTTTCCTCAAGTCGCTTTGGTCATGGTGTTCTACCACAGCAATAGTAACCCCAGCTAGGACAGGTGGTACTGCCGAGTTACCATGTCCGTGTTGAGACTATCTGTTGGGGAATATTACTTTAAGATGCATTTCTTTTGTTTATGTTGCATTTAACTCTGTGAAGCTGTGTTACTGTGCCTGTCTAAAACACACGTTGGCCTATTGAAGAGCTGAACAGCCAATAGCAAGGCAGGAGAAAGGATAGGCAGGGCTGTCAGGCAGAGAGGATAATACAAGAGGAGCTTTAGGAACAAGAGAAGGGAGAAATCATTAGCCAGAGGAGGACTCCAGTGGCCAGGCACCCAGCTACACAGCAAGCCACAGAGTAAGAGTAAGATTTAGAGAAGTCAGAGAACTGGAAAAGCCCAGAGACAAAAAGGTAGACAGTGATAATTTACAGTTAAGAAAGTTGGCTAGAAAGTAAGCCAAGCTAAGGCCAGCATTCATAAGTAAGATAAGCCTCTGTGTGTGAACTTATTTGGGGCTGGTGAAAAGAGCCAAAATATCCCCAACAATAGCTATCCACCTCCCTAGCTTCACAACAGAACACACCTAACTACCCAGAATACCTGCTGACTTCTTTCCATTCTGCTCAACAGGTGAGGGTATCATTCTGGGCTGCTAGACTCTCCCATGCCTAAATATCAGAACTAAGAAGTAGCATATGACTAACTTTCTGGAAACTGTAAGAGGGCACTAAATTCAGGTCAAAGCAATACCAAGCACTGAAAGCCTCTGGTCTCGCCTGGAGCCAAATCACAGTCTACTACACAACCTCCCCCACCCCCATGCCTGAATATGGAAGATAGTATCTTCTTTTTTATAGAGCTGCAATACAATGGAAAGTCAGTCATCTGAACCAGGTACTCTATAGAGGTTCAGTCCAATCTTCCTACTAGTCTCATATAGTTAACTTTTTAGCAAATGTTTCCTGAGCCCAACAGTGCAGAAGCCTTCATCAACAATGCATCTGCTCCCAGGAATACACACAATAAAGAAGAGCCATCAGGTAATAAGAGTGACAGACAAACAAAGCTCGGAGTGGCTTGGTATCACGTAAGTGGACTTCAGGGAAGCTGCAGATGACTTCCCAAAGCACAGAAAATGTCCCAGCATCACTGTGGACTCCCACCAGGACATAATCTATTTGTGAAAGTCTGCTATGAAATTCAAGTATTTAACTTTTTTTTTTTTTTTTTTGGTTTTTTGAGACAGCGTTTCTCTGTGTAGTTTTGCGCCTTTCCTGGAACTTGCTTTGTAGCCCAGGCTGGCCTGGAACTCACAGAGATCCTCCTGCCTCTGCCTCCAGAGTGCTGGGATTAAAGGCATGGGTCACCACCACCACCCGGCGTATTTAACGTTTTTATCCTTTAAGTTTCCCTATTGGTGTAGGCATTAATAACAAATTCCTAGTCAGGTATTCACGTTTTAATGCCATCTAAACATAAGTTTTATAAATGAAAAAAAAAATTTTTTTTTTGTTTTTTTTTTTTCCAGACAGGGTTTCTCTGTGTAGCTTTACGCCTTTCCTGGAACTCGCTTTGTAGCCCAGGCTGGCCTCAAACTCACAGAGATCCGCCTGGCTCTGCCTCCTGAGTGCTGGGATTAAAGGCGTGCGCCACCATAAATGAAAAATTTGTGAAAATTTTAAAGCAGAATTTCAATTTAAGCCTTTCGGTGGTGGAGCACACCTTTAATCCCAGCACTCAGGTGGCAGAGGCAGACAGATGTCCCTGAGTTAGAGGCCAGCCTGGTCTACATAGTGAGTTCTAGGACAGCCAGGGGCTACACAGAGAAACCTATCTTGTAAAACTAAAACAAAACGAAACAAAAAAAGAATTTCAATTTAGAACTTTAAGGGGAAAAGGTAATATATCTTTTAAGTTCAGTCCTTTAAACCTTAGCTCACCAAAATCCACTGTGCCATCCACTAATTTTGTAAGTTATAGAAAGAATGAGCCACAGGCTGATCTCTGAAAGGTAACTGACACGTCATCCTAACATTCGCCAACTGTGCGGAAGATGGAACATGATGTACTAGTCAAATCAGAAAGAACGCTATTTCCACCTAACTTCATCCTTCCAAGTTTCCTCCACAGCATCAGTCTTTGGGCAGTTACTGCCAAGCACGAAGCTGACTAAAGCAAGTTACAAAGGAAAAGAGAAAAACACAAGAGCATCTAACTTTATAGTTCTGAACTTTGGCACTGAGAATCCAGGAAGTGGCGACGGCCACTTGTCCTAGACGGTAGGAACACACATTATTTTGCATACACTTTCGTGAGAACTTTGATCCTTGGAAGCCCATTCAAGGGTCCTAAAATGAAAAGATGCCCTAGGTAAAGGATAAACTGCAGTCAGTTCTGACATCAGGAGTTGAAAGGACCAAAAGAAGTCTCTGTGCAACAAGTGATTTTATGCTACCTAATTTATTTTCACCCTCTACAATAACCTTGGGAAATAGGCATTAGCATCTCTTTCCCAAACAGGAAAAGTTATTTTCAGAGATGAAACAACTCTTTTCATACACTATGTTTGCTATTTGCCAACTATCTGGCTCATAATCACAAACTAAAGAATTAAGGAATCAGGTATAGATCCTAAAGATCTTCCATAATGGAGAGGTTCTGGCTCTTAAGTGTTTCATTAATATGGTCAAATTATCTACATATTTCTCCTCAATTTAACTTCATTGATAAAAGGAATTCATACAGATTTAATTCCACAACATCATTTACTGGTAGGAGATAATCTTAGGACAACGGTAAAAGTCCTGACAGTATCAAGAGAAGATACAGGTCTATTCAATGGTTTTTGTTTGTTTGTTTGTTTTTGTTTGTTTGTTTTCCTTCTTGTTTTGAAGGGTTGTATTGGGTGTGTTTGGATACATACATGTATGTGAGGGAAAAGTTAACTTCAGATATCAGTCCTCTGGAGTCATCCACCTTGGTTTTTCATTTGTTTGGTTTTGGTTTTTCAAGACAGGGTTTCTCTGTATAGCCCTGGCTGTCCCAGAACTCACTCGGTAGACCAGGCTGGCCTCGAACTCAAGAGATCCACCTGCCTCTGCCTCCCAAGTGCTGGGATTAAAGGCCTGTGCCACTACCACCTAGCTCACCTTGTCTTTTTGAAATATGCTTTCTCACTAACCTGGAGCACACCAAGTGGACCAGACTGGATGGACAGGAAGCCCCAGGGATACACCTCTCCCTCCCTCCCTCCCCTATCCAGCAGTGGGATTAAAAGCATGCACCAACAGGCAAGCTTTTGGTGGGGAGTGGTGGATAATACAAATTCCAGGAATTGGGTCCTCTCAGCCTTCCACAGTGAGCGAGCACTTTACCAACATAACTATTTCCCTGGCCTTTTTTTAAAAGTCAAGGGAGCCTCAATCTTTCATTAAGTTTGGACTTTTCAATCACAAATGAAGAACTGCCAAAATTAAAACTTCAGTCTTTACTCAAAATATGCAAGCTTAAGTTCCAGCCAACCTGACAGCTGAAGTATCTTTCAAATGGAGAGAGCCGCTTTAAAAAGGCGTAAACTGAGTGAGTACAGCAGTGCACACTTTCATTCCAACACTCCGGAACTCTGGAGACACAACACAGGCTGGGGGTCTGAGTTTCAGGCCAGCTGGAGATCTACACAGTGAGTTACAGAACAGCCAGAGTTTCATAGGGGGACCCTGCCAAAAAAACAAAACAAAAACCACCCAAACCAACCTCTAAAAGACTGACAATACAACCAGGTTCATGACCCCCTTTGGCCTTCTGTAGGTAGATATGAGACTTTAGAACTTTAGGACTATATTTCCATTAGAAGATGTGAAATAGAACAAAATGGGTTCAGCCACTAAATTTTGTTGCGTCTCAGAGATCAAGGCAGTCAGAGAAAACATCCGTCATGTTCAGGGGAATTACCTACAATCGGCATCCTGTGTTAGAGACTTAGAAGGCATTTAAGGGAAATACATCCACACCAGGAATGAAAAGCAGAGCAAGAGTGATAGGTCCTTAGAGCTCTCCTCTACCGCTTCCTACGAGGGTTGCCACCTAGTGATTTTCATTTTCCAAGCCCAGGCACATTGCCAAGCCGACACTAGAACCGGACTAACAACTGATTTTCCTGTTGCAACATCACCAGCTCGCCTTGTGCTTCCCTCTCCCCCACCTCCAACAGCAGTCCTCACTGAACACCAGCCCCTTTGCTCTACAGCCCCGCCACCTGGAAGCTCCTCGGCCTGCCACCAAAGTTACTCTTCTCGGCAACACCAACAGACCATGTGGCCAGCTGGAAAAGCCAAAGCAGGGAAAAGAAAGAAAAGGTAAGAGCGAAAACCTGCAGGAACCGTGAGCCAGTTTTGCATTTCCAGCTGCCAAATTTCTACTTCTTGGGGCCTGAACAAAAACTCTGCCAAAATAAACGGCTACAGGTGAGAAATCAAATTGCACGGGCATATGTAAATTCAGTACTCTGTATCCCAAACTTGACTCAAGGCCATGACCTTTCTCACCATCCAGTGCCCAGGTAAGCATTAGGATTCATAGAAAAAGGGTACTCTCAAGGTCGGATTTAATCCAGCTACCTAACCTGACTTTCACTGGCAGCATACCTTTACCCACCTAAAGGAGCCTTCTACCAAATAGCTTAAGAGAGTAGAAAATTCTGGATTTCTGTCCCCTTACCTAGCAGAGCCAGTAATCACACAATTCCTACCAAGTGCATTCTTGGTTGTGACGATCTTTTGGCAGCATCCTAAACTTGCGCTTTAAATCCCACACAAACAAGAAAACAGAGAGATAAAATACTTTTATTTTTCAAGTTCAAATGCCCAGGCGTGGTGGCCCACACCTTTACTCCCAGCCCCTGGGATGCAGAGGCAGGTGGATCTCTGAGTTCGAGGCCAGCCTGGTCTAAAAAAGCACGATCCAGGATAGCCAAGGCCACACAGACAAACCCTATCTCAAAAAAACCAAAATAAAATAATAACAATAATGTTCAAATTTTCTCTCTTTGCCTTAAGAAACCCAGGGCTGGTCAAGCTTTCTTCTCGAATATGTGTGGAACTACTTTTCAAGGCTGAGAACTCTTTACCCCCAGAATGTTTTCCATAGCAAGGTCTTAACTGAAGGGATCGAGGTTCAGGGTTCCTAGTTCATCACTTTGAACTGCTCTTCTGGCTGCACCCAGGTTTCCGGAGGGGATCCAGTTCGTTCGCCATTACAGAAAGCCCCTAGAAACCAGACTTTCCCAAATGCTGCCCACCCCCTTCCCTCCTCTTCAGCATCCTCCTCAATGTGGCAAGCAGGAAAGGTGGGCTGAACCAACAGGAAAAGTTCCCCAGGGTTGGGTACAAACTCCACCAGGGGTACTGGACTCACCTTCCCGACAGAGCCCCATGACTTCGCGGTTTTTCCCAAACTCCTTGAAACTTTCATCCAATTCGGTCCCTAGGAGACATACACACACAGGAGGAGGGGAGAGGCAGGTCAGTGGCCAGGAGTGTGACGCACGCTCACGCACGCACAGGGTAGGTGTGGGTACCTCAGCGTTCCACACCCAGCGAAAGATAGCATCTCTGACCCCCGAGGGGGGCGGGTCACAGGACACGGCGCGGGGGAGGGGAGCAGGGCCGGAGAGGGGGAGGCGGGGGGCGTGGGGAACGGGGAGGCGTGGACACTCACCATCCTTCCCAGGAAGTTTGGAAGCTTCCACCCACAGATTCCACGACTGTCCCAGCATCGCTTCGGGACTAGGCAGGGGCCTGCGCTCCCCCACCGTCGCCATGGCGGCGGCCGAGGTGCTGGCGGCCCCGGAGCCGCCGTCCTCCGGCCGTGGGCGCCGCGGCGGCGGGTGCTGCCGCTGGGGCTGCAGAGGCTGTGGCTGCTGCTGCTGCTGCTGCCGGGCGGCCGCTGCTCCGCCCGCCGCGCGGCGCGGCTCCCCCCTGACGTCATCCGCGGCCCGCTCCGACATTCTTTCCGCTCCTACAATGTAACAAAAAGGGGGAAAAGAGTGGCGCGGGGGCCGCTTTTAAGGAGGCGCCGCGGAGTTCCGGCGGCGTGCGCGGCCCGCAGGCCGGTGCTGCTGACAGCCCCCGGGCCCCCCGCCGCCGCCCCCGCCGTGGCGCAAAGTCCGCAGCGCAGCTGGCTTTCGCTTTCGCCTGCCGCGGCCCTCGTCGGGCGCCGGCTGCGGCCGCCACTGCGGCGCTGGCTGCCCGGCTCGGCCCGCCTCGGGAGGCCGGCGCCCGACCCACCCTGCCACAGCCTCAGGCCCGCCCGCGCCCGGCCCGCGTTTGCCCACCCTGCGGCCGCTCGCATCCCGGCCCGGCCGGCAGCCCCGCTCCTTCCTTCCGTCCGCGCGTCCGTCCGAGCGGCGGCGCCCGGCCGGCTCCCTTAAGCGGAGGCGCCTCCTGTCGCCTCCTCCCCCTCGCCGGTCCCTCCCTCTCTGCTCGCTCCGGCGAAGTTTGCACGTCAAGCCCCCGGAGTGGAGCCAGGGCGAAGTCGGAAACGCAGCCACCTATGGAAGAGCCGGCCGATCGGCCCCGGCGCAGCGACTAGTGCGTCGCCGAGGCCCTCCCTCCGGAGCCTCGGGCACCGGCACTTCGCTCTGAGCTCGCGGGCAGCTGCACAGTAGCTGAGTATGAATGGGAAGCCGCCACTGTGCGGACGCCCGGCAACTAAGGAGCCACCGGCAGGTGTGAAAATGCCACCCAGGTGTCAGCCCAGGTGTCTGCCTCAAGCCCCTACTGCAAGGGAAGCAGCTCACGTGTACCTCAGAGCCCACAAGGGAAGGTCCCACTGTGTGTCCTGGGAACTGAAATCTCTTCAGCAGGAAGGGGCCCACGAAATCGGTGTATCACTTTAACTTGAGTTGTTAGTCTCTCACTATTTATGGTTATATTTCCTAGGATCAAATGAGAACCCATGGCTTAGGGAATATACAAAAGACAACTGTGTTTGGTCAGATTTTAATCACTAAGTTAGGCACTAGCACATAAATTTAACACGCTCCCCTCAATATACACATACCTAACTTTTGTGTAAGTGATAGGCTGAGGATCATTAAACAACTAAAGCATTCTTAGCAGGGGACCACAAGGAGACTATAGTAAATGTTGCTATTTTCACAAATGATGTAAAAGTTGGAGACAGAACTATGAGTGCGGTCATCATGGTTCACATCTCCTAACCTGTTCAAAGCCGCTTGCTTACGGGTGTCTCCAACGACTGGGTGAGGAGAAGGGGAGCTCCCTGCATTTGCTGTCATACCATTTGGTTTTCTTTAATCGCAAATATCTAGTAAGAGAGCTGTCCAACCTCTCTGATGAAGAAATGTCTAACTTACAAAAACCTTTAAAATGTTTAAGCGAAAGCAAAAGTGAGTACAGGCCAGGCTTGGTGGCACACGCCTTTAATCCCAGCCCTCAGGAGGCAAAGGCTGGGGATCTCCGAGTTCGAGGCCAGCCTGGTCTACAGAGTTCCAGGAGAGCCAGGACTACACAGGGAGACTCTGTATTGGAAAAACAAAACAAACAAAAAACAATAAAAAAGTGAGTAAAGAAATGTTTTCACAATACATTAAAATCAAGACCCAGTGAAAAGGTTTTGATTCAGATGCAAATTGAAAAGCTTGAACTGAGTGTGGTGCTATGAGCCTAGAGTCCACAGTTACTTGGGAGGCAGAGAAACTGAAGCATAGTAGTTCCAGACAAGACTGAGAAACACAGTAAGACCTTGTCTTAAGTAAATAAAGCATAAACCCAATTTCTGGTTAGACATGTTTAGAAATAACTAATATGCAGTACTTTTTAACCTGGATTGCACACACATAAATCCCAAAAGGAATCTGATGAGTGCTCATCAAAGACAGTTGCTCCTTGAATCCTCAGGCTCTACACCTACAGACTCATGAGCTGCAGGTTGAAAATACAGTTCTGATCTTTTTATTTATTTATTTGTTTGTTTGTTTGTTTGTTTATTTATTTATTAGACACAAGAGGGCGCCAGATCTCACTACAGATGGTTGTGAGCCACCATGTGGTTGCTGGGAATTGAACTCAGGACCTCTGGAAGAGCAGTCGGTGCTCTTAACCTTTGAGCCATCTCTCCAGCCCAAGTTTTGATATTTTTAAAATTGTATCCACACTTAACACATACAGTTTTTTAAAAATTTCCCTAAATACAATGTTACAACTGTTTACACAGAATCTACAATTTAGTGAGTATTATAAGTAATCCAGAGATGATCTGATTTATATGGAAGGATGTGTGTTGTTTACGTGCCTTTTTATGGAAGGGACTTGAGCGCTTGTCAATTTGGTTATCTGTGGTGATCCTGGAACCTAATGCCAAGGCACAGTTGTAACCAAAACTGATTGAGATGACTGGAAGATTTCAAATTAAAAAAATTGTAAGTTTTAACCTCCTGTATAAAACTATCCATGAGTGAAGCACAAGGTTAAAAACGCAGGTTACGTTACTAATTCAACATAGCTTGTGTGTCTCCAGTGCAGATGCTCAAAGTTTTCATTAATCCCGAACCACTGAAACATCTGCATGACTGTTTCCCAAGATACAATACCCACAATTTATTTATTACCTTTAATTTTGTAATTCCACATTTAAGATAAATTAAAATTTGAATGCCTTGGAATTGCTCACATAAAGCAAAGCTTAGGAGCACCATTATTTAAATATCAAGACCATAGCTATGTGATATTAAGAAAAAAACCACTCAGGTACCACAAGGAGCAAACATCTTGAGGACAGATGCTCTGAGTGCTGAAAGTGCAGGGTGAGAACGGAGATGACACTGCTTGATGCTTCTGCTTTCACCACGGTAACTTCCAACCAGTGAGGATCAACATGGCAATTTACAGGACTTCAGCTTCTAATTGCTGCTTGATAACTCTTTTGTTTTCAAAGTTAACTGGTATGCTAAAGCAGAACAGAGCTTAAAATTCTAAGTACTAAATTTCAGCATCATGCTAGTTATTAAGAAGCATTACAATAGCTTTGAACACCTACAAGGTACAAGGGATATGCCATGGGTTCTCTAGTGCATTCACAGTTGTATAAGGTCAAAGTTGTGTTTTTTATAACTGAGAAAGAAGCTAAGTGTGGTGGCATATACCTTTGACTCTAGTACTGGAGAGACAGAGGCAAGTGGATCTCTGAGTTCAAGGCCAGTCTGATCTACACAGTGAGTTCCAGAACAGCTAGAGCTACATAATAGAGATACCTTCTCAAAAAATGAACAAACGAAACAAAATAAAACAACCCAAACTAAAAGAGAAGAGAGGTGGGATTCCAAAGCCAGTCTTCTTAGTGCTGAATTGGCATTAGCTCTTCCACTCACAAATATGCAACCTTGAGCAAGTTCCCCAGTTTCCCAGGATGTCAGCTTTCTAGTCTGTAAAATGAAGATAAAGCCAGGCTTGAGGACTACAGGAAAAGATCCTTTGAAAGTATGTGGTATCAAGTTGAAATGCTTAAGTGACTTCGCATCAGACTGAGCAATTCAGTTGAATCCTTATCAAATGACATTTGCTACCAAATGAAAGAGGACGGAGAGACATGCAGTTCCTGGCATTCCTACCCATCGGAAGCCCCAATACTTTCTAGAAAGAGTCTGGTGGTCTCCACAGCTGTTTTTGAAGGAGCCACCAATGAAAGGAAAATGGAAAGTCCGGAAAGTAGGAGTGTGTCTGCTATTCAAATGCTTGTAAGGTTTTTAAAGTAGTCCTTATACAAAGAACATTGTGAACAACAATACAATAGAAATCCAGATACTTACTTTTTCCTGTCAGGAAAGAAACAATGACCTTGTTTCTAAATATTACACCCTCCATACCCACTCCCAAACTATAAAGAAAACGACCCATACAACTCACTTAATATATTGTTACAATATGCTAGTGTGTCTTATACAAAATCAGTACCTCAAGTACTTCAGTACCTGTCTATACCTTAAATGATACATATTTTAATAAGGTTTGAATTAAGAGGGTGCAATTCTGCAAGCAGTTCCTGAGTGCTTACTACCTGTTAAGCACTCTACTGGGCATCAGGATTAAAAAACAACAAAAAAAAAAACCCCAGTAATTTCATAGAATACAGGGAAAAATGAACAATTAAGCATTTATCAAAATGCCTATATTAAGAGCTGCCCATACCAATCAGAGCGTATGCGGCTTAGAAAATGACTGGAGAGGGTCTCAGCAGTGAAAACACTGACTCTTACAGATGCCCTGGGTTCAAATCCCAGCACCCACATGGAAGCTCAAGGTCAGGTGATCTTATACCCTCTTCTGGCTTCTGTGGGCACCAGGCTCAAATACATATATACAAAATGATGCCCAATTCTTACCATTTCACCTCTTCAAAGATGCATTAAAAACAAAAAGTCGGGCTCTTCACTATCCAAACGAGGGACATCCCTGGAGGTGCCGGGCTAATGAGTCTCTATCAGAAGATTCTTTTCCCAGGACATGATTCATTAAAGGTGTCACAATGTACAATAAAACAGAAGCAGAAGTTCATCTGCCCACTTTTTATATAAAGTATATTGTAAAAAAGAGTCTGAGCCTGCCAGAACATCCTAAAACCCAAGAGCCTACACAAGCATTTTTATTTTGGGGAAAACCACTAGTCCCAATACAACGTTTTAATAAACGTGGAAACCAGTAAGTTAAGTATATTTATGTGTGTGAATTATAGGGTTGGTAACAGAGATTCTCTATTACCAACTTCAAAGGATTCAAGTTATTTGAGGAACAAGCAAATCAGATTTACTGAATTAGGAATGCACTGACTTTTCTTTTAAATTACACTAAAATTTGCAAGGCCTTTTCTTGTTCCTCTAACAAGACTCTCTCCCTTCTGGCTTCACCAGAGTGCCCGGGCTCTGCTCTCTCTGAGGGTTTCAGGCCTTTCCTTCACTGTGCTCTCTCTATCATGAATATATGAGTATCTAGTAGAGGAAGAACGGTGAGTGAACTGAGCTTGGTAGCCAGAACTGCTGACAATCAAGTAGAAACTTAGAAATAATAAGGAAAATTACAACAGTAGAGACCTAAAGATAATCACCTTTTTGAAGACTTAACCTGTATACAAACTCATTCTCCAAAATGCATTACTGTTCAAAGCCTTTGCTTAGTTTTCTTATGTATGTGTGGGTGTGCGCGTGCGCGTGTGTGCTCACATGTGTGTGTGTGTGTGTGTGTGTGTGTGTGTGTGTGTAGCAGTACTAGTATATTAATTATACCACAAAAACAGTCATCAGTTAGAGCAAACTGCTCAAAATGAGAGAAAATTTAAATGCACAAATTTATAAAAACAAAGGTAATTCATAAAATGTAATCAATAATACCCAAATATTTCTAGATGTTTAATAGCTAATTGAAGTATAATGACAAACCTGATTTGAAATCTTAAAAGTCTTTAGGTTGGATAATTTAAAAAAAAGAAAGTTTAAATTATAAAAAGGAAATGGAAAAACTGGCCCAACATTTAGCTATAAAATGGGACTTACTGTCTCCTACGCAGACAGTATATGCAGAGGCGAACACACTGATCAAAATTCCCCGTGTCACCTCTGTACTGACAAAGCAAGCTCTCATTGAACCAGGTGACTCTGAGTCTCACAGTGGTAAAGGCTCAGCAGTTAGGAGCACTACCGCTTCCTAGCTTCCTACCTGCATCGCTCTGGGGACCTCACTTGACCTCTCTGTCTGTCTCTTCCATTACAAAAGGAACAGAGCAAATGCAGGTGCCCTAGAAGGGCATTAAGAAACCAGCAGTGCCCAGGCAGACCACACCAGCTGTTACTATTGCCAGCACCACATCTGTACCATGGTAAGCCCCAATTTTACTTTGTCCATGTTGTATTTTGTTATTGTTTCTCGATACAGGGTTTCTCTGTGTAGTTTTGGTGCCTGTCCTGGAACTCACTCTGTAGACCAGGCTGGCCTTGAACTCACAGAGACCTGCCTACCTCTGTGCGGATGCTGGAATTAAAGGCGTGCACCACCACTGCCTGGCTGACGTTGTATTTTTAGGTGGTTTTGCTAAAGTGATTTACTTAACGTCAGTCCTTGCTCTTGCACTTTGAGGGGCTCCCCCGGACTACAGAAATAAATAAAAACTTCTGTCATTCATGGACCTCTGCAGGCTGCCCTGCTTCAGCTCCACCACCTCTGTGTATTCAGTTCCTTCCCACAAGAAGTCTCAATCCCACACCAAGACTGTCTCTGTTCACACAGGTCACCAGATCTAAATATCCACACCCCTACACCCTAGCTAAAACTCAATCAAGTGTATCCTGAAGTTTCATTTCTTGAAGAAAATCTGCCCTGTTCTTCCCACTACACACATGGGAAATCATCCATACCACTACATCAGAGAACTTCATAGCCAGGGTCAACAGCACATGCTCTGAAATCACAGGAGCAACAAGATCAATACTTCAGTGTCCCAGGGATGGAAAGTGTGTTGGCACTTGAACCTGGAACTTACTTCCTCAAACTCTATATGTAAACTGGTCCCCACGCCAGTAGGAACTGAACTCTTAAACGGTCCAGGTGTGTTAGTACAAGATGGACAGGATAGCACAAATGTTTCTTCCCTCTTTCCTCAACAAAGCTCAGGTATTCAGCCAGCAGAGACAAGGCACTCTGCCTTTCCATTTTTCCTTTGCACCTTGATCCAGCAACTTATCTGGGTTTGTATTGCTTCTGAAGAAACAAATTGTTAAACAAAACTTGCATTCCCTTTTCTCCCTCACAGTCGTAAGTCTCTCCTTAAGCAGAAGTAAAGGGACTGCAGATGTGCAGTTTTCGGTTATTTTTCAGTAGTGTGTGTTTGAAGACCTGTGCATGACTGTGGGTCCGTGTGCACACTCTTGAGTACACACCACACACACACACACACACACACACACACACACACACAAGTTCTCATATAAAAAGTGAGGCCATAGGCCATAGGCCAGATATGGTAGTGCACGCCTTTAATCCCAGCACTCAGAAGGCACAGGCAGGTGGATTTCTGTGAATTCCAAGACAGCCAGGGCTACATAATGAGACCCTGGAGAGAGGAAAGGAAAGAAGAGAAAGAGAAAGGGCGTGGGGAAGAGAGGAGGGGAGGAAAGGGAGAAGAGGAAGAAAATAAATCATATGAGACAACCAATAATCCAAATGCCTTTCCAGAGGAACTACTTGTCCCTAACCTTCCTGCCAGAAATACGGAATGTCTGCCCCCCAAGGCCATTCAATTGTAAGTGTTATCATCAATAGCTGAGAGCAAAGACTGATGAAAAAGAACCCGGAGACGGACTCTTTGAACGCCCACCCCGGCACACCTTACCCGCTACATGAAGGACCTGATGAGCAGAAGGGGAACTGAAAGCCTGAGGAAAAATCTGCCTTTCAATGCGTTCCAAAACTTCTTGCTTCTCTCCAGAGAACAAGCCTTCCTCACAAAACATGAGCATTTTCCAAAAGGCTTCTGTGACACTGGCAGCAGAGCAGCAATCATAAATGTGCCAGATTCCATCCCAAGTGTTTCTTAGAGAGAACCAGATACCTTGGATTCCACTGAAAGTAAGTTCTTGTGATTCAAATACATCCTGAAGAAAGCAAAAGATGAAGTGCCTACAGAATGGACTCTTATCCTTGGGGTGTGGTGCAGTTTGTTTTTATTTTTTTATTTTATTTTTTTATTTTTTGGTTTTGAGACAGGGTTTCTCTGTGTATCCCTGGCTGTCCTGTATCTCTGTAGACCAGGCTGGCCTCAAACTCAAAGATCTGCTTGCCTCTGCTTCCAAGTGCTAAGATTAAAGATGTGCGCTACCACTGCCCAGCAGTGTTTTTTATTTTTGTTTTTCTTTTTATCAATAGTTTATCTGCTAAGTGACTTGTATCTAAAATATGTAACAACTATAAAAATGGCAGAGGTGCAAGTACACCTGCACTCCACACACATACACAACACACACACACAATTTAAAATTAAAGCACACATACACAACACACACACACAATTTAAAATTAAAGTACACCTGCACTCCACACACATACACAAATACACAATTTAAAAAATTTAAAAAATATAAACAAGAGTCAGTACCCATTAGGACAGCTATACTTGAAGGGAAAAAAAAAGATAACCACTCACAAAAGAATTCCATGCATGGGGGTAGGAATATAAAATCTTACAGCCACTTTGGGAAATAATATGAAAGTTACTCAAAAGGCTAAACAAAATTACCACGACCCAGCAATTCTGCTTCTGGGTGTATAACTGAAGTATTCAAAGCACAGACGCCAAGAGGCATTGAAAACTCAGTGTCTACTATCAGTACTATTTGTAATAGCCAAGATGTGCGAACAACCAAGCTGTCCTTAATGGTTCATAAGCAGCTACACAGACTGTATTTAACTCTCTATACACTTCACAACACATAGCTGACCCTCCAAATGCAGACGGCTCATGGGAACGGCACCTGCCTCCAAAGCCTGACAGCCTCGTTAGTCCCCAGACTCCTGCATGGTGAAGCGGACACCAGCTCTAGCAAGCCACCCTGTCATCTCTTGTACACACACACACACACACACACACACACACACATACACACGCATACACATACATACACACACACACACACACACACACACACACACGCATACACACACACACACACACACACACATGCATACACACACACATACGCATACACACACACACACACACACACACACACACACACACACACGCGCATACACACACATACACATACATACATACACACTCACACACACATACACACACATACACACACACACACACACAAGTATTTTTCTAATTTTAAATGAGAAAAATAAATGTAGCATTATACCTAGTGAAAAACACCGGACACTAAAGTCACTGCTTTGTTCTGGGTAGGAACCTTCCGAGTCTACAGTGCTAAAGACTTGGCTCACGGAGTCCACCCATCACTTCACAGCTGAATGCACAGGATGGAGACTGTAACTGGTATGAGTGGCTCCTGAGGTGGGTAGCACTCTGGGAGCATTTACCTGTCTCTGTCACACTTCCTGGATTCTGTACTGTGAGCAACTTTGCTCTGTTCTGTATCAGCACAGGCCCCTAAACAATGGACCCATAAAGGCATGGAATTAAAACTGCCTCCAAAATCATGAACCAAAATAAGTCTTTCCTCCATTGAAGTTATTTTTCTGAGTATTTGTCACAGCAACAGAATGCTAACATAATCATAATCATTATTATTATAAGATTCCATTTACTTATATGTGAATTATTCAGAACAAACAAGTCCAAGGAGACAGAAGGCTAGTGGCTTCCAGGGGCCTGAAGAAGGGACATGAAGAGTCACAGTTTAATACGGAGGATGTCTCTTTGGAAAGGCTCAAAGTGTTGTGGAACTAGAGATAGTGGATGGCTGCACAAGATTGTGATTGGACTAAAAAGCAAAACTAAACATGAATTATGCATTTTAAATGGGGAATTCACTAGTTTGAACTGTACCCCACAAGTTTTTTTTTTTTTTTCAGCCAACATTTAAATTTGGAAAATTTCACAAAAATTTATGATTGGAATAGTTCTACAGAATCGTCACAACAGCTAAGGGCTGGAGGGAGTACCTGTCCTGGAGCTCGTCTGACACTGCCTGCCTCAGGGGCAGCAAGGGACACAGTGTCTACACCAGTGCTTCTCAACCTTCCTAATGCTGTGGCCCTTAACACAGTTCTTCATGTTGAGGTGACTCTAAATTTTAATTGACCATAAAATTATTCTGTTGCTACGTCATAGCTGTAATTGTGCTACTGTTATGAATCATAATGTAATATTTGTGTTTTCCAATGGTCTTAGGTGACCCCCCAGAAGGGTCTCAATCCCCAGGTTGAGAAGTAATGGTCTCAGCAGCTGATTGCTGTCTGGAGCCTGTTTCATGAACAGGCTTACAGAGGGCCGGAATCCCTTCCTGCTTAGAGGTTAAGAGGCTTCTGTTCTTCCATAGGCACTACATAGAGTTTCACAGCCATCAGTAATTCAAGTCCAAGGGATCTTACGCCCTCATCTGGCATGCATAAGTACTACATGCACATGGTACACAGACATACAAGCAGGTAAAGCACCCATAATACCCACAAAATAGTAAAATAATTTTTAAAAAGGCTTAGAAAAGTGCTGAAACATAGTGCTTAGTAAATGTTGGAAATTTTTATGTTTTATTATTTTTATGATTTTTTTTTATACCTCATACTGTTTTGTTTTTGTTTTTCAAACAAGACCTCATGAAGCACAGGGTAGCCTCAAACTCACTATGCTGTCAAAGATGCCCTTGCATTTCTGATATCACTGCTTCCACCTCACACATGCTGGGATTACATGACCCAGCTCCTTGTCCTCTTTCTAACAGAGGTCTGGGAAATTTCCTTTTCAACTTTTTGTTGTTGATTTTACAAATGAAAGTGCAGCATGGGATACTGAAGTCCAAAAGAGAGAAGTGAAAAGATAACCAAGACAAGAATTCTAACGCAATGTGCAGAATCCCACCTGCCCACACAGGTGAGAGTGAATGAGGACACGTCTGCACAGAGAGTGGTGGAGATGTCTCTAGGCATGCAGGCGGTGGGGGAGGCCAGCCTCAGCTCTGCACTTAGTAAGACATCCTGCGTAGACAACAGTCCAGGTGACTCTAGACTTAAGGAAACAGGGTAACAAACTTACACTTAAAGGGACTTCATATAGTACTTATATTTAAACAATAAACATTTATAATCAGACTCTTTCAAAAGCTACTTTATAGAAGGAGAAATTAAATTTGAGGCTCTGGAGGATGGCCACAAAGCTCCACCGAGGGAGCAGCAATAGCATGGTTTCCTAAGTCAGAAGCCTTTTTCTGCCCTGAAACACAGCTTTTAACTTGTACTGTTCCCAAAGACCATTTCCCTTCAGTTCCTCATCCCTTGTGCTGCAATGCTTTCCAGCTGCTGCAGCTGCCTAGCAGTCAGTGCCCTTCACTACTCAACTCAGCCTTCCTCACCTCCTCACCCCATTCCCTTTTACAAACACTATTCAACTGAGCCAACTCTATCCAGGATATAAACTATACATCCGTGAAAGATTGTGTAAATACCATTGTCTTTTATTTCTTTATGCATTTTTAGTTTTTTTCTGTGTCTTTATGTGTATGTGTGGTGTACACAGGTCTGTGGCCTTGAAGGCCACAGGCTGATGTTAGCTGTCTTATTCCATCACTATCCACTCTGGTGTTTTCAGATATGGTTTCTCACTAATTGTGGACTCACCATTCAGCTAAGACTTCCTAGCCAGCAAAGCCTGAAATCTGCCTG
This sequence comes from Onychomys torridus, assembly GCF_903995425.1. Taxonomy (NCBI): domain Eukaryota; kingdom Metazoa; phylum Chordata; class Mammalia; order Rodentia; family Cricetidae; genus Onychomys; species Onychomys torridus. The sequence continues at coordinate 21,688,558 of NC_050451.1, forward strand.
TCTATACCCCAGCACTAGAGTACAGGCACACCAGTGCTTCACCGGGCTTTCTGCATGTTTGCTAGGGATCCTAACTGAGGTCCTTGCTTTACAACTGGCCCACCTCCTCAGTCCTACGATCATCATTCATTCATTCATTCATTCATTCATTCATTTATTTAGGATTGTGATAAATTCACCATTTTAACCATTTTTAAATGTACAATTTAGGGGCTGGCGAGATGTCTCAGCAGTCAAGAGCACTGACTGTTCTTCCAGAGGACTCAGGTTCTATTCCCAGCACCCACGTGGCAGCTCAAAACTGTAACTCCAGGATCCAACACCCTCACACAGACATACATACAGGCAAAACACCAATAAAATAAAAATAAATAAAAATTTTAAATGTATAATTTAAAGGCATTTTATTATATTCGCAGTGTGGTGCAACCCACATCATGATGTTCCCCAATATTTAGCACCCACAAGGAAACCCCATGCCCATAAAGACATTTTCCAAGCTTCCTATTAAGGAAGCTGTCTCTGCAGGTGTGCCTATTAAGATAACTCTTACAATGATACATGGCCTTCAGTTTCTGGCTTTCTTCATCTAGCACAATTTTTCAAGCTATCAATGTTGGAGTGTGTGTCAGTATTTTATCCCTCTTAGGACTAAATAATACAGTAGTTCCCTCTGGTCCATAGTTTCACTTTCTATGGATTCAATTACTAGCAGACAACCTCCATCTATAATAAATAGATAATTCCAGAAATAAACAACTTACATGTTTTAAGTTGTCTACTATCCTGAGGGATGTGAAGAAATGCCCGATCTTCCCTTAACAGCATGCCCAGGGTAGGAACCACCCCTTCATTCAGTGGATCCACATCGTATACACTACGTCACTGCTAGTTCTACAACTGAAGCATCGAGCTCTTAGTGCACAGCAAAATCTCACAACAAAATTTAGTCTGACTCCAATCATTTTCTTTTCTTAGATAAGCCATTAATGTTTTACAAATCCCCGAGGACTGCCTTATGGCCTAGATTTTATCCCTTATCATTTTTGGAGGGTTAGCAGCCCTGTTGTCATTGGCCTAAGCCACTACAGTAACCTCTGTGTCACCACTCGCTGGTTTTACCATGCCGTTTTGTAGCCGATCGTACGACACTGCAGTAGCCCCAGAGATTCCATTAACAGAGAACTGATATTTGTCCTGTACTTCTCTTGGAATAAAAGCTGAAGCCCATCTAAGGGCATGACTGATAGGGATTCACAACACGCCCCCATGGTTGGGCATGTTTGCGCGTGCCCACGGACCTAGTCACTTCCGCCTAGCCATTTCCAGGTCAAACCGTCTTGCGTAACCAGGACCCCATGGCTTTGCATGGTTGTGACCTACCGCATGCGTGGCATAGCCACATGGGCCTGTGTGCGCAGGCATGGCCCAGCCTTTATAAGCCGGCGCCATGTTCCCAACTCCATCTTTCATTCACTTGTCTTTCCACAGGCCTGTCACGTCTGTCTCTCTTTCCTATCTTAAACTCTTGTTAGTGGATTCTGTCGTGTTTCGTGACATTTCCTCACAGGGTAAGAGCACCACAAATAATAACAATGACTCCTTCTGTTACTTGCCTGACTTCCTGCACTCCCACTCTCTCCCAAGCTCTCAGTCCCTGGGAGCTGCCTCTTCTGTGGTCCTGCACTATCTATGCATCTTCTGCCTTCATTCTCAGCAGCTCACCCTTTCGGCATTAATGGCCAGGGTCGCCTTCTCAGAGTCCTGCCTGCTCATGGCAGTTGAAGTCAGGCCCCACCTCTTACAGCGCTCAACGGCCTCCTAATCCTGCCATGTTCTTTATTCTTTCTAAACAGCCATCATTTAACACAAGAAATACTGTATTTACTTATGTTTGCTGTTTTCTATCATTTTCCTTCCACTGAAAGGTAAAGTATAGTATGGCCATTATAGAAACAAGATAAGAGGATTTTCAAAAACATTTAAAAACAAAATTACCACATTCCTCAGCAAGATTAAAATCCAGCAGGGAAACACCAAAGCTTGCACTCCCTGTCCAGCATCTGGAGTGATGGAACCAGGTGGGCAGCCCCTCCCCTGCAGCTCCATCCCATGCCTGTAGCTTTCCTCAGCAGACAACCCATGGTCCTGACATCTCCAACATCCTGGGGTCTCCACTGAAATGTGGTCTTTATCTTCAAAGCTTCATGCAGTAGACTCCTGGGGTCTTCTTGCAGGAGATTCCATTATGCCGCATATTGCCAGCCCTCAGCATCTCTCAGAAACAATGGTACTGGGACTCCATGACCCTCTCAAAGCTTGTCTCTTCCATGCATGCATAACCAGTACCACATGAGTGACACTGCCAAGTTCTGCTGCCAGTTTAGGACGGAGCCTGGCCACACTGAACCAGAATTGCATCAGCCCTCATGTGCTAACCCTGGGAAGACACTTCCCCTGCGGGTTGTTTTCAAACGAAAACCCTTTCTACAGTATTCTCAGTTGGGCTGTCTCCTTCAAATGAATTTGCATCTTCACAAGATGGATCTTTCATTGAATAGTCCTGCCCTCAAGGCACCTTTCCTATTATTACAGTGCAGCGCTGTTTTTAATGGTACTAATCTCTTTAAAGATTACAACAATTTTCAGATTGCCTGGTCCATTCACTATAGACTGCCCCCACTGTTTTTCTTGCCAAACTGCGGAGTTTTCTTCATTCTGTTCCACCTGTTGCTCTCCCTCATTGTAAATCTAGATTGAGTATTGAGCACAGTGTGAATGCTATCCTATCTTGAAATTTCCTCTGTCAAACAAATCATTCCATTACTTTTCGAGTCAGCCTCACACAGGTTTTTAGAACACAAGCAAAATGAAGTCAGATTCTTTGCCATAGCATAAAAATCAGTCTCACACTCAGCTCCACCTGGGGTCCTCGCTCCTTTCTGAAACCTCAGGAACTGTGTTGCCACTGCCTGCATTTCTCCCTGCAGTCTGGTCTTCCAAGCTCCCACCAAAGTGGCCACCCATCTCTGCCACATCATTTTAGGAATGATGAAAGGAGGGGTGTTTTGTTTTGTTTCCCAGCTTCTAGTTTCAGGGATATAGTCCACTGTAACAGGGAAGGAATGGCGGCAGAACCATGAAGCACTGGTCACAGAATCCATGCCCAAAAGCAGAGAGAAATTAATCTCTGCAGCTAGCTTCCTTGCTCCTTTAGGCTCAGTCTAGGACCCAGCCCTCAGGATGGTGCTGCATACACTGTGGATGGGTCTTCACATCATTTAACCCAGATACAGAGTCTCCCTCACAGCCATGCACTGAAGTTTATCTACTTGTTGATTCCGGATCCTGTCAAAATGAGAATGTTAACCAGCACATATGTAGTGAATTAACGTGGGGGGTAGAAGGGAGTAAGTCACAGTAAATATCTCACTTATTTCTGGAACCTAAAGAATGTTGAACTCAACAAACGATGCTGATTTCCAGACACTCGAAGTTAAAGAGTAATGTAGATTATAGAATACAAAATCTTGGCTAAATGAGAATAAGTTCAAGAAAATGATTCTATAATGTAAGGATTATAATTGATATATACCTGAAATGTATTTACTCATTTCATTGTATATAATTCAAAGCAATATACAGTGTATAAAAATACATGTAACTTTTATTTATTGGTTAAAATGTGAATTCAATTAAGAGGTCCTTGTATTCTTTTGGATTATCAAGTTGTCTCTAGTGCCTGAAAGACAGCACAGAACATCAACTGCCCCCTCTGTAAATACTGCCTGAGAGAAAGGGATTGGGGCTGTGACACTTCAGACTGGCTTTGGACTTGACAGTCCTCACAGTTCCACTGGCCCACGTGGCTCTATTTTCTGTTTGCTCAGTACACTTCTAACTCTTCTTTCCTGTCACTTGTTAGTGATTTCCTGGTACTGTATGAATCTTTCCTACAGTGTCATATAATGCTTCCATCAATCAGTACAGCATTCCAGAGTGTAGTCCATGGATATTAGTTGCTACCCTCCTCTTCTTTCTCAAAAGATAATCTCTCTGACACAGTAGAATTGGGAAACATCTCTACGTTAGGAGCTTCTTTGGCATTTTTTCAAATGTTTTTTTTCATCTCCGACCCCACTACTGCCAAGTAGCTGGCCACCATACAGGAAAAGCCCTGCCTACCCTCCCCCCCTTTAAGTATCTGCCCAATATTTCACAATGAATATCATACATTGTGATGGCTCTGGTGATGCTCACCAAATGATTCTACTCATGTCTGCTCCTTCAACATAGAGCTAGCATATTAAAGGGTGTATTTTATAAAGCATGAGTTTCACGACTGACCAGATTCTTGTTCTTTTAAATATAGAACTGCGGCATTCCTGAAGCTCACACTGATTTGGTTACTGGTTTGGTAATAGTGAAAGTGTTATCTTCACAGACAAATGTGCATGTTGTGTTGCACAGAATGTTCCCCATTTTTGCTACAGTTGCTTAGAACCTAATTAAAGCATGCATTTGTTGACTAAGTATATGCTGATCTACTTCTGAGGCTGAAATTTTTTAGTCCCTCCTGTTGTAGAGTATTACTTTAAGGTGTGTTACTTTTGTTTATGTTGCATTTGTTTAACTCTGGGAAGCTGTGTGACTGGGCTTGGCTTAAATACCGGATAAAGAACTTATTGGCCAATGGCAAGGATAGGCGGGACTATCTGAGAAGAAAAAAAGATCAAGGAACTGCTAGAAAGAGAGAGGAGGAGGACACCAGAGGCCAGCCACCCAGCCACCCAGCCACCCAGCCACCCAGCCAGGCACAGCGTAAGACTGACAGTCAGATTCCAGAAGTAAACATTCAGAGGCAAAAGTTAGACGGGATAATTTAAAGTTAAGAAAAGGTTGCTAGCAATAAGCCAAGCTAAGGCCAGGCATTTATAATTAAGAATAAGCCTCTGTGAGTGATTTATTTGGATGCTGGGTGGCAGGCCCCGCAAAAGAGTTAAAAAACAAAACAAAAAACAAAAAAAAACCCAGCACCTTCCTGTTTGAATTCTGTTCAGTTTTGTTCTCCAATGACTCATCTTAAACTGACTTTTAACTTGTAACCCCCTCCTCCCCAGGCCATTTCCTTCAAGGGTAGATGGAAAGGTGGTATTTTATCACTAATCTTAATTCTTCCAGGGGTTCCAGAGAGATCAATCACCAGGTAACGGTATTTGCCACAAAGTCTGATGCTCTGAGTTAGATTCCTAGACCCACAAGATAGAAGAGAAATCCTGAAAGCTGTCCTCTGACCTCCATGTGCATCCATGTGTACACACACACACAAAATAGACAGATGGACACACAAAGAGAAATACCATAAATAAATACAATAAAAAATTTACCCACTACAAGCTCTTCCAGGAATTCTTACTTTTCAGATTCTGTGAAACTTAGCCACCTTCTCCTCAAATCCATTTGCACAATGTAGTACAAAGCTATTCAAACTGTGACTACTATAACCGCAAGCCTAGAGGACTGCTTAAGAATTCCAGAGTTCCCTGTCAGCCTGGAAAGGCACCAGGCACCCCAAGTGTGCCTAATAACCATTTTGCCCAGGATTTCCCCTATCTCAGCAGCTGGTCTACACTGTGTGATGAGAGAGAGAGAATATGAATGAGCTGGAGGAGCTGGATACTGGGGGAAACAAAGAGCATACTGGACAACATCCTATGGAAAGAGTGGGCACTGTTTAGAAGAGAGCTGGGAATCCTGTCTCTAAGAATTCCTGAAATAGGCCGGGCGTTGGTGGCACAGGCCTTTAATCCCAGCACTAGGGAGGCAGAGGCAGGCGGATCCCCAGGTTCAAGGCCAGCCTGAGTGAGTTCCAGGACAACCAGGGATACACAGAGAAACCCTGTCTCAAAAAACAAAAACAAAAACAAAAAGAATTCCTGAACAGGCAGGGCATGGTGGTGGTTGTGCATGCCTATAATTGCAGCAGGAGGCAGGCAGAGACAGCCAGATCTCTGTGGGTTCCAGGACAGTCAGAGAAATATTGAGAGACTTTGTTCAAAACAAAAAAACCATACAAATTCCTGAAGCCTTAACAGAAGTGTGTGTGGGGTGGGGGGGACTGTTCAGTAGTTTTTGAGCTCAGAGGCAAACACCCAGCAGCATGGTGCTCCTTCTGGTCACCGTCACTAAACACTTAACAAGTTCATGTCTTCAAAGTTATGCTGAAAGTGGAAGACCCTCACAGACACTTAAGTCATAAGAATTAGCATCCCCCGTGACACTCAAAGTCTATTTGCACTGGAGGTAATATACTCAGCTATGCTATGTCAAAATAGTCAATTACCTTTTCTTTGGAGCGTAGGCCAAAAATCCTAATCGATTGACCAGTGAATCTTCATCTGCTGTGATTGTGGGAGTACTTCCTTCTTAATTCTGTTAAAAACAAATTTAAAAATATATAAGGAATGAAATAGTAGACACAAAGCTAATTAGAAATCTATAAATCTTTTTTTTTTTTTTTTTTTTTTTTTTTAAGACAGGGTTTCTCTGTGTGCAGTCCTGGCTGTCCTGTAACTCACTGTAGACCAGGCTAGCCTCGCACTCACAGAGATGCACGTGCTCTGCTTCCTAAGTGGTGGGATTAAAGGTGTGCACAACCATTGCCCAGCAGAAATCTATAATCATATTAGTTGCCACAAGTTCTAGTTTTGAAGTATCAAACTGCTAAAATTCTAGGCACCTTACCAATTCATCAAGAAATGCAATTTGTTTTTATTATGAACTTAATTCACTATATTTACAGTAAACTAGGAAAAAAATGACTATTCAATATGTCTATAGAGACAACCTCTTTGGGCTTAAAAATCACTCTGTGAAATTTCCACTAATGAGTTTCCACTTAATTTTTAACATCACTATATGAAAGTCTGTTCTTATGAAACCTGTCAAATCATAGCTTTAAAATATCAGGAATACACACCAAATATCTGGGATACTTACTCTGCCCTTTACAATTCCACAGCATATAAGAGCAATGCAGCTTTTAAACAAGAAAGAAAAATTCCGGACATTGGTGGCACACGCCTTTAATCCCAGCACTTGGGAAGCAGAACCAGATGGATCTCTGTGAGTTCAAGGTCAGCCTGGTCTACAGAGTGAGTTCCAGGAAAGGCACAAAGCTACACAGAGAAACCCTGTCTCGAAAAACAAAAAAACAAACAAACAAAAAAACAAAAAAACCAAAAAAACAAACAAACAAACAAAAAACACCAAACAAACAAAAGAAAGAAAGAAAGAAAAATTCCATTAATTTGCTTTCCTAAAGGGTTGGGCAATGGTAGTGCACACTTTTAATCCCAGCACTGTGGAAGGAGAGGCAGAACTCTGTGAGTTCTAGGCCAGCCTCATCTACAGAGAGAGTTCTAGGACTGCCAGGGCTACACAGAGAAACCCTGTCTTGGGAAGGCGCAGGCACAAGGAAACTATGCCCTCCATTATCTTCCTGGATATGTATGTATTACAGGAAGAATGGAGGTGGTACTATCTAATTTGGGGGAAGCAGTGAAGTAAGGAATCCAAGGACTGAAGATGAACACACTAAAGTTACAAACTAAGATGGCATTCAACCTATGAGAGCAGACAGACAGAAGGAGCAAATACAGGCAAAGACACAGCTGTGGGACACATACTGTCCAGGATGAACACAAGCAGTCCAGGCACAGCAACGCTCGCCTTTAAGCCCAGCATTCGAGAGGCAGAGGCTCAACTCTCTGAGTTTGAGGCCTGCCTGGACCACATAGTGAGTTTCAGGAAAGCTAGAGCTACACAGTGAGACACAGGCAGGTTGATTTCTCATGGAAAATCCACTATGAACGCACTTTCTCTACCACAGCCTCCACTGGCCACATACAAGGGCAGAGGGGAGAATACTGTTTGTTCAGCTTTTATTTTCACACTTCTCCACGACTTGAGCTGCACTACCCCAGAACGCTAATCACTAAAGTCCTATGTCATACTTTGATCACTTACTCCTAATTATCTTCATAGCTTTTAATCTGTTCTTGAGTTACATTCCTCTCCCTCCCTTTAAGTTCAGTCTCACAAAATGCTACACAGGAAGGTTGAAGGACCTTCCTATCTTTATAGGACAGATGTTTTTCTCCCAGATTTATAAGTCTTTGCCAGTCTTCTATCTTTTAAAACTTTTCTGATACTGTTACTACTCTGTCTTACTTTTAGTAGAAGCTTCTACCTCCTTCAATGTCTGTCTTGAATCAAAATTGCTTTCTTTGCATTGTAAGCATTTTACAGGTATGCAAAAATCTTTACTCACAGTTATCTACAAAGGACCATAACAGCCATGGTCAATGCAGGTGTTAAGTTGGAAGCAGACCGTCTTCTCTCCTCTCTCCTTCAGAACAAACTAGAGTTGGTACATCCACTCTCACTAGGACCTTAAGTCACTAGGCAAAGCCATTTCTCAATTTTCCAGCATGATATTCCAGCTATTTCTAAAGCATCCAAGGAAGTCACCGGCTCTTAGATGTGACAAAATCTTCTCTGAGAGAAGTTTGGCTTTAAAATAATTCACCATTTATTAGTCAGTATCTTTTAAAGTGTTTTACAGGAAACCTATCTTTACAGAAAAATGGTCGTGGTGTTTACTAACATAGCCATTTAAAATAGTAACTTCCTTGCTGAGAAAAGGGTCAGGGGTCTTCAGTGGAAAACATACACACTTGTCTAAGTTCCCTCATCTGGCCCCCAACAACACCCCGTTCAAGGTGCTGATACTATGATCTCATTTACTAGAGAGGAGGCAGACAGACACAGGTCATCATTTGCTTAGGATTGTTTAGTAGAGCAATGGTATAGAGTTAGAACTAGAATCCAGGCCTCAGATGTTGGTTCATTTCCAGTCCAGCACACCAAACTGCCTCAGCATCAACTTAATTTTGTTCTGCAAAAAGAAACAGTGTAGCCAGGTGGTGGTGGCACAGGCCTTTAATCCCAGCACTCAGGAGGCAGAGGCAGGTGGATCTCTGTGAGTTTGAGGCCAGCCTGGTCTTCAAAAGGAGTTCCAGGACACCCAGAGCTAAACAGTGAAACCCTGTCTCAAAATAAAATAAAATAAAATAAAAAGAAACAGTGTAAACAATGGGCTACAAAGATTTTCTTAGGACCAAAACCTTCAAACTTTTATTTACTCAATACCTACTTATGTAGTAAGTGCTTAATTTTTAACAATTATTTTATATAAAGGTTTGTTAGAAGTAGGAGAGAAGAAACTACTAATCATGGTTTTGGTTTTTCTCCCAAATCCTGAGAAACACAGGCTTCACTTTACTACTTCCCGCAGTGCCTCCTCATCTCCAGTGGCCCCTTCTCTAATCAGCACCATCATATTTGATTTACTGGGTTCCAAATTCCTTGTCACAGGCCAAACTAGACACAGGCCTCAACTAAGAAACAACCTACTCTCCTTAAAAGCAGCAACTGGGAAAAATGGGTCTAGTTTAGTTTAGGCTGAGATAGCCCATGTGCTCACTAGTCTACAGGAAAGGGGCCGGTCAGTAAAGAGAGGGCAAAAGAATAAATATGCTGGTCAGAATGAATCTGTCCTGAGAGGCCACTGGCCCAACCAACAGGGACATGGTCTCTGCCTGGGGCAGTAAAGCTCTGGCTTTCCTGTCCACAGCATAGTGCCCAAGTCCTTCAATTCCACAGCTCCCAACACTCCCACCCCAACCATACAAGACTCCTTCTTTAAATAGTTTGGTTTTTGGTAACTACAACAGCAACAACAAAATCTTGCCCAAGAAAGCAACAGATTTTATACTAATAATAAGGCAGATACCACTTGCATGTTACAAAACAAACAGATATGGCAAAATGCCCAAGTCTTCAGAAATACACCCTCATTCACTTTAAACAGAAAGAAGTGCCCATGCTGCTACCTAGGCAGTGTTACATTGACTTTCACAGGGAAAATGGTTTATTTTCTGGGACTACCATGGGTGTGTGTCCTCTTCCAGATGCTGAGAGCGCTGTTGCAGCTTTACCCACAGAGTCTGGATTACTTCTCGTTCTATGATACAGTCCGTCAAAATCACACAACCATTGTCAAAGGAAGAAATAGCAAGCGATACCAAGACAGTGCCGGTTTGAAACATTGACAGCACAAGCTCTCTTCCTGTTTCTTAAAGCTTCTTGACTTCTTAACAAAGCCCCAAGTGTCAACGTGAGACGCGCAAAGCACGGAAGCAGGTGGCAGAGATAGGCTGCACAGATGGCCCCCAGGATGCTCAACCAGGATTCTGACCTGATCCTTTCACAAACTGGAACTGGAAAGAGTGAAACCTTGGAAGCTGCCTCCAATCTCTCTTCCACACAGGAAAGATGGAAAGCCAAGAGGTTTTCTGAGATTGACCTACACATTCAGGCAAAAGTGCTGATGGTGTGCTCTGTCCTACAGAGTGCCTGTCCCTAGCAAAAGCACGGTAATCTGTGGCATACTAGTTGTGCCCCTAATGGCCAGGTTTGTAGTTTCTCTCTACCCTTTGATCCTACAAACACATAGCCCACAGGGTTTATTGTCATTGTTGATGATTTTGTTGTTGTTGTTGTTTGTTTTTTGTATTTTCTATGGTGATTTTTCAGGAAAAAAGTACAGATTTGTTGCTAACATTTAAACACTGGGAAGATTCGCACACAATTTATGTTGGAAAGTCCAAACATCTGGCTATAGAATCCAGCCCTCCTTCAGGGGTTAAGTGACTGACACTGTGCCATGGGCTGCCTCTTGCAATGGGCACACACTTTGCAAAGCACTCACCTGGCTGCCATGCCTATTTCTTTCTTAAGCCTGTTCCCTGTAGGAAGCTATGATCTGTACCTCCAGGGCCTGCAATGCTTTTTCTAAGCATCTTTAAGATTAAGCTCCATGTCAGCTGAGGCACATCCATAAGCAGATACATCCCAATAACTATGGATTAACACAGTGCCCAACTTGCTTCCTTCTGACGTCAGTGGTAATTATTGTCACCCCAACTGGATTATTTCTTGGAAGACCAAAGTTGAAAACTGAGACATACACTTGGCACAACCTAAAGATTCCCCTCTTCAAAGGCCAAGCAGATAGTATGAATTACTGACTGGGCCTTGAGGGCTCCACTGGCCACTAGGTGTAGAGACAGTCTCATTAGAGTGCCAAGGCCAGCTCTAAGGAAGGATGCCGGCAGCTCTGGTCTAGCCCCAGGTACATTTCAGTTCCTATAGTCTGTTCTATGGCCGTCTCCACCCCCAGTTTGACTCATTTTGTTTGGACTTTAGGCCTTTTGAGACCGGCAGGATCATACACTACAGCCCAGACAAGGCTAGAATGACTTAGAGATCTTCCTGCCTCGTCCTCACCAGTACTGGCATTACAGGCATTGTGACCACTTGTTTTTAAAGGAGTCTCATTTTCTGACAGCTTCCAAACAGCTACACGAAACTCAAGTTGCTCTCCATTTTCCAATGGATCTTCACACATGCACACAGCTCCTGGGCTTGCACACATATTTGCACTTTACAGGTGATGAATATCTGATGTATTTATAACTTGGAAGATTTAATAATTAATTATTTAATACCTTAGTATACATGTTATACTGATAGTTTTCACTTGTGAAATGAGGTTTTTTTTTCTTAAATGTGTAATTTATTTTATTGGTAAACATGTAATAAGTTAAATTTTTCTTAAATGGATAATTTCTCTTATATTGATAAAAAGCTAAAAGGAAAAGAAATGAGTTATTACAACTGAATGTTCCCTATCATTCACTCATGCCTCATAAATATATACATTATTTAATATACACAACTTTAAAATTTCCATCTGTACATGGATATACACATATAGCTGTATATACATATATGTACATATATACACACATGCAGTTACACAAACTTAGGAGGCAACAGGTCTTCTAAGTATCTGTCCAAGAAAATTGGCTTATTTACTATTAAAAAATATGTTATGTATGCTGTTTATTTTTGATCTGTCACTTAGTGAATGTCATTAATGTAATTTTCCACATAATCATAGTATGAATGTACATAAACATTTCACAGTGACCGGTATATAGTTGATGGTCGGTTCCTTTCCCCATCCAACACAGCTCTTCAAATACAGACATCATGCTGCCTGGGGCAAACAACAGGGCACAGGATGACCCATTACAAAGGCAGTTTCCTGTCTTGAAAGAAAGCTGTCTGAAATGTCAGAAGCCAGAGCTTTTCCCATTCATAAGAATCGTAGCTGACCGCCTTTTGGATCATGAATTCTGGACAAGATGAATCAGTACTCAGCCTCTCCTTTACTGCCAATGAGCTGCAGACAGGCTGGCTCTAGACCTGCCATCTACTTGTACAGATCTGATGTCAGTTTGGCCAGATGGTCTTATCATTTGTAGCCAAACATTAATGTGCCCTCCTACAGATCATAGAATACTTCCTATATTTTGTAAGACAACAGAGAGACATCTGAGGGAGATTTGTTCCTTCTGAGGTTGTTTGAACACAGACTCCACCTAATCATGGGATTCCATGTCTTATTCACAAGCACATTCAAAGAATTTTACATACATGATTTCACAGTGACACTCACACTAATTACACAGAGCAATTCTATGACACAAGAGTTACATTAAGCAATTAATGCCACTATTTTTATCACCATTCATTTAAGTATCATTATATAAAAAAAAATTATCTCCTTTGAAGATTGTCCAAGATGAAATGAAACATAATGGTCAAATTTATCTCTATGTATTATATACATATTAAACTATATGTATAATTAAATATTCTCTTGGACTTTTAATTCCTGCTCAGTCAATCCTAACACACGCTTGTGAGCAGGGCAAACCTTCCCTAGAGTCCCTTTCCCCTTAACTTTAGGTATCATCTCTAACAGCAAGCCAAAAGTTAATGCTATGGTTGGCAATGGGCCCATATTTGACTTTATATGATGGTCAAATGTAGCACCGCAGAGTTTGGAGTACTCTAGCTAGGGAAAAAAAAAAAATCAAACGCTAGATTACAACTTTAAAAATTTTCCTTTTTAAAAGTTAATCATAAATGATCTTTAAAAAATTAAATTCTTCTTAAATGTTGAAAGAAAAGCCAATTTTAAACAATGTTATGCAACATTATCAAAACAACAAAATGACAAAGTTGGAAATTAGCTTTGTGTCAGGCAGGCGTTGGGGGCATGGGTAATGAATGGGTGCAGGCAGGGCAATATCTGCATCTAGACTGTCAAAGTGACTACTTGAAAATACTCAAGGGATAAAATCACAAAACTGCATAGAGGGAGACCACTGTCAATTTCTAGGTTTTGGTACTGTGTTACACACAGGTAATACCCAAGTCTATTTAAAAATTGTGTTATCTGACTTCCTGAACCTAAATGGGCTGATTATCTTGATAGAGATAAGAAAAAAGTAGAAACAGAACACAAGCCTGGTTCTGGCTGTCAGATTTACTGTTAGTGACAATGTCGGTAATCCAGAACTCTTTGGCAGCCAATATGGATGTCTCACAAAGGAGCTAGCAATGCACTGTGTAAAAAATAATAAAAAGTTTAAAGATTTTTTTTTTATTTTAAACTATATAAGATCTTCCCATTAAAAACAGAGAGCCATGAATAGCATACTTTAAATATGAGTTTAAAATAAGAACATATCTGTGGTTTCTGTGTGCCACTAATCCTATGATTATATGTCATTTTCAAGATATATTATTACTTACATGATTACCATATAATGATTTTTGTGTAGACATGAGGATAGCTTCAATAATTCAAACCTGACTAAATTAATAAAAATTTTCTACAATGTGACAATAAAAATTGAGACAAAGATTATTGCAGAAGCTGTTTGATGCCATTTAAACAAATTTGGGGTAAATTTGTTGGAATTTATAACTGACAGGAACCACAACGCTCTATGACGACGACACGAATATAACCTCTGGTTCGCGCCTCTCATCCCTAGCCAAGCTCAATCCCTGTTCCTGAAGACTCTGAGTAGACAGCAGGGTTAGCAACACTTCCTACGTACCTTCCTGCTCGCTCCTCTCTACTGTGATGCAACATGACCTACATTCCCAGTGTCCATTGAGACTCCGTGGGAGGAAGAAAAAGAGAGTTCATTTCTCTCATCCTCTGATTAACTAGGACAGCAAATGCCACTCAAGGGACTGCTACTGGGCAGAAGCGAAGGGGAAAGTCATGCCCGTAGGAAATTCCACAGGAGGACATTTGGGAATGCTGTATTCTTGGGTTCTGCAAACTCACTGTCACGGCTTCATAAGACAACAGCCAAGGAAGAACTGCCCTGCCCCACTTTCCATGAGAATCAGCCTAGAACCCAAAGTGATTTTATTTACTTCAGGCTCTCAGCGAGATGAAATTAAACTTGAATTATCAACTCTTACCCTGGACATAAATTTCTTTAAACTTAATTTTAGAACTTTAAATTTACAAAAAAAAAAAAAAAAAAAAAAAAAGTTGCAAAGATTCTATAGCATGTTCTTGTAAACCCCATATCCAATTTCTCCTGGTAATTTCTCTTCTAACTTTTTTTACATTTATTTCTCTCTTTATTGGGGAAGAGGCCAGCATCAGGACCACATCCAGCGACTAGAGGACATTTTGAGGCAGGTGGTGTTCTTCTGCCATGCTGTTCCCCAATATTAAACTCAGGCCTCCAGGCTCCATGGCATTGAGCCATCTCACTGTCCACTCCTCTAAGTTCTTATATAAATATGGTACATTTGTCATAGCTAATGATGTAATACCAACAGGCTAAATTTTATTTATTTATTTTCTTTCAGCTTTTTAAGGCCTGTGTGACAAATATTACCATGTGATCACGTTCATGTACATGAGCTATGATTAAAATTCAACTAAGAAACGTAGCCATCACCTCCCCTGTTCGCCACTTCTTGGTAATGTCACATACACGTTATTAATTGCAGTCACTGTGCCTTTCAATCACAGCTCCTCAGTACGTAATGTGTCCATTAGAGTAGAAACTTGTGAGAACAGAACTCTTGAAATGCTTGGACCAACATTTCCCCATTCCCTCTCCATCACTTTCAGAACCTGACAACTGTCATGTTACAGTTTCTGTGTGCCCAGTTTTCTTAGATTCGACATTAAATAAAATTAGATAATACTAGTCTTTCTGTGCCTGAATTATTTCACTATTATACTATTCTCTAGGTTTATCCATATTGTTGGAAGGGGAAGAAGTCCCTTTAAAGGTAGACTAGTATTCCATTGTATACACATACCAAACATTCTCTTAACCATTCATCCACTGATGGATATTTAGGCTAATTCCCTAACTTACCTCTTCTGAGTAATGTTTCAGTGAACATGAGAGTGCAGATGATTCCATGCTGTTCTTTGTTGTTGTTGTTTCTTTGGCTATATACTCAGTAGTAAGATTACCAGACTGTGTAGTAGTACTATTTTTAGTTGGAGGATTCCATGCTGTTTTCCACTCATGGCTGCACTAACTTCACATCCCTGGTGAGAGTGTGAAAAAGTGCCTTTCCCCATCCTAGTCAACAGTTGTTACTTCTGCTCTTTCTGTTAACAGCCATCTCACAGATGTGTAAGAATAACTTATGCAGTTTGAATTTGCATTTGACTAGCAACAGTGGGTACTTTTCACCTCTTCAGCATTTGTATGTCTTTTTTTTTGAGAATGTACATCCAGCCTCTTTCCTATTTTTAAAATTGGACTATTTTGTTCTCTTCCAACTGAACTGAGTTCCTTATAAACTTCGGCTATCAGTCCCTTTTCAAATGCATGGTTTATTTTTCTTCTCTTCCTTGGATTGTCTCTTCACTATCAATTGTGTCTTTTGTGGTACAAAAAATATTTTACTTTGATGCAAGCTCATCTGTTTATTTTTTGCTTTTATTACAAGGCACTTTTGAAGTCAGAGTTTAAGAAATCTCTGCTTAGGATAATATCAAAATTGTCTTCCCTCCATTTCCATCCTGAGCTCCTTGAAAGGAAGTCACTATATAAGCTCACACTTAAGGGACAGGTAGTTATAGTTTTCCCTCCTCAAGGGGAGATTTGCATAAATCATTTGAAATTCTTGCAATCCTTTCATATGAAAGATTTTCCCAGTGTGCTCTTTCTCATATGTGGATGCTAGCTTTAGATTTTTAGATGTGTGTGTTAAATTTGGGATATCTATACAGTTTGGGAAGCCAGAAAGGGCCCATGAGAAAAGGGGGGAGGGTCGGAGGGGTGAGGCGATATGAAGGTAGTGGGGAGGAATGTTAGTGGTTAAAGGTTTAAAAGCAGATGTGGGGGTGACAGGAACAGGGAAACCCACTCCTTCGTAAGCTATTTAAAAACTTTAAGTTTAAAGGAGCTAGAACACAGGCACCCTTTACAGGTGGACAGTGATTTCCCCAGAAGACAGGGTTATTAAATGGAAATCTCAGTTTTAGGAGTGGGACACCTCCCTCTAGTCATGAGTCAGGGAACCCCCAAATCAACACAAGCTACTGCCATGGCTCTTGGTTGCCCACCAGAACTAGACGGTAAAGAAGGACACCGTACATTTTACTGGCAGGACATAAAGAAATCCAACTGAAACTGACTTGAAGAGATCCCTACGGCTGGCCAGCTCTCACAGTGCTGAAACACGCTATGCAGGCTGCTGGGGAGAAACCATCACTGGTATTTCCCAGACATAAACCCAGCACGGACAACCTCCCAGGCAAGACGTGCCCTTGGTGCAACAGGGACTGTAGAGGTAGCTGGCCACTTCTGGATTGGAGTTAAGGCCTCCTCATATGAGAGAATTCATGCATCACTGTACGCCTGGTCAAAAGCCCATGGTTAGAGAGAGGCCATGGGCCCTCGGGGGTACCTGCTACTTTTGTCTTTTTCAATGAATATGTAATCAAACTGCCTTCTAAAAGTTTATGTTTATACATTGTGGTAGTTTGAATGTAACTGGCCTCTGTAAGTTCATAGGGAGTAGTATTGTTAGGAGATGCAGCCTTGCTAAGAAGGTGTGGTCTTGTTGGAGGAAGTGTGTCATTGTGGGGGTGGGCTTTGAGGTCTCTAATGCTCAGTCTAGGAGGACAGTTCACTTCCTGTTGCCTGTGGATCAAGATTTAGGACTCTCAGCTCTTTCTCCAGTATCATGTCTGCCTGCACACCACTATATCCTGCCATGAAGATAATGGACTAAACCTCTGAAATTGTAAGCCCCCCTTCCCACTTAAATGTTTTCCTTTATAAGAGTTACTGTTGTCATGGTGTCTCTTCACAGCAATAGGAACCCTAAGTCACACACACATAGCTTAGTGTTGTCCTCAGCAATGGCCAGAGACGCTTCTGCAATGGTCAGCAACTAATGCAGGAAGACACGACCAGTCACAGTGCAGGGAATAAGTAACTACTGAGAACTCAGCCCTAAGTGGACATCCATCTCAGTCCTTCCACCCCAGGCTCAAGGAACAGTGAGGGAGTTGAAAGAATAAAAGAGGCAGAGGATGGAGCAAAACTGTGACATACTGTCCCTGTCACCATGAATTCACAACAGTTATGGTTCCCTGTAACCAGCCAACAGTCAGCATTCCAGTGGACAGCACGAATGAGACTTGCTGAGCTCCCGATACAAAAACAGAAGAAGGTATAAAGGGGGAAAGAAGACCCACTGGGATTGACTGAAGCCAGTGAAGGTGGATATTAAAACAGCACTGTTTTACATACATGAAATGGTCAAATGACTAACAAAATATATTCCATCTTTCTTATCTATCTATCTATCTATCTATCTATCTATCTGAGACAGGATTTCTCCATGTGCTGTCCTGGAACTCATTCTGGAACTCATTCTGTAGTTGAGGCTGGCCTCAAACTCAGAGATCTGCCTATCTCTGCCTCCCAAATGCTGGGATTAAAGGTGTGTGCCATTACCACTCAGTAAAATACTCTGTTTTTAAAACTAGAGAGAGAGAGATTTGTCAATTCTTTCCCATTTCTTTATCAATATACTTTTTTCTATCAATATGGACTTGTGGGTATTTGTGTTACTTTATAAAAATTTCTATTACATATATTACATATATTGGTCTACTTTATATGTACAGTATATGTTTATTTGTATTTGTTTTACATTTTAAGTTATAATAAAATAGTATGTTTTTTACTTGCTCAACTGGCTCCAGATTAATGTGGCTCAGGGATAGAACACTTGCACAACATGAACTAGAATTCAACTCTCTAGCACCACAAAATAAACAAACTAGCCAACTAGCTTTATCCACTGAGCTCTTTCAGTTGGTCCTATGTCCTTCTCACACGACCCATGAGTGACTGTGGAGACAGTGGGGTACACATGTGCATAGTCAGCACTCTTTATTTCTGGCACTAAAAGAATCAGTCATGTCTAGTATATTTCATTGGAAAGTGGTGTTAGAAATCAACATCTGCATTCCAGCATGCTGCCTCAGCAGGCTAAGGGACTTGTTGCCAAGCCTAAAGATCTGAGTTCAATCACAGGACCCACAGGTAAAAAGAGCCAACCCCCATAAATTTCCCTCCCACTACCATATACATATCAACATGCACACACGTACACATACACACACACACACACAAATAAATGTAATTTACCATTATAAAAAAGAAATTGATATTTAAGCGTTAAGTTTAACAGACCTTAAATGTTTCTTTCTTTCTTTTTTTTTTTTTTTTCTTTTTTTTTTTTGGTTTTTCAAGACAGGGTCTCTCTGTAGCTTTGGAGTCTGTCCTGGACTAGCTCTGTAGCCCAGGCTGGCCTCGAACTCACAGAGATCCACCTGCCTCTGCCTCCTGAGTGCTGGGATTACAGGCGGGCACCACCACCACCCGGCTCAGACCTTAAATGTTTCTATGTGAGTCACCTACCACCAGAGGAGTAAAACTTACACACACTACTTCACCAATTGCCTTCTGAGCATCTGTGCTTTGGAGCATACCACAAGTGGATGCTGGGAACCAGACTATCAGATTTCAAATGACTGGAAAGGCAACAATTAAACTCTTCCAGAGTTGTTTGTCTTTCTATGCTCCTGTCGTTAGGAGAAGTCTCTCATGAAACGCTACCTGTTTGCTGTCCGGAGCTAGCAGGAGTCCTTCTTCTTATTACTATTCAGTGATAATTCCTCTGTGGAACATGCAATGACTCGAGCTAAAGAAAAACACAAATATCACCCGGATATAGCTAGAAATACATGGGCAGTTTCCTACTGAGGTTTGTACATTTTAATGTCACTGGCTTTTCTTTATTGAAAATAAACTAATCAAACAAACCCAAAGTCCGAGTCTGAAGCTTTTTAGATGGGGGCTGGTGTGGGATAACTAGATTGCTGGAGATGAGCAGGTTGCCCAGATCAGCATTTTCTCAGGCAGCACACACGGGGCAACTCCTTACCTCAGATTGCAGCCGTTTATGGTAAATAGCCTATGCCACAATTTATAATTTCTAAATAGAAAACGGGCTGGGGCCAGCCTTAACACTTTTCTCTGCCTTTTCTTACCTAACTGGAATACAATTAATGTTCAACAAACATTTACTGAGCTTCTGCTATATATTGACACACTAGACCTCATACCGCCAATTACTCTAATAGCTAGAAAACAGCTAATCCCCATTCTCTCTCCCAGCAGAGCTGCTGAGTGAGTAAGTCAATCCTTTAACAAAGCTGTTTACACAAAATGCTTCTGAGAAGCATATAGATTTATGACAGGTCTACAGCGGCCTGATAACATCTTAGGGAAGTTCATGACTTTTCAGGTAGGATGTGTGAAAGAAGTCCTCCCATACAATATTAGAGGATCTTCATGCTGTCCATTTCATACTTAGGTAATGCTAATATTGCCCCTCTAAGGCCTCTCTGACTTTTTTGCATGGTCAATTTTACTATCTTTGTATATCCTAAAACATTACCTTTAAAACAATGTCATTTCCTATGCCTCGTCAAGTTGTCTGTTAGACAGTGTGAATTAATTTAAGAAGTGTGAGCCAGAACGGACAGCAGCAGCGAACACCGCCTGAAAGCTGACCCTGCAAGAGGCATTCTCTGTGTTGCAGAAGCTGAAAGGCAAATAGTGTCAGGTGAAAAGCTAGAGAGATGCAGCCAGTGCAAGGCTGCTGACCATCAGGTCAGGCAAACTACTTTCACAGAAAAACAGTAAGAGCAGAATTACCACAATCAGCCTAACGTAACTGATGACTGACCTCCAATGCTGAGCCCTTTCCACTGTGTGCCAAAGTAGACGGAAGCAAATGTGTCCTTCTAGACACAAAAGCCACAAGGACTCAAGTACCCGGGAAATGTTTTCAGTAGCCAGGTGGTGGTGGTGCACGCCTGTAATCCCAGCACTGGGGAGGCAGAGGCAGGCGGATCTCTGTGAGTTCGAGGCCAGCCTGGGCTACAGAGCGAGTTCCAGGAAAGGCGCAAAGTGACACAGAGAAACCCTGTCTCGAAAAACAAAAACAAAAACAAACCCAAACAAACAAACAAACAAACAAACAAACAAAAAAGACTTTCTACTTTAGATCTTACTCCTGAGACAATTATAAAAAGGCATAACTAAGAATAATCAGGTTTTGGAATTAGCTATGTGACTTCAAGCCATTGCAGTGTCTGGCCGCAGCTAAGCAGTCAGTTAGTGGCAGCCGCTCTGGTCAGTACCCGCATTCTGCAGAGTACAGACTGAGACCCCTTAAGTTAAACATGAACCCAGCAGGGACTGTGAGTGTGAGGGTCACCTCTCCTTTGCAGTTCTCCACTATGCAAAAGGTTGGCACTGAAGAGACAGAGGACAAACAGAGAGACATGAACCCTGCTCTTCTGCTGGTTACCCTCTAGTACACTGGTTCTCAACCTGTGGGTCATGACCCCTTTGGGGGTGGACCAACCCTTTCACAGGAGTTGCCTAAGACCATCAGAAAACACAGATACTTACATTACAATTCATAACAGTAGTGAAATTACAGTCATGAAGTAGCAACAAAAATTTATGGTTGGAGCTCATCACAATATGAGGAACTGTATTAAGGGTCACAGCATTAGGAAGGTTGAGAACACTGCTCTAGAAAAAGACAGTCGTGGAACCTTTACTTACATTGAAAGGGGCTTCAAAGGAGACAGGCAGGGTGCCTGAAGACACCTGAGTTTTAGATAAGTAATAAGATCATTAGCTTTTGTTAGGAAGGCTTGTATGAAGAGATGGCATTTCATGTGGGACCACAAAGCAGAAGCTTTGTTAGAGATTCGGGGCAACAAGCACATGAGGCAAAAGAACCCTCAAGAGAAAAGCCTTAGCATGACATGCAATGAAGCAGAAAGACACAAGCAGGGGCCAGGGAACATCAACCTATGAGGAAGACCCTGGATGCCTTCCATCTCCAGTACAATGGGAGGACGCCAAAAGACTGGCTGCCCATAGTGGAAAAGGACCTCGGATACCTGCTGTAGGCTATTCAATGCTAGCTTATCACTTCTATCCTGCAGCACAGCAACTCAGGACTTCTGGGAAATACTTGTGAGCTGTCTTAGGGAAGACAAGACTGAAACAGTTTTCCTTCTTTCTAACCCCAGCTGACGCTTCATTCAAGTACCCAGCTCTCTCACAGCCGGGCAAGGACCTCACTATTTGCTTTCAATTTCTGGAGAACAGAAAATGGAAAAATACCTTCCCATCTCTCAGAGTCCAATGTTCATCAAAATTTTAGATTAAAACACTTTTTTGATAAGCTAAGAATATTTTCTTATATTTCTAGACAAACAGAGTAAAATAACATCTTCTTGCAAATGTGTTCCACTTCAAATCCATATGAAACGATTCTTTTTTTTTTTTTTTTTTTGGTTTTTCGAGACAGGGTTTCTCTGTGTAGTTTTTCGCCTTTCCTGGAACTCACTTGGTAGCCCAGGCTGGCCTTGAACTCACAGAGATCCACCTGCCTCTGCCTCCCGAGTGCTGGGATTACAGGCATGCACCACCACCGCCCAGTGGATATGAAATGATTTTTAAGTCCCACTTTTACATTTTAACCTTAACAATAGCAAAACAACTTCACTGTGTCATGAAAATTCTGTACTTCGTATTTTAACATAAATCACTTGTACAGTGACTATGATTCTCTTTTATTTAGTTATTTATTGGAGGCAGCATTTCACTATGTTGCAGCTCTGACTGGCTTGAAACTCACTACCTACACCAGGTTGGCCTTGAGCTCACAGAGATGCCTCGCCTTTGTCTCCAGGCATGCACCAATTTTAGCAAACATAAATATTTGAAAAATTTTAGTTTAACTCTAGCAAGAATAAAATGTATCCCCAAAATATCTTTCAGTGGTTTTCCAATTCTCCTAAGAATTTTTCAGATTTGTTTGTTGACTAATTATGCTGGTAAGGTGAAGGCACTTGCTGCTAAGTCTGACCACATGAATTCAATCCCCAGATCCCACAAGTTGGAGGGAGAACCAACTCCCAAAAGTTGTTCTCTGACCTCTCTATGTATACTGTGGCACGACATACACACACTCTAAATAAATAAGTAAGTAAGCAAGCAAATAAATAAATAAATAAGTAAGTAAATAAATAAATAAATAAGTAGAATTAAAATGTAATACTTTAAAAGCAGTTTGGACTAATTATATTCAAAAATGGAATTGAGTTATAATCAATAGGTCACATACTCTACGTTTATTTGCATTTTTCCTGAAGGAAGCTAACGAGGTAAAATGATGAAGGCATTCTTTTGGAGGAGAGCTGATTTAAAGAATTCTTCCATGGAATTGATAAGAATTGATGAGGTTTCTGTCAAAAAGCCACTCCGAGAATGACTTCAAACGTCTCCCTCTGCAACCAGTAGGTGGTTCAGGAATAGCCGAGTTGCTTAGATAAAGATGCAGGCAGGCAGTCTTCAGTGTGCAGGAAAAACAGGCCACTACACTACATGTGAGCCAAAGTTGGCCAATGAGTCATTCAGCTTCCTTTCCATCCTGGAGGAGAAGCTGATCTTATGGACTGAGAGGTCAGGCCTGGCAGACAGTCTGAGAGGCAGCAGGATTAACAAAAAATGCTCACCCTATAGTACCCATTTTTATAAGTCCTTCCCTTAACTCTAAGCAATCGTTTTAATGATTATTTTATTAGGAATCAAGAAGGGGAGTAGATACACACCAAATCTTAATAAAATATCATCCCAGTAAGAAAAGTATGAGTTACTTCTGTTTCTGTGTATCTATGAAATTCACTGAATTTCTATAAACACATGATTTTTGTAATCAGAAAAATCCTAAATAAAAACTTCTGTGAGCACTGAGGTTTTCCACAAGAACTGAACTTACTTAACTCTTTTGGAAATCAAAACTCCAAATTACTCATTTAGCTCTTGCCTAGTTTTCAAGTTAACTAATGAATTTGCTTGTGTCGTGTGTACGAGTGTTTTGTTTGTCTGTCTGTGTGCCTGGTGCCTGAGGTGGCTAGAAAAAGGTATCACATCCTCTGGGACCGTTACAGAGTTGTGAGCTGTCAGGTGGGTGCACGGGTCCTCTGGGTGTTGCAAACTGAACCTGAGCCATCTCTTAAACCCCTTTTTACTACTTTTCGTTGGTATAATCATTTTATGGACTTTGATGTTTAATTAAGAAAACACTCAAAATAATAATGCTACACTGCATGTAATATATAAATATTTTTCTGGTTTACAGTACAACCTTACCTGAGATAATTTAGAATCTTTAAAGGCAAAGTTCACTCTTTTTAAAAGAACAGGAACATAACTGCTTTTCTCTGCAGGGTACCATGATGGCATAGCATATGCAATGAAGTAGACAAGAGATG
This sequence comes from Onychomys torridus, assembly GCF_903995425.1. Taxonomy (NCBI): domain Eukaryota; kingdom Metazoa; phylum Chordata; class Mammalia; order Rodentia; family Cricetidae; genus Onychomys; species Onychomys torridus. Next base: position 21,712,487 of record NC_050451.1, read on the forward strand.
GGCGATAAACAGACCAGAGGTCTCTCCATGACGAATGTTAGCCAGTAAAACCTCCCCAGCCTACAGTGGACTGGCACTTGATGCCTCCCCTATGGAAAAGAAAGCTAACTGTTGTTGGCTGGTAGCTAAACAGACATACTAAGAATCCTGCCAACTACCAGATCATGACTGCTGTTTACTATGACAACTGACTTCCCAATTGGTGCCACTTATAGTACTGTACTAGCTCTTCTGGGAGCTAACCTTTCTCATCATCTGTAATAGCTGAACATGGGTCATTTGCTATCGTATAGTGTGGAAATACGTTAATAGGAATCTTGGTGCCATAAACACCTTTACTGGCTTCAGGAAGCTAGTAAATTCAAGCAAGTGGTCCCTCTAAACTGTGCTAATGGAATGGCAAATGGTCTTTTCTAACTTCGGTCTGCAGGTGATTTACAGTTATAACTCCTGGAACTATAATAATCAACAGACTAGGGAGGTGAAGGCACAGATAATAAAGCCTTGAGCATCTCTTACTAGAGGAACGCGGAGAGCTACGAGGCAAGCCCTGAAACACCTCTGTGTTCAGTCTGCCAAAACAGAAAAATACTAGTGAACACAAGAGAAAGAAACAGCATGGATTTTCCATCGTAGAACTCTGCTAACATTCTTTTCAGAATTAAACTCAAGGATTCTACAATTTCAAAACATCTTTAAGAACCATGAGACAAAATAAAAAGGCAAAAAAAAAAAAAAATTTAAAGCTTTTTTTTACTAGTGCTTAACAGAACATGGCTTCAGGCTGTAAAAACCTGTGCCTGAAACAAACTAGGAAAAGATAGCTTCAAAGACTAGCATTAAGTGCTAAAATAAGATTTTACAACCTGAGATGTCTCTGTTTGCAAAGATCTAACCAAACAAGACCCCTACATACTACTTTTACAGACCAGTTTCTAGTTCAGATTACAATGAAATTTTAGAAGCAATGGGAATGGAAGAGCCAAAGAGACACCCTACTGTTAACAGAAACACTCTGAAAGCCTTAGGTAAAGAGTGTCAAGCGCACCGCACCGCCTCTGCAAACCTCTTGTGGTGGCAAAGCTGAATGCTCCAGAACAGTGAGGGCCATTTAAAAGAAGAGTCCAGGGCCTGAGAGGGCATGCGACTACACCACAAGGTGGTGATTACACAGTGAGCACGTAAAAAAAGTCCAGACTCAAGGGCTCCAAGAGGTACTTCAAAACCAGCTAATAATCATGGCCAGGGACAGGAAAGTAAGTTCTCAAATGGCTACTGGAGGGGTGGGGGTGGAATAAAAAGACACTGGGCAAGAAAAAGCTGCCACCAGTTACCGCAGTGACTACTAGATACTATCATTCCATACTGCCCTGTTTGAATATTTGTCGCTTCCAAATTCATTTGCTGAAATCCTGAACTCCCAGGAACTGCTGTTGGAAGCTGCTTTTAGGAGGTGTAATACTTGGAGAGTGCAGGAGGGTTGAGTCCTTAGGGATGGTGCAAGAGTTGTTAGAGTCAACGCAAGGGAGCTCAGTTGCCCCTTTCACAGTGTAAGCATGAAACGGGGGGTGGGGTGGGGGGAGTGTATCTTGAAACAGGAGGCCTTCCTCACCCAGCCCTTACTATGTGGACCTCTTGATCTTGGATTCCCCAGGCTGCAGAATTAAGTATGACTTTAAAAAAAAGTTCCTGTTTACAAACTACTCAGTTTAACATACTTCATTCTAGCAGCCCAAATGGACTAACACCAACAGCAATGTCCCCACAATCAGACAGGGGACCTCGGGTAAAGAACGCCAAACATTAGTCTACCCACTTTGAGAAAACTAGCACCAACAGTTCATCAGTTAGCTCTACAACCACCTTTACCAAGCCTGGTCATCAAGCTGACTACTACTTCCAACAGTCCCCTGTTGAAGGGAAAATTGTTTTTCTTTCTACCAACAGACAACAGCTGACAAATAGAAAACAGTGGCTTTTTCCTGACTTCTTATGATTAGGAAACACAGAAAATACTACAAGTAAAATCACACTGAATGTGCATAGAACTTGAAATGTGGTTTCACTTGTATCTGTAAAAACTATTTATAACTGCAGGTTGCTCCTTCAGCTTATGACCTATAGAGAAAAATGCCAAAAACATTAGTAATGTTGCAATGAAAGTGGTAGACCATAGAACAGAAAACAACTGCAGGACAGTTTAGAGACTGCATTTATTTAATTAGGTATTGACAAGATCTCTATGCATCCAGTAAGAATGTAACAATGAGGCTGCTACCAATGTTAAGTTAGAAAACATCAGTTTTGTTGTCTCAAAAGAAGAGGAGGAGCAGGAGCAGGAGCAGGAGGAAGAGTAATAAGGGAAAGGCTAAGATTAATGCTCATGTGTAATACCATTCATTCACCTTGCATGAAGAGGCCTTGAGTTCAACCCTCACCACAGTAAAACCTTAGCAATAGTTAAAAGTAAAGGAAATTGGGGAAATGCAAGACCTAGGAAAGATAGTTTTACCACTTAAATGGTAAGCACAGATAAATTGACATGTAGTAGCAACACTTCCCAAACAAGGGTGTAAGAATCTTAGAAGAAACATGGATGGGGCAGGGGCTCACCACTCCCACCTCTAGAGAAGGAGGTGTTGATAGTTCACGGCTTCTGGGGGAGGGAAAATCAGTTTTCTTTCAGAGTATGTCCCTGATAGTTTGACTACACTTCAATGGATGGCCCCACACCTAAGACTATATGGGCTTGGTGGATTATTTAAAAAAAAAAAAAAAAAAAAAAAAAGACAGGAGTTCAGAGGGGTAGCTGGAATGAGGGTGATCTGAGAGTAATTAGGAGGTAGAATGAGAAAATAAATATGATCAAAATATATAGTATGCATGTATGAAATTCTCGAAAATAATAGTATATTAGAAAATATGACAACTCCTTTTGAAAAAAAAAAACTTTGGAGATATATGGACTTGGGAAAAGGGTCAATTAAGGCACATTCAAGTATTACAAATACTAGATGTGACAGACAATGCTAAGGCAATTCACTCTGGTGGTCTAACTTAAGATAACTACATGTTTGCCTGCCCCACAGCTTTTCCTACTGCTGGGGAATAACAATTCTCCCACTGCACACCATCTCAGTGAGTCAACAACCAAGGCACCTGCAGAACCCAAACTGGGCCTAAGACACACTCTCAGAGGGCAATGGCATTAAAAACTGTTGGAAAGGTTACTATTTCAGGGTCCCGACAAGATGTCCCTATACTCCTGGGTTCCTAAAGCTACTCAAGGTCTTGTCGACTCTGAGGCCTACTTCTCCAGCACCAGCATCGACATGGAAGATGTACCATCTTCTTCTCCTTTCCATCCAGGCAGTCAGATTTCATTTCTATGGCTTACAACCAAAAACCTTTTCCTGATTAGCTATAATTTTGAATCTAGGAGAATTCAGTTTCTTAAGAGACTTGAGGGATCAGTTTTAATTTGACTGGAAAAAAACCTAATACTTTTATGGTAAGATAGGACTATATCACTGAGTTCAAAATTTATGCAAAATTTTAAGGTGTTAAGTTTTATTGAGATCTTTGAAAAGATCTTCTCTTTTCCCTCTCCCATGTGAGTATTTATTGATGAGGTTAGGAACTGCTGGTACAGGGCTCAACCAACCATAATATATAGATAGGACTTGCAACTAACTAGATAAATGTGAGCAAATACTATTTAAACCCCAAGGGCCCCTTTCCACACCTGTATAATGTAACAATACCTACCTCATATGGGTATTACCCCAGGCCCGGAGTTAACACTGAGAAAGAAGTAGCACTGTTCTCAGAAGCAGTGTTTCAGCAGTCACAGCATAAAGACAAACAGGCAGTTGACTCTCCCCCAAGAGATGACTCAGTCTGCTCCGCCTGTTTGTGGTCCTGCTCAATAAAACTGCACCATCTACTCTAACTGTGTGACTCTTAAATCTAGTCTTCAAGAAGCCTTTAACTCTTGCCTTCTTGGAACACAGTGCCTCTCTGTTTGGAAACCTGATGGGCCTGCTGGAAGATGAGAACCCACGGAGCTAAGAGGAGAATAGTCATGAAAGTTCCAAGGAAGGGGGTGGGGATAGGATGTAAATCATGTCAGAGAAGGTAATCAGTGCAAGAACTGAGATGCCCTAAGGAGAAGAAACTAAATGGGGGCAGGAGGGGGGGCACAGATGACTCAGCAGTTAAAGAGAGCATCTTCTTCTTCCAAAGGACCCAAGTTTGGTCACCAGTACACACAGAGCAGCTCACAGCCACCTATAGCTCCAGGGAATGTATCCAATGACCCATGCTCTCCCTTCGCTTGCACGCATATAAACACAGGTACACACATAAACTATCTTAAATGGCTTAAAAAGAAATAAAATGATGGTTGTTTCAAGCCACAGTGTTCTGGAGTAGTTTGTTAGTGGGCAATACATAGTTGATGGACATGCTTCATTTATTATCATGTTGCAATATCTTATATTCCAAACATTTACTAATGTTTCCTATAAATTGTTACAATCAAAGAGTAACTACACCACAGCCAAATGCAGCCACACTTAACTCTTCATGACTATGTCAAGATTAATTCCATATAAACACTACACTGTATCTCAGGGGGAAAAAAAATTGGGTCCCACTCTCAAGCAAAGGTAACAAGTGATGTAAAAGTAAAAATTTGACCATGGTTAAGACAGGTACAAACATAGCTGAGTTAAACTGAAGGTAACTGGCTAATAAAACAAAGAAAACTTTACTTAAAACCTAAACATCAGCCCATATTCTCTTCTTTGCCAGCACCAGCATTTTCTTATTAAAGTTTTCAAAGATGGTGAAATTCTCAAAAGTTCACCAAACATAGCAAAACGCAGTTACATAAAGTCATCATGTATTCAACAAATTTTATGAAGTAGCAAGTCCATGCTAGTGAGTTATTAACCCTAAACACTTCTTTGTTTGTTTGTTTTTGCATAGTGTCCACAAAGAGTGAGATTAGAGAATACACAGGTCTTGGTCAAATATCTGGTCTGGTTAGTATGGCCGAATGTGCCCAGAAAGGCTTCTGCCCAAATGCAAGTCTGTATCTGCAAGAGAGACACTGGCAGCTAGCTCCATTATTACTAACCAATTCTGCTGTAAATTACTCCACCCTTATCCTTCAAAGGCTTCTTCCTGCTCAGCTGCTGCTAAGTATGTGGCACTCTGCTAAGCCTTTATCTCATACTTCAACCTTCTCAACAATTCTGAAGTGCCAGTCTCTTGTTTTACAGATGAGGGAGGGGAGGCCTCCCTGGATGAAGTGGCAGAATAGGCAGGAGAACACATGCTTTCCACTGCTCCACTCAGGCTACCTCTACGGGAAAAACTCTTTGAGACCACATAGGAATTCACACTAAAATACGGCACTGTATATTAGCTTTAGCAATGGAAAAGTCTGTATGTATGTTTAGAGCAAGTTCCTTTTAGTCCTGTATATATTCTCTTTCCCTACTGAAGGAGTCTAGAAAATATTAGTTATACAGAAAACTCCCTTAGAGCTACATGCATGAGGAAGTGTATTTATTTAATTGGTTCATTACAACATAGACCATCAATAGAATTAGTTATGCCGGCAGTGGTGATGTACGCCTTTAATCCCAGCATTTGGGAGGCAGAGGCAGGTGCATCTCTATGAGTTCAAGGCCAGCCTGGCCAAAGAGTGAGTTCCAGGAAAGGCGCAAAGCTACATGGAGAAACCCTCTCTCGAAACCCACCCCCCCAAAAAATAGAATTAGTTATTACAGGGAATGAGAGCTTATTTAGCAACAAATAGGAAATGTTTTCAATTATTGTGCCTATTCTCTAATACCTTTATCATTTTCCCCTTGATTATAGAGGAAGCATAAGCTAGCTGGAAAAAAACAAAAAAACAAAAACAAAAACAAAACAAAACAAAACAAAAACATGAAAAAGGTCACCCAAGATCTTACTACATCCAGTTGACAAAGTTCTTGTTGGTTCAGAATCTGTTTCCTTAGCTATGTGTTTACAGGGTTTTGTCCACCTCTGAAAACTCCATTATACATACCCTCATGCAATGCTATTTTCATCTAAATATGATTCCATACCAATAAATGTTGACCCACGCCCTTCCTAAAGACTACACAGTACTTCACTCTACAAATGGGCCCTAATGTTCTCTACTAGAGGTATATTTAGAATACATCTAAAGTTCTGATGTTCACAATACATGGAAGGGGGTAGTCTGAGGCATATGTCTGTGCATAATTGAGCAATTGTTTCCATCATTTCCCAGATGTATACTTAATATTTTCTTAATGGCTTGAGATTTGCATTTTCCAAACCGTCATTCAAAATATACACCAAGTTTAGTATTTTTTTTTTTTTTTTTGCAGGGGGGGGGGGGGGAATCTCACTATGTATCCCTGGACCTCTATGTAAATGATCTGGCCTCAAACTCACAGAGATCCACCTGCCTTCACCCCCACCTCTGTCTTCCCAGTGCTGGGACTAAAGGCATTAGCCACACTGCTTGGTTTCAAATTTAATTTTTAAAAACAAGAAAACTCCTAAATGCCAAGAGTAAAATATCTTTCACTTAGATACTATCTTTTATCTAGATAGTACCTATATAAAAAGAAAATAAAATTTTAGATTGCATTCTATCACTAAATATGTAAAATACCAACTCACCTCTCTGACACTGTATTAGGGTTATGCGTGCACAGGAGGAAATTCTAAAATTCCTTATACCATTGAGTGATTTAGTATCTTGTAGCTTTAAAAAGTTAAGCTCTAAAACATACTAGCATCAAAACAAGTAAATCAGTAAATAATGTTGAAAGACAGAAAAAGCAAACAACCACAACAACCAGAGCAGTTTACCATGTCACCAAATCTGCATCCGGTACAAGAGAGAATGGGTCAAAGGGAGTGAGAAGGAGACACTGAAAGAAGCTGTTCTTGTGTCCAATGAGATGGCTTAGTGGGCTTGTCACCAAGTCTGGTGACCTGAGTTCGATTCCCAATACCCACATGATGGAGGAGAAACTGACTCTCACACTGAGTCTGACCTATGCACATATTAAATAAATAAATACACACATACATACATACATACATAAAATGTAATTACGCTGTCCTCAGAGCATCATGGACTGTCAGATAAATTACACACAAACACGTGTATCTACACATGTTCTGTACAGGCCGATCTGGAGCTAATCTCTGGGGAGTAGAAGACAACAGAAGTGTTGGTGTGCTGTGTTTAACCACATATACCATGCAAACGAAGATGAAGGGACCCAGGATACAGGCTTCCTTAAGGTAAGGCAGAGTCCAGTTAGCAGGCTGGGGGCCATGTTTACTACCTTCCCTTAGGGTAAAGGAGGGCAAGAGGAATACTCTAGGACACATTTCAATCAAGCTTTGCAGAAAATGGGCAGGGTGACAACATCTTCAGCAATAAACAAAATTAACTAGTGACACATTGTAGTACCAGACTAAGACAGAAGTACCACAAATGACCAGTAACAACACACTGCCTAGAGGTCTATCCTACGGGGAATACAGCGTTACATCAAGCTGCCATACCAAAAGCATGGTAGCAAAGAGCAGTGAGTGCACCTGTGGGGTAGACTATAGCTTGGTGGAGTCACTATTCTGTAATATTCTTCTATTTCGGGGGAAGGGACTGGGATGGGGTCTCATGTGGCTCACTCAGGCTAGCTTCCAGCTTACTTCGTAGCTGAAGATGCCCTTGATTCTCCTGTCTCCATCTCCCACGTGCAAGGATTACAGGTATGTACCACTACCACACCTGACTGAATCTAGGAATGGGCAATTCCCAGGGCTGGCTACACACAGCACAAATTATGAATGGCTTTTATATTTTCAAATACTTGAAAATAGCTGTCTTGTGGCATAAAGACTTGTAAAGTTCAGATGTCTGTGTCTATTAATAAAGGTTTACCGTACACGCCACAGCCACTCATTTCCTACTATAATGGTGGGGTTGAGTAAGTACAGAAAACCAGATAGATGGCACAGTTCAAAATATTCACCCTCTCATCCTTCACAGACGCTGTTCTCAGCCATAAAACCAACTAACTTGTAAACAAATTACAACTCAAAATTTGGGAGGTTTTCTTGGTTTGGCCAAAAACAAAGCCAGAATTTGGACATGACCTTCCATTCTCCCAGACAGTAGTTCCACTGCCGCAAACAGTAAACAAGTGTTGACAGATGCCATAGGCCCCAGAGGTGCTGGAGTGCCGAGCATGGAGACAGCATGGGAAAGGACTTCCTGAACTGAGCGCAGGACGACGACGGGGCCACAAAGACGCGCGCGGGTCAAGGTGCTTGCCATCAGACTAACACTCTGAGTTTGGCGCCTCGGAGAAGCAATTTCTGGTAGTTGTCCTCTGGTCTCCACATGCAAATCCATGGCACACACACACGCGCATGAGCGCACGCGCGCGCGCACACTGCACCCACACACGTGCACACACACACGTGCACACACACACACACACTGCACCCACACACGTGCACACACACACACACACACACTGCACCCACACACGTGCACACACACACACACACTGCACCCACACACGTGCACACACACACACACACTGCACCCACACACGTGCACACACACACACACACTGCACCCACACACGTGCACACACACACACACATGCACATGAGCGCACGCGCACACACTGCACCCACACACATGCACACACACACGCACACACACACACACACACTGCACCCACACACGCGCACACACACACGTGCACACACACGCACACACACTGCACACACACACACACACTGCACCCACACACGTGCACACACACACGCACACACACACACACAAATAATTAAAAAAAATTAAAAATTCATTAAAAGAAAGGATAGTTCAGAATGTCAATGAGAAAATGGGGATGATCAAAGATGTCTTTTGAAAGGGATTATCTGATTATCTTATCTAAAGATGAGAATTCAGTTATTTTCAAAATGTCTACCATCCTCGGGACACTTAGGAAAGAGCAAGGTCTTTTGCATCTATTAGCCTATTTAATAACCATCTTAACCATTTGAAAATTCTGGTCCATACTGGCCCAAGCTAAACAAACCAGAGATTCTGAGAGTCAAACCCCAATTCAAGGCTAAAGCTTTAACACTGATAATTATTACCCGACCCAATATCAGTGACATGAATGTTCTCCATGACTGAGAAGAATAGCCAAAGGCCACAGAAACAGTCAAAGAAAGTTTATTTTAAAAGCTAAAGCATCCTTTGTTTGTTTTGATTTGAAACAGAGTCTCTCTACATAGCCCTGGCTGTCCTGTAACTCACTGTGTAGACCAGGCTGGCCTAAAGATCCTCCTGCCTCTGTTTCTGCCTCGAGAGCTAGGATTAAAGGCATGTACCACCATGACAGGTCCACTAAGGCATTCTAGAAATGTCTTCCATATCATCTCAAATTGTTTTGATTCATAATGTCCCTGCTTCCTTCAACATTTAACTTTTTTTCCCTATAAAGAAAAATCAGCATAAATACTATGGTAGTTTGAATGTACTTGGCCCCCCATAAGCTCATAAGGAGTGGCAGTATTAGGAAATATGGCTTTGTTGGAGTGGATATGGCCTTCTTGGAGGAAATGTGTCACTGTGGGGGTGGGCTCTGAGGTTTCCTATGCTCAGGATTCTGCCAGTGAGCTCACTTCCTGCTGCTCACTTCCTGTAGCACTCTCAGCTCCAGCACCACATCTGCCTGCACACGGCCATGCTCCCTGACAATGGACTGAACCTCTGAAACTGCAAGTGAGCCATCTCAATTAAATGTTTTCTTTAGAAGTATTGCTGTGGTCATGGTGTCTCTTCACAGCAATAGAAACCCTAACTAAGACAGATACCCAAGTCCCAAGGTCTTTTAAAGAACATAGAGAGTTGGAAGTGCAACCAGTGATACACCAACTGCTTACCATGTGTGAGATCCTGAATTCAATTTGCACCATAGTGCGAGGAGAGGGGCACACTGATTGGGTAACTAAAGTTACAGGTGTACCTTCTAACCAAAATGGAGGAGGTGATGACACACTTTTTAGGGATGATGAACCAGAAAATATGTTTTCATTCCTTAACTTAGTTTTTTTTTTTCATTTAAACTACAAATGAAAAACAAATGTTAAAAAAATCTCTCTCACAAATAAAGCATCTCCTTGTTCTCTTCCTATGCAACAGCTACCACTTCTGTCTTGCCAAATGCAGCATTTCCCACCTCCCACAAGTGTCCACAGTATGAGGGTCACTTCTCCTCTCCCACTTTTGAAAACCTGATTTTTAAAAAGCATTTTACATGATAATATCTAAGCTACATGGAAATAATGCATATTATTAACATATCCCAATTGTTCAGATTTACTCAGAAATGTTTTAATGTAAACTAATCTTGTGGGCTAATCAGTGGGCTCAGAACTTCAGGCAGATAACTCCTGGCCCTCAGAACACCTCTACTAGGTAGGCAACATCCAAAATAAAATAAGAAGGCCAGCAAGAAAGGAGACACAGATGCAGAAACCAAGCTTGAACTTCATTTTATTTTCAATCAGAAGCTGTGTTTTTCCCACCAGGTTCTGTGCCGAACAAAGCACAAATACACTTCCTCAGCATCATTATCTCCCAGGCAAATTGCAAAATTGCTACAGAGAAGTAAAGGAGTTGAGTTAAATGAACCATTTAGTTTAAAGGCTAGCGTCAAGCACAACTCTGCTTATTCTACTGCAGTTTACCTAGGACAAACCTTTAGATATGATAAAGCCAGTCACAGTGAAGCCAGAACCAGCACGTCAGGCTGGCTTGCCCTACTCGATTTACCAACTAACTACCAAAGCTTTGCCAAAGAACAAAATAGAAGTGACTTTGCACCTTAGACACCACACAATCAGACCGACAACCACTTTTGAAAGGACCGGGCATAAGGACCTAGGTTTTTGGTTTTGGTCTTAGAAACGATTCCCCATGGTGTCGGAAAAGGGCCAACACTGCTGGAGGGAATACAAACGTGCAGCCACTATGGAAATGAGAGTGTTAGCTAGAAACAAATTTACTTCATGATCCAGCTCTACCGCTGCTGGACTTCACATCCTACTCCAGAGTACTCGTTCATGTTTGCTGCTGCTCTGCTCACAATAGCAGAAAAGTAGAAGCAGCCTAGGAGTCCATCAATGGATGAATGGACAATGAAAATGTAGTTACTATATTTACACAATGGAATTCTATTCAGCCGTAAAGATAAATGAATTTTTGAAATTTGCAGGTAAATAGATGAAGCTAGAAGTAATTATTTTGACTGAGGTAACCCAGACTGAGAAAGACAAATGCCACACATTTGTTCTCTCTCCTATGAGGATGCTAGCATTGAATCTTTAGATATATGTATTTAACTGCAGTACCCATAGAAGGCAGGAGACAGTATGGGGATGTGAAAGGGGCAAGGTTTCAAGGGAAGGGGTAGAACAATGGTGGAATGAAGGGAGAAAGGGGAATAATGGAAAAAGAAAGACTAATTTGGGTGGGACATGGGAAGACAAGGAAGAAGAGGGGAGGTTAACACTGAAGACCTTTGTAGAGGCTTCCAAAATGCACACATACACATAAAGAAGGTTTAAACAGTCATCCAGTAACAGGTAAGGAGAGTGGCAAGGGGCAACATCCCCAGATATCCAAGGGTATCAAATAAAAAACCCAGAACCTTTTCCTGAGCTATTGGTCCAAGAATTCCTATAGACTCAACCCCCCAAAATTACAGGCTATTACCACTGTTCTAGGTCATCCTTCAGAAGGTGATGGTGAGACCCTATTGCTGAAGATACCACATACCTGACACATAGATCATAGAAAAATCTAGCTGGTAATGACCTGGAAGCCGCATCCCTACTTGCCAGTTTTCATGGTGTTAAAAGGTGTCATGTATGCTATAGGGGAGAAAAGTCATCAGCAGCCTAGCCCAGCTGTAAGGTCTACAACTGGCCTGACAAAACATGCCTACTGGTACGAAGGTGGCAGGAACATTATGGGAGTAGCCAGCCAGTCTTTGATTGGACTGAAAGCTTGTTCACAATATGGACCCTATATCAGATATTGATAACTGGGACAAAAACATATGGCTTCTAGGTGAAAGGCTCTAGAAGAGAACCTAATAACATTACTCTGCTAAATGAACACAGTAATCAACCACCCCTTCAGTTCTTAGCTTTACACACACAGATTTGTGTATCTCTCAGCACCCATCAGAGAAGCTTCTTTTTGCAGTAGATGGTGATTAATACAGAGACCTAAAACCAGTTGGTGCGCAAATGCTCCCATGTCTAAATGGGACATCTATACCACTCCCCTACCCCAAGTCTTAGGGAACAAGGAAGGGTGTGAGTGAAGACTGTAGGAGCCACAGGGAGTACATGTACAAGATTAACCCCCTAAAATCCCAAGATGGATGGAGAGAGGCTCATGAAGTCCCACCTCTAGGTGAGGAACTATTTATTGGCAACTGATAGCTTCTGTGAGAGGGAGCTAATTTTCTTCAGAGATGGAAGCCCAGACAGGCTACTCATGCTCAGTAAGTAGTCCCACACCCATGTACACACAGGTAGAACCAAATGGACCAAATTATTTTAAAAGAGGGGGGTGAGGGCTGAAGAGATGGCTCAGTGGATAAGAACAATGGCTGCTTTTCCAGGGGACCCACATTCAACTCACAGAACCCACATGGTACTCCAATCCCAGGGGATCAGATACTCTCTTCTGGCCTCTATGAGCATCAGGCATATTCATGGTTTACAGACATACATGAAGGCAGAACATTTACACACATGCAGTAAAAATAAGTAACTATTTAGAGAGAGCACATGAAGTTGGAGGAAAAGGGGAGATGTTGGAAAGCAGGGATGTAGATTTGATCAAAACACATTATATACACATACAGGGCTCAGCAGTTAAGAGCACGTGTTGCTCTTGCAAAGGAGCTGGGTTCAATTCCCAGTATCGACACGGTGACTCACAACCATCTGAAACTCCAGTCCTAAGGTATCCAATGGCCTCTACTGACCAGCACAGGCACCAAGCCCACATGTGGTTGTATCAGCAGAAACCCTGACCAACACACCAAGGATGCAGACCAAACCATTGGTTCTCTTATCAGTCTTTATATTTCCAAAAGGCAAATGTTAAATAAACTAACTCCTTAACTAATATCTCATAATCTCAAAAAAGGAGGAACTAAGGAGACCACTAACACTGTAGTTAACAAGTTCAAGTCTGCTTCTTGGTAGCTTAAAACACATTACTTCCCAAGTCTCTGTTTCTGCCTGTCAAAATTTCCCTTTAAAAAAAGAAAAGAAAAGAAAGAGAAGAAACACGGGCTTGAGTCCAGACTACTTTAACATTAGCATATAAAAAGATCATTTCTAAAATTCATTACAAACTGTTCTCTCAATGTATATCATATAATAAGAGGAATTCTCAGATGCTCAACTCATAGATTCTTGTCAGTGAAATAATGAATTAAATTATATGCTTTGAAGAAAACATCAGCGACTTCAAACGGCTCAGCTATTTCCTACCACTCCACCTCCCATCACCTGAGCCAAGAGTGTTCAGGAATGTTTATTTTCAAGTGTTACTTATGGTTTTCTTACTTTAGAAAGTTTCTAGCCCTGGTTAACAAATTTGTGAGCAATCAAATAAACTTAGGAAAGTGTTTGGCCATGGCTCATCTGTGAAAACCTGATAGTGTCTCATGAAAGCTTAAATCATAGAGGGCAGTGCAATGTTCTTATGAAAACATTAACAACGATTTGATATCACTAGATACTGTTTCTTTTCTCTCTCTCTCTCTCTCTCTCTCTCTCTCTCTCTCTCTCTCTCTCTCTCTCTGTTTGGTTTTTGGTTTTCGAGACAGGGTTTCTCTGTGTAGTTTTGGAGCCTGTCCTGGATCTCAGTCTGTAGACCAGGCTGGCCTCGAACTCACAGAGATCCACCTGGCTCTGCCTCCCGAGTGCTGGGATTAAAGGCGTGCAGCACCACTGTCCAGTTAAATATTGTTTCTTAGTCAGCAAAATGCTGATAAGGTCAAGAAATGTTTCTTAAAACGCATCCTTTTACTACCTGACAGTTTCCTTTGAAACAAGAAATCTCCCCCACCAAAATGCTGGGGCACCTATGCAGCCCTAGCTGACCCAAAACTCCATATTTAGACCCAGATTGGCCTCAACGCACAGTCCTGCCAGCCCAGATGGGATTAAAGGCATGGCTACCACTAGCCTGATAAAATTTTTTTTTTTTCTTTTTGAGCTGAGGATCGAACCCAGAGCCTTGCGCTTGCTAGGCAAACACTCTACCACTGAGCTAAATCCCCAACCCACCCTTAATGAATTTAAGATTACAATTATCCTTCCGTTTACATCAAGAAAATGAACGGGGGGGGGGGGGGGGGGGGGGGGGGAGGGAGAGTAAGGGAGAAAGGGAGAAAGGGAGGGAGGAAGGAAGGAAGGAAGGAAGGATGGATGAACAGGTCCAAAGTCCAAGTTATGAACAGCTTTTAGGCCAATGCTATTTCAAAAGTCAGAGATGACAGCTTCAGCATTTAGAAGAGGTCAGTTATGACAAAAGTCAGTAATGTATTTGACATACACAGTTCTGCCCAGAGGTTAAAACCACTTCACTATCATATATGGTGATCCCAAGTATCTGCTAAAGAACAGGGAACACGGGGCAGATGCATGGACCCCACTTCAGGAAAGAACTCTGAACAACCAAACTGACATCCACACAATTGCGTTATGCAGGATCAGAAGATGCAAGGGCCTTGGGATCACAAAAACTGGAAAAAAGCGAACATGCATCTGAGTGTAACTCTCCCCTGCTAGAGGTCAAATCAGCCTCCAACAATACCAGGGCTTGTCTCTCACCACTTAGGTGGTTCCATTTAGGAGACTGCTCAAAGTCGAATCAGTGGTTTTTCTGAAGAGCTGACAATAAACGTGTAGTGTGCTCCGGAAATGTGCCCTCTACATCCCAAGCGACGTTTTTAGTGAGCAGCGCCCCCTCCCCCAACACCTTCTCCTTTCAACTTCCCTTTAAGAAGCATTTTTTGAAAAGCAAAGATATTACGAAAATGAAGGCACCCCATCTGGAGTCCAGCAGCGCGGGAGAACTGGGCGGGGGGCGGGCGAGGACGGCAGGGACTAAGCTCCTGGTCCTGAGCAAACTCCTCCCAAAGGTCGCCAAGTTCCCCCACCCCTTTCCCAGCACCTGCCAGAACGCAAGAAGGGAGGGTGGCTTGCCGCGCCCAACCCAGGGGCCCGGGTTCGAGACCAGCCGCGACGCGCGTGGGCGCCCACTCGGCTGCCGTCGCCGCGGCCCCGTGCCACTCGGCGCGAGCAGCCCCCAGCAGCCGGGGGGGCGGGCGGCGGTCCCCTGGAGCGGCGGGCGCGGAGCCCCGCGAGCGCGCGCAGCCCGGAGCTCACCTGGCGGCTGGCCGCGGCCTCCAGGGCGGCCTGTGGGCGCGGGCCGGGCCGGACGGCGGGGGGCGCGGGCCGAGCCGCCGCCGGCCGCCCGCCTCGCCCTTCACCCGCCGGCCGCTCCGCGCCCCGGGAGAGCAGCGAGCGCGGGCAGCGCGGGTCCCGCGGCGGCGGCGGCGGCGGCGCGGCGCGGCTCAGGAGTCGGAGAGGGCGGCCGCGGGCGCCGCCGCCTCCTCCTCCATGACTGTTTACCCGGCTGCATTGTGGGAGTTTGACCTCCGCCGCCAACCGCCGCCTCAGCTCGCGCCGCCGCCGCCGCCGCCGCGCACGCCATGGGAGCCGTGACTGACGGTGAGGCCGCCGCGGGCATGCGGGGCAGCGCCGCGATCCCGGCCGGCTGGGGTGGGGGGCTCCCGGGGCGGCGCGCGGCGGGGAGCGGCGCAGGGCCGCTCGCGGAGCCCGGGGAGCCCGCGGGGTGCCGTGCGCCGAGGGCCCGCCTGGGGGGCTTCGCAGGCCGGGCTGGGCCGGGCCCACAGGCCGGCGGTGGCCCCGGGAGCGCTGCGGCCCGGAGTAGGGGCGTGTGCAGGGCCGGGCGGGATGTGTACCTGGGCGACCTACAGGGTAGAGCGCCACGCGGGTGAAGCCGGGCGCAGACCGCGGCGGCTCAGACCGCGGCCGCTCACGGACGGAGCGCATGCGGGGAGGGTGCTTCGGAGGCCTGGAGGAACTGGGGTGCTGGGCTGTGGACCGAGAGCTGAAACAAGAGACACTGGGGAAGTGGCCAGATGCGATGGGCAGCTGGAGCAAGAACTGACTTTGGTGCCTACTTCGGTAGAAAGGGTTCTGTGGCCTGGGGCCGTCTTGAGAAGGCGATCAGGCGCTATGGACACCAGTGGAGAAACTGAGGACAACGAGAGGCCCAAGTTTGAGGACTGGTCGAGGAAGTGTCTAGGTGGGGATGAACAGAGACATTTTACCCGTGTTTCGTTCCGGTTTCGTTTATTCAGGAGGCATTTCCCTTCCTTCCAGCCAGTGCTTTACTTGGGGTTTGCAGCCCAGAGCCGACAGGCAAAGCAGTTTCCTCCTGACGTCTGCAGTTTGGGTGGCTGTAAGCGTCAAATAGTTGGCGCGGGGGTGGCGGTATCTGTGTTGTGTCTGTGTCTCTGCGCCGGCTCTTTCGGCCCCCACCCCTCACCCTTTCCTTCTATCCTGCGGGACCTGCTGGCGACCGGAAAACTTGAAACGACTTCCTTCCCCGCTTCCTTTGAAGGATAAATGGGCACATTAGGGCCGGAATTACAAGTGACCAACCACTTGTACAAGTCCCAGAATGCCGAGAGAAATTAATCATGTCAGGTACTAATTAGTGAGAACTTAGAAAAAGTTAAGCGCCATGAATTTCTAAGGTCAGGGGAAGCCATTGGAAGGTTTTTTGGTTTGCTTTGGTTTGGGGTTTGGATTTTGTGAGATAAGGTCTTTCTATGTAGCCTTACTATGTAGATCAGGCTGGCCTGGAACTCAGAGATCCCCACCCGCCTGTTTCTGCCTCTTGAGTTCTGGGACTAAGGGTACTTGCCACCACATCAGGCCAAGTTTTAAACATTAGTGTGGTGTGATCACATCTGCTTTTACCTAAATAACTGAAGTATTTGCGATGCTGGGGGCAGAACCCATGCTCCTGTCATTAGGAAAGTGGTTTACACCCTCATCTACATCCTCAGCCCCAGCTTTGCATTTAAAAAGCACACACCCACTCTACTTTGTGGAGAATATTAAGGAAATGGGAAAGGGATTGCTAAAGTCACTCTCCCCTTCATTAACATTTATATAGTACTTATAGCATGGGTCAGGCAGTGTTCTAATTGTCACCGTTTTATAGATGAAGCTGCACCCAAAGAAATGAAGTAGCTTGTTCAGAGCTGCAGTGGTATTAAGTTCCAAGCCAGCTGGCTCTTCTCTGTTAACTGTGTGTGTGTGTTGCCTGCATGTATGCTTGTGGACCACATGTGTCTGGTGTCTGTGGAGGACTGAAAGTTCTTGGTTCTGAGCTGGTATATAGGTGCTGGGAATTGAACTCGTACCTCTGGAAGAACAGCCAGTTCTCTTAACTGTTGAGGCATCTCCCTGCCTGGCTAGTGTGGTCTGATCTCAGCTCCTGCTGCGGTGGTGCCAGTGAAGGTGTGGGCCAGCACTCCAACTAAGGGGATTCAGGAAGGAAGCAGAGTCATGCCGAATGGCAGGACCAGTCGGATATGGTGGGGTGTCAGATGATCTCATGTATCTGACCTGCATGATTTTATGTCTTGCTCCAAAGGAGTGATGAATTTGTTGGGTGAGGGAAGGGAAGGAATAATGAATTACCAACTTACCAGCTTCAGCCCCTAATCCTTAGAGGGCACAGGAACCCCACTTTACAACTTCTGGCTTCTGGCCTTGTACCTAGCTTCTTTAAGCATCAGTTTTGTTCTCTGTAAATTAAGATACTAATAAAATCTACCTCGGAGTGCTGTTTTGGAAATAATCAAACACATGCTATATTCAGTAAATATCTCTACATGCAGAAGTTATTTTCCTAGCCTCTACTTCACTACCTATGGAGAACTGCATCTGCACTGATTGCCCTTCCTGACTTATTTTGGGGGAAGAAAACTGAACTGAAGTAAGCAGTCAACCAGTATGAGGTGCTAGGTACAGAAGGGAGCTAGAGAGGAGGAGGTCCTGGAAGATAGATATCAGGTGTACTGTCTGTGTATGTGTGTATGCTAAGCTCCATCACCAGCATTGTCCTGTCTAGATGAGGAAATGGGGGAGGAGGTCCTGGAAGATAGATATCAGGTGTACTGTCTGTGTATGTGTGTATGCTAAGCTCCATCACCAGCATTGTCCTGTCTAGATGAGGAAATGGGGGAGGAGGTCCTGGAAGATAGATATCAGGTGCACTGTGTATGTGTGTATGCTAAGCTCCATCACCAGCATTGTCCTGTCTAGATGAGGGAAATGGGGGGGGGGGAGGTCCTGGAAGATAGATATCAGGTGCACTGTCTGTGTATGTGTGTATGCTAAGCTCCATCACCAGCATTGTCCTGTCTAGATGAGGAAATGGGGGGAGGAGGTCCTGGAAGATAGATATCAGGTGTACTGTCTGTGTATGTGTGTATGCTAAGCTCCATCACCAGCACTGTCCTGTCTAGATGAGGAAATGGGGGGAGGAGGTCCTGGAAGATAGATATCAGGCGCATTGTCTGTGTATGTGTGTATGCTAAGCTCCATCACCAGCATTGTCCTGTCTAGATGAGGAAATGGGGGGGGGGAGGTCCTGGAAGATAGATATCAGGTGTACTGTCTGTGTATGTGTGTATGCTAAGCTCCATCACCAGCATTGTCCTGTCTAGATGAGGAAATGGGGGAGGAAGTCCTGGAAGATAGATATCAGGTGTACTGTCTGTGTATGTGTGTATGCTAAGCTCCATCACCAGCATTGTCCTGTCTGATGAGGAAATGGGGGAGGTCCTGGAAGATAGATATCAGGTGCACTGTCTGTGTATGTGTGTATGCTAAGCTCCATCACCAGCATTGTCCTGTCTAGATGAGGAAATGGGGGAGGTCCTGGGGAGTTAGTGACTTAGTGGGCAGCACGTGTCTGGCGAAGCCACTCCTAAGTTTGGCCAACTGAAAACAGTTAAGATATGTCACTGTTAATTTAAGTTATTCTAACAGCTTATATGTTGTAGGTGATAATTTAAAGTATGTTAAATTGTGTTAGAACGCTTTTTGTAGTACAGAGAACATTAAATAGATATATTGATATCTAGAACAACAGATGGGAAGTGAGAAAATAGGTAAGAAGTGATTCTGTGTTCCATTTAATAGAGCTGTTTGACTTTAACAGCTTTCATGGACGTATACTTATTAAATTTAAAATGATTTTAAAATGCTCTTAGACAGTATGACAGAATAATGGAACTATACAATAATGTAATTGTATATATTTTCCAGTGAAGGCAAAGATGACACTGGTCATCTGCAAATGGACAATAATAATAGCACAGACTTTATGGGGTCATTTCAAGGGTACAGTGTGATAATTCATGGAAGCACTTTGAAATTGAATGGCTGTTTCTTAGCTAAGCCAGTACACGTCTCGGCGAGTGGAGATGGATGGGAGCAAACCCTGTAGAAGTGTTGGCTCCTACAGCGCTCACTTCAAGTGACCCAGCACTCAGCACCTTTGTTCGCCAGTGCCAGTACTCATCCCGTTTGCTCCATTGGCTGTCGACTGGTTCAACTAGGAAATCATTTCTTTTTAGCTAAGATAGTTTTTCGAAACAAAATTGGAGTTTTATCCTCATTATACAGTTGACAGCCTCCTGCTTTAGCTTGCTATGCTGGGATTGTAGGCATGTCTGGCTTAAAAAATTTAACTTAATTTTGGTTTTACCATCAACAGTTTGTTTAAACGGGATGTAAGTATCTCAGATGAGAGTCAAACTACCCTGTTTACTCATTCTGTCTCCCTTAGTACAGTCTTAGTATTGTTGGCCTTGAAAATCATCTTAATGATTTCAAACTCCTGAAGGGTGGGGACAGGAGTTCTGACATGAGGAATGCAACAAATGGGCATATATAATTCACCTTAATAACTACTGAGTGGTGGTAATATAATGATAAATCTAGTAGGAATTTATGTAAACATTATCTTTATATGATCATAGTTTCTCCTCAAGTTATTATCAGTAAAATAGTTTCTAAACTGCTTTTGCTTATTTGTTTTACAGAATGGGCTCCAAGGCCTGGTGGTATTAGTACAAGCAACCAGATTACTTACAGAAGGCTTCAATCATGATAATTTAGGAAGTCAAAATGTTTTAGGAGCCCTGAGGTGAAAGTGCACACCTTTCTTCAGCACTCTGGAGGTAGAGGCAGGCGGATCTCTGAGGCCAGAATGGCTTTGCCAGCCAGGACTATGCACAGAGAAACTCTATCTTTAAAAAAAAGTTTTAGATATGTTCAGTATAGACCTAAACTAAAAATAAAAATGATCATGTCATATGTGTTAAGAAACTAAGGAGAAGCTATTCTCAAACTGGGAATGTACCTTTCTCTTGGTTAGAGTACTCTAAAGGTATATGTCATGGCAGTAGCTCTTGTCTAGTTGTCTAGGCAGTAACTGTCTGTAAAACATTAAGAAAGGAATGCTGTGACCTTGCTGTAAGTTTGAGACAAGCATTCACAACTGAGCAAAATTTTGCATAACATGTATCTACATAGATAAATAGCTGTATAACTATCTTCATGTACTCCTGTAAAGTTTTAGGACATTGAAAGTTGTGAGTTAAAAAAAAAATTCTTTTCAATTTTATCCTGGCATGATCGCACACTAGACGGCCTGGGAATTGAACCCGGATCCTCTGAAACAGCAGTCAGTGCTCTTAACCACTGAGCCATCTATCTCCTCTGTGGGTTAAAATTTAACATAAAGAAAAAGGTAGTGTGTTTTGGGCATTTTCCTATGGACAGGCATTATTTTCTTTCACTGTTGTATTCCAGATGCTCCTCACCAGTCCTACAAACTAGATAGTTTTACTCTTTGTTT
The DNA here is from genome assembly GCF_903995425.1 of Onychomys torridus. NCBI lineage: Eukaryota > Metazoa > Chordata > Mammalia > Rodentia > Cricetidae > Onychomys > Onychomys torridus. The sequence goes on from NC_050451.1 coordinate 21,733,632, forward strand.
CCTGAAGTTTCAGGTTGATCTCATGTGCTCATACACAATGCAAACTTTAGGTACATCACCAAAACCATTGTCTCCAAGTTTGACTTTGGCTCAGAGCTTTGAAAAAATGTGCTTCAAGAGGAATAGGACCAAAGTGCAAGGAGGGTCTGAGAATGCCTAGATAAAAAATAAGAAGCCTCTGCAATGCCAGACTAGCTTTCCCACTCAAGCCCACCTGCTCAGTCCTAACCTGCCTTCCGAAACCTGGGATTCTCCTCTTCTTAGGCAATGTAGTTCCTAACTGCATGTGGCCTGCCAACCTCCTGACCAGCCTCTTACAATGTAACCTGCATATTACCATTTGTATTGTTGGATTGCATTGTCTTCCTCATCTAGGCTCTAAGGTTCTGGTGTACCTATCCCCCAGGAGACATGAAATGGGAAGACTTTATTAGCATTCTTTCTTGTAGAACAGAATAACTCCCAAATTTTGAGTACTCTTCAGGTACTCAAATCAAAGTATATGTTTCTCCATCTTCTAGTCTGTCCTCCATTTTTTTATTGGCCCCTCTCTTGATAACCCCTTTTATTTGCTCTTATATATCATTCCAGGGTGTCTATGCAAATGCAAGCATATGTAAATATACTTCCACTTTTATTTGAATGACGGCATACTATACATTCTTTGTCTTTTATCTTAATTTATCTCTGTTTCCTCATTCTTGGTTTCCAGCTTAATAATTCTCCATCATGTTCTTATACCAAAAGTTAAACTTGTTCACCCACTTATAGACATTTGGGATGTTTTTCATTTATTATTAAAATGTTAACTGTGTAAATGACATATTGTTTAGTTCAACTACGTCTGATACTGCCTAATGAAACCTACATTAGAAATTTTGAGAAATATTAATAAAGAGCCACTCCAATCCCACCCTGACAGATTGCCCCCAACTTATCTGTAATGTGTACTCTTACCGACCACAGCCACCTCAGTGTATGTGTTGATGTGGATATTTCTGCACTGAGAGTGAAAGGCTTCCTATCCTCAGAATTTGCACCTACGTCTTGTGTACAAATTTTGCTCACACCTTTTGTACAAGTTCTTGTTGCTATGACAATGAAAATAAGGGCCGCTAGTTTTTGTTAGTGTTTAATAGGAACAGTTTTAAAATACTGAAGTCAGGCTAGGCGTGCCATCACTCCTTTTATTCCAACACTCCAGAGGCAGAGGTTGAGTGATCTCTGAGTTCAAGAATGAGTTCCAGGGCAACCAAGACTATAGAGAGAGACTCTGTCTCAAAAAAAAAAAAAAAAGAAAATGATTTTGAAGCCTGTCATGGTACCTCACCTATAACTGCAATTTGCAGGCTGAGCAGAAGGATTGTTGTGAGTTGCAGGCTGACTGAACTACATACTTTCAGGGCAGCCTGAGCTGTGGAGGAAAATCAGGTTGGTGATTTGGTTTATTTGGCTTGTGAATGTTTTCCAAATTGGAGTACTGCATTCATATGTAAAGATGCATAGATCTTAAAGTGTGCGCCTGGGATGACCATAACACATAGTTTAAATTGTTTTAGTTACTGTCTGTTTTTTTGTCAGTGCCTCTCGCTTAGCTAGTTGAAAACAGGTGTTTTCAAAAGTAATTCTCTTATCAGTTATTGGCTTAGCCTTTCTGTTGTACTGAAAATTTCAACAACCCATAGAATGCCAATTCTGAGGGCAGAGTTTCACCTGTGACCTCATCCCTTGGAACAGTGCCAGACATACCATAGACAATCACTTTTCTGTGGGGAAAAAAAAAGACATTTTTAATTATGGCAAGATGCAAATAAATTTACCAATTTTACCTTCTTGCTTTTAAGTGTCAGCCCAGCTGGTGGCATTAAATATACTTGTATTTCAGTAGTTTCCTTTAGAATGATCGAATGAGTGGTGATACTGGTTGTCGAGAATTACTCAGAACAAAATGTTGTTTTAATTCTCACTTACCCTTTTTTCCTCTAGACGAAGTCATTCGGAAGCGTCTGCTGATTGATGGAGATGGTGCTGGGGATGATCGGAGAATTAATCTCCTTGTGAAAAGCTTCATTAAATGGTGCAACTCTGGATCCCAAGAGGAAGGGTACTTTTTCCACTGCTGTTTCTGGACCAGTGTCCCGGGGGAGTTTTGTGAAGGCCATATGAAGTGGTTCTGTTCACCATCTCTGTCCAGTGCAGCCACTCCTTGATTGATCAAAAGCATTCCTTTACATGTGGAAAGCTCAGTAGTCAAAGAAGAAATAAAGATTCAATGCAGGCTTCATAATTTGATGCTTTTCACAAATCAGTATTTGCTTAGTATCTCTAAGGGAAGGTTTCTCTTTTGTTAATAAATAAGTTAAGAATATATAAGTTGCTGCAAAATGATTACATATCAATTTTAGGAAGTTTTTTCTGGATTTTCTTTCAGCTTAAATGACTGTATAGAGTAGGAAAGTTGTGACAAGACCAGAATTTTGAAGAAAACTCCTAATCACAATATTGTTAAGGGTCACTTGGCCTGAGCCTGTGTCAAGGAAAGCAGTCGTCTTATCTTGCCTTTGCAACCAGAGCAGGCTATAGTATAGGTTCAAGCACACCATAGCTGGCAAAGCAAATAGTAAGGGCAGATGTTCTAAGCTATTATAATAAGTCAAATAAACGTCAGAACTTGGTTTGTATAGATTACAGTTTTTTATTCTCTCTCTTTTTCATTAGATATAGCCAGTACCAACGTATGTTGAGCACTCTGTCTCAATGCGAATTTTCAATGGGCAAAACTTTGCTGGTATATGATATGAATCTCAGAGAAATGGAAAATTATGAAAAAATATACAAAGAAATAGGTAAATAATCTTTCTTTGTATAATTTTTTGTGTGGTTTGAAGGAAAAGCTATCTGATAATACCTGCATTGTAGTAAAACTGTCTAGGTAATTACAGTGGTAAGAAAGGATCTGACAAATGGCAGCTGCCACAGTGTCATGTGTTAATGGAGCACTGTGTGTTGTAGAATGTCAGTGTCTATTGTGGTATCTGTGGAACTTGTACTTAAAAGCACAGATTATACATGTTATTATAATTACCTTCTTAAAACTACCTTTTTGTATAGAATGTAGTATTGCGGGAGCACATGAAAAAATTGCTGAGTGTAAAAAGCAAATTCTTCAAGCAAAGCGAATACGGAAAAATCGACAAGGTGAGAAGGATTTGAAGGACTTTGTGCAGATACTTTATTCCCAAGTACAATTTCCATGAAGTTTTTAATATTGAAAAGTAAAATCTGCAGTGTGAATCAGTTTATAAACAATGACTCAATTACATTTAATTCTTAAAACTCTGTTACTTAAAATAGACAACGCAAGGTATGCTGAAAAATATTTCATTTTGCTAAATTTTATTCGTTGCCCAAGTATTTCTCAGATTTTTTTTTTTCTGTCTTCAGATCCTTTTTCCTAAGCACTGTTATGATTAATCTGCAAAGGTGAGCTCTATGACAGATTGAGGTGTTTATTTGCTAGTTTGTTTGTTTATTTTGGTTTTTCAAGGCAGGGTTTCTCTAGCTTTGGAGCCTGTCCTGGACTAGCTCTGTAGACCAGGCCAGCCTCGAACTCACAGAGACCCACCTGCCTCTGCCTCCTGAGTGCTGGGATTACAGGTGTGCAGCTACCACCGCCCGGCTATTTGCTAGTTTAATGAAGCTACTTTCTTTTTGTTTTTTTGAGACAGGGTTTCTCTGTGTAGTTTTGGTACCTGTTCTGGATCTCATTCTGTAAACTGGGCTGGCCTCGAACACACAGAGATCGCTTGGCTCTGCCTCCTGAGTGCTGGGATTAAAGGTGTGCGCCACCGCCACCCGGCTGAAGCTACTTTCAAAAAATGGAAGAGAATGTAAACATTTTGTTAAGCACAAAGCAAGCAACATTATCTACAAAATTACCTAGTAGAAAAGTTCAAGTATAGGGGGTAGGAAAGTTGACCCATTAGACAAAAGCACTTGCCACCATGCATGGCCATCTGAGTTTGAGCCCCAAGACCCACATGGTAGAAGGAGAGAGCTGAGTCCCTCTCTATGTCATAGCATCCCACATACATAAGTACACTAGAGTAAAATAGAATAAATGTGAATATTTTTAAAGATAGACTAAAGTTCAGGGGGTTTTTTGTTTTTGTTTTTTGAGACAGGGTTTCTCTGTGTAGCTTTGCACCTTTCCTGGAACCCACTCTGTAGCCCAGGCTGGCCTTGAACTCACAGAGATCCACCTGGCTCTGCCTAAAGTTTAGTTATATTCTAATGTCTTGTCTTTTAAAGTTAGAATCGTCTTCATCTGGTTCATAAAATATTTGAAAATAATTTTAATTTTGTGTATGTGTCTATGTACACATGAGTGCAGGTGCCTATGGAGGCCACAAGTGGCCATCTTATCTCTGGAGTTGAGGCAGTTGTGAGCTGAACATGAACTGAGAACTGAATTTGGGTGAAATAACAGTATATGTTCTTAACTGCTGAGCTGTCTTTCTAGCCTCAGAAATTATTTTTGATGGCAGGAACATTGATCCTCCCATTATATAAGTTGGAAGAAGTAAAAATAAAGAGCAATATTTAAACTGTCCTTGGTGGTACATACTTGAAATTTCATCACTTGGCTAAGGCAAGAGGATTACAAATTCTAGATAAGTCTGGGTCTAGTGGAAACTTAATGATACATAGATAGATAGATAGATAGATAGATAGATAGATAGATAGATAGATAGATAGAAAAGAATAGACAGACATATACATACATACATACATGCATGCATAGATGGATGATAACCATAACTATGACAGCATTGTGAAAAACTAAATGGAAATAGAAAATATTGTTAGTTATTTGGTGATGGTGAGGTTTTGTGGCTTTGAGTCTTCATTTCTATTTTGTTTTATACTGAAAAATATATTGTTTTGTAATGCAAAAAGATTAGAATAAAATCAGTCTTACTGAATTAATATACTGTGTTCCAAAACAACGAGTTGCATGTTTTAGTGAGCTAGTCAGTCAGTACCTTATCACTGTCACCACTACCTCCCTTTTCTTTTCCTGAGACAGGATTTCTCTGTGTAGCTCTGGCTATCCTGGAACTCACTTTGTAGACCAGGCTGGCCTCAAACTCAGAGATCCTCCTGCCTCTGCCTCCCGTGTGCTGGGACTAGAATTGTGCACCACCACTGCTCGGCTTTTAATCCCCCCTTTTAATAAGTGGTTTTTGCATCTATTTATAGGATGTGTGGTGAAGTTTCAGTGGCTAATTTATAGTAAATATACCAGCTTACAAAATAATATCAATTCTAAGTGATTTAAAATGTTTGTACAGTTTTTGAACAAGTTTTAAAATTAATTTATAATTTTATAATAAAGGTGAGCAGAAGATACATGATTTAATAATGTACAGATTTCAGTGGAGCAGAAATAATAACATGAATTTTAAATAACTTCAGTTTCTGAAATTTCTAACATTAGAATGATCTAGATACTAGATCATAGTAGTTTTCATCCTTTCTAACACTAACACTGTGACCCTTATGTTTTGGTACCCCCAACGATAAAATTATTTCATTGCCATTCATAACTGTAATTTTGCTAGTTATAAATCGTAGTGTAAAAATATCTGATATGCCACCCTCAAAGGGGTTGAGACCCATAGGTTGAGCATCCCTGGTCTAAAAGGATGTATTTTCCTCAGTGTTTTTTCTATGTGTTTGTTTGTTTGGATGAGGGTGGTTAATAAGGTCCTTTCCAAATCAGTCATTCAGTGGTGATACCAAGTTCATTTATACTGCTGCCAACCTCTTATATTTTGTCATACAAATGGAAAACCAGAAGTGAGAGAGATAAAATCCCTGTTTGGAACACTGATAAGTTATATGAGATTGTGATCATGATTGAATTAAGGAAGTTGTCAATACTCTCCATCACCATCATCTTTTATTTTATTTACTTACTTATTTATTTATTGTTTTTTGAGACAGGTTCTCTATGTAACATCCTGGCTGTCCTGGAATGTGCTTTATAGACCAGGCTAGCCTTGAACTAATATAGATCCACCAGCCTCTGCTCCCCAGTGCTTTGTAGACCAGGCTGGCCTTGAACTAACATAGATCCACCAGCCTCTGCCTCCCCAGTGCTTTGTAGACCAGGCTAGCCTTGAACTAACATAGACCCACCAGCCTCTGCCTCCCCAGTGCTTTGTAGACCAGGCTGGCCTTGAACTAACATAGACCCACCAGCCTCTGCCTCCCAGTGCTTACGCCTCCAAGCCTGGCTCATTATTGTCATTTCTTTATTTATTTAGGAAAGAGAATATTTTTCATTTATGCATTTTGTTTGATTAATTTGGCAAATATTTTTGTGTCTTTCAGAATATGATGCTTTGGCGAAAGTGATTCAGCATCATCCAGACAGGCATGAGACATTAAAGTAAGTTTAGAGCGTCATCGGGAGCTGTTTGTACAGATGAAGATCCACTCTGCATATTCCGTTTCAGATAAGCACACGGCGTCCATCACAAGGAAGGGCCGGTCATGTTTTCAGTGTTCTGTATTCTTAGGCTGCTTGACTAGATTCTCGTCTCTCTTCAGTGGCACTACCTCAGGAAATGGATATGTGTACTCTATTCTAGTGCGATAACAGAACACTGAATACCAATACAAACTATGCTAGATACACATTTTTAAAAGAGCTCAAGACAGTAAAACAGACAGTGAAAGAATTTCAATTTATGAAACATACATCTCATTTATGAAAATTAGAAACTCCCTCTCAAATGTTATTTACTAATACTGTATATTATTCATAGATACAAATAGATGTATCTAAAAGAAATTACAATGATACATGGAGTATCTGATTGGGAAGTGGAACAGAGAAATAGGTATGAGATAGAAAAGACTGAGTGAGAGTCAGGTTCATAGAGGAGTTAGTTAACTGGCTGAATTTTTCTTTCTTTACCAAAATAGAAACTGAAGTTGGTGTGCAAAATATATCTGTTCATGGGTTTGATTCTATATAACTATATTTTCATGTCATTTTAAAATTTGTATCTTAAAGTATAGTTGTAATAAATACAGTAGAGTTTAGGAGATCAGAAATCATTCTCAGTTTCTAAAATCTTACTACAGAAGTTAGACTCCTTATTCTTTTCTTTTTTACTTTTATATGTTATGGATGCTTTGTCTGCATGCATGTCTATGAACCATTTGCATGCCTGGTGTCCATAGTAGCCGAAAGGGCGTCAGACCCTGTGACTAGGGTTCCAGACCGTGTGGACCTCCGTGTGGGTGCTGAGAGCAGAAGCAGGTGCTCTCTGCTGAGTCAGCCCTCAACCCTTCCATTTGCTGAGTGTTACTGAGTGGACAAATATTACATTGATAAATTCTCTCCCCTTAAATAGCAAAATATAACATTGTTTTGTCTTGTTTCCCCCACAGGGAGCTAGAGGCTCTGGGCAAAGAATTGGAGCATCTCTCTCATATTAAAGAAAGTGTTGAAGATAAGGTATTTTAATATATCCATTATCCTGTGTGTGTGTGTGTGTGTGTGTGTGTAAACCAACTTATGTAAGTTGTTTCCTTCTTAACACAGCTGGAATTGAGAAGGAAACAATTCCATGTTCTTCTTAGTACCATCCACGAACTTCAACAAACACTGGAGAGTAAGTAAAAAAACCATTTCAAAATCACTTCTTATGAAGATTTTAAATGATTAGGGCATGTGTCTTTTAGAAGAATACTTCGGCTAAAGAGTCCTCCTCCAAAATCTAGTGGTATAGCTGGATGGCATTAAAAAACACTCCTTTGTTCAACTTTCTGTATGCATGCAGAAGGGCGCTAACATTGTAGTCTGTGCTTTTGCATACGTGTCTCGTAAGACAACTTAAGGGCTGATGGGGAGTGTTTCCTGGCCAATGATTTGGGACACAGGCAAGGTACTATAAGGCATCAATATGTTAGGCTGCCTACATGGCTAGCAAGTAGGGTACACCAAGATTTTTGAAAACTTGATCTTGTGGCTATAACCAACTGGAATTTTCTGTGTTCCCTGATGTCTGATTATTTTCAAAAAAATCAGTCTAAGACCTAGATTTTGGTTTGTTTGTTTTTAATGAAACTTATCGCACAAATTTTATATCCTCAGTAATAAGTAAGAATAACCAAATAAGCCTTTTTAAAAAAGGTAAGTGTGTGTGTGTTTTGGGGAGAGGGTTGCATACATAACTGGCATGGGTGTAGAGGCCAGAGGACAGTCTGTAGAAGTCAGTTCTCCTCTTCCCCGTGTGGGTCGCAGGATCTAGCCTAAGTCTTTAGGTCAACAAGATGGATGTGCCATTACCTGTTGAGCTGTTTGCAGCCTAACTTGTCATTGCTAATCCGAAGTAAAACTTTCCATGCATGCACTGGGCCTGCAATATGGGCGACTTTGAATGAGGTTTTGCATCTTCTTACAGATGATGACAAGCTGTCAGAGGTGGATGAAGCTCAAGAAAGTACCATGGAAGCAGACCCTAAGCCCTAGACAGGCTGGCCGTCGCCATTGGCAGGGATGGTGAAAAGCTGCATGGGCTTACTGAGTTCAGCTTATTGTGGTTGTGAGATACTTCAGCTTTGGCAGTGGAATGCTTTGCTTTTAAGTATTAATTCATGTCTCACTCATATTTCTTCACACAAAGGAAATGTGTTTGGTGTGAGTGTATTTTTTAAATGCATTTTTATCCTTCAAGGTAGAGTTCAACATCTGAAAATATTTAATAAAATGTCTCAAGCTGGATCTTTGTGCTTATTCAAAACTAGTAGCTAGTAACAGTTGCCTTATAAAATCAGGCGAGGACTCTAAGATCGCATCAGGGATGCACATGAGGAACCACTTTTGGAAATGCAGTCCTTGAGCAGGCTTTAGGGGGGCCATAATCAATATGTGTGCTATGTGTTTGTTGTAAGGACAGTTTCCACACTGTGAGGAATTGCTGGTATGTGAGATCAATCCATCTGCATTGCTTTTCTGCTTATTTTTCTTATTTTTTTTTATTTTTCTTATATTTTTTATTTTTCTTATTTTTTGCTTATTTTCTGTTAGTGCTTAAGAAATCCACCCTGTTGTTCTTCAGGAGTCATTTTTAAATTACTTATGTGTGTGTGTGTGTGTGTGTGTGTGTGTGTGTGTGTGTGTGACGTATGTTTACATGCTGGTGGCAGGGGTGCACTGCTGGAGCATAAGTCAGGTTCAGATGTTGGCCTCAGCTCTTGCTGCTTGTCTTCCACCTGTTTGAGGAAGGCTCTCTCTGTTTGCTCCTGGGCTGTGCACGTGTGCTTCAGAAGGGGCAGCAGGTGCATGGGAAGCATGCACTCCTGAGCTTGAACTTCCTACTGGTTCTCTTGGAAAGCCTTTGGAACTGCTTCGAAGACTGAAGGATCTCAGCCCCTAGAAACTCACAGTGCTGAAGCTCAGCATGTCTTTGGGCCAAAAGCTTCATGGATTTGTCAGCCACTCTTTCTATGAGGTCATCCACCTATGATGGATACAAAGAAAGGAAACTGCTAGAAGCAAAGACAAGGTTGTTTTCCCAAGAGTGCCAAAGTAGTATTCTAATTCAGCTCATAGCAAACAGAGCTTGAAAACAGATTTACGCACAGGGCTTAAGGCGACCTTATTCCTTATCAGGCCTGTGTGTGCCTCATTTTAATGGGATCTCTTAATATTTATTAGGTACTCGGTGTCACCCGAGGTCCCCTAGCACTCCCTTAACCACCCTCAGAAGCCCCCACTGGCAGAGGTTCTTAATGGTGATTGTTAGTTATGCCCTGCTCCATGCCATCTTACAGGGCAAGCTGTTGAGTTAAGCCTGTTCTCTGTGCCTCTGAAACAGAAAAGAGAAGTCTTTGCCTGCATTTGAAGTTTTCCCACTGTCAGGTCTGGTTTCTGGAGGATGTCTTCCATGCTCTGTTTCTTCTTTTTAAGTGCTGGAAAGTGTGGTGTCTTTTTTGATGAATATGGTACCTATTGTCAAAATGCAGAACACCCCATTAGGAAATAGCTGTCAGTTCTACACTAGCAATCAGCATGCACCCTCGGACATTCTCTCACAAAGTGGTTGTGTGTCAGGTAACACAGAGGTCAAACCTGTATTCACATTCTCTGTGCCTCATGTCTTTCCTTTGTGCCCAGAGCTCTCTTTGAAGAGTTCTGTAGGGTGCAAAGAAATGAGACTAGCAGGCTCCGGAAGGATAGACAGTGTCAGAGAAAAAGCAGGTGGTCGGAAAAGACAAGTTTGCTCTGGCTGCTAAGCACAGGGAGTGCTGGGCTGGTGTGGGTCAGTGTACAGAGAGCTCATTACATTGTATCCAGTTGTTCATTTGCTCTTATGTCTCTGGCAGTCCAGACATAAAGAAGCCCTGGATTCTTCTGCCTATGCCTGACATTTTTTCCTTGTCCCTGACTTCCTATTCCAAGTGCCTATGGGAAACCATTCTTGGATGCTGAGACTTGCTGGCTGCATTCTCCATTCCCATGTACATGACAGTCAGCTGCACAGAGAGCAGATTGTGGGGTCACATTTGAAAGATGTGCAGAACCTGCCATCTTGCCCATACTGAACTTTCCCTGATCCATCTAAAAAACCCATTAGAGGAGCTTGGGGTTTTGTTTTCTCTCTCGCTGTGTAGGTCCAGGGTAGCCTAGAACTCACCCTGTACCCCAGTCTGGCCTCAATTCAATGCCCTCTGCCTTTGTGTCCTGAGTACACCACTATATCATGCTAAAATTCCACTCTTCTCATACCCAGCTAGTTTTTTTCTACTAAGCATCTACCTTAATTGGTGGTTACTAAGTATTCCTGTGCTTGCTCAGAATGACTGTTGTAAAGTTGGGTGCTGAGGAAGGTTTTGTAAGTCAGGGTGAATGAGGAGGCGTGGCCCAGAGAACAGGCCTTCTCGGAGGGCACCTCTTTGCAACTCCACTATTTCCCCTAAGGCATTGTGTTTCTAAAGCTTCCAATTTTTCAAAAAGAAAGTTGGAAACCTGCATTTTTGTTTAAAATGTCTTGCTTTTACAATTTGGACAAGTAATTCATACATAATTTGGGGAACATTGTGAGGGCTAGCTAAAACCCTTGTATAGCAGTAGACAATCCCTGATTTAATGTCTTTTGGTACACAGGAATCCTTAATTATACCCAGAATTTTGCATCCTCTCATCAGTGCCATTTATACCCTGAGAAGATTGTGTTCTAAAATAGCGATCTTATTGTCCTGAAGTTTAGATTGTTGCCTTTCCCAGTTAGCTCTGTAGCTCACCAGGAATTGGACTGGTCTGTGAGATGAGACCAGGGGCTCAAGTTTTACTTTTCCCGTATGTATATCCATTTGATCCACTGCCATTCTACAAGATTATCCTTATCCCACTGTTCTACAGTATTTGATAAGTTCACCCTCTTGGACTGTAATTTTCATAAAAGCAAGACAACGTCCATCAGCTCGTCCCTGTAGTCCCCAAGCCCAGAGGTTGCCTAGAATAAAGTAGAAGCACAATAAATGCCTGGCAACCCTACAGCAAAACTCAAAATTGCTTTTGTGCATGGAAAGTGATAGTCTAGATTACTGCTTGCTGGAAGCTTCTGCCCTTCCGGAAGGGTGGAAATGTTTGTCTGTGCTTTTCAGTACAAAAAGACACAAGCTGTATGCAGTTTTTGAGCACTTAAGTAGCTTGTCTTTTTTGGGGTGGGTGGGTGTGGGGGGGGAGTTGTTTGAGACAGGACAGACAGCTGTCCTGCTCTGTAGACCACACTGGCCTCCAATTCAGAGATCTGCCAGCCTCTGCCTCCTTAGTGCTGAGATTAAAGCCATGTGCCACCGCCACCCAGCCTGAGAAACTACACATTTAATTCCATCTAATTTAAATTAATATAGTCATAGGCAGCTATCGCATAATATAGTTAATACACAGTACTTAAGAATGTGGTTGGGGAAGGGAGGAAGCTGGCTCATCAGTAGAGGCATGCTTGTTAGGTATGAGGCTTGAATTCAATTCCCAGAACCATGATAAAAGAAGAAAATGAACGAATATGAATGAGAATCCTCAGCCTTTATTGGAAAACTGATTTTCCCACTTATTTTCACAAATTAGCAAACTCCTAGAGTTACCCTAAAAAAGGTATTAACCTTACAGAATTGTAATGATTTTCTGAGTTGAAAATTTTAAGCACTTAGAACAGCCTGGAACTGAGTGCCAGTGTGTGGACCAAGTCTCAGAGCAAAGTAGACAGCAGAGGTTGTCCCCTGGCTCCCACATGCACACATGGATTTGCACACCAGCATGCCAGAGCATTCCACATAAAGGAAAAAAAATAAAAATAAAAGCCTCAATGCTTTAAGTTTATAAATTTGAATTTATTCTAGGCTTCATTCAGCTTGGCTGCAGGCTGGACATGCCTGGATCATCTAGCCATGATAATGTCTTATGTTGTAAATGTAGCCATCTGAATTAATTCACTTTTGACTTTAGATTAAAATTAAATAACACTAATTCAGTTGTCTGCTTCCACTAGCCACATTTCAGTCTCAAGCGGCATCTGTGACTAATAGCTACTCTATCAGATGAATGATGATGCCTTTCTGAAGTTGTTGGGCAACACCACCCTCCACATAACATCTGGATCGGCCAGATTCCTAGTGTGTGACTTCAACTTTTGAACAATTCAGTGAGTCTGCACAAAGCTCCAAACTAATGTAGGCTGAGCTGTGGAAAGAGGCTGAACAGTTGAGTCAGAAATAAAAAGATGTGATCTGGAAAAATACCCTCCTTGTGCCTTAAGTCCTTGGTTGGAGGACACAAGAGCAGATGTACGGGGTTACAGTGGGTGAGTGCAGCTAAAAGAGAACTTGGTTTTGGCAAGTCCCAGAGAGACCGACTTATGTAGGCCTTTCACAGCAAGTTGAAGCTGGCACCTGACCTGCAGCCCTGAAGGAAGGGATGTCACAGATAACCGCTTGGTGGTTCTTCTTGCTCGGAAGAGCCGGGTTCCTGTGGTTACCTCCTCTGCCTCTGCTTCTACGACATCAAGCTGTATAGTTGCTGGAAGAGGAAAAGAAAGGAGAAAGAATATGTGAGGATAGCAATTGCAAACATGGTCTTCTGGAAAAATGCAGTGATGTGCTGCTATACTGCCTTGGAAACTTTCTTCCTTGGAATTGAAAATAAAAAGCAGACTTGCTTTCCTGGTGTTAGACTGCTTACTGCACACAGTGGCCTCTCTTAGTGGCCAGTCTTGTCACGGTGATGACCTCTTCTGGACGCGTCACTTTGCCCTGTATGGTTTTCACTTTGGCCATGATGGAATTAGGAAAAGGGACCTTCAACTAGGAGAGTTAAATCAGTGTAATGAAGCAAGTTTTACTTGTTCTCCAGAAATGCAGCCAAGACTCAGTCACTTATATACCAACAAAATGGATGTCCCATATCCAGGAACCTTTTCTTAAACATTTTTAAAGGTTTTTTTTTTTTTTTTATGTTTTTGTTGTTGTTTTTATATTTTCCCTGAATGTATGCAAGTGCACCAAATGTGTAGTACCTACAGAGGCCAGAAAATGGTATCAGATTCCCATGTGGGTACTAAGAACTGCTCTGCAAAGCAGCAAGTACTCCTAACCACTGAACCATCTTACTAGTTCCAACTAGGAGCATTCTTCATTATCTTCTTCTGTGAAATCAAACTCAGCTCATAGACACTGTAAAGGTACATTTAAAATGCTACCATAGGGCCAGTGAGATGGCTCCGTGGATAAAGGTACTTGCCACCAAGCCTGAGTTCAATCCCCAGGACCCACATGGTTGAGAGAACCAGGTCACACAAGTTGTCCTCTGATCTCCACATGAAAACACACACCCCACACACATTTCTAAAAGACTTATTTTAGTGTGGGTATGGATATATGCACATAAGTGCAGGGACCCATAGAGGTCAGAGAGGACATCATAGCTGCTGGGATTGCAGTTACAAGCAGTTGAGAACCTACCAATGTAAGTGTTGGAAACTGGCCCATGAACCATTGAGCCATCTTTCTAGTTCCACAATGAATAGGGGCTGGAAAGGGGTCTCAGTCTTCTTCCAAAGGACTTGGGTTCAATTTCCATAGCCCACATGGCAGCTCATAACCATCTCTGGTTCCAGGGGATCTGATGCCCTCTTCTGGTCTCTGCAGGTACCAGGCACATACACAGTGTACTGACGTATATGCAAGCAAAACATCCATATGCATAAAATAAAATACATAGCCAGGCAGTGGTGTCACACGCCTTTAATCCCAGCACTTGGGAGGCAGAGCCATGCGGATTTCTGTGAGTTCGAGGCCAGCCTGAGCTAACAAGTGAGTTCCAGGAAAGGCACAAAGCTACACAGAGAAACCCTATCTCGAAAAACCACAAATTAGATACATAGATAGATAGATAGATAGATAGATAGATAGATAGATAGATAGAATGCATAAATATAAAAAAGTAATAAAATAAAGTGATACCATACGACTCCTAGGTAAGATGGCCAAGTAGGAGCTGTCTCCGTGTGACTTGGTGAATGAGGACAGCTGGAATATGAAACAGTTTACTATATTCCAAAGACAGGAACATTTAAGAAATCCACAAAAAATAGCCAAAACTACATTGAAAATGGATGGTAATATACCAAAAAGGACAAAGTTGAGCTGAACACAGGCTCCAGCTCCAGATGCCCGCTGGGAGAGAGGGAGGGAAGCAGAAATGTCATTCAGAAGCTAGCCTGGGCAATCCTGCTGAAAGGAGATGGCCACTCCTCAAGTCAGGCCTGCAGCCACAAGCGTGGAAACATAGGTTTCCTTTATCAACAAGTGAGCAGTTGAGAGCAATTCTATTTTTCCCCACTCTGTCTGATTCCAAGGGCAGTGGTGAGGAACCGTTGTTTAAAATTGAACTACTCTGGGCTCTGAGAAGAGCCTAAACTTAACCTCCACATCCTCAAGAATTTGAAGTAACCCTGGGAGGCCATTGTGGAGAGCAGGAGAACATGATGTTGACAAACTGAAAAGCTGGGTAATCTGGGCAGAGATCTTGGCTCAGGCAGTGCAGTGCACAGGGAAAGGTAGTCAATCCCCAGTGGTAGCCCTGAACCCACAGTCAGCAGGTAGATCAAGTTCTGGACCCACATATTTGTTATACTCAAAATTTAACCCAGCTTAAGATATTTGAGACCCTGTCTCAAAAGTAAATAAGTAGACAAATAAAAAGTTAAAAATCACTAGCTGATTGGTTATAAACCAATAATAAATTTTCCAAAGAAGAAATGATAGAAAAATTCCCATTCACAAGTGCTTCAAATGAATGAACAGCAAAACCAACAATTAATATCTAAGAGTTAAACTGGGTGAAAGATTTCTACAGTAAAAGCCTTAAAACACTAAAGGATGGATTGAAGAATTCACTTCCCACACTAATAGGAGTCTCCAGGGCAGCAGTTCTCAACCTGTGGGTCATGATCCCATCAGATATTCTGCATATCGGATATTCACATTCCAATTCATAACGGTGGTAAAATGACAGTTATAAAAGAGCAGTGAAATAATGTTATGGTTGGGGTCACTACAACATGAGGAGCTGTATTAAAGGGTTGAGTATTAGGAAGGTTGAGAACCACTGCTATAGAAAACGGAACTGATAGAATAATATGTACTAGAGTGTCTCACAGGTTGTGGCCCCCCTAGTCCAGCACTAACTGTCTACCAACAGAAAGTCGAAGAATCTGGTTGTTCTGTCCACAAGGCTGGAAGTCTCAGCTGGTCTTAATTGTACACCAGAATCCTGAAGACATAGCCTCTAATGCCAGTGAAGGAATGGACTTGCCAGCCATAGTGAGGGAAAGTAGGTAAAGAGAGAGAAGTGGGAGGGAGTTCCCTTCTTATGTCTTTGATACAGGCTACCACAAGAAGGTATAGCCTAGATTAAAGGTGGATCTTCCCACCTCAAAAGGTTTAGATTAAAAGGGGGCCTTCCCACTTCAAATGATTTAATTAAGAAAAACTTCTTACAGGAGCACCCAACTACTTGGGTTTTAGTTCATTTCAGAGGTAGTTAAGTTGACAATCAAGAATAACCATCACACATGTTTATGAATTTTTAGAATTAATATTCCGAAAATAAATGTACCTATTACCAAAAATCATCTATAGATTCAACAAAATTTCCATCAAAATTCTGATAGCATTCTTCACAGATAGGGCAAAACCATCCTAAAATTCATATGGAAGCATAAATAACCCCAAGTAGCATGGCTGAGCAGAAAGAGAGCCAGAGTCATCCCAATGCCTGTCTCAATCTTCACTACAGAGCCATAGTAACCAAACCAGTGTAGCACTGGCACACACACACACACACACACACACACACACACACACACACCAATGAAGGATCAGAAACACAACCACGTAACTATAGCTACCTAACATTTAACAAAAGGGTCAAAAACATCTACCCCAAGCCAGCAAGCCTCTTCAACAAAACTGGATATCTATACTCAAAACAATGAAACCGAATCTGTAGCTCTCCCCATACATAACAAAATGGTTCAAAGGTCATGTAAGATCCCAAACTCTGGAACTGCGCCAGGAAAACCTGTGCAAAACATTTCAAGCTACTGGCATAGAGAAGGTCTTCCTGAATACAACTCTGATAGTGTGGGACAATAATACAAAAACTGACAAATGAGTTTGCATGACGTTAACAGGTTTAATTAAAATTAATGAGGATGGAATAGAAACTCCCTTAGTACAAGGACAAAAACACCAGTAACACAAAGCAAGAGAGTACAGCCACTTCACCCCAAGCTAAAACACATGCTTCTAACTAAACAATACGTGGTCAGGGTTTGACTACCATGCTCGTCTGGCTGAAGACTAACAAGAACGAGAGACTATCAGCTACTAGGCAAGAAGCAGAACTGAGGCTGAGAGCCACAAGTTGGCTTTGCAAATCTGATAATTATTTAAGAAATGTGTAAATTATTCTCATCTTTCGAGAGAGAGAATAATTTAAAAAGCTTCTCATTTTGATTTATATCTTTATCTGCACATCTGATTTGACAACACTGAGCAACATTCCCAACTTTAGTGTTAAAATCATTAAGTAGCACTTTCTGTAGATGATTGGCTGTGCACAGACGTTCACTTAGCTTCATCAAACTTCTATTCTTGGTTCTTTCCTGTGCCCCTCAATATTCCATTGCTACTGATTTCTGTTGACTGTCAGTTAAGATAGTGAGTGCATCCTTAGACTATGAAACCTGTGGTACCACATCTCTATATTTTTTAAATGGGCATGTGTTTTAATTTAACTGATGCTAATTTTTATTCAGAGCAAATTTGTTGAATACTTACTCCTTTGTGCTGTGCATACATAAATTTCTTTCCATATTCATTAGTTGAATTGACTTAAAATGGGATTACCAAAAAATGGCCTGTGAGGTAGGTAGCTCATGGCTTATATCTGTAAGTAAACTTTCATTGGAACACCATTGTGTGTGTGTATGTGTGTGTGTGTGTGTGTGTGTGTGTGTGTGTGTGTGTGTGTGTGTAAATGTTACAGTGAAACCATTTTATTATAAGGTAACCACAAAAGAAGGATCTTTTTTCCTTGGTAGGCAAAACAAAAGTGCTTCCAATTGAAAACCAGCATCATAAATACCATTAAAATGGATGTGGCATAAAAATAAATCTAGGGCTAGGAAGAGAGCTGTCTGTAAAATGCCTGCTGTACAAGTGTGAGGACTCCAGTTCAGGCCCCACAGCCCTTGTGAAAAATACAGAGAGGCCCAAACATGTGGATCTCTGTGGCTCTGCCACCAGCCAGCCTAGCTTCAGTGAGCCCCTGTCTCAAAACGGAAAGCAGTACACGGCACCTGAAGAGAAATCTTAGGAGAAGGACTGAATATCCCAACCAAGATGAGAACAATGCATGAATCAGCAGAGATTTCGTTCCGCTGCAGATGCAACTCAGTGGTAGAGTCTTACAGTTCTCTGTATCCTGATGGGCTTTTCCAGCAGTGTGATAGAATATTTGCTCTGAGACCACCATTATGTTACGGGGGGGGGGGGACTGATCCCCCCAACACATACACACAGGGGTTACTGGAAGTTAATGGTTGCTGGGAGATGGGAGTGTCATTTTCTTCAAAGGCATAGCCACTAATAAGTTGTCCAAATAAAGCCTCCACCCATGCTCATGCAAACAACCCTAATTAAACTCAGTCTCTCTCTCTCTCTCTCTCTCTCTCTCTCTCTCTCTCTCTCTCTCTCTCTCTCTCTCTCTCTCTCACACACACACACACACACACACACACACACACACACACAAGACATGAAAATAGGAAGGGAGCTTGTGGGAAGCAGGGGAGGGGTCTCAGCAGGAGAGAGGTAGTGATGAAAGAGGATGTGGGGATAAAGCAATCACCCCAAAACATAAGCATTTGATGAAGTTGTCAAAGAATTAAAATAAGTAAGTAGGTTTTTAAATTATGTAAATGATAGGTCTGGAGAGATGTCTCAGTGGTTAAAGGCACCGCTGCCTTTAAGAGGACCTGAGTTCAATTCTCAGCACGCATATGATGGCTCACAACCATCTGTAAGTCAAATACCTGCAGATTTGATGCCCTCTTTTGGTCTCTGTGGAGCATCAAGCAAGCATGTGGAACACAGACATACACAGGCAAAATAAAATACTCATACACATAAAATTTAAAAATATATAAACAAAATCAAGCCTCCCTAACGTCTTGCCAAATTATGGATTTCATTCCCCCAATTCTCCGTGCAGCCTCTGCTGCTGGAACTGGCTATTTGGAAGGCTGTGTTGCACTTCCTATAGATGGAAAACAAGAATCCCACCATAGTTTCATTTTCTAATGTGTGTGTGTGTGTGTGTGTGTGTGTGTGTGTGTGTGTGTGTGTGTGTGTCCACACTTATGCACATGTGTGCATGTACACTTAAATTATAAGTGAGTTTAGAAGTCGGGCCCTGGTGATCAGGCCTTTAATCCCAGCCTGCAGATCTCCATGAGTTCCAGGCCCACTTATAGAGCAAGTTCCAGGACAGCCAGGTCTACCAAAAAACCCTGTCTTGAAAACACCAACAAAAACAAACGGACAAAGTGAGTTTAGAATGACTCAATAACTTATTAACCAGACTCAGAGGAACATTAAAGACTATTGTCTTTAATCTATTTTTTCCTCAAATTATATATATATATATATAGATATATATGTATATCTATATATATATATTAAATTGCATGCATATATTAATGAGCTAACTGAGGAGGATCCCACTAGAGTATAGAGTTTGACTCAGTTGACCTAGGTGTAGCCAGAGATTTTGCATTTTAGACAAGCTCCTCAGAGTTGCAATACCTAGAGGAGAAGGTTAAGTTTTTGCCACTGTAACAAAATACCTGAGATAATTAACCTGTGGAGAAAAACAGTTCTTTTGGTTCAGGGTTTTGATTTTCAAGCCCATGACCCAACAGAACCAATGCTTTTAGGCCTCTGTTAGGGGTAACAAATAGCAATGGTAGGTAGCATGTAATGGAGCAAAATCACACTTTATGGTCAGGAAGTCAAGGAGGAAGGCAATGGGTTTGGTTGGATCTTGCATTCCCCTTGCTAGGGCATGTTTCCAATGGCTTAGGGAAATCCCCATCAACCCACTTCCTGATAACAACACCCAAAGAGACAAGCCAATGCAAGTATCTTTGGGGACATTCAACATTCAAACTTCAGTCCATACTCATTTTACTGTTCCTCTTGACTACTTAATATTAAATTGCCATTGGTTACCATTCTGTGAGAGCTTCCTCATCCTCAGCTTTGTAAACAGCCTGGGAGATGGGAGCTCCTTGACAAGTCTAGGCAGCAGGCCTTGTGTGCTGGAGAGGGCGGCTTCCGTCTGCCCTGCAGGGCTCTTCCTGCCAGCACGGGCTGACTGGCTTCCACACTTGCAGGACAACATTTTCCCAAAAGCACTCTTCATTTTCTTCATCAGGTTTCTTTTCTGATTATTTTGATTTTCATGAAACTCCAAGTCACTTTCATTCAGTGATTCCTCTTTGGGGACCAACACGTTTTGTTTAGCTAAGTTGGTAGATACAGCTCTATGCCATCTAAACAAAAACGTAAACAAACTGCATTAATGATATAAAACCTGAAGGTCAGAGACATGGTTCAATCAGTAAAGTCTTTGCTGTGCAAGTGTGGGGACCAAAGTTCGGATCCCCAGAACATACATGAAATGTTTGGTGGGGCATGGAGACAGGAAGGTCACCAGGGCGGGTTGAGCAGTCAGCCCAGTGAAAAAATAGCATATTCCAGGATATGAGAGACCTTGCCTCAAGGGCATAAGGCAGAGAGCCATAGAGTAAGACAATTGATATCCTCCTCTGCCCTCTGTACTAGCACACACAGGCACACACATCTCCACCTGCCGCACACAAACAACAACTAACTCAACAACCCTCTGTTATACCCGCACATCACAGGCCACACACATCTCTCCCACCCCCCCACACACCCATCAACTACGCACACCCCTGTAATTACACACACAGGCACACACATCTCCACCCCCCCCACACACACACTACTCAACACCCTCTGTGAGCCCTAGCACACACCGAGCCACACACATCTCTCTCACCCACTGCCCCAACCACACTACAAGCTACTCACACCCTCTGTATTCTAGCACACACAGGCACACACATCTCCACCCCACAACACACACATACAACTACTCACACCCTCTGTACTAGCACACACAGGCACACACATCTCCACCCCCACACACAACTACTCACACCCTCTGTACTAGCACACACAGGCACACACATCTCCACCCCCCCACACACACAACTACTCACACCCTCTGTACTAGCACACACAGGCACACACATCTCCACCCCCACACACACACATACAACTACTCACACCCTCTGTACTAGCACACACAGGCACACACATCTCCACCCCCCCACACACACACAACTACTCACACCCTCTGTACTAGCACACACAGGCACACACATCTCCACCCCCCCACACACACATACAACTACTCACACCCTCTGTACTAGCACACACAGGCACACACATCTCCACCCCCCCACACACACATACAACTACTCACACCCTCTGTACTAGCACACACAGGCACACACATCTCCACCACCACCACCCCCACACACATACATACAACTACTCACACCCTCTGTACTAGCATACACAGGCACACACATCTCCACCCCCTCCCCACACACACATACAACTACTCACACCCTCTGTACTAGCACACACAGGCACACACATCTCCACCCCCCCCACACACACACAACTACTCACACCCTCTGTACTAGCATACACAGGCACACACATCTCCACCCCCCACACACATACATACAACTACTCACACCCTCTGTACTAGCATACACAGGCACACACATCTCCACCCCCCCACACACACACAACTACTCACAGGCTCTCCCATTGGCTGCTACTCATTCCTTCAAGAATATCATCTAAATAGAACCATGCAGTGGAAAGCATCTCAAGCTTTCAGCGTTTGTCTCTGCTTTATTTCATTTTATTTTATTGGTGCTGGATGTAGATTGCACAACCTTGGAATGCTAAACAAGTATTGTACTAATAAACCCTACCCTCAGCTCTGGGATGTACATGTTTGTTAATAGAATTCTGTGGAACCAATGCTTTCCCTCTTCATTGTGAATGATACACCACAATATGGATATACTTGCTGTGTTCATAACCATCTACTCATAGAAGAATATTTGAATTGTTTCCATTTGGGAGCTATTATGAACAAAACTATAAACATTAGGGTACAAGCTTTTTTTGTGAACATAAATCTTCATTTCCTCAGCATGAAATCCCAGCTATAGTATGACATAATTGCATTGCTATACTATACGATAGTATGTTTATATGTTATACATGTTTTTAACTTGGATTAAAAGATATTAATTACCATTAAAATGTTTTCATATACTACCTAATGTATCTCAGGTACCACCATAAGGGTGTTTTTACTTTCCAGTAAAACATTGCTCTCAAGTGGGTATATTTCTCAGCATCAGAGACAACCATCGTGGGAGAGATTCTAGTGGGCATGTGGTCACTGGAATTTGACGGCATTGATCTCAGAACCATACCTTTGCACTGAACACCCTTGGGCATGTTATTTCATTCTTACAAGTTTTAGTTTCCTTGTTTGAAAATGTGTACTCCTAAGAGAAATCTGAAAATAGAAGGAAATAATTTGTATGTTTGGATCCTAATAAAGCCTTCAATATGTGACAGGCTTTATTAGCCTATGGATAAAATGAGGAAACACATTCTAGAGGTAAAAAGAAGGCAGCCACATGGGCCAAACTCTTTATTTCCAGGAGAAAGGCCACAGAAGGAAATAGGCACCTTCTGGGGTGACTGTTCACCCCGAGTCCTAATGGTTGTGCCGAGCTCTTTCAGTAAAGGGTCCTGAGGAAGAGGCTCCATTTCCTTACTTACCCAAAGACAACTTGTCAGCCAGAATCAACCTTCTGTGGACCCCTGAGACTTAGAAACTTTATTATTTTAATAACTTATGCTGCCATGAATATGTCCATAGCCACTCACATATGATAGAAACATATCTCAGGGTGTTAATGGATCCCGAAGGCCCTCCGTGTAGCTGCTCAGGTTAAGACAATACTTTGCTTTAAGTAGGCAGTGGTGCACAAATCTGTCCTCTCAGCACACAGGACACGAATGTGGGAGGGCTGAGTACAAAGCCAGCCTGGGCTGTTACAGAGCCACCAGCCTTAGAAACAGCAAATAAACACTCACGTCGTGTCTGATTTATGAACCCGTTAGAGAAGGTAGCTTGTTCCAGGACCTAGGAAAAGAACGCCTGCATGTCTGTAACAGAAAGGAACTTTCCCTTTGAAGATTTTTCTTGCTTTTGTTCTTGTTTGTTCATAATGGATTTATTTGCCCACATTGTTTCCTTCTTAAACTCTGATTTCTCTGTGGAAGTGAACAGCCAGCCCTACAATATTTTACTTTATACATGCAAGTGTAGAAGCTTGACACCCCAGCACCTCAGATAAACACCTCATCTGCATTTCTCCGAGCTGTGGCTGATGGGTCTACTACAGAAGGTGCCCAAATACAATGGAAACTGAACTGCCAAACTGAAATTCAAAATGAAAATGTGGCACTATTTTTCTTTATGGTTTTGTCATTGGCAAGAAATACCAGGTCTCAGGCAATTTTGATGTTTCACTGAAGAGAGTTCAATGATAAAATGGGGTTAGGACACATTTCAACAGCAAAAGTTGCTTTAACAGGGAACAGAAAGCATTGATGTGTTGTACACAGATTGCATTAATATATTTTCAAAATTGCATATTCATTGGTGTGGGATGTGAGGAGACTAAAATACTGATATTGAAAAGGTATAAACTTAATACTGACATTAATCTCATAAGACACATTAAAACTCAAATTCAGGTGGAAAGTAAAGCCTTTTCTTTGTTAAAATTGAGGCACTAATAACTGCAAAACATGATTTCAGCAGCACTCTAGATCCTGACCCAACACAGCACCTCCTCCTTGCTTGAACACATACAGTCTGGATTTTTAAATTATACTGTTTGAATGGAGACAGCCCCTTCTCCAGTCATCGTAATGAATCTTATATAATGAAAGATCCCGAAAGTAACCATGGGAAAGGAAGCGAGTCCGTGTCACTTACCTTTCTATCCCCTTCCCTTTGAATGAGTCATTTTTCCTTTTGGGTTGCCGAATTCTGCTGTACTGGCCAATCTCCCCATAGGCAAGCTTTGGGGATTCAGGTCGGCACAACTGAGGGTACTCCATTCTGTCAGTTCTACCTCTGGCAACCCCTTTGGGGTTGTTTAGCTCTTGAGCTAAGAACTTCTAAACAAAACCATCTCATGACAGAGAGCACTGCCTCATTTTTGGATGTTTGGAGCAAAATACATAGGAAACTTTTGGAATCTCCTCCTTCTCCAAGTGTGGGACTGGCCGAAATTTACTTCAGAGGCCTCCAGTGATGCATGTAACAGAAGTGTGTGGAATTCCATGGGACCTTGTGAAATACTACACAGAGAAGGCACATTCAGAATAAAAAGTCACAGCATAGTTGATAATGAGATTAGATATTCTTGTGAGAGTTCTATAAGGGAGGAAGAGACTAGGACTTGAGCTTTTCTGTTAGACCTGTCAGCAGATGAATGTTGTTCCATGGGACACTCACAAAGAGACAAGCTGCTGTTTGGCTGTCGCTGT